>NC_081321.1:53104183-53729183 GCF_026419965.1 Kogia breviceps
GTAGCAGCCCCTGGCCAAGGTGGGAGGGTGGGGGGTTGTCAACATGACCCAGGGAAGAGAAGGGTGATGCCAGTGAAGTCTTTGATCCCAGGGGCCAGCAGCCAGAGCGGGCACCCATAGAGAAATAGGTGTCCTGAGACTGATCCTCTTGGGGAGGAAGCCTAGGAGAAAGGGTAATTTTGAATGCATTTATAGAGGCCAGCCCGAGAGGCAAGCTTGAGGGAGACTGAGCTCAGCACTCCAGAGACCAAACCAAACTTGAGATAGGAACAGGAAGTGTCATGGATACAAGCTCATGAGAAATACCTCCAGCATTAAGAGTAAGAGCAGGAGAAGAGAGAATTGGGGGGTTGGGGGGGGTGGGAGGAGTGGGGTCCCCACAGTGGACATGTGGTTTCTTGCAGACCAGGATCCTTTGATGCTCATTCTTGTAACTGTGTCCTGGTTTCTTTCTGTAGAATTTACCCCATGCAATTTGAACAAGGTGATTCACTTTCCAGCTCTAGTCAAGGCAGGTTTGTCACAGTAACTGGTGCAGGGATGGGTGAGGATGCACCAGGGCCAGTGAGAAAGTGAGACTTTTGTCGGAACTTGAGGAAGGCATTCTTCTTATTGGATTGGAAGTTAGGAAGAAGTATATACTGAATAGATTGCATTTATATTGGGACTGTGGTGGAGGAAAGACTGTTTAAATTTGATTATGGTTCTAACATTTACCCTCCTCCCCCACCCATTTCCATGAGAGGAGTATACGCCTTCAGAGCAGTGATGTCAGGCTTGGCCAGATGACTTGCCTTATGGTGGGCAGCCCTTAAATTTGGGCTCAGCCACGTGACTTGCTTTGGCCAATGAGATGTTAGTAGATGTAACACAAGCAGAGGCTTGAAATGTGCTTGTGCAGTTGTGCTGGCCCTTTGTGTGTCTACTGTGGCCATGAGAAGAATCTCCCAGGGTAGCTGCTGCCCGCTCAGGCCAGCCTCAAGATGAACCCCAGCCTGCATTGAGGAGCCAAGCTTAGCTGGACCCCATGTGAAGCAGAGCCACCAGAGTCTAATTCAACGGACATGCAAAGGGGTGACCCACAGATGTGCGAGATGGAAATGCTCATTGTTGAACGCTTCTGATATTTTGTGCTTGCTGGTTCAGCAGCTTCATTGTGATAACAGCTAACCGATACAGCATTTTCAGAGAGAAAGGCCAACATATGGCAGTGACAGGGCCAAGAGATAGAGTGAGAGAAAGACAATGGGTCCCGGTGACACCATTTGAACCCCTGATCAAGCTGTTCCTAGATTCAGAAGACTTTTTAAACTTTCCCATTCTGTGAGCCAGTAGAACCCATTTAACTTAAGCCATCTCAGATCAGACTTTTGTCATTGGAATAGGGTCCCAATTGGACTAGATATAGACTAAATGTTAAGAGGACCTATATGCCCTTACAATACAAACACACACAATATATACACATATTATAGAGATATCTGTTTATATAAAGAAGCAAAAAGCAGATAAAAAATTAGAAACCAAACAACAGGAGAAGGCGCTTATGTTTAGTTCCTTGGGACACAGATTCTGGAATGGAGATTTATGTGCAGTGGAGTGTTTGTAGGACCAATACCTGTGAGGAAGTAAGAGAAGCAGAATAGGGCAAAGGAAGAAGTTGAATTGCAATGCATCTTGCAGCAGAGACCTCAGGGGGTTCCATGGGGAGGCCTGGAGCTGGGCTGGCCCCTCAGACTTGTCCTGTGGAGGCAAGGGAGCCAGACTTTTGTATCCACCCCATTGACCAGGCATTAGATATGCGCTGGTCTCAGAGATGCACTGTAACCTTGGGTGAGGGAGCTCCCTTTAGATGAATGCAAGTCCTGGAGAGAGACTCAGCTATGAGCTCTCAGTAGCCAACACTCCTGGCAGCTGGGGGATTGAGAGGCTTGGTCCTAAAGGGGATGGGTGGTAGTCCAGGTAGGGTAGCATAGTATCCACTACAAAGGCCACAGTCTGATGCAGGGATTGGGATGGTTTCTGGCTAAAATTATCTAACAGGTGAGAGCAGAGTATTACCCAGAAGTCATTATTTGATCTACTTTTGCTTTGCATTATCAACAAGTCAGTCAGCCAATAAGCATTTATTTAATACAGAAAGGGCACAAAAGGCCCAGTGTGTGTGTGTGTGTGTGTGTGTGTGTGTGTGTGTGTGTGTGTGTGTGTGTGTGTAGAGAGAGAAATATATATACATATAGGCACTCATATATATATATATAAATGTATATATATATATTTATTCAGAGAGAAACAAGAGTGACAATAGCAGTTCTATTCCAGTAGAGTCAGAGGGAATTTGTCAAGAAAAGCCATGTCATAATGTCAATGTTTCACTTCTTACAAAATGATGGGAGACTAGAAGGACTGGCTTGTCTCCAATATACAGGTTCTCACACTGATGATGTCTGTGAGTAAAACTTTCATGGTACCAAGTATCCCACAGGCCTAGAGGTGTGGGCATTCAGTTCTTTCTAAGGGAATCAAGTGTGCCCTGCAAAGGTAGAGGAGCTCTCTTGCTCCCAGAGTAGGTCTGGTGCTCACCATATTGGGAAATGAGAGCCAATTTCCTCCCTTAAGCATCCTTATCTTCCCTTGGGATATACTTGTTTCCTCTCTTCCGTCTTTCTCAATGGTTTACAGAGCCTCCTGCCTGCCAGCTTAGAATGCAAAGGGGGAGCTCCTTTACCTATAGCTCCTCTCGCTGAAAAATTCTGCTTCTTGACTTTTCAGCACCCTTATGTGGAAATGTGTTACTCACAATGCTTAAAATATTTAGGGTGGAAGGGACGGAAGCAGGGAAAGTAATAATATTGGCAACACATCATAAATCCTCAGAGACAAGGATGCTGAAAGTGGCAGAATTAAGGACTTTGGAAAGCACATTGGGTCAGCTGTGAAGAGGGCACTATTGTGAAACACTTGAGGGACTGTTTTCTTAACCTGGTGTGCAATATGGTACAGAGAGCATTCAGGAGTTACACCATTAGAGCACTGATTTCACATGAGTTTAGTATTTCATATTAATAATTTTGACATTTCCAGACGTTGGCTAATATTGGTCCCTATTCTGTAACAGCCTATTTCCCCTCTTCTCCACATGAAAGGCAAAGCTGTTGAGTGTTCCATCCCTGTTGGGTCTGGATTTTTACCAGTTGTTTGTTTTAAGTGAAGTATGATTCTTAGGTATGAAGGAGAACTATAATTTTCTTTCTAGCTGGTCCTTTTTTGGGACTGGGGAGCTAGGAGTTTGAGAGAGACAAGATATATTTTGAAAGGAGGAAGTATTTTAAGACTCAGAATGAAGAAACTGATTAGATTTATAAATGTAGGATTTGAGATTGTTTTCATCAGAACATGAAATGACACCTATAATTTGGATTTTAGTACTCACAATTTAAACTATTTAAAAAATATTATTCTGTTATCTTGGACTTCATATAGAACAATGATTCACGTTATACATTATGCTCTGCTAACAGCTCTATTAAAAATGGTATCCCACCAGGATAAAAAATAAAAAGGACCACCTTCCCCAAGAAGGACATTAATTTATATTTTGCTTCAATACTGATCGATTTGGAAAGGTTGTAAAAGCATAAAAACTGTGGTAAGATAAGCTTTATTCTGAATTATCAACAATTATTATGAAAACCATGTGTTTCATGAGATTTTGTATTTAATAAAACTCAACATCTTTCCTGGTAAGAAATCTTAACAAACTTAGGATAGAAAATCTCTCTCTCTCTTTTTAAAAACCCCGTATAGAATTTCTACTATAAAACTACAACAAATAGTATGTTTGCTGGTGAAATACTAAAGCAGACCCTTAAATGCAAAGGTAAGGCAATGATGCCAGCTATCACTGCAAGTATGCAACATAGTGGTGAAGGTCCTAGCAATTGCAATAAGATAAGAAAAATAAATGTCTAAAGATTAGAAATAAAGAGAACACTATGTAGAATATCTGAGAAGCTCAAGTGAAAAACCATTAGAAGTAACAAAATAGTCCAGCAAGGTAGTCAAATATAAATGATCTGGTGTATAGTGATGCTCGATTAGAAAATGTGAAGGAAAGAAAGACCCTATTCACAAAAGCAACAAAAATTGCAAAGTACATGGGAACAAATCTAACAATAAATGGTTAAGACCTACGTGAAGAAACTTATAATACTTAACTAAAGGACATACTAGAAACCTGAAATAAATTGAGAGTCATATTATATTCTTCAATGGGAAGATTCAATATTAAATGATGTTAATTCTCCCCAGATTAACTTGTTAATTCAGTGAAATTCTAGTCAAAACAAAGAGCAGTTCTGGCTTTCCCTGGCAGAGGGAAAAATGCTTTGGCTTATAAAAGCAGCACTTGAGCCCACAAAGCTTTTGTGGGTAGTGGCAGAACTGCCACTTCAAAGGAGCACACTTCAGCTGTAGTTCCACAGGGATGACAATGCATGTCTTAGTCATTCACTGCAGCAAACTCCACTGGCAACCAGTTATGCCATGAGGCAGTAAGTACCTTCAGCAGCTCTAGAGCCCAAATCTCCTCTGCTGATTAAACCAAATTTCATTAGAGCAATTAGGATCAGAACCAACCCTCAGTTCTTATATTTATCACAAGAGGGAAAAGGATCTCGAGGAGGAAAAATAAAAGGGTGCTCTCTAGATAACAAGACAGGACATTTTATTTGAAAAAAAAATTAAATATATGACTTTATTTTGTTTCCCAAGCTGATAAAGTGGAAAAAAATCAATTCTAGGATAATTAATTAATTTACTAAATTCCTTTTTTCCTCCAGACATTAGCCTGTATATTTAGAAACAACATATGAATCTGTACCTGTTCTTTGTTCTTAATTAGATCATGAGATCTTTGAGAGCATGCACTATGTGTCTTTCTTTTGGAAATATTGATAGATGCTATATGAATTTTTAAAATCTAAAATGTTAAAAAATAGAGAACCAAAGGATGGTTCAACAGTATTGTTGGAATCAGTTATTATATTTATTCATCCTCTTACAATTGTTTCTGAAAAGTCCAGGAGAATAGAGTAGATGCCAGGAAATTTAAAAAATGCAGCTATGGTGCAAATCTTCAAAAGGCTTAAGTTGAGCCGTCCTTTCAAATTACTCTCCCTCACTGTCAGTTTGGAAGATTTGGGAATAATTGTATAAAGCTGAAATATAAAAAGAGTGAGACACAAAAAAAATTTAACAAAGCAATCTGAACTTGAGTATGTGCCTATAATAAAGGGATAAGGAGACTGGTCCACAGATGGTCATTGTAGTTTGTTTAAGCATATTGCCTGCCAGGACCCCACACAACTTCATTTATCAAATTCCTTAAGCTTGAAAGAACAATTGTGATGACTTCACGTTGCCCTAGCCCTGAACACAGTGAAAAAGATCAAGGGGGGAAAGGCTGGGCTATATATATCCAGAAGCAGCAATGCCAGACAATTTGATATCATTTGAGTGATCAGGAGAGAGAAAGGCCAGAAGACTGCAGTCTAGAAAAAGCTCCTGTACATTTGGGAGCTTGAGAGACAACAAAAACACCAGCAACAATCTAAGAAGTGAGGCCGACAGGAAGTGAGAAAATGAAACAAGTGCCAAGAAAAAAATTCAGACCAACTCATCAGGGAAAATAGATTCGGGTATTCAGAGTCGAGAGTAACCCAGAAAACCACAGTGACATATGTGATGTCATGAAGATAGTGACAGCAAATTAGATATGTAATCAATGTGTCTCTTCCTTGAGCTGCCTGTCTTATGTATGCCTTGGAGTTCCATCACTCAGAGGGCAATCTGGGGTCATGTAATTTCAGGGCCACCCCTGCCATTCTCCCACTCTCTTCTGGCAACCAGATCCAGACTCTTGGGTTCATTTTGGCCCAGGCTTTAGCCCTCTCCTCTTTTTTTTTTTTAACGTCTTTATTGGAGTATAATTGCTTTACAATGGTGTGTTAGTTTCTGCTTTATAACAAAGTGAATCAGTTATACATATACACATGTTCCCATATCTCTTCCCTCTTGCGTCTCCCTCCCTATCCCACCCCTCTAGGTGGTCACAAAGCACCAAGCTCCCTGTGCTATGCGGCTGCTTCCCACTAGCTATCTATTCTACGTTTGGTAGTGTATATATGTCCATGCCACTCTCTCACTTCGTCCCAGCTTACCCTTCCCCCTCCCCACATTCTCAAGTCCATTCTGTAGTAGGTCTGTGTCTCAATTCCCGTCTTACCCCTAGGTTCTTCATTACCTTTTTTTTTTCCCCTTAAACTCCATATATATGTGTTAGCATACGGTATTTGTTTTTCTCTTTCTGACTTATTTCACTCTGTATGACAGACTTGAGAAACCTTGGAAGATGTGGCGCCCCCTTGTCCTGCAGTGAGGGGATAGTGGTTTCTGGAATGGGACGGAGATGTTTGCAAGTGTCCTGGAACTTTTCTCCCTGCTTCCCTGATCCTGACCACCAGAAGAGAAATTTGAAAAAGTGGAACCATCTTTTCAATAATCTCCTTTCAGAAATCACATTCGCGGCTGGGTTTGCCATTCATTTTTGTACCACGAACTTTATGAAGTGGAAATGGCTGAACTCATTTGGCAGGGCTCTCCACTGCAGACAGCCAGTTCCCAGATCCCCGAGGTGTGAGGGCTGGGTTCTCCCCAGCACGTTCTTTTCAATAAACATTCCCACACTTGGCCCTTTACTCTAGCCGCCCCGTCCCTGCCCTCCCAGCGCCTGGAGCTTTCCACCTTGGCTCTGGGTCTGCTGAGCCTGGACTCAGCCTTCCAATTCCAGGTTGACCTTGGCTGAGCACTCCACATGGTCATTCTTCTTGTAAAAGGAGAAAATCTCAGGCACAGATTTCTGCACTTGGCCTCTCTGCAAAACGTTTTAGTACTAAAGGCAAATGCAACCTCCGGCTGACACTGAACGAAAACAAGAGCACTTGCTTACCAGAAGTCTGTGTTTACTGAATTGGATTTGGCCTTTGGCAGCCCTCCTGCTGAGTCCATGTTGAGAAGAGCCTGGAGCTGGGCCAGGTCTCAGGTCCATCCCCGGCTTGTTTAGCACCTGCAAGTACATAGGGCTCTCTCTCTCTCTCTCTGACATTCTCAGTACACATGTCACCTCCCACCCTGGAGGACAAACCCTCCCAGGGCGTTCTTTACCATCATTGCACCCCTGTGCATTTTGCAAAAGACTACTGTATACATTTTCCTCATCTGCAAAATGGACACGATGATAATACCTACTACCTAGGATGGTTGTGAAAATTAAATAAGTGTTTATCTCAGTGTGTGGCTATTTGAAAATTATTATAATTGATTCAGCCTAATTTGATCACTGATAAAGAAATAGAGTGTGAGAGCAAATTAAAGAAGTAGTCAAGTTGGGAACCTTTGGATCTCTGGTTTCTTCCTTGTTTTTTAATCCCATGGCAAAATCCTCCCATAATCCGCAGGGTATTTGCCTTCCTGTCAGAGAGAGCTGGGCTGAGACCTTGGGTAAACCTCCAGTCCTTGGCATCTGACAGACCTGTGATTAAAGAGAGCTCTGTAATTTCTAGCTGGGTGACCTTAAAAATCTTTGAACCTCAGTTTCCTCATTGGTAAAATGGGAACCATAGTTCTGACCATGTAAGGGAGTTGGGAGGATGGAAGAAAGGCAGACCCTCAGCAGAGGAGATGTGGAGGGGTCCCAGGAGATGTCTACACGGACTCTCCTGAGTTGCCTGATCTTGATTATTTGTCAAGGTCCAGTCTCTGGATTTCAGCCTTGTGAGGTTCAGAATCTGAAAATGGATGCAGATCCACAGAGGGCAGGTGAAGATGGAGAGTTCCTTCCATCTTCTCTAAGGGCAACACATGGAGAAGGACAGAGGTGCTACAGCGATCTGCTCAGTGGCGTGGCTGTGGGGTTTTCCATCTAGGAATGGGTGGTGTGAAGGGTGTTTAGAAATGACCTGTGTGCTAACCCTCCCTCTGTGGAGTAAATCATGAGTTTTCTTCATGGTAACAGAATTCAAATACAGACCTTAAAAATAATTAAGTTACAAAAAATGTAAAACCAAAGCTGTTTAATTTTTACAAAAGGGGTTAAATGACTTGCCTCTATTTTCTTGGCAGGTTAGTGGTCAAGGGAAACAAGTGATCAAGCCCTCTTTGGTCATGAATAAGGAGACTTTTTTCTCTCTTTTGAGAAATCTTTATCTTCTAATCATTTATTTAATTAAAGATTAAAACACATTTATAATTGGAAAAAATAAATGTGCTAATCATAGGAAAGTTTTAAAATGCAAAAGAATATAAAGATGAAAAAATAGATCTCATACCCTGGAGATAATCACTATTAACATTTTTCTGTATTTCTTTCCAGTCTTTATGTGTATATATTTACATAATTGGGATCATGCTAATTTCATAGCTTTGTATACTTTATCAATACTTTCTGAGCATTTCTTCATGCTATTAAACATTTTTCCACATACTGATTAATATCCCACTGTTTGGATATACCAAGACTTGCTTGATCATGCCCTCACTGATACATTTTTAGTTTGTGTCCAGGTTTTCTCCTCTGGAAATCACTCTCTGTTAGTCTTCTTTTATAGCAACCTTTGGGCATTTCTGATGATTTGCTTAGTACAGATTGCTAGAAGCATAATTGCAGCTGTGCTAGGTTCTTTTATAAAAGGCATTCATCCTTCCAGTCTTTATTTTCCCCAAACTTGGTAGATTGGTCCTATTCTCCATGTGATTGTTACTATAATCAACAGATAGAATATATGATACCTCACAGATTTCTGGGCTTTCTTTGTTTTCAAGAGTACACATTGTTTCAAGCATGCTTGGGTTTCTAGGCTCTTGGGATCCTGACCATTGAGCCTAATTACTATGACTCCCAACATCTCATTGGCAAATGTGTTCTTGAGTTCAAACTCGAGAACAATAGGAGCATATGTTTTGCCCTTACGGCCTCCCAACCTTGGCCCAGGCAGTGAGGTGGGCAGCCTCCTCTCTCTTCTTTCTTGATGCATCTCTCTGGACAGTGAGACTGGGGACTGTCAGTTCAGAGGCCACAAGCGGTGAATCTAAGGGCTTCGGTTGGCAGAACTCCAATGGGACAAAGACAGTGGTGAGGAGGGGTGAGGATTCTGCCGAAGTGAGCACTCCGCTCAGCCCTTGTCTTCTGCTTTCCTTTCTTCTCAAGATCACAAGGAATGAACCTCTTGCTCCTCTTCGTTTTGTCCCCACCTGTTGCTCCAGACAGGTATCCTTGACATCGCTCACCCCACTCTGCCATGAAGAGAAACAGAAGCCCGCGTTATATTTTCTCTCACTCTCTCCTCCCTGATGAGGCCGATTCTATTCACTGATGAGCTGTTGCAAGGGTCTGTACCTCTGACAAAAACAGGAAGCAGACAAGGCTTAAGAAGCCTTCCTCCTCAACCCCATTCACTTTTTTTTTTTTTTTTTTTTTTTTTTTTTAACTTAGATTCCCTCCGGAAGGAGAAAAACTATCTGGAGAATAATAGGGGGTTCTGGAGGCGTGAAGTCTTGCAGTGGCATGCAGGGCTGGGGAAGAGAAAACCCAGACCTGCTTGTCTTCTGGGCCTTTCCTCAATGGAGTGGATGGGCATGTGGGAGCGAAGGGGAGAGAAGCCAGCACAGAGGCTTGGGAGACTCTGGAAGAGGGACTTGGACTGGTGTTAAGGGTTACCCTTCCCAGCACTTTTCCTCTCTCCCTTCCCCTTTGCGGCCTGTCCTGCCCCCTAGTGGGTGTGGGCTGAAGGGGCAGGACTCCCAGGCAGCTGCGCAGTCCACAGTGGAGAGAGAAGGCAAGGCAAGAGCAGGGAGAAGGCTTGGAAATTTCAGACATCAGCAACCTGGGAGAGGAGGAAATCCTTTCTAGAACTCAGCAGGGGTGATGGGGTGGGGGCTTGATGATGATTGCTGTTATTACATAAGGGATAGGTGGAGAAAAATACCTGGCACTGCCTACAAACATATCCATGACAGACTTGAGTGGGAACTAGGAGGTGATGACAATGATGAAGATAAAGATGATGAAGGCTACCTTTTGCTGAGCTTTCTGTGTGCCAGGCAATGTAGCAGCCCTATAAAGAAAAGTCTTTCTATATCATCCTCATCGCAGCTCTGTGCAGTGGGCATTATTACTACTTTGCAGATGAGAAAGTTGAGGCTCAGAGATACAAACAAGCTTGCCTAAGCCAGGAGCTAGTAAATGCAAGAGAAATTCCAGCCTTAGAGGGACAATCTCTAAGACCCATGCACAATGTTTCCTACTACTGCATTCAATTCAGTAGCTCCCCACAGAGTATGGACTGTAAGCCCAGCACAGCAGGGGCATAAAAAATGAGCATGACATCACCCTTATTTTTCAAAAGTTTGCAGTCCAGACCTCACTTGTATTTCTTCCTTGCATTGAGTCCACCCCATTTGACACCCTAACCCCTTCTTAGGATTTCTTCTCCAAGCAGGCACTGAGTCCCTGGTCACCTGGCCAGTGGGCTCATTGCCTTTCCTGAAGGCAGAGTGAAGATAAAGGCAAGAATCCAGACTCGGTCTGGTTTTCTGGGAATTTAGAGCCTTGAATTCAATCCATGGATGTCCATCCTTCTGCAGAAGGTTAGGGTCCCTCTGGGCACTTTGGCAAGTTTTGCCCTCCTGTATCCAGCCAACACTGAGGTCAGGACTGACATTCCCCTGCGGCTTGGCCCTTGACTTTCATTCTTTGAATATCAACCCAAAGAATTTCAAAGCCACATTTCACTGCCAAACTCCTTCCCTGACACAGTGCATCTTTCTGATATGGAGGTGTACTTCTCCACCTTTTAAGCTTCCCTACATGGATCATTCTGCAAAGGGAGGGAAATCAACATGGTTTGCCATCTCTCTGTCTCGACTGTTATGCTGGCCACCTCCTAGCGGCCCCCCGAGGGGAGGCTCACTGCTTTCTTGCTTGCCTTCTGTGACATTTTTAGCTGTCTTTGAAGTTTTATCCCTTATAGTTTTGAATTGCACTGTCCTTTCGTCTGTCCAGTTCTTGATGTTGTCATCTGGACTCTGATTTCAGTTTACTCTTTAATCAGGTTGCCCAAGCCTTATTTTTTTCTGTTTTGATTTGAGACAGCTTTTTGCTTATTGTTCAAGTCAGTGTGTACCGTGAATGCTGTGGCTTTCACTTTCAGACATGGCTAAATGTAGCTGGGGTCCTTTGCCAGTGGTTCTCCCAGGCCACTGGTTGGGGAAGACATTAAGGGAGGGCATGCTCCAGAAGAAATGCTGGGGGAGCCCTGGGACAGAGATGACCTTGTCATTGGTTAGGAATGAGTTCAAGTTCCTGCTTCAGAGCTGGGGAAGACATGTTTTAGAAGACCTGAGAGGACGGGAGATTCCTCAAGGCAGCGTGGATTCTACCCAGATGGAAGGGGAGGTCTCCGGGAATTCCCTGGGATCTGTGCTCTGCCTGAGAGGTTTCCAAGAGACATTATCTCAGTACATTCCGTTTTAATAAAAAACATTTAAGGAGATGGCATCTGGGGAGCATGTGTAGCCTACAGAGCTACTATAGGTAAAAAGAATTCTTTTTGCTTGTGGTAAATCCACAACTGCTTGGCCAATGTGGATTTATTGCCACTAAATCTTCCCTGCTCATGGTAAGAGGCTTGAGCTGAGCCTCTTCTGTAATGGTTCACATGGGCAGAACTGGTGTGTTGTAGCTGGCATGTCCCACAGAGGATTTCTTATCCATGCTGATTGCCATCCCGTGTGGCAGTGCCACGAGTGTTATCTAGATTTGTCCAGTGACAAGTTTCCTTCAGACATGGGAGATTCCAGCACTGTGTCAGCAGCACCTACACTCCTCACTGTACTCTTTACAGCTTTTGTCAGATGAGGACATGGTAACTGCCAATCGTCTCCTTAGAACTTTGAAACAACCTTTTACCCCCTAAAAATAAGAACTCTATCACTAAACCTTTGTTGACTACCTTTTTTTCTACTTTTGGATAAGGTATATTATGATTCTCTTCCCACCTCCCCCATGCTACGTACCACAAGAAAGGTGATAACCATCTTCTTTGTTTAATGAAGCACATTGTATCTCATTCTAGCTGTGGAGAATATTCCTTTCTTACTGGGTGTTTGTGGAGGATATTGAGAAGACATGACTATTGATTGACCCACGAGCTGGACGTGGGCAACTGGAGGCTCCCCACCCCCTCATCTGTCCTTGGAATATATGTACTTCTTACCTTTCCTGTTCCCAGAAGCTGCCCCAAGGATACAGCCTTGACATAGAAATGTGGTGTTGAGACCATCTGGATGGTATACGTGACTGAACCCAGTTAAGGACTCTATATAAACTTTTAAGATTATGGTGGGCGGATGCAGAAATCTACTCATTTTGCAGCCACATGAGACAAGCCTCATAAGGAAGTTCCTTTTCTTATTAAACCTGCCACATACCAATCTGGAGTGGTCTGCCTCTTTCTTTGGTTTCTACCTGCCCTCTGTGAGTCTAGGAGCTGGTAGATTAAACCTGGGAAGCTCTCTAAGAGGTTGCAAACTGACACTGGGAAGTATGCACCCTAGATTGGAAGGTCATAGACTCAAATTTTTGTCTTTTATTTTTTAAAAAACAACAAGATGTATATATCCTCTTGCTTCATCTGAATTTTTTACGTTTCCTCATTAGAAATGAAGAGATTAGACCCGATGATCCCCCTTTACAAGATCCCTTTTCCATTCTAAATGCCAAGGATGCTTCTCAGAATAATGTCTGCAAAGGTCATACCTGGCTTGCTCAGAGTTCCTTTCCCTTTCCCTTTGGAGGCACACAATGTGCTTCTAATAGTGGTAAGACTTCAGAGCATGTATTGTCCCTTCTTTATGATGCCCCATCCAATTGATAACCAGCTACTACCAGGCAGTTGAACCTCTTAAACGATGCAATATATGTCCAGGGTTTTCTTTTTTAAATGAACTCCAACATCATAATAACTAACTTTATTGAGCGTGTACTGTATATAAGGTATTCTTCCAAGCCTTTACATGTAAAGTCACTTTTGATATCCTATGAGGTAGATTCCTTTCTTTTTTTAAATAAATTTATTTATTTTATTTAATTATTTTTGGCTGCGTTGGGTCTTCATTGCTGTGCGCGGGCTTTCTCTAGTTGCAGTGAGTGGGGGCTACTCTTCGTTGCGGCAGGCGGGCTTTTCATTGCAGTGGCTTCTCTTATTGAGGAGCACGGGCTCTAGGCACATGGGCTTCAGTAGTTGTGGCACGTGGGCTCAGTAGTTGTGGCTTGCAGGCTCTAGAGCGTAGGCTCAGTAGTTGTGGCTCATGGGCTTACTTGGTTCTGTGGCATGTGGGATCTTTCTGGACCAGGGCTCGAACCTGTGTCCCCTGTATTGGCAGGCGGATTCTTAGCCACTGCGCCACCAGGGAAGTCCCTATCAGGTAGATTCTATTATTTATCCCCATTTTACAGAGAAGCAAACCAAAACATAGAGCTGATAAGTTACTTTCCCAAGGTCATATAACAACATGGTAAAACTAGGATTCCAGTACAAGCTATCTAACACCTGAATTTGTGCTCTTTTAACCTCCAGGTTAAATCTGCATTTGTGCAAATGTGGTTTTGTTTTTTCTCCACAGCCTCAATTATTTTAGGTTCTGTTTGCAAGTGCAGTAAATTGCCCAAATGTTAGAGTCTAGATATGTCTTGGAGACATGATTTGACTCAAGTTGTATGTAAACCTGTATAACACTAAACTATATACAAAATCCTAGGATGAATAAGCTTGACATTAAGTTTCCTGGAAAGAGATGATTATTGCCTCTACTACGGGTAGATATTGATTGGGAAACTTGACTCTGGTTATATTTTCTGATAGGAGACCCTGGTCTTTTCCTTGAGCCCCTGGCCATAGCCTCCTGTTTCAGCCTTTAAGAAGACACTGAGCACTGCTTGTCTTCCTGAATGAGAAATATTGCCTGGTCACTCAGAGGGAGACTGCCTGGTGGATGTCCTTTGGCAGTGACAGGATATGGCTCCAGCTGCAATCTCTCGTCTCCCTTCTTCTATACTCACCCTGGTTTAACCAAAACCAATAACCACCCTCTCAAAGGTTTTTCTCAGACTCAGGGGATGCCCCCACCCCCATTTTGAGAAATGCTTATAGCACCTAGCACTAGGCCTGGCACATGATAAGCACTCAATAAATATGTGTTACTTCATGGCAAAATCGATCCATTCAGCAGTGATTTTTCACCTTTCCCAAAGACTCACTGCAGGGTTCCTTTTAACGGCCAGCTCCCCTAGCGCATTTAAAATGCGACTTGATTTATAGGAATTCCACATAGGTACATGGTTCTGTAGGGCCACATCAATCGTGTAAACTGAGATGCTTGTGCTGCTGGGTTCCCACTGACCTGGTGTGTTGGCAGCTCTCCTCCACCAGCTCGAAATGCACACAAACCCCGGGTCTGCTCTCCCTCCTTTTACCACAAAGGAGCTCATTTTGTGAATGAACAGCCACTGCCAACAGCAGGATGGTATCCCCAGTGACCTTTGCCCGGGGATTGGATTCTCGCCCAGCAGGGAGACAAGGCCTTAGGAAAAGGTTAGTTCATTGGTTGCTACAGCCCGCTGGGCTGAGGTCTGGGGAGGAAAAGGCTCAGAGAACTTTCCTTTTTTCGTGAATCACCTTGGAGAAGCAACCTTCCCGCCTGTGTAGCTGTCTCTCTTCTTTGTACGATCTTATTGTGTCCTGTTCCGCCCCGAAGTTTTATTGCTTCTGCCTTTAAAAATTTTTTTTAAATTTTTTGTAGCTGTGAATAATTATCATTCTAGTTTGGCTTTGCCATTTCCCAACAGTAATTCTGGGGTCCTCATGAGCTTCACCCCATCCTCCCCCACCCCCGTTTCCTCCTCCTTCTCCTCCTCCTCCTTGCCATGGCTTTTTCAGTTTGATGTTTTTAGGTATCAAAGGAAGGTCTCCAGGAACCCTGCAACTAAAGACTTTAATGAGGACCATGCCCAAGAAATCCTGGCTGCCAAAGATATGATGATGATTTATGTTGCTCACTTACTCCCTAACAGCAAGAGAACTATTTGTAAAAATAAAAAAGCTGCTCATATGGAATTAAACAAGAGCATAGCTGCTTCCTTCCAGAACCCAGGAGCTTAACAAAGAGCATCCACACTCTGTCGCCAGCAGCACAGGCCCAGGGCCGGTATTAGTCTTCCTGTCACATAAAGCTAAATCCTGTTAGCCCGGGCAGCAGCGCACACTCTATGGGTGGACCTCAGGAGGCACATTCCCAGAAAAGCGCAAATGGCATCAGACGGAGAAGGGTATATGCGCTCACCCTCAGGTCTAGGCCGAGCCACTGAAGGTTGAGAGCCCACCAGGACCGCGGGGCTGCCGCTGTGGGGGACCCTGAAACTGGCTGCAGGGTATTTAGGGTCCCCCATTTGTTCCTGGCATCGAGTTGAGTGACTCATGGATACCAGTTGGGTTCTGGCCAGCTCTGTGGAGAAAGCGCTGGAGGGAAGATGTAAACTCTAATGCCTCCACCTTCTCCTCTCTGAACTGAGGTTACCTCATAGTTGTTATGAGCAGCAATGGGTTGAAGCACAGAAGGCAGAACACGATGCCAATATACATGCTACTTGTTGTTATTATTCTGTATTGTGGCTGCCATGAAATGGTGCCTCTCAGACCTCCTGCAGCAGCGACAGTGATTGACTAATGGACTGTCCTGTGTTCTCTCATGTGATGGGCAGTCAGGTGTGGCTCCCAGACAGGACACAGAAGAGGCACAAGAAAACAAAGTTCATTATATTCACAGGTCCTAGAAAGGGAGTCACTGCATGCCACAAAGGGTCTCAGGGGAAGAGCTATCTTCCAGTCAAGTGGCCAAAGACAAGATGGAGGGGAACACCTAGTTCTTTACTATCTCTTAGAATTGGCTAGCCCCTGGAGGAGCAGACTCCAGCCAGAAAAGGTTTTCCAAGATGGCAAAACATCATATATAGAAAATAAAAAGTATAGACAATAGATGGTCCTAGCTGATGAGCTCTAAATCCTGTTGGCACCATGATTGCCCCAAGGCCACACTTCTCACAGGTGCTCCAAGCCACTGATGGTGCGTGGCAGGGATGCTGGTACAGGCTCATTCTTGAGAGACCTGGGACTCCTCTGGCAGCAACTTTAGCTCAAGGACTCTCCAGAAGTTGAGCCTGGCTCAATCTTTCTGGGAATTGGGCTGCTCCCTGAGACTCTCCCACCCCATCTCCCTCACAGGGATCAGACCAACGTTAGGTTTGAAGGCTCTCCCTGCATTTTCTGCTCACTCTCGAACCTGTTTTCTCCCACAGACAGTTTCTCCAATAACAAGAATAATCTGTTATGTGTCTAAATCTCTGTCTTGGTGTCTGCTTCTTGGGGGACTGAACTGACACATACTAATCAGCCTCTCTATCATTTCAGTACTATCATTACTAGTACAGCACAGTACTAGTACAGAAATTGCTAGTAAATCAACTTCTCTGACATATGGACATTTGTTCACTCTTTTACTTAATCACTTAACCTTAAAAGCATTGAATAAATATGCAAAGAGTGCTGTAGACCGAATGTTTCTATCTCCCCTAATTCCTGTGTTGAAACTTAATCTCCAGTGTGATGGTATTTGGAGGTGGGGCCTTTGGAAGGTGATTAGGTCATGAAGGTGGAGCCCTCATGACTAGAATTAATGCCCTTATAAAAGAGACCCCAGAGAGCTCCCTTACCTCTTTTGCATGTGAGGACACAGTGACAAGAAGGTCATCTATGAACCAAGAAGCGGGTCCTCATGAGACACTGAATCTGCTGGCACCTTGATCTTGAATTTGCCAATTTCCAGAACAGAACTGTGAGAAATAAATCTCTGTAGTCATCCAATCCAGTCTATGGAATTTTTGTAACAGAATCATGAATGGACTAAGAGACTCTCGTCTGTGGGCTGATAAGCTGGAGTGCTCACATACACAAATAATCATAGTAATATGGTTAATATTCAAGTAAAAAAAGGCAAGAATCCACAGGAGGAAGTGCTTTATTTTGCCAGGGCTGTGGGAGTAGGTAGGGATCAACAAGGAAGGCTTCGTTAAAAGGTATTTGAACTCAGGTGAAAGACGCACACTCCACACTGTCACTCCATCTTCAGTGTGACCCAAGGAGCAAACAAGAAGGAAGAAGAGGAGCCCATAAGAGGTGTAACAAAACATCCTTCGATGGGCTTTCTCCCTTCTCTTTCAATGCCTCTTACAGTGGCTGTAAAGTAGCAGTAATTATCCACAGATTTGAGACATATTCCACCTTGTCAAGTTGAGAGAGGCACAAATGTCCTGAGCTTGTCCACATTGGAAGGCAACTGTCAGACAGGTGAGCCAGTCTGAGAGACCACCAGGGAGCAGCAGCCCACACTTCAGTTGCACACTCGGGGCTCAGCCTGGCTCCAGATCCAGCCTCCATGGTCAAACGGGGATCTGTGATGGGCTGAATGGTGTTCCCCCACAGCCCAATTTCATACATTGAAGTCCTAACCCCTAGTACCTCAGAATGTGACAATATTTGGAGTGAGGGTGTTTATAGGAGTAATGAAGTTAAAGGGAGGTCATATGGGTGGGCCCTAATCCAATTTGACTGGTGTCCTTATAAGAAGAGGAAATTGGGTGTAAAGACACAGGGAGAGAAAAGACAATGTGAAGAGTCCCAGGGAGAAGATGACCATCTATACACTAAGGAGAGAGTCCTGGAACAGATCCTTCCTTCAAGACCCTCAGAAGGAAACAATCCTGTCAATACCTTGATCTTGGACATCTAACCTTCAGAACTGCGAGACAATAACTTTCTCTTGTTTAAGGCCCCCAACCTGTGGTACTTCGTATGGCAGCCTGAGCAGAATAATATGACTCCTCCTTTTCTCCTTACTTGGGGAGAGGATCCAGCCCCATTCTGCTCCCAACCTTAGCACAGAGTGGTGAGCTGGGAAAGATGGTGTTTTTCTTTCCCACAGAACTGGGAATTAATCTCTAACCACGGGAGAGAGAGCAGGGGAGGTGTAGCCTGAGGAAAAACAGAAAGCTGGACTTACCACAATACAACATGGTCATGTAAGATGAGTAAGAATTGTCCAAAGAACACAGGTCCCAGAAGCCTCAAAGGCAAAAATTGGGGAAGATACACTTTTGCACCTTTGATTTTAATGCACAGATACTATTGGAGAGTGAGGCCAGTTATTTTGCAGGACTAAAATTGGAGATAGGCTGCCTGATAAGGATTAGGGTAGATCAGTTGCACTGCAGTCCAAAAAGGAAGAAAAATGAGGTGAAAAGAGGGACATGCTTAGGGACAGCAACCTAAACAGCAACTCGCATGAAGCCTTCCTTTTGCCCCCTGAGAAGCCTGAAATGGGAATTCGTGAGAAGGCTGAGTGATACCTCAAACTCGCATCTTGACATTGCTGGAAAGGAGGGCTTCATTGGCCCTGAGTCAGAACCAAGAAACATGAGTAATTTTAACTTGCAGGGTGTGATGTGACAATCCAGTCACTTTCCTGGGGACAGATCAAGTTGGACTGTGACAGATACTACATTATACCAAACCGTGTCTGCTGGGAGCTAACCAATGGCCAAGGCAGGGCCTGTGATATCTTACTGCCCAAACCATCTCCCTGAAGTAAAACATTTCTTGGAATTGCTTTATTCACCCTGGCGGTTTTTGACATACTGGGGGGAAGTTTCCTGCTAAAGCATTTTATTTTTTGTCTTTATGTAAACAACAGAAATGTGTGGGGTTACTAAGCATAAGTCTCCCCACCCAAACATACACACTTAACATATGTGCCTCTTTTTAGTGTCCCTGAGGTGAGACCAAGGTGCCCAGTGCACCTAACATGACTTTAGGCCTGTCTCTCTTCCAACATAATTTATGGAGTCCCCTCCATCTGACCTCCATATGCCCAGTGCCTATAGGAGTAGAACAAATAGCCAACAATGAAAGACAGGAGAGAATTAGGGTCTAAATTATACATGTCCTCACCCCCACCCATGCTGAGGGAAGCAGCTCAGAGAGAATCCACACCACTGTGAGGGGCAGCGATGTTATAAGGGCAGATGCCAACCCTGGGATCTACAGGGGGGACAACAGCAGAAACCACAGCTGAGGAGAGAGGACTCTGGGTGACAGCGACAGCTGCCTAAGAGAGAGTCGCCTTTCAGGGGTATTCATTCATTTACTGAGCCCCTAATAGGCACTAGAAGAATGAGGTCCAGGGAATGGAGAGCCACAGGGGTCCACCTTGAGATGTGCATTGTGGTCCGTGGATCTGAGTGACTGCCACTGACCCCCTGGCACTAGCCTGGGGAAGCCCTATTTTTCTTCTCTCCCTTCTCCTAACCATGTCTTTTCCAATCACCATTAGGAGTATGCTTAGGCAGCAGAAGCCCTATTCTGTATTTCCAGTCCTCCTTCTAGAGTGACAGAAATGGGCATTTCTATTTGGGTATCTTGTTGGCATTTTATACTCATCAACTTCCCCAACTCTTCTGCCCTCCCCTTCATGAACAGACAAAAGCCCAAAGCAGCTCTTAACACAATTCTTCATTTGTGAGGTCAACGCTTCAATTTCCTTTGACTCCTTCCTCTTCCTCCCAGTCCAGTCAACTACCGTATTATTTTCGACTACCTATACAAAGCATATGGAAGATGCACTTCCCTTCCCAACACAGCTTTCAGCACCACTGTCTCTTCCATCATCATCATCCTTCACATGCATCACTGCAGCATTCTCCTAAGGTATCTTTTTGTCTTCCTTCAAAATCTACCTCCGTCCTTCCTCCATTATCCTCACTGGTGGATCCCTTTGAAATGGCAGCCCAAATGCCACCATTTCCTCCATGAATTCTCCATAGTATGCTCAGTGAGCTATGGGCTCTTCCTCTTCCAAAATCACACAGCCTAATTTATCTTTGCTTGCGTACATGAAGATATCTCCCAGGCTTCTTTTTTTCATAACAGGTTCTATGTGATTCCCTCTGTGCTCCATATGAACCTACTCAACATTTTACTTGACTTCTCCACTTGGATATCTTATAGGCACCTCAAATTCACATGTCCTCTATTTATTTCCTTTATTACTTACAAACACTTCTTTTCATTGTTCAATTGTATGTTTCTATATCTGTGAAAATTATTTGGTATCTTAGATAGAAGTGGAAGACATCATAATTTTTCCCTTTAATATTAATGGAACTATTTTGGTATTTAACAGTTTTTCATTTAGTGGAAGGAAGGGTTTTCAGGAACAAATTAAAGTTCATAAGTGAGGGAAGGGACGGGTATACATGGTTTACAGAAGGCAATCAATGAAGAGCTGAATAGACAAACAAAAGATCCTACTGTTCCTCAGAACCTGAGCTGGCCCTGGAACCCAAATCTCATAAGCCAGTATGCTTTCTCTATACCATATTCCATCCTGCCTAGTATGATAATTATTTGCATACAAATCTTATCTTTTCATTCTTGACTCCTTAAAATCAGGCCTCTTTTATTCTGGTTATAATTAAACTGACCTTTCCGTTTAAGGTGCTTCTCAGTGCACAGCCTTGGCAAATTGATTGTAGAACTACCCACCACATTTATTTATTCAGCAAACGTTGACCGACTTTGCTGAATAGGTCAGGCACTGCACTAGGTACTGGGTATCGAAAGATCAAAGATGAATGCAATATCAAGATGCTCCCTGACATCAAGATGCTCAAAGTTTAGTAAGAGAAAAATCAAAGAGTTAAATATAGAGGAAAGAAAGAGGCAAAGCCTCTAATGGAAGAGTAAAGAGAGGTTGGTGGTAGGAATGATTTGACTCTAGCACAGGGAAAGAAGGATTAGAGGAAGGTTTCAATGGAAAGGATGCTTGAGTTTGATCCTGAAGGGCAGGTGTTAGCAATCAAGGAATGTTGGTTGGCATTGCCTCCAAGGCACTGTTGGCTTGGGCTCTGGAATTGTTCTTGAGGTTGGATTGTTATTTACCCTGGTGAATGTAGAAATCAATGAGAGAAAAGAATGAATGAAGACTTGAACACTGACCTCAAAGCTGGGGAGAATTCATTCCTCATGTAGCTTAGTTTAATTCAAAGAAAATGAGTAGAGAGGATTATCAATAGTTCTTCCTTGTTGAGTTTTCTCCTTTTCATTTAAACTTTGCTACAGCAACATTCTCTTAAAGCCTCTCAAAGGTATGAGACTGTCAGTTGGTTCTTATGACTGAAGTGGACGGGCTAGAAGCATTTTCAGAGGTAACCAAGTGCATAAGGTACAACTATTAGGTAATGAGTTGGAACTTTAACAGTCCTGGACGCATACAACTTAATGAACATGGTCCCCCAGGGAGGAGGTCAACTGCTTATTCCAGTGATTTTGGCATTACTGAAAACATTCTGAGAATGCATGTCTCTCTGGAAATTGTCTTCAAACCTACAACATATTCTTTTGAATTGCTCTGATGATGGGTAAACCCTAGTCCTTTGAGTCTGAATTTTTACTTATGTGTAACAGGTAGTTTTTCAGACCATACTAGCCTGGGGGAATAGCTCAATGATAAGTCAGTGACATAAGCCCATGTAATCCCACTCCATAGCCTAGCCCCACCAGCTGGTTTGCTAGAATTCTGAACCACCGCATTCTGCCTCTAGGTGTACATGTGGCAAGTGAAGAGCAACACCGCGGTGGAGAGGAGGAGAATGGGGATGAGTTTTTACAAATAGGCTTATTTTAATGTATTCATCTGTCTTTTTCTCCATAACTCTTCAATTGTCTGGCAACCAATTCCAATCCACTCAGTGGGAGCCCAGTGGGTCCCACTGAATCTAGAAGATACTTTCTGGAGATACCCCATGTGGTAGCTTGTTCAAAGATCGATGCTATCAGTTCCTTCTCTCCTTCTATGCTCTTTCAACCTACCGTTAAGAAGTGAAGTCTTTCCTCCATCTGCTAAAATGTGGGCTGACTTGTGGTTGCTTTGGCCAATGGAATATAGCAAAGGTGACATTGTACTAATTCTGTGCCTAGACTTTGAGAGGATTGGCAGCTTCTACTTTCTGCATCTTGCATTACTCGCTCTTGGGATGTTTCTCCTAGGAACCCAGCCACCATGCTATGAAAAGTGTAAGCCAAAAGTGGAAGTCAAAGGTAGGCACTCTAGTTGACAGTCCCCAGCTGAGCTTCCAGCAAATAGCCTGCATTGACTGCAGCGGTGTGAATGGACCTTCTTGGACATCCAGTCCATTGAGCCTTCAAATAACTCCAGCATGAGATACTCCAAGTGAGAACCACCCAAATGAGGCTAGCAGGCACACAAAACCATGAGAAATAATCTATTGTTGTTTTAAGCCAGTGAATTTTGAGATAGTTTGTTATGCAGCAATAGAGAAGCAGAATGTCCCATACTCTATTATACCAGCCCTGTGCCAACATGGCTGACTCACTGGCACTGCTGTCCATGACATTCCTCCAAGCAGCCCACCCACATTTAGTACCTTTGGTAAGTAACCTCTGTTAGGCATTGAAGCTGAGCATGTGAAGCTGAGCCCCTGGGATAGCATGTCCATCTCAACTACCAGCCAGAAACGACCATTTTCCTATTCTTTCCTTATTCTTATTCTATAGCTAAAACCTAACCAGTGGGAGGAAGTAAAAGAATTTGTTTTTAGTATGAGGTGGGGCTATATTTTGCCAGAACCTTGGCCATCTAGGTGGTAATTCCCTTGCTTCAGACCCTGGGCCTAAGAGGACAGAAAATTCAAGTCCTCTGCTTTTTCATCCATTTATACCCCACTTCCCACTATTTTCTCTCCTCACCTTCCAGCTAGCCACTTACCCTAGAATTTGTCCAGATGATTCAACTTAATTTCTTTTTTAAAAAAATAAATTTATTTATTTAATTTATTTATTTTTGGCTGCATTGGGTCTTCGTTGCTGCACGCGGGCTTTCTCTAGTTGCAGCGAGTGGGGGCTACTCTTCATTGCAGTGTGTGGGCTTCTCATTGTGATGGCTTCTCTCATTGCGGAGCACAGGCTCTAGGCGTGTGGGCTGCAGTAGTTGCGGCACGCGAGCGCAGTAGTTGCAGCACGCGGGCTTAGTTGCTCCACGGCATGTGGGATCTTCCTGGACCAGGGATCGAACCCATGTCCCCTGCATTGGCAGGCGGATTCTCAACCACTGCACCACCAGGGAAGCCCCTCAACTTAATTTTTAAAAACTAGCACAGTGATGCACATTTATGAAATGCTAAAAAAAAAAAATCCATTTGCTGTTTCATTTATTCATTCACCAAGTATTCATTTAGATGCTTATTTCATTCCAGGCACTATACTAGGTATTAGGGAGCAAATAAGCTCAATTTTTCAAAACTTTAAAAAACAATATGGGTATGCTGGAGTGGGGAAAAGAGGAGAGGAAGAAAGCTTTGCAAGATATGGAAACCAGAAAAAAAAAAAAGAGCTAAGACTCAAAAGGGAGATGAGTGATGAAACTATGGAATTCTGTTTTCAGTTAAAATAAAGTTGTCATTTATACAGTAATGAGACTGACTTCTTCTGAGGCTCATATATCAATCCTGAAGGCGATTTCAAAATAGTATGCATGTCCAACATGTTTTGAGCAACAGTGACATAACTGGAAATAGTGTAGTCTCCTAGGGTGACTTTGAATGGGACTGTCCTCACTGGCATGTGAGCAGTGCTTGTGGAGCTGTTAAAGAAAAAAAATCAATCACATCAGTAACTACTTCAAAGATGGGAGACATATGAGTGTGTTATGTAGTTTTGCCCAGCTCAGCAAAGGAAGCAGAGGTGCCTACAGTGTTGTTTCTTCTCCATCTTTAAGACTCCAAGGAGGCAAATGTTTCAGAGACGGAGATTCTCCCCTTGGTTTCAGCTCAGCTGAGTCAGAGTCGGGGTGCTTACTGTCCAGAGCTCTGCCCCTCAACTCTCCTACCGCCAAGTCACCGTCAGCTCTCACCTAGATCATAGCAATACTTTCCCAGCTGGTCGTCTTGCTTCTCTTCTTGCCCACTTCCCACTAGCTTGTTCTCCACCCAGCAGCCATTGGAATTCCCTTAAAATGAAAACTCAAATATTAAAGTTTCTCTGCCCAGAACCTTCCAGTGGTTCCCCATATCTCAGCATAAAAGCCCAAGTCTTCATAATGGTCCATAAAGTGCTTTAGGGTCGGCCGCAATTCCCAGCCACCTCTCTGACCTCGTCCCCTAGCCCTCTCCCTGAGATGCTCAGCACTTTGGACACATTGCTCACCTGACCATTTCTTAAACAAGCGTTTATACGTGCTCTTCCCTCTGCCTGGTACCCTGTCCCCTCAAGTAGCCACATGACTCACTCCCTCACTGCCTTTAGTCTCTGCTGAGATGTCACCTTATGTGTGCGACGTTTTCAATCTCCATTCTTTTAACAAGAGCTGCTCTTAGCTCTTCTTAGCACTTCTTATCCTCCTCACCTTGCCCCATTTTTCTCCCTGGCACTCAGAAGCACACACATGACTTAAAAAAAAAAAATTATTTGTTTATTTATTTTTGGCTGTGTTGGGTCTTCATTTCTGTGCGAGGGCTTTCTCTAGTTGCGGCGAGCGGGGGCCACTCCTCATCGTGGTGCGCGGGCCTCTCACTGTCGCAGCCTCTCCCGTTGTGGAGCACAGGCTCCAGATGCGCAGTCTCAGTAGTTGTGGCTCATGGGCTCAGTTGCTCCGTGGCATATGGGATCCTCCCAGACCAGGGCTCGAACCCGTGTCCCCTGCATTGGCAGGCAGACTCTCAACCACTGCGCCACCAGGGAAGCCCCACGTGACTTTTTTGTTCACTGTCTCCCCCAACTAGAATGTTGGCTCCCAATTCACCCCAAACCCCCTTTCCCCAACTTGGTGTCCATATAGATTGGGATTGACATATATACACTGCTATGTATAAAATAGATAACTAATGAGAACCTACTGTATAGCACAGGGAACCCTACTCAGTGTTCTGTGGTGACCTAAATGGGAAGGAAATCCAAAAAAGAGGGGATATATGTATACATATAGCTGATTGACTTTACAGTCTAAACTAACACAACATTGTAAAACAACTATACTCCAATAAAAATAAAAATTAATAAAAGATACAATGTTATCTCCAAGAGACAGGTAATTTTTGTTTGCTCACTACTGTATTTCCAGCATTTACAACCATGTCTGGCACAAAGTAAGCACTCATGTAGTAGTTAAATGAATGACTTAATTAGTTACCCCCAATGGAAGAGGAGAGGGAATTCATAACCACAGGAATGGCTTCAGTACTTGAATCACAACCCAAGGTTTAATTTGGGGGGAAAGTCTCAAGTATTATCTTAAAATTTTGACAGACTTTTTTATTCTGTTCCATAACAAATTCTGTTAGAAAAAAAAATCTTGAGGGGAAGCAGATGCTCTAAAAAGACGTATGATGTCTGTCATTCATTCATGAAAGAGATATTGATTGAGCACCTTTGAAATGCCAAGTACTTGCAGGGCACTTGGGACTGTCTCTGTCTTTCTGGCGTGCATCCTCTCTTCTGTTGCTTTGTAGTCCTTCTAGCCCCATATGCCCTCAAGAAACATGTGTCCTGCAAAATTCAGAATTTTATGGAGCAATTTGGGGACATTCTTCTTAATTTTCTACTGTTGCATAATAAATCACCCCAAAACTTAGTGGTGTGAAACACCACAATTTTTCAAGTCAGGAATTTGGGCAGAGCTCTGTGGGGGCAGCTACACAGCTTTTGTTTCTACTCCATGTAGACTGGGGCCTCAGCTGGGTGGCTTGAATGGCTGGAGAATGGTTGGCTTGCTTAGGGCCATGTGTCTGGAAATTTGTTCTGGAAGTTGCCTGGGTTCCTTGGTTCTTCTCCAAGTTATATCTTCTGGGCCTGAAATGTTTTTCACTCACAAGACAGGTGCTTGGCCTGGACTAGCTGGAAGAGCTGGGAAGAAGCCAGGCATCTTTCTCTCTCCATAGCCTCTTCATGAGGCTAGCTTGGGCTTCCTTACAGCATGGTGGTCTTAGGGTAGTTGGATCTCTTACATAGTTTCCCCCAGAATGAGTTTTCCAAGAGGCTACACAGAAGCTGGAAGGTTTCTTATGACCCAACTTTGGAAGTCTTAGAAAATCAATTCCACTGCATTCTATTCATCAAGCAAGTTCCTAAAACCATCCCATATCCAAAAAGAGAGGAATTACACTCCACCTCTCAATGGAAGGAATCGCAAAAATAATTGTGACCATCTTTAATCTATCATACTACAGGTAGGCAATGTGTTAGTGCCTTATTTATAACTTCTTTTTTAATCCTATGACAGTCCTATGAAGTACATACAGTTATTGTTTCCATTTCACAGTTAAAGAAATTGAGGCTTTGAGGGGAAGTAACTTCCCCTTGAGTCCACAGCTAGTCATGGAGCCAGTAACAAATAAAAATTCTATTTCCTTGAATTTATAAAACAAACAGATAGCATTCTGCCTACTTAGAAATTGCTTCAAGACACACAGGAAAAAGAGAGTGGAGGTGGAACCTTGGTTCCTATAAGTCCTTGTAACTGCAGATAAGGAAGGACCTCTTCAAAGCATTGGACATAATAAGCCCATCCTTGAGCTTGGACGAGATAGGTTTGGGGCTCCAGAGAAGAATGTGGGTAACTATAACATAAAGCAGCTATGCCTAAGGGTGTATGTGAACCACAGCTGGTAACCCCAGACCAGGATATTGATTTCTTCAGGGCAAATGAAAGAGAATATGTATGCCAAATTGTGTGTGTGTGTGTGTGTGTGTGTGTGTGTGTGTGTGTGTGTGTGTGTGTGTGTGTGTGTGTGTGTTTTAACCTAAGAAAAATAGTGGCGAGGCTCTGGACCGTTCCTAACAATCCCACATTCATGAAGTGGCTCAAACCAGCGGGACTGTGTTTAGAATGGAAAGACCCGGGGCCAAGGAAAAGGAAAGTGGAATTTCTCTTTGGCGTTTTGAAGTCCCTCCTTAGCTCATGGTTTCGAGCTGCTTGAAAAGCTTGAAGGGAATTTCCACACTTAGCACACTTCCCGTGGCTGCCCGCCGCCTGGCTCCAAAGCACATTTTGTGGGGTTTAGTGAGTTCCATTCCTCAGTGTTATAATAGATGCTGTCAGTAGGGCTGGATCCTGGCAGAATAATGTGGGTCACCCTGAAAGGTTTACCAGCGTCCTGTTTCCTGACTGAATGCTCGGTTGATGGTATCTTGTCTGATTCATATCCTATTGGAAATGGTGTGAAACAGGGCCCTGGAGTACATCTGGTTTTAGTCAATCTGGCTTATGCAGCCATGTTTGACAGGCAGCAGGGGCTTGGCTGCTGGTTTTAAAAGAGAAATTCTAGTTTCAGAGGAAGATTTTTTTTTTCCTTCAGTGGCCTGAGAAACTTACCAATCGCTTGTGGCTAACACAATGCTGGACACACATGAATGTTTTAAAAAATAATACTAATCCCTGTTTGCTTGTTTAATTTATGTGTTTACCAAATATTCATTTAGAGGCCTGCTTTATTCCAGGTATTGTACTAGATGTTAGAGAGATAATCTTGTACAAAATCAATGTGGTTTTTGCCCTCATGAAGATTATAGTCTAGTGGGAAAGATAGAAATTGAACAAACTCAAAAAGTAATATGACTAAGTGCTGTATATGAAAGATACAGGTGCTAAGAGGGGGCATAACAGGGGGCTTGACTTAGAATGAAGGGCTCAAGTAAGTGCCAATGAAGAGACACTGAAACAGAGACTTGGAGGATAGAGAGGAGATGTCTAGGCAAAGAGCTGGGGGAACAGCATTCCAGACAGAGAGAACGGCAAGGATGAGGGAAAGCGTCTCAGATGGGGCTTGAGAGACAGGGGCAGCCCACATCATGCAGGACCTGAAGGCCAAGAGCAGGATTTTGTGTTTGGAATTCACCCTCCAATCAGTTTTGTTTAAACCACTTTCTACCACTGTCAGCTTGATTGGAAGTAAGGACCTCTCAGACATTCAGCTAATTAGATCCTGAAATAGCCAATTAGGAGTCAGCCTGTCACTGCCAAGGCTGCTGGCATCTTCCACTGTAAGAGGTGAGTGGGATGGTCAATATTAAAGCACTAGCTTGGCAAAAAGATGAAATTCAAATGTGAATTTATTTTCCTGTATATTATTTTCTTCGTCACTGTCCATTAACACTTCCATTCAATAAAAAATTACTGAGTACATCCTATATGCAAAAACCTCTTGACAGAGGTCTGAGACACATCCCTTCTCTCCAGGAGTTTACAACTCAGTAGAGGAGCTGGCTCTGTGAATCACTCCACAAAACCACAGACTCATGCAGAGAAATGGACAACATCTTAAAGATCATCTAGTCCAGGTTCACAGATGTATTCTCCAGGGTTAGAGAGCTCTATATATTTGTTTTTTAATTTTGTGGTTTTCATTTTGATTATGATCTAAAACGTATTTTACTAGTGAAAAAGTCCTTTTGGGTTCACATTGATTTATAATTGAAGAAAATTTCATGGAGTAAAATTTTAGTTCCTCGAGTCAATGTTTGTCAAACTCGGATCCATGGAGGCTTGAGGGCCCACAGATATATTTTCAGGAATCTATGAGAAATTTTTTTTTGTTAAAATTTGTCATTGGGTCACCAAGTTTGAGAAACTAATCTATTCCACCACCTCTCTATTACAGGTAAGAAAACCAAAGCCTAGGAAGGGTAAAAATAAAATTTCTACACTATTTACAGTACTTTATATTAATTAGTGATTATAGTTTTCAAGGGCCTTTTGCATTCTTTTTCTTATTGCTTTCTTGTAAATATCCATGAACCATGAATGGTAGGTAGTATCATTATCTTTTTCATAAAGATGAAGAAATTGAGGTTTGTAACTGCTAATTAATTTGCCCAGGTTCAACTAATAGTCAGTGTAAATAATGGAGTTGAAAGGAAAACATTCTGATTCCCAGTCTAGTGTGTGTCTAATGGTCCCAACCTGCTAGAATTTATGGCAACAGATACAACCCATTAAAGTCTGCAACCCCTGTTTCAGGCATGTGTTTTGGTTTTGTTTTACCAATTACACAACAATTCCTCATTTGGTCATAGTCATCCCATGATGGCTTGACGATTTCCTCTGCTGAGCTGTGGTGGTTTTAAAATGTCTGCAAGGGCAGAAATTGAGACACAGATGTAGAGAACAAACGTATGGACACCAAGGGGGGAAAGTGCCGGGGGTGGTGGTGGTGTGATGAATTGGGAGATTGGTATTGACATATATACACTAATATGTATAAAATGGATAACTAATAAGAACCTGCTGTATAAAAAAACAAAATAAAATTTAAAAAAAAATGTCTGCAAAATTCTTTGACTGTTCCCATCAGGAGGTTTATGTGCCCTCCTCTTGAGTCTGGTTGGCTATGGTGTGTGGTAGAAGTGACTCTATGTGACTTCCGAGGCTAGATCATAAAAGGTGATACAACTTCCACCTGGTTCTCATGGGATGCTCCCTCTTGGAACCCAGCCACCATGCTGTGCACAAACCCAAGCCACATAGAGAGGCCATGCGTAAGTGCTCAGCTGATGCCCTCAGCCCACAGCCAGGATGAATCACAGACTTGAGTGAGAAAGACTTTGAAAAGACAATGCCAGACCTGGCAGCCACTGAACTGCAACCACACGAGAGAGGCTGCGTGAGAACCATCTGGCTGAGTCCAGAACCTTGGGAGATAATAACAAAACAATTTCTAAACTACTAAGTTTCGAGATGATTTGTTGAGCAGCAACAGTGGCTAGGATACTAGTGGAGCATCTCACATGGGGGAGCTCCATCTGCATTTCTCCTGAGAGGCCTCATGCTTAGCACTGTGCTGGCAACTTCCGGGTTGACTCCCTGAGACCAGAAGTCATGACTGCCCCTAACATCTCTGGTCCTTTGACTCATATGTTTTCTTTTTCTTTTCCATCAGAAAATAGTGTGCTTTGGAGCCCAGCTCCGTGCTGCTTCTGCAAATAGGGAATCAACTCAGTCTAGGGTAAAAACGCCATGCTCCTTAGGGTTCCTCCTGATGAGATGTCTCCTTTTGCTTATGCTGAAAGGGCTTCCCTCCCAGATCTAGGAACCAGTAAGCCAGCTGCCCTGAAGGAATGGGAGGACTTATGGAAGCCAGAAAGAAAGCCATAAGCAGTGAGCATCTTCAAGGCAGGGAGAAGATGTCTGCATCTCTGGCCACAGCTCCCAGCACAGTGTCAGCCTAGATGGATTTGGGTTTTCTGAATGAATGAATGAACTCAAAGTAGCAATAGATTCACCTGATCTGACTGGACTCACTGGCCTGTGAATGAGTCATCAATGCACATACCCTTTTATAAAGGAAAAATCCTCTCTGTCCAAGAAACGTGAGATGGAAGGAAACAAAGTCATTTGGAGTTAGGGGTAAGACAGTGATTGAGTAGTAGAATTCTTATTTATTATTTATTTATTTAAAACTTTTTTTAAATTTTATTAAAAAAAATTTTTTCCCTGAACTTCTTCACTCTGTTTCCCTACCCTTCAGAGAGTTTTTGTTTTGTTTTGTTTAATTTTTTTTGGTTGTATTGGGTCTTCGTTGCTGCTTGGGCTTTCTCTATTTGCGGTGAGCGGGGGCTACTCTTTGTTGAGGTGCACGGGCTTCTCATTGCGGTGACTTCTCATTGTTGAGCACGGGCCCTAAGCACTCAGACTTCAGTAGTTGCAGCACATGGGCTTTAGAGTGCAGGCTCAGTAGTTGTGGCGCATGGGCTTAGTTGCTCCGCGGCATGTGGGATCTTCCTGGACCAGAGCTCGAACCTGTATCGCCTTCATTGGCAGTCAGATTCTTAACCACTGTACCACCAGGGAAGTCCTTATTTTATTTTTTAAAGATTTTTTTATATGGGCCATTTTTTAAAGTCTTTATTGAATTTGTTACAATATTGCTTCTGTCTTATGTTTTGGTTATTTGGCCCCGAGGCATGTGGGATCTTAGCTCCCCCACCAGGGATTGAACCTGCACCCCCTGCATTGGAAGGCAAAGTCTTAACCACTGGACCACCAGGGAAGTCCCGAGTAGAAGAATTTTTAAATGAAATATTTAACAGGGAAGAGAAGAAGTTTAATCTGGTTGAGTTAATTTCCAGCCTATAGTCACTAAAATGTAATGTCGCTTGAATGTGAGAGTCAGAATGTCAGAATGACATTATGTGCAGGTTGCATGTTGTCTGCAGAGAAGATCTCTCTTACAGAAAGCAGAGAGGCCTCCTGCATGATATGTTTGTGTCCCCCACCACCAGGAGCTTCTGCAAATGATCACACAGGCTGGGCACCACACAGCTCCAGTGCACACCATCTATAGAGACCAGGAGCTTCTCAAGAATTGAAAAACTAATGAAAAGGGATTAATTGAAAACTAATCAAATGGGGCTCCAAGGTCTCCAGCCTGAAGAAGCTGGGGCACATAAATAACTGACACAACCACATATAATTGAGGTGTGTAGAAAGTGTCATAAAAACCCAGAGAAGGAAGCAGCTGATGCTGCTGAGGGAGGATCAGAGAAGGTTTCTTATAGAAGATGACATTTCACTGGGGCTTTGAAGGCTGAATAGGAGCTGGCCTAGAGAAAAGAGACAAGGGAATTATAGTCAGTAGGAACAAACCCATCCACAGAGGGGAAAGAACTGCTGAGTATTTCAGATGCCATGAGCTTAGGTTGCTCCATGGGAAATGGTGGGAGGGAGGATAGAAAGACAGAGTGAAGCTCTGAACATTAAATTACAGAGTTTAGACTTTAATCTGTGGACAATGTGGAGCCATTGCTGGTTTTTATATATGGAGGTAAAACAACTGGCTGGCAAGAATGGACTGGAAGCTGGGAGATTGGTTAGAAGACATCATAATCCTGCCAATAAATGAGGATCTGACTTCTGAATTCCCAACAAATGTTTTAAAACAAAACAAAACAGAAAAGGGTTTAACCCCTGGCAAGTATCTACTATATTCTTGGTAGGTATATGGGGTTTTGAAAACAGCATCTAGAAGTGGTCTGGTTGGGAAAACAGACCCACAGATGAATAATAAGAGCTATGGGAGCAAAGCAGATGTCTAATTCTACCCAAGGAAGTCTAAGGAAGTGCATCAATCAATGTGGCTTTTGAGTAGAGTTTGCCAGGAAGAGGAGTTCGGGAAGAGCAATTCTGAGTATAAGTATCATGTACAAAGTCACATGAGTATGAAGGAGCAAGACATGTCAGTGGGAGGACTTCTGGGACATGAACTGGACTAAGTAGGGATCTTGTGATGTTGAGGAGTGTGGCCCTGACCCTCCTCCAGGTGCATTCTCTGTTAGCAGAGGAGAACATGGCATGTCCCAAGGAAAGCAGCTGTAGACTGAGCCATGAGACAGACTGCAGGTCAGTCCATCCCCTCTGTCTCCTTGAGGTCAGAAAGGTGGGAGATGTTTGTACATGCAGAAGTCTTCAGTTACAGTGATGAAGGCTGTCCCATAAAGACCAGTTCCCTAGTTCATTGTATCTCAAAGTTGATCAGGTCAGGTGGGAAGTAAACCCAATGCCTTGGGGGCTGTGTCAATAAGTATGTGTGTGTTTGTGTGGTAGTAGTTGTTGGTGGTGTGTGCAGTTAGGATGAAGGGAGAACTCTGGGCTATTAGAGGGTTAAAGATATTTGAGAGTCTGGTCAAGGGTCTCTGATGTTTAATAGAACTTGGCCCCAAGGAAGGGGACCCAGGGACCCCTTCACCTATTTCACGGTTTTGCACTGGACTCCACCCAATCCAAGGTTCTTAAACATATACTTTTAGACATTTTAGAAGACAAGCCAGTATACTCTTATAAGAATAATACTAATCTTAATAGTAAAAATAATAATAGTTACAATACTTACCATTTGTGGAGTGCTATTACAAGTGCTAGTCACTGTTATCAGTGCTTTATATTTATTAACTCATTTAATCTTTAAAGTGACTTGATGAGGTAGGTACCATTATCTCCATTTTACATGCAGGGAAACCAAGGCCTAGTAACTTGCCAGAGATAATGCAGCTGATGTATGGTGGAGAAAGTTCAAACCCAGCAGAGGGTTTCCCTTAATTGACTGAACCGTCTCTTTAATTTCTGGTCACTGAGATGTTCACTGAAAAAGTCTGCATGCTGTGTAGATAGAGCCTTCCTTCAGTGGGACCCAGGGCATTGGCCAATTCAATGCTGGATGACTTGTTTAAGCCAGTGTCAAGAGGCCTCTTTTCCCTGTGTGTTCCCCAGTGAAGTGGCTTGATAATTCCATCAGAGGGTTGGAAGCTGTGATGCCCAGGCCTGCCACAGATGTTGCTAGAGTCCCATGGCTATTCCTGCCTCTTTTCCCATAAAGGACAAGCATTATTCAGACACCCTATTCTGACTGAACACTGAGGAGATGGGAACCCAGAGACATAAGGAAACTTTAAAGAACCATGAAAATAATTTTTTTCTTATCATTTTGGACCCATTTGCCAATTACCCAGTTGAGAAAACCTTGCAGAAAAGCAATTTCCTAATATGGCACTTTAGCTATACAATATAAACATTTGTATTCATGGGACAAAAAGGCTTGAGATGTGGTTAAACTCTCTAGAGACATATTTTTCTTTCTATTTTCTCCTCTGTGATGTGATGTGATGTGATGTGACATTATACAGTGTTGGGGATGTGAAGAGTCTTGTGTACTTATGCATTTTCCCATTGATTCTCTCGTGTTATTTCGATTATACATTATTTTCCCAGAAAAATCATCATAAACCATTTGGAATGGTCAGGCTTTTAATGGACGCTAAAAATTTTTCTCTCTAGCTTTGCTACCAGAAATAGAGACTCTGAGAGGTTCACTATCCCACAAAGAGTTGGTGGTAGAACTAAGAATTGCAGCCCCAGCTCCTCCCTCATTGCATGATCCCTGTCGAACAACTATTCTTTCTTTCTGGCCCTGGCTCAAACCCATGCTTCAGAATGGAAAGGTCTGGCAAAAGTCTGACACTAAATAGCTTTGTCCCTTCACTTTGTATTAAGTATTCCTCTGCTTGATGAAATGTAGGTTGAGTTAAAGCCAAAAGCTTATCATGTGGTCCAGAGGTCACTGAACTCGGCTTTGCACCAGACAGAGTCCTTCCACAGGGCTCTCCATTCCTGGGCAAGGAGCACTCCTTGGACAGGGACCTTCAGGGTCAATCCTACAGAATAGTTGTGTAGATAGTTTTTAAGATCCCCAACCCCTAAACATGTTCTACACTCAAGGTCCCTTTGGCTCCACACATATTCTAAGCCTCGTCTGCAATTTTCTGCTGCTTTTCTTCTATTATTTCCACCTCTTTTTCTTCCTAACATTTTGTGGAGAACTTTCACAAATATGCTCCCCTCTGCCTGCTCTGTTTCTTTGTTACACTTTGTGCAAGGTGAATGCCATTAGTCAGTTAGAAATGTAAAGGACAGTTGGAGGAAGTGCCTGACAGAAATCAAGGCAGATCTGCTCAATAACTTTTAAGGAAAAGAATGGTCTCTTTTTAGAACAATCATAATCCCAGCATCTTCCCACAAATGTGTTATTTTCAGAGGAAATAAACAAAAAGGCATAGTAGTGTATGAATTAATATTAATTCTCGTAGCTAACATGTATTGAGTGTTTACTTGTGTTAAACTTGTATTTACTGGCGTTTTATATACATTATTTCATTTAACACCCTCAGTTTAACTCTCAATAACCCAGCAAGGGCTGTTAGCATCCTCATGGTGTAAATTAGCACCATTTACAAATGTGGAGAGAAGTTAAGGACATTTCCAAGGTCATAGAGCTAGGCAGCTTCGATAGAGAAAGGACACTGAGCATCCAAAAATGTTAAGATTTCTCAGTTGATGTAGAACAAATAAGGCAAAGCATATAAAGCCAAGAAGGCTTAAATGGCAGAAGAGTTTGAGGGTAATGCCAACCAGGAAAGAAAGAAGGAATACTGATGGGGCCTTAAGATGGGGCAGTTGGGAGCATGCAGAGCCCATACCCTCCAACTTCCCCCACCCCATCCACAACCATATTGAGTCATTGTTGGAGGAGAGTGACCACGGTGTGTGATAATGAGCTCATCGGCCATAGTGACACCTGAGCATTCATGAATGGTATGGAGGGAAAAACCACCACAGACATAATTCTCTTGTTATGGGTGACTTCTAATTCCTGTGAGTGTCTGGTTTCTTTTTCCTCTGGGCTTCTGGTCCTCACCCTGGGCCCAAACTTTCAGAATCATTGAAAAATGGTCCCAGGGTGGAGACAAAGGCTTTCACAAACACCCACCCTGCTGAACCTTCTGGTAGGCTGTATTGACTTGGCCCTAAATTCAATCCAGAAAGCTGTCTTCCAGCCTCCACCAGCTCTCCTAGTTGGCTCTAGCCCCTTTCAGATCATCAAGAGGAGCTTCAGGTGGGCTTTGTGAGGTTATGAAGCAGTGGTGAGAGCTTCCTGTAGAGATTTAGTATGGAAGGCAGCCTGGAACAACAAGAGAACTCTGAGCTAGGTGAAGAGAGTGAGAGAGCCTAGGCAGGCAGCTTATTGATTCTCCAGCCAAATAGTCATAAGAGCTGGCAGAAGGGCTCAGTTCTCCTAATTCCCAACATTTCCCCTATCAGCCATATCTTGATAAAAATCCTCTCATTTTGCATGTATACTAAATATTGGAGAAAGACCATTTGTATTTCAAAAGAGCAATTCTTAAACCAAAGAAATAAATCTCTATCAATAAAATTAACTCTCTGCCTGCTGGCCTGTTATTACATCATGAGAAAATAGCTGGATCGATTGTCACTATGTTCAGAGGCTGTTTAGGATTGTCTGACTTACAGCTAGACTATGAAGCATGCACCATATTCTTTAGCAAGAGGTGGAAGTCATCATCCAGAGAACTGTCCGGACTTGATGTGCAATCAAGTTGCTTTTCACAGCAGTGATTCCATGTAGCTGATTTCCATGGTCAATAGCCAGGGATTCATTTATTTAGCTGCATTAATCCATCCTAAGCCATCCTCAGGGAAGCCAGCCACTCACAGATGGTAGGATGTCAGCCCCTGCTTGAGGAGGCTGGTTCTGAGGCATCTTGGTTGCCCCCAGACCACAGATAATGAGCAACTTCCCAGCCCAACCCACTGCTCCAGACTCTTTATTTCTTCTATGGCCATTGAACTTCAACAGGAAAACAAAACAGAATTAGGATGCTTGCTAGACGCCCCAACACATGCCACTGTGGCTGCTCCAGGGGGAGCACACAGTATTCAAGGCCTCACAAGAAGTCCTGAGCACAGGGTGCCCTCAGCCTGGATCCCTTTCTCTCCAGGGCCTTATGCATTCTGGACACTCTGAACATTCTGGACACTCTGGGTAGCCTGGGGGCTCACAGGCTGGTTGGAGTTAAGTAACCAGTGAAAACCCTCCTCTCCCCCTCCTCCACCCCAGCTCCAGGTAAATGAGTGCATTTAACTAAAACCACAACCACAAAGGCCTCAGCCCTTGAAATTTTCCTGGAAGCCAATTAAAGAAAGGAGAGCCACAGTAGTAGGTAAGATTAAGCTATGTACCAACTCTCTCCAGCTTACAAGTTCCTAAATTGTTTGTTTACACATTAAGAGCAAAAAATGACTGTAGTCTTTCCTCTTAATTACTGTAATTATACTTGTGCCACCCACAAGAGAGGCTGTTGATCTCATTTCTAAAGGGCAATTGCTGTTGCCTCACTCTTCTTAGCACTTTACAAGGTTTTTCTCATTTTCTGATTACCACTGGTCTATTGAGCTGCCAGTAGAAATTTATTCTCCTGGTGCATGACACCCTCCCTCCTTTACCCCCCTTTATTTTTTCTTTTTCCTTCTCTCTCTCTTTCTTTTTCTCTCTTTTCTTTCTCTCTCTCTCTGTCTCTCTCTGTCTCTCTCTCTCTCTCTCTCTCTCTCTCTCTCTATTTATTTTATTTTAGTTTTTTTTTTTTTTTGCTGCTGCTGGGTAGTTACCAGGAAGAGCTGACTTCCTTGGGATCAAAAAGGATTGCTATTTCTGTGATCAATTGTATGTGGTTAGGCATTCTCAGAATATCCTGAATGTGGAAGTACTCAAAAGCCCATAATCTGGATAATAGTGGTCTGTGCTGGCCACATCCCTTAGGAAAGGCTCGGGAAACCTAGGTCAAAAAACTTGCAAACTCTTGTCTGGCTCACGTGCATTCAATGCTGAATTGGATCAAAAGTGTTTCCTTTGGGTTACCTGATACGGAGCTATTTGAAGTATCCTTGTAGCCTTCTACACTGATCCTTGAAAGTCCTGCCTGAATCCTTTCCCTGTTTAATCGTGAAGGAATGCTGTTCCAAAGACGTGGGGTCAGAAGGGCACAATAAATCAATCCAGATACACCCCTAATGAATAGCAAATTAGACAGCATTTGTTTTAAGTTCATAGGTCTTCTTGGAAGATACATTTTTAGTGCAAGCAAAATTCCTGGGTTGAGTGTATGGAAGACAGTGGGGGTGGTGTGTGAAGGGCTTACAGTCTCTTTTTTTTAAAACTCTGGACACGTTTTTTATTTATTCATTGGAAATGAGTTTATTTTATTTTATATTAATTTTTATTGGAGTATAGTTGCTTTACAATGTTGTGTTAGTTTCTACTGTACAGCAAAGTGAATCAGCTATATGTATACATGTATCCCCTCTTTTTTGGATTTCCTTCCCATTTAGGTCACCACAGAGCACTGAGTAGAGTTCCCTGTGCTATACAGTAGGTTCTCATTAGTTATCTATTTTATATGTAGTATCAATGGTGTATATGTGTCAATCCCAATCTCCCAGTTTATCCCACCCCCACCTCCTTTCGCCCTTGGTATCCATACATTTGTTCTCTACGTCTGTGTCTCTATTTCTGCTTTGTAAATAAGATCGTCTAGATCAATTTTTTCAGATTCCCCATATATGCATTAGTATCCAATATTTGTTTTTCTCCTTCCAACTTACTTCACCCTGTATGACAGTCTCTAGGGCCATCCATGTCTCCACAAATGACCCAATTTCATTCCTTTTTATGGCTCAGTAATATTCCATTGTATATATGTACCACATCTTCTCCATCCATTCCTCTGCTGATGGACATTTAGGTTGTTTCCATGCCCTGGCTATTGTAAATAGTGCTGCAATGAGCATTGGGGTGCATGTGTCTTTTTGAATTATGGTTTTCTCTGGGTATATGCCGAGTAGTGGGATTGCTGGGTCACATGGTAGTTCTATTTTTAGTTTTTTAAGGAACCTCTATACTGTTCTCCATAGTGGCTGTATCAATTTACATTCCCACCAACAGTGTAAGAGGGTTCCCTTTTCTCCACACCCTCTCCAGCATTTACTGTATGTAGATTTTGTAATGATGGCCATTCTGACCGGTGTGAGGTGATATCTCATTGTAGTTTTGATTTGCATTTCTTTAATAATTAGTGATGTTGAGCATTTTTTCATGTGTGGATTGGCCATCTGTATGTCTTCTTTGGAGAAATGTCTATTTAGGTCTTCCTCCCATTTTTTGATTGAGTTGTTTGTTTTATTGATACTGAGCTGCATAAGTTATTTGTATATTTTGGAGATTAATCCTTTGTCAGTTGCTTCATTTGCAAATATTTTCTCCCATTCTGAGGGTTGTCTTTTTGTCTTGTTTATGGTTTCCTTCACTGTGCAAAAGCTTTTAAGTTTCATTAGGTCCCATTTGTTTATTTTTGTTTTTATTTTCATTACTCTAGAAGGTGGGTCAGAAAAGATCTTGCTGCAATGTTCTGCCTATGCTTCCCTCTAAGAGTTTTATAGTGTCTGGCCTTACATTTAGGTCTTTAATTCATTTTGAGTTTTTTTCTTTTTTTTTTTTTTTTTTTTGCAGTACATGGGCCTCTCACTGCTGTGGCCTCTCCCATTGCGGAGCACAGGCTCCGGACACACAGGCTTAGTGGCCATGGCTCATGGGCCCAGCCACTCTGCAACATGTGGGATCTTCCCGGACCAGGGCACAAACCCGTGTCCCCTGTATCGGCAGGCGGACTCTCAACCACTGCGCCACCAGGGAAGCCCTGAGTTGTTTTTTTTTTTTTAATGGTGTGAGGGAGTGTTCTAATTTCATTCTTTTACATGTAGCTGTCCAGTTTTCCCCGCACCACTTACTGAATAGGCTGTCTTTGCTCCATTGTATATTCTGGCCTCCTTTGTCATAGATTATGTGACCATAGGTGTGTGGGTTTATCTCTGGGTTTTCTATCCTGTTCCATTGATCTATATTTCTGTTTTTGTGCCAGTACCATACTGTCTTGATTACTGTAGCCCTGTAGCATAGCCTGAAGTCAGGGAGCCTGATTCCAGAAGCTCTGTTTTTTTTTTCTCAAGATTGCTTTTGCTATTTGAGGTCTTTGTGTTTTGATACAAATTGTAAAATTTTTTGTTCTAGTTCTGTGAAAAATGCCATCAGTAATTTGATAGGAATTGCACTGAATCTGTAAATTGCTTTGGGTGTATTGTCATTTTCACAATATTGATTCTTCCAACCCGAGAACATGGTATATCTGTCCATCTGTTTATGTCATCTTTGATTTCTTTCATCAGTAGCTTATAGTTTTCTGCATACAGGTATTTTGCCCCCTAAGGTAGATTTATTCCAGGGTATTTTATTCTTTTTTGTTGCAATGGTAAATGGGATTGTTTCCTTAATTTCTCTTTCTGATCTTCTATTGTTAGTGTATAGGGATGCAAGAGATTTCTGTGTATTAATTTTGTATCCTGTGACTTTACTAAATTCATTGATTAGCTCCAGTAGGTTTCTGGTGGCATCTGCAGACAGTGACAGTTTTACTTCTTCTTTGCCAATTTGGATTCCTTTTATTTCTTTTTCTTCTCTGATTGCCATGGCTGGGACTTCCAAAACTACGTTGAATTATAGTGGCGAGAGTGTGCACCATTGTCTTCCTGATTTTAGAGGAAATGCTTTCAGGTTTTCATCACTGAGAATAATGTTTGCTGTGGGTTTGTCATATACGGCCTTTATTATGTTGAGGTAGGTTCCCTCTATGCCCACTGTGGAGAGTTTTTTATCATAAATGGGTGTTGAATTTTGTTGAAAGCTTTTTCTGCATCTATGGAGATGATCATATAGTTTTTATTCTTCAATTTGTTAATATGGTTTGTCACATGGACTGATTTGTGTATATTGAAGAATCCTTGCATCCCTGGAATAAGTCCCACTTGACCATGGTGTATGATCCTTTTAATGTGTTGTTGGATTCTGTTTGCAGGTATTTTGTTGAGGATTTTTGTGTCTATGTTCCTCAGTGATGTTGGCCTTTAATTTTCTTTTTTTGGTGATATCTTTGTCTGGTTTTGGTATCATGGTAATTGTGGCCTCGTAGAATGAGTTTGGGAGTATTCCTCCCTATGCAAATTTTTAGAAGAGTTTGAGAGGGATAGGTGTTAGCTCTTCTCCAAATGTTTGATAGAATTCGCCTGTGAATCCATCTGGTCCTGGAAGTTTGTTTGTTGGAAGATTTTTAGTTACAGTTTCAATTTCATTACTAGTGATTGGTCTGTTCATATTTTCTATCTCTTCCTTGTTCAGTCTTGGAAGTTTGTACCTTTCTAAGAATTTGTCCATTTCTTCCAGGTGGTCCATTTTATTGGCATATAGTTGCTTGAGGTAGTCTTTTATGATCCTTTGTATTTCTGCGGTGTCAGTTATAACTTCTCCTTTTTCATTTCTAATTTTATTGATTTGAGTCCTCTCCCTTTTCTTCTTGATGAGTTTGGCTAAAGGTTTATCTTCTCAAAGAACCAGCTTTTAGTTTTATTGAGCTTTGCTATTGTTTTCTTTGTTTCTATTTCATTTATTTCTGCTCTGATAGTTATGTTTTCTTTCCTTCTACTAACTTTAGGTTTTCTTTGTTCTTCTTTCTCTTATTGCTTTGGCTGTAAGGTTAGGTTGTTTATTTGAGGTTTTTCTTGTTTCTTAAGGTAGGCTTGTATTGCTATAAACTTCCCTCTTAGACCTGCTTTTGCTGCATCCCATAGGTTTGGGGTCATCATGTTTTTGTTGTCATTTGTTTCTATGTATTTTAAAAAATTTCTTCTTTGATTTCTTCAGTGATCTCTTGGTTATTTAGTAGCATATTGCTTAGCCTCCATGTGTTTGTGTTTCTTACAGTTTTCTTCCTGTAATTGATTTCTAATCTCATAGCATTTTGGTCGGAAAAGGTGCTTGATACAATTTTAATTTTCTTAAATTTACTGAGGCTTGATTTGTGATCCAAGATGTGATGTATCCTGGAGAATGTTCTGTGTACACTTGAGAAGAAAATGTATTCTGCTGTTTTCAGATGGAATGTCCTATAAACATCAATTAAGTCTAGCTGGTCTAATGTGTAATTTAAGGCTTGTGTTTCCTTATTAATTTTCTGTCTGGATGATCTATCCATTGGTATAAGTGAAGTGTTAAAAGTCCTCCACTATTATTGTGTTACTGTAGATTTCCCCTTTTTTGACCATTACCATTTGCCTTAAATATTGAGGTGCTCCTATGTTGGGTGCATAAATATTTGCAATTGTTATATCTTCTTCTTGGATTGATCCCTTGATCATTATATAGTGTCCTTCCTTGTCCATTGGGACAGTCTTTATTTTAAAGTCTATTTTTTCTGATATGAGTATTGCTACTCCAGCTTTCTTTTGATTTCCACTTGCATGGAATATCTTTTTCTATCCCCTCACTTTCAGTCTGTATGTGTCCCTAGGTCTGAAGTGGGCCTCTTGTAGGCAATATATTATGGGTCTTGTTTTTATATCCATTCAGCCAGTCTGTGTCTTTTGGTTGGAGCATTTAATCCATTTACATTCAAGGTAATTATTGATATGTATGTTCCTATTATCATTTTCTTAATTGTTTTGGGTTTGTTTTTGCTGATCTTTTTATTCTCTTGTGTTTCCTGCCTGGAGAAGTTCTTTTAGCATTTGTTGCAAAGCTGGTCTGGTAGTGCTGAATTCTCTTAGCTTTTGTTTGTCTGTAAAGCTTTTGATTTCTCTGTCAATTCTGAATGAGAGTCTTGCTGGGTAGAGTAATCTTCGTTGTCAATTTTTCCCTTTCATCACTTTAAATATATCCTACTACTCCCTTCTGGCCTGTAGAGTTTCTGCTCAGAGATCAGATGATAACCTTATGGGGATTCCTTTGTATGTTATTTGTTGCTTTTCCCTTGCTGCTTTTAATATTTTGTATTTAATTTTTGATAGTTTGATTAGTATGTGTTTTGGTGTGTTTCTCCTTGGGTTTATCCTATATGGGACTCTCTGTGCTTCCTGGACTTGACTATTTCCTTTCCCATGTTAGGGAAGTTATCGACTATAATCTCTTCAGATGTTTTCTCAGACCCTTTCTCTTTCTGTTCTTCTGGGACCCCTGTAATTCGAATGTTGGTGAGTTTAATGTTGTCCCAGAGGTCTCTGAGACTATCCTCAATTCTTTTCATTCTTTTTTCCATGTTCTGCTCAACAGCAGTTATTTCCACCATTCTATCTTCCAGCTCACTTATCCATCTTCTGCCTCAGTCATTCTGCTATTGATTCACTTCTAATGTATTTTAAATTTCATTTATTGTGCTGTTCATCACTGTTTGTTTGTTCTTTAGTTCTTCTAGGTCCTTGTTAAACGTTTTTCGTATTTTCTCCATTCTATTTCCGAGATTTTGGATCATCTTTACTGTCACTACTCTAAATTTTTTTTCAGGTAGATTGCCTATTTCCTCCTTGTTTACTTGTTCTTGTGGGTTTTTACCTTGCTCCTTCATCTGCAACATATTTCTCTGTCCTCTCATTTTGTCTAACTTACTGTGTTTGAAGTCTCCTTTCCACAGGCTGCAGGGTTGTAGTTCCTCTTACTTTGGGTGTCTGCCCCCAGTGGGTGAAGTTGGTCCAGTGGCTTGTGTAGGCTTCCTGGTGGGAGGGACTGGTGCCTGCGTTCTGGTGGATGGAGCTGGATCTTTTCCCTCTGATGGACAGGGCCGTGTCAGGTGGTGTGTTTGGGGTGTCTGTGGGCTTAGTATGACTTTAGGCAGGCTGTCTGCTTATAGGTAGATTTGTGTTCCTGTCTTTCCTGTTGTTTGGCATGTGGCATTCAGCACTGGAGCCTTCAGGCAGTTGGGTGGAGCTGGGTCTTGGAGTTGAGATGGAGACCTCTGGGAGAGCTCTTACTGATTAATATTCCCTGAGGCCGGGAATTCTCTGGCATTCCTGGACTCGATGCTACCACCTCAGAGGCTCAGGCCCAACCCCTGACCTGGGACAAAGACCCCCCCCCCCACCCAAAGGCTCAGCAAAAAAGGGAAAAAAAAGAAAAGAAAAAAGAAGGGCGGGAAGAAAACAAATGAAAACAAACAGACATACAACACCCAAGACAAATAGCAAAGATAAAAACAAGCAAACAACAACAGCAATAATTTAAAACAAACGAACAAAACCCCAGAGAAATGGGAAAAGCAAAACCAACGAAACAAAAACAAACAAACAAAAAACACCCAAAGAAACCACACACATACAAAACAAGAAACAAAAACAAAGAAAACAATAAGCAAGAGTACAACCAAACAAAAGAATCCCAAAATGAAATCAAACAATTAAAAACAAAACAAAAAAGAAAACAAAAGCAGAATGCAAACTGAAGGAAAAAACAAAGACAAACCAAACACTCAAAAACAATTAAGAAAGAAGAAAAAGATTTAAAAAGATAAAAACAAATAAAACAAAGGAAAGAAAAAAGGAAAAAACAAAACAGCAGAAAAGTAACACAGAAATAGAAATATAAAAAAATAAAAAATATATTTAAAAAATAAATAAAAATAAAAACAAATAATTATAAAAACAGAACAAAATAAAACAAAACATTAAAAAAAATAGTAATAAGTATGTTTTCCTGGGGTCTCAGCTGTCAGTGTTCTTGCCCCCATAGTGAGTCATAGCCAACCCTCGCCTCCCCAGGAGGCCCTGTAAAACCTCTAGGTAGCTCTCTGGTCCCTTTGTGGGCACTGTGCGGGCAGTTCAGAGTCTGATCTAGCCCAACTCCCACATATACTAGTCCCCAAAGTCCACAGCTGCTAGAGCTAGACTGTTTTCAGTTTGGGGAACACTCGCTATCCATTCAGATATTCCATAGATGCAGGGTTTACCAAGCTGATTGCGTGGATTTAATCTGTGGTTTGTGCAGTTGCATGGAAAGATTTTTTTCCTCTTCCTTAGTCTCCCTGCCCCTAGGGCTCAGCTGTGGTTTTAGCCCCACCTCTGCCATTCAGCTACCCACAGGAGTCTGCTTCTAAGGATGCCCTGGAGCACTTGGATCTGCCCCAGTGAGGACAGGGCGTGGAGGTGACATGACTGCCTGGGTCGCAGGGCCCCTGACGGCGACAGGTGTCCAGGAAAGCCGGTGGCCACAGGCATGAGATCCAGCCCCAGTGGGAGCCTTTCCTAGTACCTGGTGGCTGGTGTGAGAAGGTCAGCCCTGGAGGGGGCTTTTCCTAGTGCCTAGCAGGGCAGGGGGCCAGTGCATGGGGAGAGAGAGGCTGCAATGGCGGCTCCACCCCCTGTGTGCCACTCAACTGTGGTGCCTTGCTTCTATGGCAGTCTGGGTTTCCTCCACAAGCATTCCCGGTTGTGGATTTCCTCCCTTTCATCCCCTCAGGCTGTCTCCTCAGCCAACAGCAGTCCTCCCCCGGCTTTGCTCTCCAATCACCACCTTCCAGCTCTCAGCCCCATGTGGACTGGCGGACACACGTCCAGTCTGGGGCATGCAGGGCTGTGGCACGGACCATCTGTGTAGGTCTCACTCTGTCCTGACTGCCACAGACCAGCTGTTTCACAGTCCTCTGACAGCCTCAGATGCCCCCTTTCTGTCCGAACTGATTTCCGCTTTGGTGATGGGGCTTCCCTGGATGTGGGAACCTCTCCTCTCCTTCAGCTCCCCACCAGGGAGCTTCGTTTTCCCTTCTTTCTTTCATCTTACCCAGTTATGTGAGGATATTTCTTGTCCTTTCCAGTGTCCAAGGTCTTCTGCTAGTGTTCAGCTGGTGTTCTGTGAGAATTGTTCCATCTGTAGATGTATTCTTTTTTAAAAAATTTATTCATTTATTTAATTTTTGGCTGCATTGGGTCTTCGCTGGTGCACGCGGGCTTTCTCTAGTTGCAGTGAGTGGGGGCTACTCTTTGTTGCGGGGTGCAGGCTTCTCATTGTGGTGGCTTCTCTTGTTGCAGAGCACAGGCTTTAGGCACATGAGCTTCAGTAGTTGTGGCACATGGGCTTCAGTTGTTGTGGCTCACAGGCTCTAGAGCGCCGGCTCAGTAGTTGTGGTGCACGGGCTTAGTTGCTCTGCAGCATGTGGGATCTTCCCAGACCAGGGTTTGAACCCGTGTCCCCTGCATTGGCAGGCAGATTCTTAACCACTGCGCCATCAGGGAAGCCCTGTAGATGTATTCTTGATGCATTTGTGGAGAGAGATGAACTCCACATCCTCCCACTCCTCCATCATCTTGGGTTTTTGGACACAGTTTTTTAAAGTACCAAAAATATCCCCAAAGTTAGTTTGCCCAAGTGGCTTTGAATGTGCAGTGCTTTCTTCAGCCCTCACCCTGGGACAGAACTTTCTGACTACTGTGGACTCTGGTGTGACCCAGCCTCTTGGACTGGTTTCCCCATTAGCTCATTCAGGTGGTCTTGGGTGGCTGGATAGATGTTTCTGAGAACGTACCATTCTCAGGGCCACAGTGATTGAGCTAAAATAAATCTTCCAGTCACCTACAATTCTAGCATAATCTTACAGATACAGCGAATAGCATTGAGAAGATTAAATCACCAAGTGTAGCCACACCACCCCCACCCCAACCAGTGACTGGAGCAAACTTGTTAGAGCTGCATCAGAAGGAATAGAAGAGCTTTCAGTCTTTCATGGCCCCTAAGCATTTGGTAATAAATAATAAAAAGTATTTATTACATGTTACAGTGACATTGTGGAATTCAAAAAAATAACAGTTTCTTCCTCAAATGTTAAAAAGAAAGAAAAAAATATTAGGATTGGGCAGGGACAACAGCAGGAGCAGTGGCTTTAAAATCCAAGGAATGTGGTAAAGAGAGCTTTGTGTGTTTTTAATAGTCATAGAATGGGGGAAGAAAGTGGGGAGCTGACATGGACAGGAAATCAGAAATTAGAGTTTTGGGCCTGGTGTTGCCACTGTCTGGCTGTGTTACCCTGAATAAAAGTTCTACCCCTCTTGATCTTGGCTTCTCATTTGTCACATAAAGGGTTGAGAGCCTTCCTGTTTTATCAGCTATTTTCAGCTCTCTCATAAAACCACTGGGTCAGTCTTCCCTGAAATTCAGGGACACGTGCTTCTGAACCACGATTCCTTCCCCCAAGGGACACGTGCTTCTGAACCATGCTTCCTACCCCCAAGAGGTGGCCAGGCTCAGGATGGGTGATGGATAAGGGACAAAACAACCCCATGTGTCTCTGGCCCCAGTTTACTGTGCTATGAACTTGACAGCAAAGTCCCTCAGCTTGCCTCCGTCCAACACCACAGGCGGCTTCTGGCACTAGAGGGTAGTGGTTAAAAGCAAAAAACTTCTGACTTGGGTTCTAGCTTCAAGTCACCTGTAACCAACTGTGGGACTTCAGGCAAGTTACTTAACTCCTATGAGCCTCAGAGTCCTCATTTGGGAAATGGTGGCAACTGTAGGGCTTGTAGGGCTACAAACTTGTAGTGCTATTTTGAGTATTAAATCTGAAAATGAATGAAAGGGCATAGCGTAGTGCTTGACATGTAAACTCTCAATGAATGGTAGCCAAAGAAATCAACAATAACAAAAATATATTTCCTAGGCCTTAGGCTCTTTATGCCGGTAAATGGTGACCCAGAGTGGGAAGGAAGAGTGCAATGATTTGTATGCAGGAGCCTCTGGCAGGCATGTGTTAGCTGCTCTGGGTGCTGGGAGCAAGTCTCAGGATCCACATCCGGATTCAAGGAATGGCGGGAGAGGCTGCAGGAAACAGGAATGAGAGACCCATATGAAAAAGAATGTCAATTTTACATTCATTCATTCATTCAGCACTAAGTAGCTATTCCAGTTTTGGTTTTTGCTTGTTTGCCATGTGCCAGAGCTGTGCTAGGCATGCAGCAGGATTACAGAGATGAATGACCCTATCCCTCCTTTCAGAGCACTGGCTGTTCTAGGGCTACAAGTAAGCAGGCAGTTACAGTAGAAGACCCCAAGTCTGGGGAAGGTATGCACAAGGAGCCTGGGAGACAGGGTGACTGTCCTGATTTCAGCACTAAAAGCCCCACATCCCAGGAAGTCCCTCAGTCCCAGGAAAACCAGGATGGTTGTTCTCCCTAGTGGGACAAGCCAGAGAAGCAGCACCAAACCTAAACTTCCCAAGTCAGGGAAGGCTTCTTGTCAGAAGGAAGGCCTGCAAGGATAAGGAAGAGTTAGCCAGGCAGGTTGATGAGGAGTGGGGAGTGGAAAGGGTCCCAAGCAGAAGGAACCACATGTGCAAAGACCTAGATGCAAGAGAGACCACAAGGAAGTAGGGGGGCCTGAGGAGAGATGCTGCAAGGCCTTCCACAGCCGTGGACAGATGTTGACCTGCAAATGTGCCCCTCGTCCCCTTGATCTCCTCTCTGACTCATGTTGCTTGAGACTGTCGGTGCAGAACATTATTGGAGATGCGGTCCGGGCACCTCTCATATCAAACAGGAGGGCAGAGAAGAGCTCTCTTCCAACTCTTCTATCCTAGACCAAGAATTCACACTATCAGGCCATCAGCCAGCAAGGTATCCATTCAGTGTACAAGATAAATGGCCTGCATCTTCCCTTTCTATTTTAGCTGCCTCAATGAGCCACACAGATCATCACTTAATTGATTTGCCAGCAAGGATGTGTCCACTTTAAAGTTGGCCAGAATGGATGTGTTGGCTGGGCCACTAGCCTTCTGAGCCACCATGGGGATGCAATTTTGTTAATTTTGGTTTTCTAAATGGAAAAGCCCCTTTCCTGGTGAGGCATCATACTCTTTCCCATACTTGTGAGGGCCCAGAGAACCATTTTGGTCTTTTTTCTTTTTTTCTTTCTTTCTTTCTTTCTTTCTTTCTTTCTTTCTTTCTTTCTTTCTTTCTTTCTTTCTTTCTTTCTTTCTTTCTTTCTTTCTTTCTTTCTTTCTTTCTTTCTTTCTTTCTTTCTTTCTTTCTTTCTTTCTTTCTTTCTTTCTTTCTTTCTTTCTTTCTTTCTTTCTTTCTTTCTTTCTCCCTTCCTTCCTTCCTTCCTTCCTTCCTTCCTTCCTTCCTTCCTTCCTTCCTTCCTTCCTTCCTTCCTTCCTTCCTTCCTTCCTTCCTTCCTTCCTTTCTTCCTTCCTTTCTTTTCATGATTCCCTAAATGGTAATAGAGGAATTTGCTTTATAGGAATGCTCTTTGCTTTAACTTGTTTCTTCTGTAGAGTCTATTCTATAAGTAAAAACAGTACTAAGTCAATGATTCCTGGATTGCTAATCCTCTAGGTATGTGTTTCATCTTCTAATATTGGGCTGGTATGGACTTATTGGGAAAAATAACATCTTAGTGTCTTTTCTAAAGCCTGTCCCAGAACAGAAAAGAACATGAAAAAAAAAAGTCTTGATGTCACTTAATAAAGTTTTATGAGTAACTCCTTTGCTACTATAGATAACATTGCTAATGCATATTGCTCAATGGGAGAAAATGTCCTAGGCCACACTTTACAACTGGCAGAAAACTCTGAGCCGTCTTGCCAATGCTTTATACTAAGTGCCAAATCCTTATGACTTTCTTAGGCATTTATTGTAAGAACATGAATCATGATGCATCACTCTGGTATTTGTGTGGCTGCTCAGTGTTAAGGCCCCAGGACCTCCATGGAGTTGACTTTATTTGGTTTTCCACTTCCGTTTTTGAGTGAGAGCCACATGAACTCAGACGTGAAGGCTCACAGGAGCCTGAGTGGGCAGCTCTTTTTGTTGCTGTTTTGGTCTGCCTGTACTTGATGGTTGTGATATGTGCAGATCTGAACCACTTCAGGAGTCTCGGCTGGAACTGCCCCCACTGCCTCAAGTTTCCACTGAAACAAGAGTTCTGGGATGATGCTCAGGAGAGCCTGGACAGTTGCAAACCTCTGGGGCACTTGGGAAAAATGTGGCTAGAATTTTGGAGCATTGACCTATATGTCTTTTAACTTCCTATATGTAATCTTGAGAGTTGGGCTGGATGTTAAACCCTGGAGGTGGTGGGTTTTAGAGAAGAGTTACTGTCCAGAAAACAGTCTAGGGGTTCAGTGTCAGATTTTTGACTTGATGGAGAGTTTGGATGAGTGGCTCCTCTATAAGGAAGGTTAACAGTGCCTGCCTCAAATCCTAGATGAAATGTTGCGTTCTTCTCCTGCTTGTGGATATTCAACTGGCACAGTCTATTTACCTCGAAGGTCTAAATTGTGCTGGTGAATCACCAGGGGTGATGTTGAAAATATTTAGCCCAGACATCAATGAAGCAGAATGCACATCCTTAGCAATCAAAGGGATGATGGCTGTGAACAACAGATATGGCCATGTCTGTGTTTCTTAGCTGAATATCAGCCCAACAGAGCACCAACCACTTGCAGTGGCAGAGACACTGAAACGGATGGTTCATTCATTGATTTGTTCAAGGAGCACCGTGTGCTTACTATGTGTCACTCACTTAGCTAGGCACTGGGGGTACAATGCTGAACAAATCCAGACTTGTTCCTGTCCTAGAGCTGATAGTTTGTTTTTTTTTTTTTGTGGTACACGGGCCTCTCACTGTTGTGGCCTCTCCCATTGCGAAGCACAGGCTCTGGACATGCAGGCTCAGCGGCCATGGCTCACGGGCCTAGACGCTCTGCGGCATGTGGGATCTTCCCGGACCGGGGCACAAACCTGTGTCTCCTGCATTGTCAGGCAGACTCTCAACCACTGTGCCACCAGGGAAGCCCTAGAGCTGACAGTTTGTTGTGAGAGATATTAATCGAGTAATCATAAAAATGTAGAAAGTGTCTTCAACTTTAAAAATGGTAAAAAAAAAAATAGAATTAAAAATTAGAAAAAAATATATATGTAAAACATTAACCTTGGTAAGAAATTGCACAAGGTTCCATGAAAGGCCTTGACCTAGCTGGGACTATTAGACCTGGAAGATGAGAAGCAATTAACTAAACTACTCCATGATGGAAAAATGCTTCAAGCAAAGGGAATAGCATGCTCATGTGAACGTGAGTGATTTGCCCAGTCACACTGTTAACTGGTTAAATCTGAGATGGGTATAGAGCTCCAGGAGTCCCAGCTAAGGGTCTATCTATAGCAACCCTATCCAACTGAACTTTCTACAGTGACAGACAGTACTACAGCTGTGCTGTCCAAGACAGTAGCCATTAGCCATATGAAGCTATTGAACACTTAATCTGTGGCTAGTGTGACTGAAATCTAATCTAATTTAAATCACTGTAAATGTAAATAGCCACATGTGGCTACCATATTGGAAAATACAGACCTATGTGAACCAAATCCTGAACTAGCCCAGGTTACATGGGGCAGAGGTTCATGTAAAGGGGATGAAATGTTTTTCTGAGATGATGATAAGTGCATTGACCTCAGGGACTTCATTTATTCACCCAGTCAATCAAAAACAAGAATATACTGGATACCCATTTTGTGCCAAGCACAAGTCTAGACCTGGAGATTGCCTGATTAACAAGACCCTGCTCTTGAGACATTCACAGGCTAACAGAGGGAAGAGGTTCAGAGGAGTAGTAGCAATCCACTATGACTGAGGGGACAGAATCATGCTCTTTGGGGGTTGCTGTAAATGGGAAAAACTAAGGGATAATTCTCCTGTAACTCAACCTTGGATATGCTCAACTCTATAGGTGAAGGTCACGATTTCTAAATTCCACCATTCCCGTACCCCAAGGACTTCAGACAAAGGGAGAGGGCTTTAATATAACACACTACACACTTTTATTTTAATCCCCCAAATTCAGTATAGCAAGTGTTAGAAAAAGAAGTAAATTTATACTTCCCTAAGACTTTGGCTTTTCATATGTAGAGCATCTATTGCTGAGTTTGGGGAATTGGGCCCCACTGATAAATATTCTTCAGAAATAGATCATGGGACCTCAAATCAAGGATTTTGGTAAGTGATATCCTATTTTAGTCACAGTAAGAAGTCACCGGGCTAAAGAAAGTGCTAATAATGTTTACATATTTTTAAAAAGCACTTTCTCACAAGCAGCACTGTTCAGTCACTTCAAACATTTAAAGCTCCCTGCTATTGCAAACAGAATGTGAACAGTTATTACATCATTGTAAAAAACACTTCCTGACACTCAATTAAACTCATTATGCCTAAATAGTCAATTCCTGCCAATATAACAATTTAAATCACTTCAAAATAATTTGTTTCCAATTATCAGAATCTACTAAATTACCTCCTTAAACCAATCACCTGGAAAAACATTACATGCCAGGGAGGATAAAGAGACTTTTCCCATTATAATTCCAGGACACTTTTCAGGTACTTCTTCTTATGGTACATCGGTTTTTCCAATGGGTTCTGGCTCATAGCTTGTCACTCCATCTTGGAGATCCAAGGAGCAAGAACCTAGAGGATGTGTCCTACTGAGCTAGTTAGTACCAACTATGATTTCCCAGCAAAATTAGCTGGGACTTTGAAAAAATACAGAAGCAAAGGTCCCCTCCAGATACGCTGTGCTAAAATAAACAAGGGGGCTTGAGAATCTGTACTTTTAGAAAACATCTCAAGGGATTTAATAATGACTAGTTAACAGACTAGAAAATACCATCTTACTCAATTAGCATACTTTATACTGCTACATTTATGATGTATTTTTCAAAGTGTTAAGGTTATCAATGTCAATTTTTCTCCTGAATTAGACCTCAGAACTCCCTAATTCCAAAGTGACCCTCTTTCTCTGTATTATTGCTGACCAGAGCAATGTATTCTCACCGACAATACTTATTTAAATTTCCTAATATGTTTTGCTTGTTTCTTTGTTCACCAATGCTTCTTGAATCTTACTCTTAAATTTTATTCCTACTGAGGTATGTCCTTTGGTAATTCTTTCAGTGAAGTCTTAGTAGTAAACTCTTTTAGTTTGTGGAAGTCTAAAAAGGTATTTATTTTGCTGTCATTTAAGAGCGTTACCTTAACTGGTTGTAAAAAGCTAAACTAACAGTTGTGTCCCATCAGTACTTAGAAGATATTAATCCATTGTCTTCTGGAATCCATCATTGATGATGGTAAGTCAGCAGTTAAACTGATTACCATTTCTTCTAAGGTAATATGCCTTTTCCTCAGGAGACTATTTTTATGTAAAGTCACTTCAGTAATATGTGTTTAAGTATGGATTTTTATTTAATTATCATATTTGGATTCCATGTTCTTTTTCAATATGAGGATTCATAATTTTCTTTATGTATAAAAACATATTGCCATCGTCTCCTCAAGTAATGCCTCTCTTCCACATGTGGGGCTTCTCATTCTATCTCCATATCTTTTTTTTTTTTTTTTCGCGGTACATAGGCCTCTCACTGTTATGTCTTCTCCCATTGAAGAGCACAGGCTCCGGATGCGCAGGCTCAGCAGCCATGGCTCACAGGCCCAGCTGCTCCATAGCATGTGGGGTCTTCCCAGACTGGGGCACAAACCTGTCCCCTGCATCAGCAGGCGGACTCTCAACCACTGCGCCACCAGGGAAGCCCTATCTCCATATCTTTCATTTTCTCTTTTATGAGCTCCATCACTTTATCTCTTTGAACTGTGTTCTTAGTGATTTCCTGACATCTATCTGTAATTTATTAATTTTCTCCTCAGCTTTACTTTGCTGTTTTACTCAGTTATTAAGGTTTTTAAAGCACTTTGTTTTTCATAACTAGAGTATAAATTTGCCTCTTTTTAGAAATTATCTTACTATTTATCAAAGATATTTCTTTTTGCATGTTTCTTTCTTGTTCTCTTGAATTTTTTAGAAAAAAGTTCTAGTTGAAAACCTCTTTCAGATTGCTCAGTTGTCTCTGTTCTTGTATATCTGCTCACTGTCTTTCACGGGAGTTTGTTTCCTATGTGCTTCTGAGTTCGTGTTCAGGGAGAGTTGTTTCTCATGGGAGACATCCTTTTGGGGAGGCCCAAAGTTTGCTTGCAGACCAGTTTTTATGTTAACTTCTCATTCCCATTTCATGCAGGGAGTGTGAATTCAGAACCCACTCCTGGACAGAGTGGTCCTGGGATCTCTGTTTCTTTCAAGTGACCTACCCCCTCATCAGAGCCACATCCCTAACCAGCAGGCAGAGTTTTCCTAGTGCTACATCAAGACAGAATGTCTCAGTGTCTGGATTTAGGCATGCTTTGGGGTTCAGTTTTACAGCACACAGGGGTATGTGATTTCAACACTTGCCCTTCAGAGCTGATACTACCTCTGGCCCCAGTGTATTTCAGCTCCAACATGTCCATGGGAAATTCCATCTTCAACTTCTACATTGAGTTCTTATTTTTTTAGAGTAGTCTAGATTCTGACAACTTGGAATTAAAATAGCTCTGCCATTTACTAGCTGTATGACTTTGGGCAAGTTACTTAACTTCTTTGTGCCTCAGTTTCCTCAACTGTGAAATGGGGATTATAATTGTATCCTCATGGAGTTGCCATGAAGGTCAAATGAGTTAATATATATGAAATCCTGAGAACAGTGCCTGGCACATGGTAAGCATTAAATGCACATTTACCATCATTATTTATTGCTTTCAAGCTGGCTTAACTATTACTGCATTATACATATAGGTATATATTAACACATTTTTATTGTATATTATCTTGTTAAGTATATTTTGTTTTGTTACATGTGTATTTGTTTTATACATTTTCTTTCATAATTAAAAAAATATATTGTACATAGATAGCATATGATTTTCATTCTGTTAGAGAAACTTGGCCTTTCTAAAGTGAGGGCACAGTGGTAGCAAGCAGGATATGGGAAGCTTACATTATGCTCAGTAGCTATATACAAGATTTGGGGCCCCTGAATTCTCAATGGTTGAATTCTTTTTTCCTCATTGAAAGCTCGCCTGGGCTCTGTTATCTTTCTCTACTTCCCATGACTGTCACTGCTAATCTTCACAAATTCATCTTTATTTTGAAGGTCATGGAACTCTAGAGATATTTAGATGTATTTGAGCTGGAGGAAGAATTATTTTACTTCATTCTTTCCTCCCTACAAAAGGTTTTTTATTTTGCATTTTACCATTTTATTTGACCACACCAGCAAGTCTATTTAACTGAATGTGGTTTTTTCACAAGGAATAATGATCTGAGGCAAGGGAACCTGTTCCTGAAAGCGGGATTGTAGATGCTAGTCTTGGCTCAATTTCTGGGGGTTATTAAAAGAGTGTCTATAAAACCACTCTATTTGTATTTACCAAGAATATTAGTGGGGGGGGGGGCAAAAAGATGGCCTGGGACTCAGAATCCTCTGGGGATAAATCAGTCATTCACTCAATCATATTTATACAAATAGCCAAGACTTGATGCAATGTGTCAGACAGCTCCCAGACACAGGTCAGCAAGGATTCAGATGTACAATCAACCTTCTCTTATTCCTCAGAAATAAATGAAAAACTAGTCAACTAATCAGCAGACTGCTCTGAGATTTCTTGAGTAGAAGCATCTGAAAGAATTATTTGACCAACCTTTCCTATCCTTTAGCATTCCAAGCCAGTTAGAAATTCTAGTGAGCTGCTTGCTGTTCTGCTGCAGATGCAATAAAGAGCACCACTTTTTGTGACTTTCTGTTTCTCCTTCCTTCCTTTCTTAACCTTGGAAGCCCAGCAGTAGCCATGTACCCTGTGGGGGCATACAGCTTATCAGAGGAATTTACTATACATTAAACATCCATTTTGGCAAAGAAGCCCCCAAAGATAGTCTTGAACTTGAGTAGGGAGTTTGTGCACTCCATAAAAAGGTGTGCAAAATGTGTATGTGAATATGTATATTTTGGGGGCTGGGGTGGGGAAGGGGTGTGTAGCACCACAAAGGATCATAGAGTCAAAGCACAGTGAGAAACCCTAATCTGAGAATTCCTTGCCACACAGCCTTATTCTGCCCACAATACGCCAAATGGATAGACTCACTCATATGGGGCATGACTTTGATATGTGTTACACAAAAATGTTTCTAAGCTACAAGACTGAGTTGAGTAAGTGCTTTCATTTGTTCAGATTTCTGTAGATAAATACACTGTGCTATCAGAGGGAATAAATTCATAGTGGATAGAAAGGTTGGAATTCAGAATTTTAATCTCAATTTCATCAAGTTACAATTAACTCATTTGTTAATTAATTCAACAAATACTTATCAGAAATCTAGTCTGTGTCAGGCACTGTGCTAGGCTCTGGAGATTTAATGGAGAATAATGCAGACATAGACTCTACTTTCTTGGAGCTTATAAGTTTGATGCCCATCACCAAATAACTTTACCTCTCAGAGACTCATTTTTTTCACCTGTAAAATGGGGTTGTAGTAAGTACTAAAGGAGAAATATATGGGAAAGTGCTTTATAAATTCTACTGTTTCACATTGGAGATTATACACACACACACACACACACACACACACACACACACACACACACACACGGCACAATCATCTTCCAGTCACTGCAAAGCATAGTGAAGGCCTGATGAAGTTTGGTAAAAGAGATTATGACATAAATCTTCATATTTCTAAAAAGGGGAGGCTTTGTGGAGACTTTCTTAAAGCTGATTAGGACCCTGAGTATGACTGAGGCTTCTCTCAAGAATTTTTGGAAAGAGGCAGGTTATAAATTACAAGCTAACCTGAGCACTTTTTATCTTCTTCCGTGTGCATGCTCTTCAACTCCTGGAGCGGCAGTAGGTGGATGAACTGACAGACCTCAAAGTCACGGATGGAGACAAGACAGTGTAACACAGGTCAGAAAGGTGCCAAGGGTGCCACCTGCAGAAATAATTGCTGCAGGCTGGTCTTGTGAGCATCTTCTCCCCAGACCCTAGGAAGCAAGAAAACACTATGGAAGAACAGGTTTTAATGGATACTTTGTATTTGGGAGGAGGGAGATTGGCCTCAGCTTCTCTTCTCTATGCCCAGTTCTCTAAAACCAGCCTGAGGTGGATTCTCTGGACAGGGTTGGACAGAGAAGATAAACAAAGAAGGCCAGAGAAGCTCCCAGAGTCTCTTGGGATGAAAGGCCATTGGACTGGAGTCTTCTTTTCTAGATCAAGGATGACATGTGTCAAGTATTTGTTACAGTGGAAGGGTAAAGGCAAGTGGTATACTATTCTCAGAGTGCTTAAACTATGACTTACAAAAAAAGAGAAAGTATTGTAAGACAGGAAAGAGAACTGGAATGACAAATTAATATCATAAATCCATCATTCCTTCCATATGCACTGCTACCATCATTGACGCAGCCGCCATCTTATGGAGCCATGGACAAAGGCTCCCTTATTGACGCACTAATTTTTACTTCTGACTTTTTTTTTTCCAGCTAAATTCAGATTATGTCTCTCTTTCCTGTTTAAAACTATTCTGTGTCTTCTCCTTGTACCTGGAAGAAACCTCAAACCCTTTGCTTTGACCTAAAAGACCGTGCATGATCTGGCCTCTCAAATCTTAACAGTTATCTCCTACCCTTCTCTTCTGTCCCTACCTTCCATTCACACTGGCCTTGTTGACGTCCCCAAATTTTCAAGCTTCTTCCTGCCTCAGGACCTTTGCATAGGTTGTGTTCTCAACCTCGAAGGCTCTTCTCTAGATGATTCTCCCCCACAACTCCAAGACTCTTCCCTGGCACCCCATTTAAAGCAAACCTACCCACCTTTCTTTTTCTCTACTATAGAACTCTGGTTACTTCCTTCAAAGAGCTGCTCTCATTTGTAATTTACATGCTTGCTTATTTGCTTATTGTCTATCTCCATGACTAAACTATAAGCTCCAGGAGAGCCAAATCCACTTATGTTTACTCACCATACCCTAGTGCTTGAAACATATGATGGCATCTGACAAATATCTATCAAAGGGATAAATAAATGTTTGAATTTCTTTCCCCTTAATTCTTTTTTTAAAAAAAACTATTTATTTATTTATTTGGCTGCATCAGGTCTTAGTTGCAGCACACAAGATCTTCACTGTGGCATGCCGGATCTTTTGTTGTGGTGTGTGGGCTTCTCTCTAGTTGTGGCACACAGGCTCTCTAGTTGCAGTCGTGGGCTACAGAGTGCATGGGTTCAATAGTTGCAGCATGTGGGCTCTCTAGTTGTGGCCCACGGGCTCCAGAGCACACAGGCTCAGAATTTGCGGCACGTGGGTTTAGTTGCTCTGTATCATGTGGGATCTTAGTTCCCTGACCAGGGATCAAACCCGTGTCCCTTGCATTGGAAGGCAGATTATTAACCACTGGACCACCAGGGAAGTCCCATCTTTCCTCTTAATTCTTACTGAGAACACAGGCAATGATATGGGGCCAATTTCCCAGTGCCTCCTTGCCTTTGCACATGCAGGTCCTTCTGTCAGGACTGCATTTTTCCCCTTGCCTGATCTTTAAACTCCTGCTCATTCTGCTTCAAGACCCAACACCACCCTTTCTTCTTCTGTGAAGCTGTTTCTTGTCTCTCTTTTGTGTCTTCTCACTACCCATATAGACCTTTATTAGTGTTTACGACACCATATTGTGATTGCATGTTTATATTTCTGGACCCCTCTCCCCCCCGTAGTGAACTGTCTAAGGACAGGAAGCACGTCTTATTCCACTTTGCATCTCCAGCGCCAGCGTCTGGAATGCCATAGTCACATGATACACATTTGTGAGGAGCGTACAGATTTTTATACATTCCACAGAAAAAGACAGAGTACGGGGAAAGCTGGCCAGTCCTGGTGGCTCCTGCCAAGTGGCAGGGCTGGTGGTAGAGTCCAAAATCTGTTTCTCCTGTTGAACAAAGAGCTGTCTATGAACAGAGAGGATGGGACGCCCCCCTCCCCTCCCTGCAGGCCCCATTCAGGAGTGAAAGCAGCCTGTGTCCATGCCTCACTAGGGTTTTCCTTTCCTTTGAGAGGAGACCATTCTTAAGGCAGATTTTCAAGCTGAAGTCATCCAGAACAAAAGCTGCTTGCCAGCTGGGGCCCAGCAGCCTGGTGCCCCTCCCCCTGCAGCCCGGGTGCCATTACCGCCTAACGGGAGAGGTGTGTGAAGGCCTCCGGTGCAACATCTGGCCAGGGCCGCTGTCAGCTGGGGAGACCGAGACCAGCGACTTCCCCATCTGATTTCTTGAGACTGTTGGAGGTGCCTCTGAACCGCAGAGCAAGTGAGGAGAAGGAGAGGCCAGTTCTGGGGTGAGGCTGTTAGGAAAGCTGAGGCCAGCCTCCTTCTTCCCACGCTGGCTTTCCCTGCTGGCCACCAGGAGACTTCTGCTTGGCCCACAGCTGTGAGCTCAGGTCCTTGAGAAGGAGGAGAGCCTCTGCTTAGGACCCGAGGGGCTGAGGGGCCGGCTAGATGCCACCTAAGCAGCAAAACTGATTTTGTTCTCATTACCTCAGGTCCATGCCCCTGTCAGGATTTCCTAACTCCGAATGCTGTCTGTTCCATGCCTTTCCCAAGGACCCTCATGTTCTCCCTTTTATTCATGCCTCCCTTCAATGGTAGAGCTGGGACACTTAGACTCTATTAAGGATCTTTCTTTCTGTGTCTTTGCTCTCTGCTAAAGGCAGAGAACAAATCTTTGCTCTGACAAAGATTTCTGATGGTAGCACCTAGCTATGTTCAGGGAAGGTTTTTTTGCTTTTTAATTTTAACAATGACTTCTGAAGACCAAGAAAAAACTCAGAGGAACAAGTGGAAATTTCAGGTTCTGTGGTAGGCTTTGGGGGGCAGCCTTGCATTTCAATAATTCCTCAAATCAGTTCCACCTAGGCACTGATTCCAGGTCTGACTTTTTTTCCTTCTTGAGGCCCAGACGAACATGAGTTTGGATTTTTGGAGGGTCCACACTGGCTAGTGAAGTGTCTGTAAACTAGCTGCAGACCAACACAGCAGACATTATCTTAATGGTACTGATAGATCAGAAGTGTCATACATCATTAAAATAGCTGATTGATTAGAAGAAAATAATTAGCTTGCCCTGACTTGCTGGAAAGCTTTTTGACAAACCAAGAAGGAGACATGGAAGGGACGAGGGGTCATCCATCTTTTGATCATTTGTTTTCCCTCCAAGGTGATGAAAAAGGCCCTGATAACCCTTAGGAAAGGGAAGAAATATAAACAAGTCCTAGTTCTTCTTCACCATTTACTCACAGAGAAGCTATCTACAGACTTTCTGGAGTGTGGTGTGTTTATTACAGTTACAAAGATACACTCCTTTAAATCAAACACTCTGTTAGTGCCTTGGAGTTGTAAATCAGTGGTTCTTTTCAAGTGACTTGATAGAATGTGATATTCTGCTTTCCCTTGACAGGATATAAACACAGAAACCTAAATATTATAATCAAGGCCAGCCATTGGCAGGCAGGACTATGCAGAAGGGCATGGAGATTCTAGTGGTTTTTCGATGCCCTTCTTGTCTTCTGTGTATCTGTCTTTCTCTGGGTGTTCATAATCATCCTCTCGACCACTTGGGAGAGAAGTTGACAAACTTATATACTCAGGAGTGATATCGTTTAAGGTAATCTTACGCTCAGAGACATTTGCATTTTAGCTAAAGGCACAAAGAATCTTAAGCCAAAAGATGTCTCTAGAGAGGTAGTCTGCTGATGTGATGGGCCTTCTCACTATCCTGGAAATCATGTTGCTGACTCAGTGTCCCCCCCATAATACTGCACCCTTGCACCCTTGGGGGACAGAGGATGGAGTAAGAGCAGATTTGGATCACCTGGGAAACTTCAGCAGATTCTGAGATGTACCCCCTGCCTCCCTTCCCATTCTTACTCTCCATCATTGCTGCAAAGAGCTACAGATGAAAGTAGGTTATTACGCTTGTGTTAGAAAATAAAATGGTGGAACTCCATTGGCCTGGAGAACAATGTGAGTTTGGGAGTCAGCTGGAATTGGACATTCTGCCCCATAACAGTCAAGCGATCTTGCTCACATTACTTAATGCCTCTGCAGCAAGAGACTACTGACCTTACAAAGCCTTATGAAGATTGCATCAGGCAATGTAGGACAAAATGATTAGCAAGTAAATATTAGTTTTTTTCCCTTTTAAAAGATAATTAGGAACTATGAATTTCATCTGAATATGTTGACTTTCAACTGTTAATCAACTTGTACAGCTTTAAAAAAGTATTATTGACTTTTTTTCTGAGCATATAAATAATAAACACTCTGTGGAAATTTGGGGAACTAAAAGAAAAGAAAATCCCATATAACCTTTCTTTAAGCGGGATTACTAAGTTGTTTGTTTTTCAAAAATATTTCCAGTATTTTTTCAATGCATATGTCCCCCCACCCTTTTTAAAGAATGTTTGCCATCATACCACACACACACATTCTGTTTTGTGGTTTTCTTTTCTCCTCTGACACATCATGAGCACTTTCCCATGTCATTAAAAGTGCATGGTTTGTATGTGTTTTATAGTTGCTGCCATCACTAATGAGAGCCTGTTAGTAAGATGACACTTATTTCTCTAGTACATATGTCAGTCATTGAAATGACTGCTTCCAAGCAGAAGTAGTGGCTGCTTTTGGGTTATTATTTTAAATACCCTCAATTCCAAAGCTGGCTCTTGGCAAGACCCTGGGTTCTTGCTTGGATTTTTGTCTCTGGTACGGCTGGATCTGGGAATAGGGATATAGGACGGCAGTGGATTTCAGCCTACTTCTTCCACTGGCCAGAAGTTCCCTCTGCATTCCATGACAAAAGGCCACACCTCAAAATCAGTTATCAGGAGAGGTCCTTCAATCCACAACTGGCTCCAGGACAGTTGTGGCAAAATGGTTTTTGAAAGAATAACTGCATTCATGAGGCAAGCGGCCTTCCATTCATTCAGATATAAGGATTCCATATTGGTTATTCATAGTTATTCTCAGCATGATCTTATGGGTAATTTTTAGCATTCTCTTTTATGTTCATTAACTTCTCTGTGCCTCGGTTTCCTTTCCTGCCAAAAGGGGATAATAACGGTACCTATCTTGTAGGGTTCGCGGGGTGTTGAATGAATGAATACCCGTGAAGTGCTTTCAACATTGCCTGGCAAACAGCAAGTGCTCATGAACCTTAGCTGTCCTTCTCCTCCCCATCATCATTATTATGATTATGTGCTTTTCTACATCTTATAAAATTTCTGCAGTAAGTCCAGCTACCCATACATACAATATTTTTTAAAAGAAATAACACATATGGAATTCCCTGGAGGGCCAGTGGCTAAAACTCTGTGCTTTCATTGCCAAGAGCCCAGGTTCAATCCCTGGTCGGGGAACTAAGATCCCACAAGCCATGTGGCACGGCCAAAAAAAAAAGGAAAAATAGAAAAGAAATAACACCTAGCCAGGGGAACATAGCCTCTTAGGCCAGTGAAGTGAAACGGAATTGGAGGATTGATGAGATACCAGGAAAAGGAGGTTACCGATGGGAACAGAGAGGGACAGGCAAGAAAACAAGGGAGGGAAAAAGGAAAAGAGTGAGAAAGGAGAGGACAAATGAAGAGCTGGCCAGAATTCAGGGGTGAGGAGGGCCAGGCATGTGTATTTCAAAGTTGCTGCATGGAACTTGAGCTCACTCCTCTAGCACCTTGAGGAGGGGGCTCACAGAACTGCTACTGCTTCCCATCCCCTTCTCCAGTTCGTAAAGGGGAAAGGGGTAGGCAGGGGGGAGGGACAAGAAAGTAAGAGTAGGAATTGGAAGATGAGAAAATGGAAGCTTGGGAAGATAAATCGACTTGTGAAGGTCTCAGCTAACTGCAGGCAACCCCGGGTCTCGAACTCAGCTTTCAGGATATCCAGACTTGTTCCAACACCTCTCCACCCCACCTACCAATTTCTCTCTGTACCTGGAGGCCGAAATGTAAAACCTGACCCAAGAATTTGGAATCTGCACCTTGGCCATTAGGGTGGCCATATATTCAGAGTGGAACAAAGATGCTGGCCAGTCGAAGTTTCCCCCAATAACTTGTGGGGGATTGGAAAAGACCCCTATACTACCACCTGCCCTCCACTGCTCTCTCCGCTAACTCCCAGTCCTCCTGGTTGTGTTTTCTAGACCTGTCTGTCCTTGCAGGAAACAGTCAGGGCAGGTGCCAAGCCAACTGCTTCATCAATTAACAGCTCATTGTATTCACTGTGCAAAATGTAAGGGAAAGAATCCATTGGATATTTTAGTTTTATACCCGCCAGTGAATGTGTGCTGTCAAAGTGCCCTGGCTGAGCAAGACTCAGAAATTTCTTCCACTTCTAGGCTGATGGGCTTGGCATCTGGAATCACAGGGTCTATGACAATACTATATTTACTTTTTTTTTTTTTTGCATCTATAGAATATTTGGTGCTACAATTTGCAAACCGTGGTTGGACTTAAGAATATTTTTAATATGTAAGGATAATGTTATTTTTCTGCCATTCATTTGACTGGATTGTTGCCTCAAATATGAATGTGTGCCCTGTGAGGGAAACTTGTGTGTGTGTTTGTGTGTGTGTGTGTGTGTGTTTGGTTCATAACAGGTGGGGAGTAAACCCTGAGAGTAAACCTTCTGTGACCATACAAGGTCATTCCAGGGGCCTCCCTGCCAGGCATACCATGAGATGGCCAGGCCCTTGTTGCTCAAATAAACTAACTTTGAACAAAAACAATTTAATACAAGGAAGAGGGAAGAAAGTTAAATTGGCACCCATTGATTAAGGCTATTTAGTGATATTTTCTATGGAAAAGGGTGTGAGTTGTGTTATCTGCTAGCTGGCAGCTGTTGAACTCCCCCGCCCCAGCAGTGAACAAAGATTGGAGCCCAGGGAAGATCATTGGGTAGGACACAAGATTGCGTACACTTAGGCTGGTACAGAGTCTGAGACAGGGTTCCTTAAGAAGATGCCATATTCTTTGAGAGAAGGATTGTTGTAAACATCAGGGCACTCTGAATCAGCCTAATTTATGCCTCTAGAAGTGATATTTTCTTCTCATGTCAAAACTTCATAACACCTGCGAAAATAAGTAGGAATGTCTTTGTGGTTAGGGACTTTATGTGAATGATGACAATTTTGAGATACGTGCCAAAATAAAATAGCCCTTATTTTCCTCATTCCTCTCAAAGTCGTGGTCTGGACTTGTTCGCGTCTAAAACCTGTAGCAGAGGGCCCGTGGGAGCCTCCCCCTCCCAAGGAGATGAGAGTTCCCTTTGTTTCCTCTGGAGTCACTGCTGAGCGATACAGCTTAACACCAGCAGATGGCATGTGGCGTCAGGCTCCTGGGCACTTGAACATGGGAAAGCCATCTTTTCTCTACCATAAGATTCTAAATTTTAGTTACGAATAACAATGTGATTGTTTTAGCTATTAGATATTGTGCTTGCATATACATTACTGATACTGTGTATAAAATAGATAACTAATGAACTCTACTCAATGCACTGTAGTGACCTGAATGGAAAGGAAGTCCAAAGGGGAGGGGATATATGTACATATATGGCTGATTCTTTTGCTGTACAGTAGAAACTAACACAACATTGTAAAGCAACCATACTCCAATAAAAATTAATTTTAAAAAAAGATACTGTGCTAGATCATCTAGCTGTGTCTTTCTATGATGTCCAGTTCACCCGTGGTAGAAACAGAACCAGATATAACTCAGACACCATCTCAGTCATTTCTTAAACTAGAAATGAATAAGGCTCGCCCTGTTCCTTGACTTGTCCAGGACATTCTTGGATAAGATGCTGAGGAATGAAATAGCAGGAGTAGCAAACAATAGATTCTGGGGAGAAGAGAAGAGAAAAGAAGAGAACGAGAACACCTTCCCAAACATGTTCTGAGCCTGGAAGCAGATGTTCATCACAACCCCCTCCATTCTCCTTTCCCAGCCCAACAAAGATGCCTGGGACCAGAGTGGAGTTTCCTAGAATGCCTGCTGCTGGGGTATAGTAGGAGATGGTTGAAAGCATCACTTGGGGTTTTGAAAGTAGGTTATTCCCACACTTAGCAAAGAGAATTTAACTTAATCTCTTGTTTTCACCAGCACCTTGGCCCTGAGCTCCTCTAGGCCTGGTATCCCCAGTCTGGAACTTCAACAGAGAAGAAATTTCTAGTCCTCTAAGGGGAGAAGAGGGAGGAAGGGACAAGAGGAAGTATAAATGCCTGGCTGCGTGGGTGTGGATGAGGGAACCTAGAGGTCTACCTTCCACAGGTCTTCAACCAAATCATGTTTCAGCCTCCTGCTCCACCCTCACTTTCTATAGTATGTAGTGTCTCTAAGGCCAGAATCTTTCAGGGGCTCTTAGGAGCAAATTGCTCATTAGAAAAAAATCTTCTTTAGCAGGTACCTGTCATTCCATTAAACCCCTGCTCTACATGTTCATAGCGTCCCACATTGTTAGTCTTACTTTTCCAGGGAGGAAGTTCCCAGCATCCCATGCAGCTAGGGAGCAGGCATGTGACCTAAGGTCCACCAATCAAGCACACCCACGTGAAATTCTGGTTTGGATGTCAGCGACCCGAGGAAACAGACTGGGTTCTGACCACTGCACATCCAAGCTGCAGGTGAAAGTGGTGGCAAAGAGCAGTGGTGGCAGCAGCATCCACATCAGGTCATTTCTGTGTGCCTAGGAGCCTAGCCTTGTACTTCTTTTTCTCCAGACCTCCCACTGAGTCATGGAGCTATTAATAACTCTTAATAAATGCTGCTTTAACCAGTGTGGATGGATTCTCTAGTTTGCAACTGAAAACAGAAGGAAATAAAGAAAGGAAGAGAAAAGAAACTAATTTTAAAAATTTGTCCATGAAAGTAGGGTAAATCTAGGATCTATCAGACTCGAAAATGTGGAATTGGGCTTGGGGATGGGGGGTGCAGTTCAGCAAAGGAGGCAAGATGTCTTTTGTTATGCACCAAGTAAATTAGCCAATTCTGTAGGGACCCTCTAACTATGGCCACAACCTAAGATAGAGAGAAGCCCCATGATGTGGAGTTTTGAAAGGCTGACAAAGACAACTGCTTCTTTATCCCCCAAAGAAGTAGTTAGAAACCATGACTTCAAAGGAGTCACCATAGCTAGTAAGACCCCGTGCTTTTCTCCCATTAATTAAAAGCTCTCTGTAAGACATCTTGTTCAGACCCACTGGAAAACTTCAAGTTCAGTGGATGTCTCACCATAAGAAGCTATGATTTCAAATTGTTTCGAAGAAGTGGGCATAGAGGAAGGACTAGGAAAGGACAGATGACTAATGTCAGAAGGAACAGGAGGAAATCTTTGGGTTTAAAGGCTGTTCACACAGGATCTTTGGACATTGTCTACATGTACTTGCCATTGACAGGAAGCAAGGAGAAGAGAAACCAACTGAGATTTTTAGGAAACCACATTGTCAAAGATGCCTCAAGTCTGCCTGGTGAACACCTATGATTTTATCCTGAAAATAAATCTCAGGCCTCTAGGTCCACAGCAGCAGGAAGAAGTCTATGAAATCTGTATATCCCCCCAGAAAGCTATGTTCTTTATTACTTACCCAGGATGAATTCATATGGGATAATTTACAAGGAGATTACCCCAGAGGGCTGTTTCTAGAATCACCAACCAAGTAAGTGGACTGGGAGTCATTGCTCTCTCTATTCAGCTGGATTTGTTATTTGCTATTGCTTAATGACTGCTGAGTGTTTCTTAGTCTTCTACTTTTTAACCTGAAAGTTTATAAATCTTGGTTATCCTGTCTCTTCTCCACCGCTGTATAACGAGTGTGTTGGGAAATGACTCATCTTTGAGGTTTGGGCTTTCAGTAAATAACAGTTTAAAAAATAAGTATTTTTAAAAGTCCTCACTATTTAAAACAGAAGATTATTCTGAAGAAGAAAGACCCTAGAATGAGAAGAAATGTGTTCTGGACTCAAAATATTATTCAGCTATATTGGCAAGGACTGAGATCTTAAAGGGGCTCCAGATACTAGTAAGAATCATTGTGTTATCCTCTTTCTCATCTGTTGGATGTTTTTTTTTTGAACATGTGGTTGATGAACTGGGAGAAGTGAAGTGGTCTAGAGAGAATTAGGCTGGGTGTGTAGATAGGATACAGGTGGCCATTCAAGATGGGGAATTGTCACCTGTGAACAGAAACCATGTTGATCTCTCTGTTCTGTTTGCCCCTCTTCACTGCTCCTTATCTTGCCCTCCTACTTTGGCTCTATCAAAGTGGCCCCATCCTTCTCCTTCTCAACCCAAATCTATGGCATAGTTAATCCAGAGGACAGTTAAGGTGCAAATGAAAGTGGGTCAAACCCCTTTGCGGCTGTGGGGAAGGAGTTTGGATTAGGCAGTGGATGGCTGGAGGTGGAGGTGAGAGGAGATTGTGGCTTCCCTAATGAACCCTGATTCAGAGCTCCAACCCAGAAGTGCTGTCTCATCCCTTTGGTTCCCTTAATACCTACTCAACCAACCAACCAACCAACCAACCAACCAAATCAATCAATCAAATCAATCAATCAATCAAAACCAAGGTCTTTGTGGGTGTAGCAGAAAGCAGAGGGAAGCCAAGGTCCTTTTCAAAGTAATGCAAATAACTTAAAAACCTCAGAATTCTCAAGGCTAGAGAGACTTGGCCATTTCTCCTAACTCAGGTTCTAACACTACCTTCCCCCCTCCCCTCCTATTGTTTCTTTGGTCCCTTGATCCTTCTCTTCCTGCTTACCTCTCAAGAGTAATCATCTCACCCTACTAATTGTGCCCATATTTGAATGAAGAACAATTCAACCTTCACTCTATTCTCCCCTCTTCTTCCAGACTCTGCGTCTGATTTGTCTTTTTACACTCAATAACCTATTAAGAAATTATAATAAAGACTATTCCCTGGGCTTCCCTGGTGGCGCAGTGATTGAGAATCCGCCTGCCGATGCAGGGGACACGGGTTCGTGCCCCGGTCCGGGAAGATCCCACGTGCTGCGGAGCGGCTGGGCCCGTGAGCCGTGGCTGCTGAGCCTGTGCGTCCGGAGCCTGTGCTCTGCAACGGGAGAGACCACAACAGTTGAGATGCCCGCGTTCCACAAAAAAAACAACAACAACAACAAAAAAAAACAGTTCCTTTCTGAAGATGGCCTTCCCATGGCACTGGTACCCTGGTTAGAATTTTCCCAGGGAGAGATGGCCTAGCTCCCTGGGAGCTATCACCATAGATTGCCCATGTGGAGAGAGCAGACCGCAAATTACACCAGCTGCAAACACTTACATAGCACATGTAGGGACGATACATGCCCAAAGAATCTGATGCCCAAAGACTGAGAGGACTCATACCTCAGCTGCAGAACAGCAGGAGCCTGCAGAGGAAGACAACCTGCTAGTTACACATTCCTCCTCCTGCTCCATGAGGATCCATAAACTTCTCCATTATCCAGATGCCATCTTGAGAAGAAGGGAGAAGGGAGAGCCTCAGAAGGTAGAGAATTGTCTCTGATAGGGAACTTCAATGGTTGAACTGCATGAATAAGGCCCCCCCTTTTTTTCACCCTGAAAGAGGCTGTTTAGCAAATTTATTTCTGCCATCTGTAGGAATGAGAGCTTCAGAGTGAGATTAAATCAGTTATAGAAAACAAATACACAAGCTACTGTTTTGGTACATCTGATTTGTAAGATGTAAATCTTGACCCTACAACATCTGCAGTGTCATCTCCATCTTTCTTCAAGAAGCAGCCTGCTAGAATGAAAATTGCATGAGACTGGGATCTGACCTCAGTGTACTCCTGGCTCTGCCACAAACTAGCTGGGTGATATTGGTTAAAACAATCTTCTAGTTCTAAATTTCATCAACTCTAAAATGCAGGGGTTAGAGCAGATCCGTGATTTTCAAAGGGTCTTTATTTTTTTAGCTATGCCCTTTTGTTAGATAAAATCTTACTTAGATGGACAATGTGTAAAACAGATACAGTTGGAGTTTGCTCTGGCAAGTGGGGAGGAGGTGTCTGGGACCACATGTTATTGGGAGCCCCTTGGGTGCCCCCAGGAGTTTCTAAGTCACTACTGAAGACTATGATCTCTGGCCCTTTTTGATTCTAATGCTCCATGATCCAATATCTGACCAAGGCCAGAAGTAGCTGGCAGCAGCATGAAATAATCTGTTCTGTGGTCCACGGGCATCTGAGGAGATTGGTGCTAACTTGTGTTTTGGGGGAGAAGACAATTATCTTACTGTTAAAACAAAAAAATTCCCGGAAATTCATGGTGGGTAGAAGTTCTCCCATTTACAACCAGGGGAAAAAAAGCTTGAGGTAACCCATGAACTAAAAACTGGGTCACCATTGTGTGATTAACATGACAGAGTCATGTCCAAGACTCAGCAACCATTTAACATTTCATATATACTGGATACTCTCTCTGTCATCTGATTGAGTCCTGATAGCACCTCAAGAGGTAGGTATGATCCTCATTTTACAGATGAGAGCAGGTTAAGTAACTTGCTCAAATATCACACACTATTACAGAGAATAACAACTTTTTAAAAAACATTTACTGTCATAAATAAGATGTTCACATATACAATCAGTGAACCCAAACCATGGAACTTCTCATCCCACAGAACCTACCATTCAGTGACTCTCAGAGCATTTTTGCACATGAAATGAATAAGCAAAATGTTTGAGACAAACAATCTGAATTTTAAATGCAGACCAAAAATCCTTGCAGTGGTGAAGAAAGCCTGTGGGTATTTCGGGGAGGTTTACCAAGAAAGCAGGCATCTTCCCCTCCACTTTATGGACTTACATTTTAAGAAGCTCAGCCATTCCAGTCCATGCAGAAAAATACTCTCAGAGGAATATTTACAATGTGGATCTTATATTAAACATTTGGTTTTATAAACTTAAATATTTGTAAAAGCATATGTGGAATAAATTTTAGTCCACAAACTGAAGTGTGCAAAACATATCAATTTCTTTTTAAATCAGCTTAGTTTTCTGACTCTCAGGCACCATCCTTCCTCTGAGACGGCAAGAATTGCTACCTCATCCTTTTTGGGAACCCCTCTCCTTCCGAGAGTCACACCAGAACCCAGAAAGTTTACGTGGAATGAAGACAATTGAGGAAGGGCCTCTACTCTCGAGTCTTTTAAGGTACCATTGTTATTGCTCTGTGGAGCCCACAGTGGGGCCCTGGATTTTGGTGGTGCCATTTGGGGTTAGGGGACTTTGCAGAGGGTGCCTCCCTCTAGGCACATCAAGAAGCCATCTCCTCTGGGCAGGGGTAGCTGCATGGCCATGTGACTGTGTAGTTTCACAGGGCTCCATGCTCAGAAGAGCCCTGAATTTGTTTTAGTGCTCTGCTGTGGCCATCTTGAAATTTGAACAAGGTCCGCCATGGTTTCATTTTGCACCGAGTCCCCCAAATGGCATAGCTGATCCTGCTCCAGGTTTAAGTCACCACCTCCTCTGCTCACCTTCTCTGCAGAGCCTGCAGTCTTGTTCCTCTACCTCCTTAAGATGAAAAGCTTCTCTCTCTCTGACTCTCTGCCCTCCAACGCCTCATCCTTCTTCCTTAGAGTCTGGAGCACTTGTTATCTCTACAGTGGCCGTAGGCCTTTGCAACAACACAAGAAGAACTACAGACTTTTCAGGGGCATCTGCCTTCCGTCCTGCAAAAATCCCTGAGGCAAGGAAGCACTCAAAGGACTGGTTCCTACTTGAAATGAGAAAATAAGACAAAACAAATATGCGGAGAGAAAAAATGTGACCTTAATTTGTCAATAACTTATTATGTCACATGTATAGTTGTGTTTTAGTTAACCCTAAGTTATTTTCATGATCAATTTTGATGATTTTGGCCTATAAAATGGGTCTCTAGGACCAGAGCCCCAACACATATTGCTGCACCCATAAGAAGCAAGGGCACAGAGATCTAAAATGAGTTTTGCTATTAGTAGAGCGATCATATACATTCTAGCTTAAACTGAGACATTTTTGAAAGGGACACTATTAATGGTTACACAGGAGCATTAAGAGTGAACTGGGGCCACTATGGACACACAGGGATACATGGTCCCCCCTGTACAGAGTCAGGATTTGAACAGGTCTGTGTGGAGCCCACTGTCTTTTGATATTAATATGAATAAGCTATAGCCAGTTCAACCAACTGCCATGAGTGCTTTAACTCACATCCATTCAGTTGTGGTCCTGTTGACATGGCCTGAGAAAGACTAGGTTCACAACCAGAGAATTTTATTCATGAAAAGCCCAAGAACTGCATTCCTCAGTTGCAATTGGCCAGTGCTCCAGGCATGAATGGGGGAAGTTTCATCTTCAATATTTACTAAAAACAGACGCTGAAGTTTGAGAAGCAAATGTAAAGTGCTCATTCCAAAAGCCTTTTTATATACATGTTAAATCAGTTTGTGGGAAAAAGACCACAGAGATTGTTTAAACATTCATACTGATGACACAACTGTTCGAAAATATGCAGTTCCTTGTAGTTATATGTGGAATTAACTGCATATGGAGGAAGTCATCTTTTGAAACTGGATTAAAAGGAAATAGTTCATAACTCAGTGATATCAACATGCACACCATTGTGCCTGGGACTCAGCTTCACCTAGTCTTTCTTATCTCAGCCACTGTCTGAAGACATTGCTTTCTTGCTTGCTTAAGGCATCACAACTGAAGTATGTAGCTCTGTGAAAGAAAAAAAAAAAAATCGGGGGCCAGAATGGAAGCGATGTCACTTCAGCCTATGTGGTACTGTTGGGAGTCTCTTTCTGACCTTGGATTCTGGAGTTCAGCTCACGTGTGTCCACCTCTTTGTGGAGGATGCAAAGAGCTGGTCCCTCTCTATGTTTCAGTTCCTTCAGAGTAATGCAGCCAGGGTTTGGGAGCACAGTTTCCTCCCTCATCACACATCACAGTTCAATATTCAGCCATAAATGAATTACCCAGAGTTCTTAGCAGGACATCTTGTTAACCACAAAGCAGTTAGAGAGCTATGTTTAGAGAGAAACAGCTTATCTCTTTCACTCCAAGGCAAATCAGCAGTCATTTCCTAGAGATGGTCTTAGCATGGCTCTGGGGCTCCAGTTTCTCTATGATACAATCAGCCCTCAACCAAGGCTACATAAAGTGGTGGCACTCCCCCGTATGTCTTACTCATGGCAGTAATCACACTTTCGGTACATCTGTTGTTTTTAAATTTCCAGTCCCTATTAATTCTTCCTTTTTTTCTTTTTTAAGATATGAGGAGTTGAGAATACCCATATTCACTTTGAAGTACCCTCACTTAAATGAGAGATTTGGGAAAAAAATCGAGACATGAGGCAATCCTGAAAATATGAATAAAAGAATATAAATATTTCTCTAGCCTCTCTAGTCTTCATTAAAATACGCAAGAGGAAGAAACCGGTTTGCCCTTCTATATTTAATTTGGACTCTGACCTCTTTGAAAACTTCAGCAATATGATTAATTTTAGCTTATCTCTGGAATGTCTCTCTACCTATAAATAAGTCTATTCATCTTCAGAAGAGCATAAATATCCCTCCTGTTTTACAGTTATTTTAAAATATCTCTTACATGTAATTGTAATGGGATCTATTTCCAGGACAATAGCTAAGTATCAGTTACATTTCCATCATGCTCTATTAGTTTCATGGTTGGAAAACTTAAGCAAAAATAAGTTTCTTTGGATGAATATGAATCCAACGTTAATCAGAGTAATATGAATAATTCAAAGAGCAAAGAGACCCTGATATTCGATCTAACAAGACCAAAAAGAATAAGAAAAGAGATGAGAAGGAGACAGGGAAGGGAAGGGAGAGAAGAAAAAGAAGAGAAGGAAAAGAAGGAGAGCTTGGGAGCTTTTAACTTCAGGTAAAGGGATAAAAAATTCCTTTATTACATTTTTTATGTTATCCCACATAATGTTGGAAAATCAGAATAGCCTTCGCTACACTTCATTAGTGTCTGATTTTCCACTTTTCTGTCTCCCAGAGCCTGCAGGTTCATGTGAGGTCCACATAGCCACATAGGAAAGCGCTTTGCCTACATGAACACACTAAACCCAGCACTGCATTATTTGATGCCTTGAGGCAGGGGATGTTAAAAATTATTTCCAGTGTGAAGTTATCTTCAAATAATTAATAGTACTTATAACAATAATCTATGCTTCAAACTGGTGATAAAAGCAACCTGTTCAAGGAGAGATGGCATATTCAGCTATTAAAAATCATATTGCAGGGCTTCTCTGGTGGCACAGTGGTTGAGAGTCAGCCTGCCAATGCAGGGGACATGGGTTCGTGCCCCGGTCCGGGAGGATCCCACATGCCGTGGAGCGGCTGGGCCCGTGAGCCATGGCCTCTCAGCCTGCGCGTCCGGAGCCTGTGCTCCGCAACGGGAGAGGCCACAGCAGTGAGAGGCCCGCGTACCGCAAAAGAAAAAAAAAAAATTATATTGCTATGGGAAAAAGTTAAGTATCTGGTATTTCTAGGGCCACAATTCATTTCCTATATTTGAATTCGAACCTTTAAAATGAAAACTTACACATGGAGAATTACACTTGGGACTCACACATGGGAAATGAATTACCAATTTTTTTGCTTTCTAGGACATCCCCCATTGGAAGAACGGACTTTTCATCAGGAGACAAAGGACATGCTTTTCTCCGGAGAAATATCTCCCCATTGATAAATAATGAGCAAACGCAGAACACTTAAGTAGTGTTCCCGCCAGTAGTGCGAGCCGTGTCAGCACTAACCAGCTGGTCCTTGTCTGTTTTGCAGTCAAAGAAAATGGGAACTCAGCATGTATCCGAGTTCCCAAAGATAGGAAGATTCGAGCTGCCAGGTGTGCACGCGGGCAGAATGCCCAACTCCAGGTCATCTTACAAAAGCCTTGCTCAGGCATGGCCAGCAAAGGAAAGCAAGCAAAAGGCCACTGTTGCTATTTCTGCAACATGGTTACTCTCTGCAAGACATCCTTGTGGTGGTTTTTTTTTTTTCCCAATTGTTAAATAAATGTTCAGGGAGCACATTAGAGTCTTGAAAGAAGGTTGGAATGGCAGGCAGTTCGAGTGTCGTGATTTCTACCATTCATGAAATCAACAAAATTCTTTCAGTAATCAAAGGTGCGTTCAGAGGAACCAAGAATGTGGCAGGCAGGGGTATTGAGTGAGGAACTGCCAAATAACTGTCACCTTTGGCCCATTTGCTTCTATCTACACCATCTAGGAATGGGGATCATATTTATTAACACACTTTTCAGGCAGAGCTTTCAAGTATTCGCATGTAATTATTGTGGAGCAAATCTTAGGCAATCCACTTTGCTTTTGTCTAACCCAGAAATGTAAACTGGAAAGAGAGTGATTTTCTGCATAATTTGATCCAATGGAAGAATACTCTGGAGTCACGTGTTGATGTCAAGGTTCTTGCAGCTCATGCCTTAGAACCCAGTTACATGGGAGACCATGTTTGAACAATGTCCTTTAAAGAATTCAGTAACTAAAACCCACTGGAAATGAGCCAAGACAAGCCTCTTGAATGCCAAATTCCACTCTAGTGGGTCAAGTTATTGGATGGCTCACATGAATTTGGGCCAGGAAAAAAAGGGCCTCCTTTCCCTCAATAGTTGGTTTTTTGTCTGAATTATCCAGGTAATGGCTTTACTTTTCAACTTTCCTTTGCCTGCATGGAGTAGAAAGGCAACGCTACTTTTTTGTCTTTTGTTGTAATAGAGTCATTACCTGTAATTCTCAGAAGTCATTCTCATGAAAATGGGTAACTTTTGTATATATCAAAAAGAGCCACCTAATTTGTAATAGAGATTTATTCTTTTATAATTTTTTAATTTGTTCATTGTGATTCATTCAGCAAATATTTACCGGACAAACAAAAGACATATTATCCTTATGTATAATGCCCATTGTTTCAGAAATCTCCTGTCAGCTGAAAAATCTTTTAAGGATTATGAAGCACCAGGAAAAGGTGAAAAAAGTTTGGAAAAGTTTTCCTGCAGAGGCTATGTCTTTTTAAAAGCAAAAAGTTCACCTCATAAGGCACATGTATACTTTGAAGTTGACATGGCATCTTTTGCTTGAAAAGATTTCACGTATTAACATTTAATCCTGACTTTAGTCCCCACACCCCAGATACACTGCATCTCTCCTTGAAGACTGGAGAAGTGGAAACCTTTATATTGTGACTTTTCCTTCACTGGATGATCATTTAGATACAGGACACTTGTCTCTTACCTACTCAACTCACCAGGTCATCCTGTAAAGTCAGAAAATATGAAATAAGGCTACAGGGAAGGTGGAGTTTTCTTTCCGTCTCACCTCTCATTTCTGCTCTCTCAGTTCTGCTTCCCAAACTCAGCAGACCATATGAAAAAGAAAGCAACTCATACTCCAAGGTAACCCATATGTTATGTATCTCTTTTTCTGCTTTGGTACTGATCACTGCTGTTTTGGCTCTTATAATAATAACAACAAATAACAAATAGATATCCCCCTGATGAATAAAAGAAGCTATGTTACAAGGGTCAGAGGGAAGGAAGTTATGTCCTGAGGGTGCTAAGTTTTGATGTTAGGCTTGAGGATCCTGTTTTGTTTTTGTTTTTGTTTGCGGTACACGGGCCTCTCACTGCTGCGGCCCCTCCCGTTGCGGAGCACAGGCTCCGGACGCACAGGCTCAGCAGCCATGGCTCACGGGCCCAGCCGCTCCACGGCATGTGGGATCCTTCCAGACTGGGGCACGAACCTGTGTCCCCTGCATCGGCAGGCTGACTCTCAACCACTGCGCCACCAGGGAAGCCCAAATATAGTCTTCAGTGACCTGTTGGGAATTGAGGGAAGAGGGTGGACAGTCACAGGTACATGACAATAATGCTTGGAGACTCAACTGTTATTTGCCTGGGTGTGTTACTGCTCTCATGAGCAACAACTACGCAACTCCAGCTCTTCAGAAGGGGTCAAGCAGATGACAGAAAATGTTGTGGGGAAATTCAAGCATCAGATGAGTAGATAGACTGGATGATCGTAAGTTGTATGAATTCCAATTAAAATTTTTGTTTATTGTTGCAATTTTTCATCCTTTGTGTGTGGGAGAGAATGTAAAATATAATGCACATATAGAAAAGTACATAAATCAAACACCTGCAAAATCACCATTTAGGTAAAAAATAGAACATAGCCAGCACCTCAGAAGTCTCTCCATGACCCTTAATGATCACATGCCCACCATTCTGACTTTTATGGTAAACCCCTCTTTTTTTAAACAGATCTATTCCTTAAATATGGATCTCTAAGCAATATGGTTTAATTTGTTTGTTTTCTAAACTTTATATAAACAGAACTAAATGCTTGTGTGTTTTGCTATTTTTATTCAATTTTCTGCTTCTGATTGGCCCATGCTGTTAGATATTGTTGTCCTTCATTCATTTTTGTGGCTGGACCCAGATTAAGTTTGAAAGGTGAAGGCTTAGGCAAGTCCTGAGCCCCCGTGACTTAGTACTTCATTAGTACTTCAGCAGGACTGGTTACTTGTGTCCAGGGTTCTGTTGCAGAGAACAGAATCCTCTCTAGGTAGAGATTTACTGCAGGTTTTTAAGTGGCATGTAGATCGTTGGAAGGGCAGACAGTCTCTAGAGGGACCTTTTGGTAACCTTCCTCCCCTCTCCCCAGTCCCACCACAGTACTGGGCACCCACACAGCTCCTACCACTCAGAACTTGGTCACCGCCTTGACCTTGAAGCCATATCAGAAGCTTACATGAGTAAGAAGGTACCATGCTTACAAAGCCACAAATGCTGCAGATTCCAGACCATTCTATGACTGATATAAACTTCACCAGTAAAAATGGACACCCCTTGCTTTTCTTCTTGATACCTGTGAAAAGCACCTATGCTAATGACTAAACCTCTGTTGTCATTGCCAAGAAAGACCAAACACTTCCATGACACACTTGCCAGCAGAAATAGCAAAAGCAATACAAGGGCATTGGGTTTGCAGAGCCAAAAACACCTGGAACTTTAGCTGAAGTGGGTGGAAAATGCAGTCTTTAGTTTTCTAGCCTCCGTTATACAGGAAAGCACATTACGGCAATGGCTTTCACTCTGGGGATCAGGACTCATCATTAGTGAATCATGAAAGCACTGAAAGAAATAAAATAGAACAGAATAAAAATTTCAGAGGGCATCAACTTAGTAAGGGTAAGTTATGTTTTGTGCAACACACACATACGCATATACTGCACCGCAATGTAATATGTTTTTCTTTAAAAAAAAGCTTGAAAGCCGCTACACTAGAAGGGGAGTGGAATAGATGCTAAGTGCCAATCAACCATAACCACCACACTCCTACTATTGAACATGGATATAATAAATGTGTTCAATAATGAGACACTTGGCAAGTCTTTTTGGCCAGTGTAATCTAACAATCCACTCTGGAGCATCTTTGTGTCTGGATTACCCTTTTAGCCTGACCAATTCAGAGGCATGAGGCAATGCTGGCAGCTTGGATCAAGTCCCCTCCACAAATTCCTTAACTTCAGCTAAGATCATCTCCAGAAAAGACAGGGCTTGGCAATCTGTGTGTTGGAAAGAACTGGGAGAGTGCTATGACTACTGCCACAGATGTTTGTGTCTACCTGCTCCTCTTTTCAAGACATCCTCTGCGAGTTCCAAAGTGATCTTTCTGAAACACAAATCTGATTATTTCACTCTGTTTTAAAGTATTCAGTAGCACCCTCTGACTTATAGCAGTGATCTCCAAACTTGAGGTGTTTGTTAAAATACAGACTCCCAGATTTTCCTCAGAGATTCTAATTTAAATAACATTGTGATGGGGTCCGGGAAACTGCACTTTTAGTGGGAACCCCTAGTGAATAAAATATCCAGACTCTTTAGCATGTTTGGTCCCATACCAAGCTGGTCCCGCCTCAATTTTTCCTGCCCTGCCACCAATACGCCTTCCCTCCTGCACCCTACCTTCTTCCAGACAGTGAACTACTTCTGTGTCCTTTGTACTTTATGCTTTTATACCTACATTATCACATGCTGTTTCTTCTAACTGGAACATTCTACTTATCCCCACTCTCATCAAATATCTCCCAAGCTCCCATTCACCTTAAAGGACCCAGCTCCAATATTACCTCTCTAGGAAACCTTCTCTTATATGCAAATAAAGTTTATGTTCCTTTGATACTCCACATATTTAATACTTACCTGCATTATAATACATTGTTGTATTATAATCACCTTGAATTGTAATTATTTGTTGACATTATTTTCCCTATAAAAACCAGGAGCATATTAGATATAAGCACTGTGTCTTATGTCTTTTTTTTTTTTTTTTAATCTCCACAGCCTGGCACCATGTAAAAGTACTTACAATACTTACTCAGTGAATGGATGATATATGGATTGATAGTTGGATAGATGGATTGTTAAATGAAAAGAACTGCTTCTCTAAGTTATGGTTTCTCTTTTGATATTGGTCTTCAACAGAGGTTAGAACCATTGCTCCAGGAACAGCTGATCTTCTGTCAGAGTAGCTGATGCCTTTGGAAAACAAAGTGAATTACATGTTAAGACCACGTTCTATGGATTCAGCGTGAGTCATCCATAGATGTCAGGCTGGTGGGTGGAGGTTCGATTAGGAGCTAAACATTGGTGCAGTCTCAAAATATCTTCCCACAAAATGCTTATCAGTCACAAGAGGAAAAATGGTGACTTTATAGTGGAGAAACTTGGTGGATATCAACTTGACCCAGTGAAAAATAACCTCACTTGTTGTGGGACAGATTAACCTTGTGTGTCTCTTGATGTGATATCCCAAGAAAAGCATATCATAGCCTTTTCCTGCAAAGGAAATATGGCCTGATTCTGGACATGAGACAAACTCAGGTAAAGGAATATCTACAGACTGAAAAGATGGAAAGACTAAAAAATGATTCCAGATTGAGTGATATTGGAAATCCATTACAGTTAAATGCAATGCATGAATTTGGATTGGCTATTGGACCAGAAAAAAAGACATTGTTGGGATAGTTGGAAAAACTTGAGAGTGTTCTGTGAACTGGATGGTAGAGTTGTATTGATATTGTTTTCTGATTTTGGTTGCACTGTGGTTGTGTAGGAGACTCTCTTTGTTTTGGAAAGATAGACACTGGAGGAAGTGAGAGTGATGAATCACTGGGCCTGCAGTTACTGCTTAAATGGTTTAAAAAAGAATAATGAAAATATATATGTGTGTCTGTATATATATATATATATGGAGAGAGAGAGGTAGAACAAATGTGGTAAAATGTTAATAATTGAGAAATTTGGGTAAAGACAATATGGGAGTTCTCTGTACATGTCTTAAAATTTTTCTGTATTTTTGAAATAATTTCAGAATAAATTATTGGCTTCCTCTTGTGGCTGAGATGGAATGACAGGGATCAAATTTACCTTCTTGCTTCAAACAACTGCCAAGGCAGCTTGAATTTGTAAGATAGATTACCTGGGTCAGAGGAGTGAGCTGCATAGAGAACTCTGGAGATCTGCAGAGGGTTACCTTTGAGCGTTTAACAGGGTACTGATCAGCTTATGTATATGAGAAAACTGTCCAAGATTGGAGAAAACATTAACAAAAAAGTATTCAACACTCACAAAGGACCAGTTACAGTGTCTGTTCCCACCAGCCAGACTGAAAAACCTCATAATTCATGAGGTATTGGGTAGAATAGTTAGAAGGGTCTTGCCTCAGTACTAAGGGATACATTACCAAGATTAAATGCTGCTCTGGTCCAGGCTAACAAGTCTTAAAAAGCAAGACACAAAACAATCAAAATGTTTCCAAGAAACTTAACTGCATACCACAACAAAGCTTAAGACTATTTATGGGTATACAAAAATATTTAGGAGCCAACAAGGTAAAATTCACAATGTCTGGCAACCAACAAAAGAGTAATAGGCATTCTAAGAAGCAGAAAAATGTGACCTATAATGAGGAGAATAATCAATCAATTAAAACCTACACAGAACTGACACAGATGTTAGAATTACCAGGCACAGACATTAAAAGTTATTATAACTATATTCTGAAAGCCCCCCAAATAGAGATACAGAACATATGAAAAACAAATACAAAAAATTGAACAGCTAGAGCTAAAAACTACAATGTCTGAGAGTTTTAAAAAATACACTGGTTGGAATTAATAGCAAGTAAAACATTACAGAAGAAAAAATTAGTGAATTTGGAAACATAGCAATAGAAGCAATCCAAGATGAAATGCACAATGAAGATGATGAGCTTCAGTAGCTTTGAGACAACTTTTAACATCCGAATATACCTCTAATCAGAGTCCCCAAATGAGAGGTTGGTGAGAGAGAAAAAAAAAAAAAAGTTGAAGAAATGACTGGAAAGTTCCAAATTTGATGGCACCTAAAAACTACATATCTGAGAATCCAAATGAACTTCAAGCACAAGAAACATAAAGAAAACTACACCAAGACATATGGTAATCAAATTTCTCAAAAGTAGTGATAAATAGAAAATCTTAAAAAACAGCTCTAGAAAAACTACATCACATACAGAAGAACGAAGATAGAGAACATCACAAACTCCTCATCTGACACAATACCAGCAAGATGACAGTGGAGAAACCCCTTTAAAATACTGAAGGAAAAATAACTATCAACCTAGAAGTTTATACCCAGTGAAATAAAGACTTTTTCAAAGGGAACCCTCTTATACTGTTGATGGGAATGTAAATTGGTGCAACCACTATGGAAAACAGTATGGTGGTTCCTCAAAAAACTAAAAATAGAGTTGCCATATGATACAGCAATCCCACTCCTAAGCATATATCCAGACAAAACTATCATTCAAAAAGATACATGCACCCCTATGTTCATACCAGCACTATTTACAATAGCCAAGACATGGAAACAACCTAAATGTCCATCAACAGATGAATGGATAAAGAAGATGTGGTATATATATACAATGGAATACTACTCAGTCACGAAAAAGAATGAACCAATGCCATTTGCAGGAACATAGATGGACCTAGAGATTATCATACTAAGCAAAGTAAGTCAGAAGACAAAGACAAATACCATATGATATCACTTATATGTGGAATCTAAGATATGACACAAATGAGTGTATCTACAAAACAAAAACAGACTCACGAATATAGAGAACAGACTTGTGATTGCCAAGGGGTGTGGTGGGAGAGGAGGAGAGGAAAAAAGACTTTTTCAATCACCTAAAAGCTGAAAGAATTTATCACCAGAAGCATCTCAGTATAATAAATGTTAAAGGAAGTCCTTCAAGCAGAAGGAAAATGTTTCCAGATGAAAATTTGGATTTACTCAAAAGAATGAGGAGAACCATACATGGAAACTCTGGGGAAATAGATTATTTTATTATTATTTAAACTCCTTTAAAATATTTGATTATTTAAACAAAAATTACAGCTATATGCTATGGTGCATACATATAAGTAAAATGGATAAAAGCAATATCATAAAGGCTAGGAAGGGAGAAATGGAAGCATACTATAGATATGGATAATATGGGAATATGTTGAACAATTCTATGTCAATAACTTCAACAATGTAGATAAATTCCTTGAAAGACGCAAACTACCAAAGTTCACAAAAGAAGAAATATATAGCCTCCTTAGCATTATATGTATTTTAAAAATTGAATCTGTAGTTAAAAACCTTCTCATAGGGCTTCCCTGGTGGCGCAGTGGTTGGGAGTCTGCCTGTCGATGCGGGGGACGCGGGTTCGTGCCCCGGTCCGGGAAGATCCCACATGCCGTGGAGTGGCTGGGTCCGTGACCCATGGCCTCTGGGCCTGCACGTCCGGAGCCTGTGCTCCGCAACGGGAGAGGCCACAGCGGTGAGAGGCCCGCGTACTGTACAAAAAAAAAAACCCTTCTCATAAAGAAATTCCAAGTTTAAGTGGCATCACTACCAAATATTTAGGGAATAAATAATACTAATTCTACATAAACTCTTCCAGAAAACTGAAGAGAAGGAAATACTTCCTATCTTATTCTGTGAGCCCACTACCAAAACCAACCAAAGACATTACAAAATAAGAAAACTACAGATCAAGATTCCTCATGAACATAGATAAAAAATTTGAAACTAAATTTTAGAAAATCAAATCCAAGTATATATGAAAGGCATAGTACATCATGACCAAGTGAGTTTTATTCCAAGAATGCAAATTTGGCTTAACGTTAAATATCAATCAGTGTAATTCATCATATTAACACAAAAAAAGAAAAAACATATCATCATCTGAATATATGCAGAAATAGCATTTGACAAAATCCAGCATCCATTCCTGATGAAAACTCTAAGCAAACTAGTAATAGAGAGAATTTCTGCTTACTCTGATAAAAGACATCAAAGAAAACCTACAGCCAGCACAATACTTAATGATGAAAGACTGAATGCTTTCCCACTACATTCAGGAAGAATAAAAAGATATGTCTTCTCATACTCCAATTCAACACTGTACTAGAGGTCTGGTCAGAGAAATAAGGCAAGAAAAAATGCATTTATTTTGGAAGGGAAAAAGCAAAATTGTTTTTAATTCAGAATGCATGATTGTCCATGTAGAAAATCTGATAAAAATCTACAAAAACACTCTTAGAACTAATAAGTAAGTTTAGCAAGTTTGAAGGATAAAAGACCATTACCAAAATCATTTGTATTTCTGTATTTCTATATTAACAACTGGAAAATAAAATTTAAAAATACTATTTGGGGCTTCCCTGGTGGCGCAGTGGTTGAGAGTCCGCCTGCCAATGCAGGGGACGTGGGTTTGTGCCCTGGTCTGGGAGGATCCCACATGCCGCAGAGCGGCTTAAAAAAAAAAACACAACTGTTTGGAATAGCATTAAAAATATAAAATACTTAGGGATAAATCTGAAAAATATTGGTAAGCCTTGTACACTAAAACCTACCAAATATTTCTAAGGGAAATGAACTATGACTTAAATAATTGGAGAAATATACTTTATTCATGGACCTTAAGGTTCAATACTATTAAGATGATAATTCTCCCTAAATTGTAGATTCAATGCAACAACAATAAAAATCTTAGCAAGCCCTTTTCTTTTGATAGAACTTGGGAAAATGATGCTAAAATTCATATAGAAATGCAAAGAACATAGAAAGCCCAAAACATCTTTGAAAAAGAAAAAGAATGTTAGAGGTCTTATACGACCTTATTATAAAGACTTACTGTAAAGTCTCTATATACTTACTATAAAGTTAAAGTAATGAGGGCACTGTGGCATTGGTTCACATATAGACAAATAGGTCAGTGAAACAGATCACAGAATGCAGAAATAGATCCACATATATAACAACTGATGGATTATGGACAAAACACATGTGGACAAGTAATATTCAACATAGGTGCAAAGGCAGTTCAGTGGAGGAAAAATAGTCTTTTCAACAAATGAGGCTGGAAAACTTAAAAAAAAAAAAACATGAAAACAAAACTTGGATCCATACCTAGAGCCATATTAAAACATGACTCTTAAATTCATTAACTCAAAATAGATCATAGATTTAAATGTAAACCTAAAACTATAAAAGTATAAAAACATAGACAAAGATATTTTAGGTAGATACATTACATACATGATCTATAAAAGAAAAAAAAGGTAGTGATGAATCAGCAAAACCTTCAACATTAAAGACTTGTGCTCTTTACTCAGCTTTACAAGTAAATATTAAAGTGTTGGACAAAAAAAAATCCATCCTATTGAAGGTGTCCTGCCCATGTGCTCCATTCCTTCCTGCTGTTTGGGTCCCTGAAGCTGCCCTGGTTCGTGTCCTTTCTGAGTCCTGTTTTACATGTTTCTTCAATCCATTGAACATCCCCAAATCTTTCCATTAAGTTCCTCTCTCTGCTCAGAATCTCTTTCTGTTGATTGCAACCAAAAACCCTTAACTGATAATGTCTTGTTAAATTAGATATTCAAATCTTTCCATTTCCCTGGTTAGAGCAAAAGGTGTATCTTTAGATTTCAGTTGAATGAATACAATAACTAAATCTAGATAAAATGACCATGGTTTCCTCTTATGAAACTCAAGAGGAAACAGGTGGTGGTGGGGGAGAGGAGATATACTGCAATTCTGTACACCCAGGCTGTATTAATGGGAATAATTTGGGGGAGGGGGGTTCTGACTCTATGAGGTTTTGTGTATCCCCAGTGCCTATCACTGTGCCTACCACATTCTAGGCATAAAATCAAAGAGCACACTCACCTTCCAGCAGCATCACTGCTGTGAGGGTGCTGCAATTTGAAGGTTAAATTCTTCATTGGAAAATACTCGGAAGTGTTATTTTGCCAATTACAGGGAGTTTTTGTTCCTCCGTATCACCCACAAATCATTATCCTCAGCTTGCATTCTTGTTAAGTAAATTAAAGTTCTATTGCATGGACTACCAACCACCTTGCACTGGACTGTCGTTTTATGACCCAACTTGTGGTTTTGCTTTCATATGAAAATAATAACTGAGGTTCCCAAATGCCAGATGATTTGAACTAGTACAGCAGTTTTGGCAATTTCTTTTAAAGAAGCATGAACAACATATGCCTTCAAGATTCAAAGCATCTGCTGAAAGCATTTACACTTTGCATCCTTGATCTGCGAGCAGACTGTAGAATAATCCTCTGCCACCTGAGTAGGGGTGGCGTGTCTGGATGATCTGCAGGTATTATAGAATCTGCATTTCTTGCCCTTAGAATTAGCAAATGCTCTACCTGTATGTGAAAGAGAGCATTTGAGTAGAAGTGGTCTCTTTAATGTCTAATACATGTAACAATGTAGTTTCACTGTCTTTTGTGAGACCATTACAAATATGAAATCCCATTCAATCAGTGGGTGCATTTTGCTTTGGGCCAAATGTGGCACTCCATCCAAGAAGCCCCTAAATTGCAGTGTTCAGATGGCAACAAGCTTTCTACCATTAATATAAATAGCAACCTGCCAACCAGGTTTTTGATTCCTTTTTTGTGAGGTTGATAGCTCTGAACAATGACGATTTTCAGGTAGTCAGTACACTGCTAATAATCCCATGAGCTCATCAAATAGTCTAGTCTTATGTGAAGCAGAATACTTCTTACTGTGATAAATTGCTGGAGTCCCATGAATGGTCAGAAATGCAGTACACATATATTGAAGGGGCAGTAATTTTGTTTGCTTCAAGAGAGTTTAAATGCCTCCCTTTGTCATAGAAATCCCAGAAAACAGGAGAAATGATATCAAGCTTGTTCATATGCCTCCAAACTGTCATTTTAAAAAAATTCACCGGTTCCAGGGTTTGATTATAAGTATTTTTAATGAATGGAATTAATATTCATTGAAGCATACCAATCATTCTTTCTTTCATTTTTTTTTTGTGGGTTTTTTTTTAACATCCGTATTGGAGTATAATTGCTTTACAATGATGTGTTAGTTTCTGCTTTACAGCAAAGTGAATCAGTTATACATATACATATGTTCCCATATCTCTTCCCTCTTGTGTCTCCCTCTCTCCCACCCTCCCTATCCCACCCCTCTAGGTGGTCACAAAGCACCAAGCTTATCTCCCTGTGTTATGCAGCTGCTTCCCACGAGCTATCCACCCTACGTTTAATACCAATCATTCTTGAAAATGGATTTGCATTGTCGGTCTTCTAGTTGTACTTAAGATGACATTTGTGTCCTCAGAAAAGATATTCAACATCTGCAAGTATTACAGGTAGAACTTAACTTCTTCAAAACTCCTCTGGCTCCCTCCATCCACCCTGTAGCCTAAATTTACTGCATCCTGCAAGGTCAGGAAGACAATTAGACCAAGTTTTCCCTCCTTACCTCCAACCCCACCTTCATCGGCCACTGTACTCGCTGGCATACATAATGATAACAGTCTTTTATTTGCCAAGTCTATTTTAAGCCATCAGCATATAGAAGCCACTCTTCTGAACCTCCTATGGCAGCAGTTCCTTAGAATTGCAAAAAAAAAAAGGCCATCTGTTGTCTCAACTATCTGTGGAGCTGGAGTGAAGGCTTAACTTAATGCTCTTCAGCAGAGCAATAGGAAAACATCCATCACGTTGTGACAGGTTAGCTCGTCTGCCCCAATGAACGGATGTCTGCAATTGCACACATTAAGGAAACAGAGTTGATCACCCTAAGGATACAATAAAATCTCAGAGCTTCAAGGAACTAAGGACTACTGCAAAGGAGCCAGATTCTTCCAGAATGCAAAAGCTATTTCCTAACTGTATATTTGGTGCATTCCACATTCACATTAAACTCTCAGCCCTTGGTATTGCTGACGGCTTGGGTGCTCTGGGGTCCTTGATGTGTTGGACTTTTGAGTTTTCCATTCCTGAAGTAGAATTAGCAAAATGACTCTGATTGCTCGCCCTGTGGGGAGGCAAGCTGGCTTTGCCTGCCCACATAGAAGACCTGGGAGAGTGGGGAGAGGCAGGCTCCATGATGGGACGGATCCAGGCAGGGTTTCTGTGCAGCAGTTTAGTTTGTAGCACTTTCTTCTGATCTCTGACACTCAAACTTTCTCTTCTTCTCATTTTCTCACTTGCCCAGAAAATAGAAGTCTTCATACAGGATCTTCTTCAATATCCCACCACTGAACCTGTAAACGTGTTTTTATTCACACTCATTCTTCTCACCTTGTTATAAAAAATAATCACAGCCAATATTTATTAAACAATTATGTACCAGGCAGTGTCTTGAATACTTTCCTGATATAAACTCAATTAATTCTCAAGCAGCTCTGTGAGATAGGCAACTGTATGGTCAACAAAATGTTGGTGAGGTCACTCAAGGGCAGAGTCCCAGCAACTTGTTTAGTCACACAGCTGGGAGGTTGCAGAGCCAGGCTTCAAACACAAGTATTGTGACTGCAGATTCCGTCTTATCTACCACACTGTCCAGAATGAGAAGACCCACCTGCTGTTGATTAATGCCTCTCGCTCTGCTCTCGTGTCATCCTTCTGGTAAGATGATTGAGTGTCCACTCCGTGCCAGGCACTGGGCTAAGTTCTGGGGATAGAATAGTACACAAAAATAGGTATTAAAGAAGTAGACACATTAACTCATATGTAATGAATGACAATGATGTGAGAAAGGAAGACAAGACTAGGAGCACATATAATAAAAGGACCTCAACCTAATCGATGAGGCTTCCCAGAAGAAGGGCTATTTATGCTGGACAGTGGAGGGTGGATAGGAGTTACCTTGGGTAAAGGAGCAAGAACAGTCATTATGGAGGAAAGCAGATGTCAAAGATGAGCCCCCAGCTCATGGTTGGCTCATAAAAAGGTTAGTCGCTCACTATTTTTGGAAGAGGAACACGTAAGCAATTTCCTGATATTTTCCCTTGACTGGAAGTCATTTTATTATATAGTATTTTATATATTTTGTATATTTAAATAGTTTAACAAATATATAAAAATACATACTAAAATAAATGTATATACAAATATATAGATGAATAGAGATATACGTGCATACACACATGCATGCATGTGTATGTGTGTGTGCATATGTGTATCTCTATCCAAAAGCAGGAAACCAGAAAACCAAGCCTGAAATGTTAAGAAATGTCATGGTAGAGAAAAATGAACTAGGAGCCAGTAGTTCATGATTCTAGTACTGGCTCTGCCATTAACAATCTGGTGACCCTGGCCCTTGGTTTCATGTCTGTAAGACAGAGTTGTACCCGCCTTGGTTTAGTCCCCACAGGCATTGCAAGAATTCAATGATATAACCTACAGAGGGGAACAAGCTTTGTAAACATTCCCATGTTCTGGCTAGGAGCTTTGGAAAATGCTAGTTCAGTGGAGATTCCAGGGAAGTTTGCTTCAGTTTCCTCTGCATTATTGGATTTCTTGTTGCAAAAAAAAAAAGTGTGTGCTTTGCGAACCAGGATTTTGGAGCCCCAGACTTCCTTAAGAAGCACAGCATACATCCCCGAGGGTATAGGGTACACACTGCCCTTTTAACAACTTCACATTTCACTTAAGCGCAACGTTTCTGCTTCAAAATGAATGCCACCCTGCAGCTGGTGTTGGCTGGTCTTAGTTCATTTTGTGTTAGTGATTAACACGCTGAAATTGGTTGGAAAAGAAGGAGAATGCTGTTCTGCTTGATAAAAATAAAATACATTCTTTCAATAGAGGAAGTGAACAGAAAGCAAGCAATTGACTGGGGAGCAGAAGGGTAGTCTTACAACTTCAGAAGGGAATTTAAAGTTTGGCATTGGATGCCACTGGCTTCCAGTCCTAAATGTGACATATTGAATTGTGTGTCTTGGATGTATGTATACACACAGACACACACACACACGTGCACGCACACACGTGCATACACACATACATGCTTATGTCTCTGTACAGATATGTAAACATGTGTATTTATATTCATAACGCACCCCTTATAGAGTTCAGTGGGTTCTGAACTGCCCTGGTGTACAGTTTTATGCTTTGAGATGATTTTTCTTTTATTTAAAGAAATTGGAACTTTTAGCTATTCTAAATTTATTTCTACTGTTTTAAGTCAGGAGTTTTAGTTGTAAGCAGCAGACAGAAAGCCCTTCTAGGAGAAGAATTTATTAAAAGGCTTTTGAGTAGCTCATGGATTTGCCAGATAACTTAGCTTGATTCTCAGCTCTACTACCAGGAACAGTGCCCAGAATCCAACTGTGGAACTGCTCTGGGGAGGATGTCACAGGGACCCTGAGGCCCTGCAGCTGGTACGTCTTAGGCTGCCAGCTCTGAGAACTGGACACTGCCTCTGGCATTACCAGATCCGATGGCCCAGGACCTTGATTACCCTGTAGCTACCACCACGGCCAGAGTCTTCTTCACCATCCAAGCTCCTTGTATCACAAATTCCAGATTCTAAGTCTGCGATGGATGCATCTGATTGCGGGAGCCTGGGTCACATTGTTAGGGCCCTCACTGTAGAGAAATTTGAAAAACAATGAATATACAGCATTTTCAGCCTCTCTGCTGCTTAATAACCTGGCCTTCCATCAAGAATCCCAAGGCAGAGAAGTTTGAAAATATGGGTAAGGAGTTCAGATACTTTCTGGGCAACCAAAAAAGAATGACAAATGTCCACTGTGACAGAGTAGTGCTAACAACTGCCAACTTCAAATTCAGAGGGTCGAGCCTGGCTTCCTTCCCGAAGAAACTCTTTGAGAAAAGAATCTACACACTGAATTCCTGGTCTCAGGAACACTTGCAGTCTCCCAGGAATACCCTGATATATCACAACAGGAAGAAAGCAATACAGCACATGCCTAAGAAGCAGCTATTTCCATGAAGGTTTAAACAACAGAAACCCGAGTAAAGAACAAAAGCAGAACCATTGATATAAAACATATGATACGTTTCAGCTGAACTATCAAAACATCTCTCACTTTTTTCCCAAAGAACAATGTTTTAGAAATGACCCATCTACTGTCTCCAGAAAGAGATGACTTTTATCCAAAGGCAATTCGGTTTCTTCAAGTTCTCGAAGTGAGCACTTCCTGCCTTCCACTGTTCCACTACGGTGACAAATTCATTCGGTGAGTTGTAGAAAGCTCCTGGTCCTTCCCTGAAGTTTGCTATGCCATAGGTCAAATAAGAAGGCCTGTCGCCTCTGGAATTGTCATGTCTTAGACCATCTGTAGTAGTTCCTCAGCATTCTTGTGAAAAAAAAGGAGGGGGGGGGCAACAGCCTCTATAAAATAGTAGTTATGCTCTACATGGAGCCCCCTCCTTGATGCTGGTGAGGAGGTATGTTTGGGTGAGGGGTCTCAGTGAAACAAACCTCTGTGAAGGCCCGACTCGGGCATACCCACTGTATCCTCATGCCAAGATCTTCCCGGAAGGAGTCTTCTGAGGATTTAGGTCTCTGAGTGTGGAAAGCTGGTTGGGAGCCAGCACACCTTCTCCAAAGGCACAGAAACATTAGGGCGCAGTATCAAAAAGCCTTTCTTTCTTTACCCAGTCTCCATTCACCCTTTGGAAAAAATATTTTAATATCAATTTTAACATCCCACGATTGCAGAGTGACCACCTGTCACCTCTCACCACAGATCAACAACCGCAGTCCCCCAGAGTCTCTGGCAGAAGGTCCTGCTTGCAGAGGAAGCAATTCGGCCGGCCTCTGGAAGGCAGCCCAGCAGCGGCAGGAGGCCTGTTAAATCCACAATTGTAGACTCTCGGGGTGGGCATTTTCTTGTGGCGTATTAAGTAACACACCTACTCAAGTTACCGTGTGAGCTCAGTGGACAGCTGCCTTTTCAGTGAGAAGCAAAGGCTTGCACTGCACTCTGCCCACCCAGCCCCCCAAGTTCAAGCATAGATTCTTGAGAGAGGGATGAACGGGAAAGAACAGTGAAAATGGAAGAAAATCTGAATGAAGATTCCGCCGGCCAGGAGTTACTCAATAAAGGAGAACTCCAAGTGCTTGAGGGTTCACCCCAAAGTCACAATGAAATAAAGACTGCATTAACCCTAAGTCAAGATGGAAGCAGTTAGGAAGGTCCAGTCAAAATGAAAATGGTCTCTATCTTCACGTTTGTCCAGGAAGAAATGCCTGAGGCAGGTTGGAAAATGGAGGTTCAGAGGAAAGATTTTGAAGTCAGGAATACGTGGGTCCAAATTCCTTAAAGAATCGCCATGGGGCTTCCCTGGTGGCGCAGTGGTTGAGAGTCCGCCTGCCGATGCGGGGGACGCGGGTTCGTGCCCCGGTCCGGGAAGATCCGACGTGCCGCCGAGCGGCTGGGCCCGTGAGCCATGGCCGCTGAGCCTGCGCGTCCGGAGCCTGTGCTCCGCCACGGGAGGGGCCACAGCAGTGAGAGGCCCGCGTACCACAAAAAAAAAAAAAAAGAATCGCCATGACCTTGCACGTGTCTTGCTTAATCCCTCTAAGCTTCATTTTTCTCTTTCACGATGGAAATAGTATCGTGTCATCTCATAAGGTTGTTGTGGGAAATAAATGAGATAGTAAATATAAAACAGGTGATACCTACTAAGCACACACTTTATGGATCAGCTATTTTAATGTTTTCATGGCTAGTGGTAAACTAGTGTGGTTAAGACACCCCTCTTTCCCCTGCTTGGTGAATGAGATAGATATCTTTTCCTTTAAGGTAGGGTCATGTGGTATTCACATTTAATATTTTATTTCATAACATGTTTCTATTTAATGAAAATCTTAAAAAGAAAACTTTCACTCTGTGCCTCTTGCTTTGTGCTTTGTGAGGTAGATGCTTTCCTCATAAACTTCCTGAAATGAATTCTGATGGATTTAAATAGAAGAATTCCATGTGAGAGGGAAAATATAGTACCCAGAAAGGGGACCCGAGAAGGAAGGCAAGTAAAGAGAAGGAAAATGTGTGGAAATACCATTTACAGGAAGACCCCTTACCCTCCTGTCTAGACTGAGTAATATAACATTGACCAATATAGGGTGTCATAGAAATGCTAATGCATAATGGAAGTAATGATCAGACTTGAAGAGAGTTTACCTCTGCTTTTATTGTGTATTCCCTTCACAGCATAGAGTCCAACTTTCTGTGGTGAGGTAGAAGGGCATGAAATATAGATTGTCAGGCCTTTGGGGATTCTGAGGAATGAAAGGTACTTAACAAGGATAGAATTCATCCTGGGCCTATTATTACCTTGCCCTCTTCCGTCTTAGAGTCTCTTGTATCATGAAGTAAGTTTGGCAAGAAAGTAGGAGAGAGAGAGAGTCATTTTAAATGATGGAGCAGGAAGTCTGTTCCTGGGCAATTTTTGGCAAGTATGAGGATAAACAAGGAGTGAGGTAATGAGACTAGCTCAGCAGTTCTCCAACTTTCTTATTTCCTACCCCTTCAGAGAGCCAGTCTGGTTTCTCCTGTTAAGGAGAGAGCTATAGGAATAGGTTTCCTTTGTTTTACCTCAGAAAGAAAATATGCTATGAGAGGCAAGAACAGGACCTAAGAGGACACAGGAGGTGAAAATGAAGGAGGGGGAGTCAAAAGGAAAGGGGGCCTTTGGCAGATGTGTGATTTGAAAAAAAAACAGGAATCGGGTGATAATGTGGAAGGAAAAGAACTAATATACTTTACCACAAATTTCTGTTCAGAATTTGACAGCTCTGATTTCTTTAAACCTTTTGGAATTTCCCTACAGCCTTTCAACATATTGTGGTTCCCAACTTGAAGACATTTGACAAAAGGGTTATGAATGAACAATAGAAAAACTCCGTGCTCCAAACCTGGGATCAAAAAAACCTTTATTTCTGACATTTCCTACTTTAAAAAAGAAACCCCTTTTTTTCATAGGGAACACTAAACAATGAGAACAAATTTATACTTTCTAAATTTTTCTCATGAAAATTCTACTCAGATGCATGCTCAGATTTACGGGGGATATGAAATGTCTCCAAATGCCAATTTGGAATTTTATGCAAATCTTAGAATCATAGACATCTAGATATGGGAGGTACCATATAGGTCAACTCATCCAGAGTCCACCTGCTGCAGGACAGCCTCCTACCTACCTGTATAACTTCCCTATTAGATGCTAAATGAGCCTCTGCTTCTATACATGGGGAACTCAATGGTTCCCAAGGCAGATTATCCCTTTGTGAGAAGGTCTCATGTCAGAAGATTCTGTATTGAGTCAAATCTACCCCCCTCCCTTCACCCCAATGTTTACCAGTTGGATCTAGTTTTGTCCTGTATAACTTCACATCATAACTCTAAAATTAATAACTCTCCTGCAAAATTGCCCTGAAAATATGTGAAGACAGCTCTCATTTCCCCCACTAGTTTTCTCTTTTCCAGGTAAAGAGATAGCTCCCCTTTCTGCATCCATTCCTCAGTTGTATAATTTCCAGATAATTCTCCATCCCCATAACACTGTAGAAGTTTCTTTCTTCCTTCACTTTTGTTTTCCTCTCTTTTAAAGGGCAAACTTTCCTAGAAGAGCAAACAAAATGTTCTTTTCTAAGACCTGATTGGGCTTAACCATTCCATACACATTATGGTGTATAATAGTGGACTATAAAATGTTTTATTGCTTTGCATTTGAATAGAGGATGACTGCATTTGTTAAGCAAGCTCTTTCCAAACAAGTCATAATAAAAACTTTATAGCATCCCACTTCATCACATAACTTTTTAATGCTTCTCCTTTTGTTTGGTTTTGGTTCTGGTTTTCAGTCCTTCTTCACTTGTTTTTTCCCCCTTGATGTATCAGAGTTATTCTGGAAATTCCCAAGGAGAGTTTCAAGTTGGAAACCTGGTGCTAAAACGTCTTTTCCTTGAGACCGTCTCCTGGGTTTGGACTGTGAATCAGACTGTGGAAATGATGATGCCATCTGCGTGGTAGGGCCCAGTGCAGTGCATATGGGCAGTATAAAGTCAGTTTATATATGGCTTGAAATTGTATCCCAGGGTTTGGAAAATGCAGAAGTTTATGTGATGGATTTCATGACCACACATGAGGTGTTGTGGAGATACATAAGTATCTTAAAATATACATAGCTACAAGAATATACATGTCTGTATATACCTATAATGGAAAGCTTTAAGCTATCAAAGCCTTCAGGCAAATATTTTACAGCTATCTAATAGCGGGTATTTATAACTTAACCTCTTGACTTCAGAAGTTGAGATTTGGCACTACAAACACCGAGTAAATACCAGCCATGATTAGTGTAGGAAATTCATTCCATTGGCACCAGATAATTAAGGTGGCCTTACTTTAAACATTTGTTCAAACGTGTAAAGGGAGTACTAGCATTTTTAAAGCACCAGGACTGATTTTGAGATGCCTCTCTCTGGGATTCTGATTTTAAACACTTATTTTGGGACTTACCAAAAAAAAAAAAAAAAGTCTGTCTATGAAAAAAGTAGGATAAGTTAAAAGCTTTAATGAATCCTTTTCCTCTTCATCACCCACACCCGCTCCCTGAAATATTATCAGTATTTGTGGGTATGCTGGGAATAAGAAGATAAGCCTGTCAGTTTAACTTCAGTTAGAGAGAAGGACTTGGTAACTACTTGAAGGTATCAAATCAGGAACAGTTGGAATAGCAAGCTTGATTAAAGACAGCTAACATCATTTCAGGAAGGGGAGTCGTGCTGAACTAATTTGTTGGAATTCTTTGAGGAAATCACTGCCCCAGTGAGCTGGCTGGGGGAAGGGAGGAGATTATAGACTGAGTTTTTCAGAAAGTGCTCTACAGAATTCTCCACTGTTGGTGAAAATGTTTAAGGTCTGAAGTCATGCAAGTGCAGGACAATTGGCATATTGGACTAAAAACTGGCAAAAGGGGAGGAAAGAAATGGTAACTATGAACAGAAATGTGTCAGCCTTGAACACAGTATCAGAAGAGAAGCTGCATTTGGCTGATGAATGGAGCTTTCCCAGGACACCAAAGGTGGCCCTCTGGGAAGTTTATATAAAAGGGAGTTGGGGTGGTGAGTGGGAACTCTAGGAAGAACTGGGCCACAAGCAGACAGACTCTTTTTTGTGAGGACTTTACCTACAGTTGGAAGGACTCTGCATTATCATGTCCTGGTTGTCAGCCTGAGCTACATAGCACATTTCTTTCTTCTTTTTTTTTTTTTTTTTTGGAGAGTCTCCAAAACAAATATACTAAGCAATTCTCTTTGATTTAAAACCTACCATAGCATGAACCCAGAGCAATCTAGATATATTCTAAGATGAAACTACCTTTTCCTCTTTCTGAAGTTGTTTAAAGAGATAAGAGAATTCATAAAACAACATTTTATACCTCACTTTCAGTGATTTAATATTCTGTTTCCTACAGAGCCACAATTCTGACTAGGGATTACGTGGCCCTTTCCACTCCATCCACCTCCAAACTTTCCCCTGATTTGGCTGTTTCTCTGCTCGTTAGTGTCTCTGGCAGAGTCCAGAAAGGAAAACCAAGGTTGATCAAAATTAATTTGTTTCTAGGCCTTGTATACTTTCTACAAGACAAGGTGAAACTCTCAGGGAATAGTCGTCAACCTTCCTTTGAGTGTTTTGTTTTGCAGGATTATGGGAAAAAAAATCCCCTGCCCACGTAGAGAATGGACTTGAGGACCTGGGGAGGTGGAAGGGTAAGCTGGGATGAAGTACGAGATTAGCACTGACATATATACACGACCAAATGTAAAATAGGTAACTAGTGGGAAGCAACCGCATAGCACAGGGAGATCAGCTCGGTGCTTTGTGACCACCTAGAGGGGTGGGGTAGGGAGGGTAGGAGGGAGATGCAAGAAGGAGGGGATATGTGGATATATGTATACATATAGCTGATTCACTTTGTTATACAGCAGAAGCTAACATACCATTGTAAAGCAATTATACTCCAATAAAGATGTTAAAGAAATGTTTTGCTGGGGGTGGGGGAGGGATAGATTGGGAGTTTGAGATTGACATGTACACACTACTATTTAAAATAGATAACCAACAAGGACCTACTGTATAGCACAGGGAACTCTGCTCAGTATTCTGTAATCACCTAAATGGGAAAAGAACTTGAAACAGAATAGATACATGTATATGTGTAACTGAATCACTTTGCTATACACCTGAAAATAACACATTGTTAATCAACTATACTCCAATTTAAGATTAAAAAAATTTTTTAATACTTTGCTGAAACCCTTTGGGGAGTTCAGGGTTGGAACATGAGCCACCTGTTCTCCTTGCCTTGCCCTGCAATAAACCTTTCTCTGCTCCAAAAAGAAAAAAATCCCCTGCCCACATTCACCCCAAATAATCTCCCTCACTGGTTCTCCCTCTGTTTCCCAGAGGGAGACAACTTATTAGATCTTTGTTTTGGCTTAGATAATACATTTGAGGAAGGGGGATATCAGAAGAGTAAATTTTGATGAAGAATCTGGGGGCAAAGTTTTCTAGGAACCAGTGCCTCAGGGGGCAGAGAAGTAACACAAACGAGGAAAGCAGTGAATGCCAGACAGTGGAAAGGGGGTGTTTGTGGTGGCTGCAGAAAGCACAGCCCCAAGGAAGGGTGTCCATGTCCAGAGACATTTGGAGCACTGGGCTGGCCAAACCATCCCATCTGCTGGCTGGATTAGGCCCTAGGGCTGCTGTTGTGGGATGTCTGGATTAGAGCAATAGTTTCCAAACTGAGGATGAGGAGCACTTTTCAATGTAAAAAAAAAGAGTGAGTTTTCCCAATATCATAGTTTCATATCTATTAAGAAAATTCACAAAAACAAAACATTTTGATGTATGATTATAGTATATAAAAATGAGTTTTGTGATACTCACTGAGTCTGAGGCTGTGAATATGAAATCGAACATGAAGTAGCCCCTCCACAGTCTCATGGGCTAGGTGCCCAAGTCAAGAGGTGATCATCAAAGACTCTGTTTACTGATAGAAGAGATGTGAGCACGTGGTGCTACAGGGTCACGTAGGAAAGCATCTAACCCAGTTTTGGCAAAAGTCAGGGAAGACTTCCCCAAAGAGGTGGCAACTCAGCCAAGACTAATGTATTAGTGGCAGGTGGCCAGAACTTGGCATACGTGGGGTAATTTAAGGAAAAGAGAACAGCATGTGCAAAGGTTCTGAGGTGAGAGAACAGGTTTCCCTCCAGGAAATGAGCAGATCAGTCCAGCTAGAATAGAGTGAGGAGAGAGAGAAAGTGATAAGAGTTAAATCTAAAAAGGAATGCAAAGGACAATCACTGGGCAATCTACATATGTTATTCACACAGCATATTTACTTAGCTTTAAATTAAGAACAAAATGACTGTATAAATCTTAGAGCTTCTGACAAGGCTCACACTTTGGGAACCAAATGTACTACAGCAAGTGGAACTGTGCAGTCCAGTGTATTAGCTTGCCAGGGCTGCCATAACAAAGTACTACAAGTTGAATGGCTTAAACAACAGAAATGCATTGTCTTACATTTCCAGAGGCTGGAAGTTTGAACCAAGGTGTCAGCAGGGTTGGTTCCTTCTGAGGGACGTGAGGCAGAGATGTGTTTTAGGCTTCTCTCCTTGGTCTGTTGACAACTGTCTTCATGTTTACATGATGTTCTCTCTCTATACAGACCTGTCTTCAAATTTCCCCTTTTTATAAGGACATTAGTCATATTGGATTTGGTCACCCTAATGACCTCATTTTAACTTGATTACCTCTATAAAGAACCTGTCTCCAAAATATGGTCATATTCTGAGGTACTGGGTGTTAGGATTTCATCACATGAATTTGGTGGGGGGACACCATTCAATTCATAACACTCAGATTAGCGTACTCAAAGCGAGTTGGGGTACCCAGAGCATTTGGCAACTTGTGAGAGGTTCCAGGGTACCTGAAGGGACAGGAGAATGGAGAGAGACAGCAAGGAAGAGGAGGGGAGTGGAGGGGACTGCAAAGACCAGATTTGGCTCTTTCCCTACACTTGCCTCCAATTGGCCCAGCTCCATGATTCCTGACAAGTTGGCTGTACCAAACCACAGGGAGTAATCATTGAATTTCATAGATAAGGAAAAGGTTGAAGTCACTTCCTTTCTCTTCCTTTGCACTGTCTAACGGACCATCTTGCTAACAAAGAAGATCTTCTCCAAATGAATTCCTCCCTCTTGTCATGGGGAAGCCTAATCCAGAGTTAATTTTGACCTTGGCTCCTTGGAGAGGGTCACCTAATCAGAGGATTTCTCAGGAGAGATGTGTTCCCCTCAGCCTTGCCTCCCACAGCAAATAGCCTCCTTCTTCAGGGCTCAGAGTAACTCATGCTGTCCGAATTATGCAGTGTCAAAAAGACCACTTAGAAACAGCCACCCATTCACTCAGTTTGGACAAAAACAAATCAAATGAAACAAATACAAAGACGGCAGATTCCAGTTCTCTACGTGGAGCCCCTCAAGAGAGGGCAGTTAATGAAAACCAAACTATTGGGGGTGAATTTTGATACTTTTTTTTTTTTAAGCCTTGTTCAGGCGGAGCAGAATAAAAGTTTCTGTGTGCCTCTGTGGGCAGCATCTTATTGTCTTGAGGAAATCTCTGGAAAATGTCAGTTGATTTGAACCCTCTTATTATTTTTATTTAATTTCCAGATGTGCTGTGATGTTTTTTTGGAAAATAAGCTCTCATGATTAATAGCCCCAGCAGTGTTCAATCAGTAGAGATTCTGGGATTGTAAGTGCTATTTCTCCTTATTTTCAGGGTCTACTTAATCTCTCTCTTTTCTCTTCAAATAAGAGGCAAGACTTCATTGTAATACCAGGCAAGGGAGAAGAAAGCAAGGTTTTAAAAAATGAAGATACGGCAACTTTCTGAAAAGCAAGTAAGGTGGAATGGGTTTTCCTACCCTTTCCTGGCAACCCCCCACACTGAAGGTAAGATGAGAGAGGAAGCACTTTGGAAATATCACTCAAGGCTGAGAAGGACTCATCCACTCTTTTAGAATAAAGAGGGAAAGGAGAAATGCTAACTGGAGACTAATTTTCTCAGTGAAAAAGGTGCGATTAATTTGTAGATGCTTCCCTTTAAGGCCAAAACACATAAGTGTTTCTGCCCCTTCTCCCCTTCCTCAGCAGAACTGAAGCCCATTTCTACCTCTCCACCCAACAGTGGATTTGGACTTTTCTGGGCGTGACTGTCCGTTGTCATGCCTGAGGCCATCTGAGAGACCAGGTCTCAGAGAGGATTCCTTTCTAATATTCAAAGACACAGCTAGATGGTGTTTCCCTAGAGCCCAGGACTAATGCTCCCCACTTAAAGGAGTGAGCACACAGGTAAGTTGAATAATCCGGAGGAATCCCTCCTAAGTCTCCAACACTGTGAACTCTGGATGATGGATTGGGGAGATAATGTTTAAATTTGAACTGAAGGACAGATTGAACAATTTTCAGGACTCTCAGCTTGTGATTGTGTGTTGACTTCGGGACCATTTTGTTGCTGCCTATATTTAAATGAGCTGAAGGTATGTAGAGTTTAGGACAGTGCCTGGCACATGGTAACTATAAGGCCACATTTTGAACAGAAAATTGCCCAGAAATAGGTCAAAACCATAAGCAGATCATTTGGAACTTGGTTTTCCAGCCTCCTATCTGGCTCTTAACTTTCAGTTCTATGTAAGTAGGATGTTATGAGCCCCTCTGAAGAGTGAAGAATACTGTCCACAGAACGTCATTTTCATCTTTATAATTTCATAAGCCATTAAAATGGTGATTTAATTACTTGCGAGAGAAAGTGGAACAATTGACAGTAACAATGTATGAGGCGCTTACCATATGCTAACTGTGCTGGGCTCTGTGCAAAACATCCCATTGGATTTTCTTAACAACCTTGAAATGTAGCCTTAAAAAGGTAAAGTGATTTGCATCGTCACACATTTAATGGGTAGACAGAGTTTCAAGCCCAAATCCATCTGACATCAAAGCAGCTGCTACATTATCTCTTGTGTGGACTAATGGTTTTTCAAACGCTTAGTCCTGATTGTGGGGAATCAAGAATTATGGAGCTTTTTAATCCATGTGCAGTTAATTCTTGTTATTCACCATAGTCATATGCTATAAAGTCACCACAAACACTGAATTAGCAAATCCTGAATCACTGCTCCCAGAGGAAATTTAGGGTTAGGTTCCTGTGAGTCTCTGATCACAACATTTTAGTCAACCAAACAATATATAGTCTTGTTTTTTTTATGTGTTTCTGTTTAAGGATACCTTATTTATTATATGTTATTGATTAATTAACATTGAACTCCAGGCCTAGAAGCACTATAACTTATTCCTGAACAAAGCTTATCTAACATACATGTGTTCTCTGTAAGACACTTCACAGCCTTCTTGTACTTAGGAAAGTTAGACAGCATTACATTTGGGGGAGGGGCATTTTATAAAGCAAAATTTCCAATGAAAAGCACAAATATGCAAAAACATGACACTAACTATACCACAAAAAGGACAATTTTTTATTGTATCAGAGATGAAACAGAAGGTGCAGGGTATCATCTTGTTTAACCTCAGCTGGGAAAGTGTATATGGAGCAACTCAAATTCTTCGCTGTCCATGTTGGTGAATAACTGCAAAAGTGCTCGGAATATTGGTTTTAGGGTTACAAATAAATTGTAGCAAGTTGGCAAATCTGTAATTACAAAATCCATGAATAATGTGGATTGACTCCTTCCTGATGTGGTTATTAAGCTAGTCCAGGCAAAGAAATCCTATATTTCAGCATAAAAATGAAACATTGCTCTTTCAGTCTAAATGTTTGAATGAAAAGAACAAAATACTTGCTAAATACATTCTTTTAGTTTTTGCTTATTTAAGTTCTCTGAGTCCAAAGATGCAACTCTTGGTTTACTGCATTGTTCCATGTAGAAGAGGAGTTTTCCAGACATTTACTCTCAAAGTTGCTAAAATATCTTTTAAATTAAGTTCTTAATGAAAATTTTGCCTATCAAGAGAAGAGATCATTAAACAAAAGATTCTATAAGTGCAATACTTGATTTCTTATTCTTTTGTCAGTTTCTTCCAAATGCTTCTGGATAGCTGCTTTTTCAGTTCAGTCAAGAGTAATATCATCAGCCATTTCAGCCCTGTCCAAATCTTGGGTGGAACACAGCTACTCAGAAATCTCATGGAGACCACCAGACTCAATCTTTTCCAATAAAAGAGAGAGGAGGAATTAAGTGCAGCAAATTTAGTTAACCACTCACCTAACTTTCAGGAAACTCTGTGGAACACAGAAATCAAGACCCTGAAAATCAGAGAAGGTATTTTCTATGTTTTTCCTTTTCCAGGATTTTTCTTTATAATGAATGATTGCTGAGCACTTGGCCAATAATGGTGAAGTATCTATGGAGAAGAGGATGCTTGCCTTTCCTTTGACTGACATGGTGGAACATTTTATTACTACTGCCTAAAGGCTAAAGACAATCTTTTAACCTGGCCTTCAAGGTTTTCCATGATTTGGACATAGTTTTCCTTACACTCTTATTTTCCACCACTGCCTTATTTAGAATCTCTGTCCCAGCCAAGTGAGTATTTTATGTAGATGAAGAATGAGGCATGAACCATAACTGTTTAGAGTTTAGAGTCTAGTTGAGAAGATAAGACTAATATCCATAAAAGTGAAAGATGTCAGGTGGTTATATAATTGAGTCATTGATGTGACATAGACTATAGAGTTTATATGAGCTTGAAATTGCGAGTGAACATTCAAGAGAAAGACAGAGAGAGAAAGGGAATGGATTAGTCAGGGAAAGCATGGTGATGGCAAAATGGTTCTTGAAGAATAGTGAGAATTTCCATAGATCTGGGGGGTGGGGGCGTGGATTGGAGAGGAAGAGGAGAGAAGAGTGAAACCAGAGGAGGGAACCCAAAACAGTGAAGGTTTGCCAGTGGGAATGCAGTTTGTGGTACTGGAACTATAAATAAGCCAACCTGTTTGGCAAAGGCAGTTCACATGAGAGAGTAGGAGGAAACAAATTTGGAGACACAGGAGGAACTGAGTTGAGATGGGCATGTTAAAAATAGGTAGAAGCACTGAAATTTAGTGAAGTAGAAAAAAGATAGGTAGACGCATTGAAATTTGGTAAAGTAGAAAATAGAAAGCCAATGAAATCTTTTAAGAAAACATGCCAATAAACCAACTTGCAATAAACTGTGGGTGATGGAAATATACAATTACTGATTTTTTTTTTTACTCTGTATAACAGGGATTCTGTTAAACATTCACCCAGCTTTCAACAAACTTTATTGAATGCTTATTATGTGCTAGACATTATGTGCTATGGGAGTGGACAAGATCAAAATGAATATCCAAATGGTCTGTCTATTCCTGGAATTTATATTCTAGTAATGTTCATTTTCATTCTTCTCTTTTGCCTTGATATCTCAGATGGAAAATTTTCAGTAAATATGAGACCTTCACCTTTCTGCATTTGTAAACATGTTTGTGTTTAACTTAGCCTTCCAAGAAGCTGGTATTTTAAAGACATAGCACTCTTACTGAGGAGAAACCTCTGTCTTCTCCAAACTGGTCAGGAGCCCCTTAGCAGTGCTCTCAACACCCCGTTCTCCTTATTTCTAGATAGTATTTAGAAATAGCCCACTCTGGTCATAACTACTTTCTTGGAATCTGCTGTCAACTTACTCCAACTAGATTGTAAATACCCTGGGACAGAATCTTCCTTCATCTCTAAATTACCACTGGAGGTGCTCAATAAATGTTTAAATAAAATGAGTAAATGGAGGCATGAAGTGAGTTTTTTTTTTTCCCTTTGGGTCAAGTTTTTGAGGTAGAAAGGATAGGCCTAGTGCAAGGGAGAAAGATAAGGTCCACCTTTATCTCTATATATGAGATAACACTTTTGAAATGTGTTTGGTTGTTCTTATCAGGCTAATTGGAATGTGGTAACAGAACTGGATATCTTGTCTTAAGGTGATTTAAAAATGACAAACCTCATGCATTTTTTCTTTTCCTTAATGGCTGTAATAATTACCCACCCCATAAATCACAACAGTTGGTTCTGTCTTAATGCCATAGGTATTTCTGTAATATAGACTGTTCAGTACATTATCGGGTAGTTATTAGTAAGAACAAGGCAAACTTGATTGAACTGTAGGCATCTTCTTGGAACCTTCTAGCTCTGAGGTTTGGATTTAAAACACTTTCGATGTCACCATGAGACTTGCTACTTACAATTGATTGTCTACGATTCTCCCTGGCAGCTTTGCAAAACAAATCTTGGAAAGCGCCTAGAGAAAGCCATTCTTCCTAGAAAACTTGGAAGTCCTTTTAATTCAGTCTGGATGCCAAGGACAGTGAATGAAAGTTTTTGTCTTGTTTGTGTATTTTCCTGCTGCTTTTCTCATTCGCTCATTCTTTAATTTTTTATTTGATTATTTATTTATTTATTCATTTTTATTTTTAATAGCAAATATCCTAGGTTTTTAAACATCATTGTACTCTATGGCTATGGGAATGTCTCAGTCAGACTCTAGGAGGCGTCCCACAGTGAGCCTGGGAGGGAAAGGAAAGAGCTCTCACACTGGAAAAAGAGCCACAGAACATCCAGGCTGATCCTGAGACACGGGAGGGAGCTTCCCATGTGGGGCTGTAGAGTAGGGCAGAGCAGGACCTGTGCTAGGGTTTCATTTGGGTAAAAGCATACAGCATCTTGCAATATAATTTACTTCTAGGGACTTCCCTGGTGGTCCAGTGGTTAAGACTCTGCATTTCCAATACAGGGGGCACAGGTTTGATCCCTGGTAGGGGAGCTAAGATCCCACATGCTGTGCACCCAAAAAGTTTAAGAAATTAAATAAAAATAAAATTGACCTTCTCACTTAAAAAAAAAATTTACTTCTAGATTTCTATTTGGAAGATGGTATGAAAATATCCAACTTTTGTTCAACACCACCCTCCTTACCTCCTGGATTAAGTGGAGGTTCCTATATCTTCATTGCAATTGTATCACAGTTGTAACTGTTAAACTATTTGTTTATTTATTTAATATCTTCCCTCCTTAGACTATAAATTCCATTTAGCGGGAGGACCTGTCTACATTGTTCACTGCTGTATGCTTGGTACCCAACTCAACACTTAGCAGATTACAGACACTCAAAATATATTTCATTTTGTTGGCATATTTGCCTGCTGCGTTTTGCTTGTTCTTTCATTAGGTCTTTTATTTATTCATTCCTTTATCTCCACCCTTCCCCTTCCCACACCAGCCTTCCCTTATCTTCTATACCCCACCCCCCACCCCCATTCCACCACTCCCAATCTTCTACCCGGCCCCTTGCCAGACCCCACCCTCCCTCCCTCCCATTCATCATAAGTTTTAAAAGTTAACAAGCATTAAACTAAATATATTGAAAGCTATCTTCAAATAGTGAGACCTTCCAGGGAAAGAATATTTAATGTTAAGCAAAAAGGCAGCCTTGCCAACTCAGAAGAGAACGTGTGCCCTCCCAGAAGTCATTTCCCCTGGCGTGGTGGCTTTCCTGAGCAGATGTTGCACCTCCTGGATTTGGACAGCTGCTGGCAGGAGATCGGCACAGCCCTTCCCTCTGAATGGTCTGGACTGGGGACAATTGGCTGGAATCATAAGTGGCTTCTTGGCTCACCCCAGCGGTACTTCAGCTTTCATAAATGGCCCATTTCTGGAGTTGCAAGGCTCCAGCACATGGGGATTTCCCTTTGTTAGATCTTGACCTGCAGAGCTGTGTTCCCAAGCCAAGACTGTTGTGTCTGCCTCTTAAAGGCAAAGAGAAAAAAGGAAAGAAAGAAGGAAGGAAGGAAGGAAGGAAGGAAGGAAGGAAGGAAGGAAGGAAGGAAGGAAGGAAGGAAGGGAGGGAGGGAGGGAGGGAGGGAGGGAGGGAGGGAGGGAGGGAGGGAGGGAGGGAGGGAGAGGGAGGGAGGGAGGGAGAAAGGCAGAAAAAGAAGGAAAGAAAGAAGTCAAATTTTGGAGACTATTGATTGTTATTCACAGACACCTAACTTGCTATTTGTTAAAACACACTTTCAAGTTAATGTAAACTGAAAAAAAGTGATTGTGATATCAGTTGTTCCTCTCTGCTCCCCACTATAGTGATGTGAGTGGAGAGACAAGCTTTTGGAAGAATTTGTGCCCTGCATCCTTAACATCATCACCCACCATGGAAACAGAACATAGGGCTGGAGAGGAGCTTCAAGTCCTAGATGCAAACCCCTCACTGTGCAGGTCAAGATAATGAGGCTCTGAGGTGAGGGACTTGCTCAAAGCCACTCAGTTCAGAAGTCAGGGCCACACAGGCTGCAGTTTTTGTTTCAGTTAAAATAAGTTTCAAACAGACTATCCACCATATATACATGTATTTCCTCACACGGGACCCAACTTCCAATGGCAAAGGAAAAACATTGTCTCCTATAGAAAATGGTCAAAAGGACAGGAAACTCAATAGCATAGACATGTCACATCACCCTGTGAGTAGGAACCTCATTATTGTGTGGGTCATAAAGAAATAATTAAAGAAGCAGATTCCAGTTAATTCCACACATAGCGTGTGCCTTTGAAAAAAAGGAGTCAAAAAATATCTTCCAAACGTTCTCACGTAGACTGAGTGCATCTGTCCTTTGTAACCTGAAAGTGATTTACCCTTGTGAAATCATTTGTGCAAATCTGCCAACGATATGAATGATTTTGTTTGTCTACTGTCTCAAAATAATTGATCTTACATACATTTTAATTAGCTAATTAAAACAGCCAGGTCCTTTCTTTGCAGAAAATCCATAAGCCCTCTTTTTATTGTACTTCAGAGGTCAAGAAAGCAACTCTTATGGAAGAGTCTAGAATTTGCTTCAATCTATTAAGATAAAGCCAAAGAATGTGTTTTTAATACATTGATAAAAAATACATAAAAATATTTGGTATTTTTAGTCAGTCTCCAACTTACTCAAGGGTCGTATCCCAAAAGTTAGTGGGTAAATGGGTTGTCTGGAATTCAGAGTGCATTTTCCCATAGAAACAATGTCACCCATAGGAGTTAGTTCCCAGACTACCCTCTAAGTGCTTTTTAACCCATAGTGTAGCAGACTATTGTAGATTTTTAAATGAACATTTTAAGCTTAATATTCTTAATAAATTGGCACCACAGTAATTGATTGATTTACACATAATTTTAAATGCTAACATCTAGGAAGATTAGTTTCAATTCTAGACTTTTGAGATAAGAGATGGAGACTTTTGAGTCATTTCTGTAGAAGGCTTTGGGATACTTTCAAAACTCTAAAGACAGATGATGCTATTAGACCTCTAGTTGTCTAATCCCATCTGATCGCTTATGACGAAAAGGGGAAACAGAAAGGTCCCTGGTCCCCATTCAACTTCCACCACCAGAAAGGTAACAAGACAAGAAACGGGAAAGAAGGAAAGGAGTACAGAGGTTAAAATTATGTGCACAGAGAGTACCTGAGCAGTGAACAAGGAGAGACAAGAGACATTGGGAAGTAAGACACACACAAGAGAGGGGAGGGGAAGGGAATATTGGTCTGAGAGCTCTCTGTGTTGTTCATAAAGTGGTAGTGCTGGCCCGGGGCCTCTGTGTGACTGTCCAGAACGTTCAGGAGGGAAAAAGAAAGTGTTAGGGGTAGTCTGTTTGTGATTGTACACACTGATGCTTAGGATATTTGGCAAACACATGTTTGTTCCTCAGGGGCAAGAATTATCTGACTTAGGAAGAATTGGCCTCCCAGGTCAAATCCATACACATCTACTGAGGACCTGAGTGTTCCAAGAACTGGGGACAGAGAGCCAACTGCAGAAATTATTATATCTTTTACCTTGTGGAGCTAATAGTAGCTAACATTTATGATTTGTTTTTATTCATGTAATCTTCACAATGACCCTAAAGAGTAGGTATTGTTATCACCCTATTTTACAGTTAAAGAAACAGACACAGAGAAGATAAGTAAATAGCCCAAGTCATATGGTTAGTAAGTAATGTTAATATCCAGGTAGTCGGAAGATGGAGCTAATACTCATGACAATCATGCTATCCTCTGCCCTGATGTTCCTCTGGTCAACATTCTTGTCTCTCCAGGCAATCGCTCCTGCCCTGATTCCAACTAGAATTTGGAATGCACTCAGAGAAGTGGCTGTGTATAAAGGCTGGAAATGGAAGAGGCATCCAAGGTCATGACTTTCAGGCTCCCTTAAAATTCTACAGCTACTGTGAAGAAAGTTTCATTCCCACAGAGAACATGTCAGACTTGAAGAAAATTATGACAAAAGGTCTCCAAAAGGACTTCTGAATCTTGGATTTTATCTCATTCCACAAGCTGAAAGTTAGTTTCCTAAATCAAAGAATGAAACCAAGGACATCTTTATCAAGTATTGCTTTGACATCACTCCCCTTTGACATCACTCCCCTGTCAGGGACTCCCCTGACAGGCACTCCCATTGTCTCTTTAAATAATTTTTCAACACTCCTGAACTTTGGCATGGAAACCCTCCTTTGAAATGAATTTACCTCCCTAGACATACTAGCTCATATTTTTTTACTTCAACCTGGCAAAAGTTATTATCCCTCATAAAACTTTACCCTCTCTCTCTTCTCTAAGCCATCACATAAACCATTCCTCCTGATTATGCAGGCCTCTTCTCAAGCCATATCCATTACTCTGTCAACTTTCTATGGAGGTTAATCTGCTAGTGAGACTTTAAGTGGACTTCTGGGGCAGACTATGCTCACAGTGGATGGAGCTTGGGCTCTGAATCAGCCAATCCATGTTCAAATCCCAGTTCTGTGCCATGTTGGGCAAGTGATTTAGCCTCTCTAATTCACTGTTTCCTCACCTGTAAAATGAATAGGATACTTCTCGTACTGGCATAACAGTTGTTCTGAGGATTAAATGAGATATTCCCCATAAGGAACTTAATTCTGGGTAAACACATAATAAAATTCAAGGAATGTAAGTTCCCATTTATGACAATTCTTCTGGAGGGCAAAATAATCGGAGATGTGTACAAAGATGGATACTAAGAGACGTCAACCCACCATTTTTTATGAGTGAAAAATTTAAAACAATTTTTGCCCAACCGTAGTTGAATATGCAGACAGTTAAAAGTCATGTTCTGAATATTGGGATCTATTCAGACTATATTAGTGAGTTTTAAAAAAATTAATCACAAAACCTGTAGAATATGATATTAAGGTGGGGAGTGTATGCTTAGAAAGAAGATTGGAAGAACCTATATGGAAAAGTAAATTATAATATTCTCCCCAGAGATGAAGTGTATGGAGGGTGCATGGGTATTGGGATTATGGGATTTTTTAAACTGTTTGGTACTTTTCTGTGTTTTCTAAATTGTGTCCCTTTTAAATTAGGAAAATTATATGCTGTTGAAAAGTACTGTATAAATTTTGACCATAGCCTTCTCCAGTGCTCTCCTCCTGGTTCTAAGTCATTCAGACATCCAGCTCATCCCCTTCCTTTACTGCCTTTCTCACTGTCTATGGATTTATGTGTCCTCTACACAGATTCAGTTGGTTTTGAATGTTTGGCAGGGTCTGTAGTTGGTGTTTGGATATATTTACGTGGGTTCTCTCTCCCTCATCAGACAGCATTTCCACCAGAGTATTTTCCTAATGTTTTCTCTGTAATTGTGCACAGTGATTTGGAAGCTCTTTGTCCCAAATATCAAGTAAATGAGGTCGTTGTAAATAATTCAAGGAGAAAAACAAGCTGTTTAAGTTGCTTCATTATTAGCACTAACACTTATTGGGAGCTCGGGCTCAAGTGTTAATAATGGAGGGACTTAGACACAGTTGGGAATCAGGCCTTGTGTCTGAGACAATGCTATATATTTATGCAGATATCTCATTTCCTCCCAAAGCACAGAAATATCACATTCCCAAGGCCACTTGCATTGAAGAGGGGGTGACATGACTAGTTCTGACCAATAGAATGGGAGGAGAAGTGGTATATGATACTTCTGAGCCCTAAATAATGTTGTGTATTTCTTTATGAAATCCTACTTCCCCTGCTGTCTGCTGGCTGGATAGTGCCAGGGTGACCTTGAAGCCGCAATATGGCAGAACCACAAGATGGAAAGGCCCTGAGTTTCTGCTTAGAAGTGAAACACCCAAGAGAATTACCAGAGCAGTAACATCTGAAATGAACAGTATCAGGGAGAGAGGTAAGATTTTTATTATATAATGGCATTGAGATTTGAAGATGATTTGTTCTGGCAACAACTCAATACCAACTTATAACAGAAAATTATATAAATAGTAAATAACTCAAGATAATATATTCTAGGTATCAAACAAATAGCATATAATTTTTTAAAAATTAATGCTTTACTTTTCCACAAGACCCTTTACTTCATTGCTTTACCCAATCCTTTTAGAAATATTGGTGAGTGGTAATATATCTATCCTTATGTCATGAACTAAGAAGCTGAACTTCATCCTTTGACATAAGCTAAAACCAAGATTTTTCTGATTCCAAATATTGTGCCCTTTCCTCTATTGCATACGGCTCTTTGCCTCTGGGCAAATACTACTAGAGTTCAGAGCAGTGACTAATGATTGTTACTTGTACAAAAGATGTTTTGCCTAAATTGCTTAGACAGTATTTCTCAAACATTGGTTCTATAAGAAATCAATATGTATCCCAAAGAATAGAGTACCAAGGACAAATGAATTTGGGAAACACTGGGTTAAATAAATGTGACCAAGAGTCTTCTATTTGCTGCCAAGCTCTCAGAGCCTCTAACTTATGTCTTGGAAGCTTGCATGGAGGTTGTATGCAATGTGTTCCTTATGGCTGGCTATGGATCACTCACAGTGGAGCAGTCACCAGTAGAGTATGCCCAAATATCCCCTGAGAAAAGCTATTGTAGATAACTTCCTCAGTTCTCCATCGCACCTGCTTCCACTTTCATTTGTTCACTTTTTCCCAGAGTATATTTCTTAACTAGTGTCGGGACAACAAAATCTCAAATAAGCCCATTTAACCAAGATCAAAGGAAATTCCCAGGGGATTTTTTAATGCATTAAAAAATTTATTTATTTATTTATTTTTAACAACTTTATTGGAGTATAATTGCTTTACGATGTTGTTTTAGTTTCTGCTGTATAACAAAGTGAATATGCATTTTTAAAGCTTATTTCAGATAAGAACAGGGCACATTCACTGCAACTGGAAGATAGAAAATACAAACAAACAGGAGAAAAAGATGCAAATCAACCAACTTCTTTTCAACCCCACCAGCATAGTCAACCTGTGGCATTTACTACCACTGGGGGCTGCTGAGGCAGGGGAGAGTAGGATCTGAGGAAGGATTAGATAATTTTATGAGTGTGACTAGCATTTAGAGCTATGTGAACTAGAACAAAAAAGATACAAGGAAATGAAGTCTCAAGTTCCAGGATGTAAATTGATCACATGTGGAGGGTGGGAAGGAATTCCCACCTCGCAGTCCAGTGTGGGATATTACACAATGGGCCAGGTGCAATAAGCTTGACTTTCCCTCTTTATTTTCCTTTTCCTTTCCTCTAGTACAACTGATTCTGGCTAAACAGGAGGTGGGGATGTTAGCCCTGACAAATAGCGATTTGATCCCACAGGGCAACTCCTATTGAAAACCAAGATAACACAAATATTTTCAATTCTTCAAGTTGAACCCAGACTAAGTATTTTGTTTTATGGGTGATCTCTCTGTTCTTTTATTAAGAGAAGATCATTTTATGCGAGCTAAAAATATTTGCATTCCTACCATGGGAAGAATTTAAAATTCCCAACCAGCATTTTGTTCAAGCAAATAAAAAGAACGGCAACCTAGAGACAGTCATACAGAGCGAAGTAAGTCAGAAAGAGAAAAAGAAATATCGTATATTAATGCATATTTGTGGGATCTAGAAACATGGTACAGATGAACCGGTTTGCAAAGCAGAAATAGAGACACAGATGTAGAGAACCAACGTATGGACACCAAGGGGGGGAAGTGGAGGTGGGTTGAATTGGGAGACTGGGACTAACATATATACACTAATATATATAAAATAGATAAATAATGAGAACCTGCTGTATAGCACAGGGACTCTGCCTCACCTCACTGTACGGTAGAAACTAACACAACATTGTAAAACAACCATACCCGAATAAAATAAATAATCACAGAATTTTAAAATGTAAAAAAAAAAAAGAATGGCAGGGTTTCTGAAAGGTAAGGTAAGATCATCTTAATTAGTTGAGACTCCTGAGCAGGGGTGAACACATTCTTGAAGTGCTGGCTATTTCAAAATACTCCCTTCATCTTAAGCAGAAAAATAAAATGTGTTTTTGAGCTGAAGTATTTGAAGCTTGGTCATGATTAAAGGTCTTGGAGGAGGAGATGGCAGATTTTATTGGGCTGGGTGGGTTTTCACCCACCATGTCTCTATGGGAAATTTTGTGAAAATATTCAACTCCAGTGATTCAATGAAAAACATTTGGGCCCCAGGGAATCAATGAAAGCTAAGTTTTATAGAGTGAATCCCATCTGGGACCAGAAGAATTAAGAAACAGGAATAGCAAAACGAGCCTCATGGTACAAAAGGTTCATCTTTCAGCTTATAACCAGTCAATCCATCAGTGTTATGATTTTCTCTATTAAAGCTAGAATAAATAATCAATCTGATCAGATCAGGAATGGTAGATTTTCACTGTAGGACCTTTTCTCTAAGTCTGAATTATTTGGTTGTGTGACTGTCCTGTGTCCCAGTAAGAACTCTTATCTATTTTTTTGTGTTAGGAGGGATTTTTCCTCTGGATACCCATCAATCTTTCTGAACTTATGGCAATGGTAGACACTGTTGTCTATACAACTCCACTCTCCTATGCCTTCTTTCTTAGCAAAGCTCACTTTCCATGATAAAAACTTGAAATTCCAGATAGGCATCCAGTGTTCCAGCTATATCTTGTACCTAAGGTTGGTCATGTGACTCAGTTCTGGCCATTTCTGGCTCGGGGGATTCTAGGAAATGTGTTCCTTTTTGGTAAAAGGAGAGAGGTATGGGAGGAGAGGGGTTTTTTGTGTTTTGTGTGTGTGTGTTTTTTCCTGCCACTCCTTCTTCTTCTCTTTGATGTAATTGTGAAATAATATGATGCTTGGAATTGTGGTTGCTGTTTTGTGATCCTGAGATGACAAGCCTGAGGATCAAAGATATCTCGGTAGGATGGACAAGATGAAAGGGCAGAAACTTCCTGATGTTGTGATTATATCATTGAGCCACTGTTATAATCCTGGGACCAGGTACCTCTTGATTTCTTATTGGAGCCACTTTCAGATGGATATTCCTTTACAGTCCAAAGCCTTCTAATTAAATACATCCAGTGAAAAGGTGGCCATATGTCCCAATAGAGCACATAACCCTGAAAAAAAATCATGTGGCCTGTAGCCTCTGGTCATCCCCAAACTCTGGTATTCATGGAGGTAGTCTGGCATATTCCTCTTGGAAAAAGTAGAAAACCAGTACTTGCTTGACTGTGAACTGAGAATTCGTTGGCTAATCTTGGCAGAGCCTAAGGCCATGAACACTGTTTATTTCTAGGAAACAGGAATTATTGATGTTACAATTCAATATGAGAAAGGAAAGGAGGATTTTACTCCATATTTCACACAATGTTTCTTTACCTCCTTTCTCATTTTCCGCAATCTTACCTTTCCTTTGTTTCTCACTTTGACTTCAGAGAACTTCTTTTCCTTTCCTAGTTTGTCAACTCTGCGGTTACTTACTTTTTCAATATGGTAAAGCAATAAAGAGAAAGCTGGCTGACTGATTTGGAGCGGTGCCAAAAATGTATATATGGAATGTTGGAATATGCTCTATTGAATAAGCAGAAATTTAGTTAATCTCCAAAGTAATCCAACTCTTCTCCCCCTCCTCACCGCCACCACTGCCCAACTTTTACATCCTCTAGTCCTAATAACTTGCCAGACTGGCATGTCTTTCACTCTGCATATCATAAACTAAAATCTAAACTACTGTTACTGAAAATGGTACAACCCAATGGCCTAGGGGATATTCTGCTCTAGGGAACATATCCATTTAAAAAATGTGTTTGTTTCAGAAGTTCCTGTCCTTATTTCTATCCTTGAAGAGTCTGAATTTCATTATACATGAGCAGGGAATTATACTGTGTCCATATTTTTAGTTAACTTGAAGATCTACATTTTTTTCTTTTACATCTATTGGATTTTTTATTCATACTAATACCATCCTGAGCTCAAAGTACAGACAGAGCTGATTAGGCATTCAAATTTCAGTGCTGAAAGTAATGCATAGGAAATTCCGTTTTTGTGGCGTTCAAAAATTTAGCATTCACATCTGAAATGTTTAAGAGAAAAATCAAAGCCTGCCAGAAAGGTGTTGTTTGTAAATGCTATGAGGGTCTATTGGGTACTCTAAAAGGTGCTTCATGTGTGAGGGACTCGGTATGATTTGTGTTATGTGTTTTTGGTTTTCTTGGTTGTTTTTTGTTTTGTTTTGTCTGAAGGCTTTTTTGCTTTTGTTTCTCAGATGAAAGAAAGAGGGGTTTGCCTGAAAATAAGCAAGCACGGTTTTGCCCAGCATGATATGCTCTTGGCAGCCAACTGTGTGCTGGTCAATGACTGCTGTTTCTTTTCAGGTGTTGATTTACCAAACATTACCCTTCTCCTGTATTACACAGGCATGGCCAGAACATAGCCACTTCTCAAAGTGTTGAGACAGCTTCTTGGTTCCCATTAAGCAAAGGGAGCAATCCTTGGAGATTCAACAATGAAGCCTCCATTAGCTGGATGGCTCAGAACGCTCACTATAATTTCCCATTCCTTACCTATAAAGAGTACACAGACAATCAGGAAGTTTTCTGGGTCTGTCTCCTCTGCTGCTAGGTAGAGGTGGTAACAATGTAACCTTTCCCCACAATGTTGTAGGAAGGAATGGTTATTTAAAATAATTATAAAAATATGCTCAACATCAATTGTCATTAGGGAATTGCAAATGAAAACAACAAAATACCGGGAACTGTCATTCACTTCTGGTGGAAATACAAAATGGTACCACCACTTTGGAAGACCGTTTGATCGTTTCTTACAAAGTTAAACATGTTCTTACCATACCATCCAGCCATTGTGCTCCCTGATATTTACCCAAAAGGAGTTAAAAACTTATGTGCACACAAAACCTGCTCATGGATGTTTATAGCAGCTTTATTCATAATTATCAAAACTTGTAACCAATCAAGACGTCCCTCAGTAGGTGAGTGGATAAATAAACTGTGGTATTATTCATACAATGGGATATTATTCAATGCTAAAGAAAGGAACTATCAAGCCATGAGAAGACATGGAGGGAACTTAAGGGCATAGTATTAAGTGAAATAAGCTAATCCGAAAAGGGGATTTTCAAGGTAGTGAAACTACTCTGTATGATACTGTAGGGATGAGTACATGTCATTATACATTTGTCAAAATTCACAGAATGTAACCAACGTATAACCAAAGAGTCATCCACAATAAACGTGAACTTTGGTTGATAATGACGTGTCAATGTTGCTTCAAGGACTGTAAGGAAACAGAGTGTGGGATGTTAATGGCCAGGGAGGCTGGGTGTGGGGAGAGGGGTTCTGTGGGAACTCTGTACCTTCTGCTTAATTTTGCTGTGCACAAAAATTGTTTCAAAAATAAAGTCTATTACATCTATATAATTGGCTTGGAGGAAGTACTTCTGTGGGAAAGTGAATGGTCCTGTGACAAAAAAACCTGTTATCATGCCAGCATAGTAGTTGTATGGACTCTTTAACAGTTGAGGTTTTTAAAGCCTTGAGGATTTTTTTCCTCTTACCAACTCCTCTTCAGGTTTTTAAAAGATCCAACCGATATCAATCTCAATGAGAAAAAAAGACATCTGAGTATCTTGAATAGCAGAATTTTTAAATCAAATGTTTATTTTGGCTTGTAAATCTTGGTGTTATTTTAAAAATTGGGTTGATGGTAATTTCAAGTTTCATCTGTTAACTACTACATGGTACACAGTCTGCCTTCACGTCATTAGTCTTCATTTTTACTATGTGAAAACTCTTGATGCTGTATCAATTTGTTTGCATTTAGTGTGACTGAGTGAGAAAATGATAAGCCTAACGAAAAGGATCAGGTCATTTGCTTTTCCAATCTTATTACTTCTCAGATGAACTAATGTTTAGTGCAAAAGACTGAGCAAATACTGCAGAATTTAACTTAACCTTGATTTCATTGGTTCAAACTAAGGCATTATTAACTATCATAAATGCAAACTAATCATTGTAAATTATATTTTAGCATGGTCTGCCTCAAATCGTAATGTATTTTTCTGCATTTACTTGGATATGTTTAGAATCACTTTTTTCCCTACTGTATCACAGACAGAAGAGGTATGTACTGATTTGTACAGATACTTGACAAAGCCCTCTGATGTGCTTTCCCTGACTACTGCCTCCATATTTCATTTTGAATTCAAACTTCTGAGGTTGCAGCACATATGAATTGCATTTTCAAAAGGAGATTTGTAAGAATTAAACTATATTTAATGAGTATACTTTTGAGATTTCTGCTGTATTGTTTCAAATGTAATAAACTTTACTTCTCTATATAAAAAATAGTCTATTAATTAAAAATAAATCAATTGAAAACCTAAATAAATTATTATACAGTAGAAAGTGGGTATAATTACATACTAATCATTTATAAACGAATGAAAATCATTGTTGAATGCGTGCTTTAGGATTATACCTGACAGAAAAAAAACAACAAAATCTTAGAAAAAAAAAACAAAATCTTAGAAAAAAGAATATTTCTCTCTCATGTAAAATAAGCATAGAAGTTGGCAGTCCTGGACCAGAGTGGTGACACCATAAAGACTTCATAGACCAAGACTTCTGGCTTTGCTGAGGCTCTCACACCAGCACATAACTTCTATCCCATGGCCTGATATGGTTGACAGATCTCCAGCCATTACATCTGCCTTCCAAGAAGCAGAGAGTGAGAAACCAGAGAATAAGGCCTGCTTCCTCCCTTTAATGGAGACTTGCTGAAAGTTTTATATTATACTTCTGCTTCAATCTCATTGGTCAGGCACATAGACAAATGGCCACACTTACCCGTCAAGGAGTCTGGCAAATTTTTAGCTATTTAATTTATATTGAATTTTAAAATATATATATATAGAGAGGCTTGGCTAAAAATCAGGGCTCTTTTTCTACATAAAAAGGGGGAACAGGATGTTGGAGAGGCAGCTAGGAGTCTGAGACACTGAGCAACAGTTGCTATGTTGAAAATACAGCTAGATGCAGAGGATGCAAAGACATTAGATCAACAGGGGAAATAAACATGTAAACACATAGATGTCACATATGGCAGCAATTTGTTAATGACACAAAAATTTCAGAAGAGGACATGAGCATGCCCAGCTGGGGTGATTAGAGAAGGCCATCTAGAGGGAGGATATTTTATAATTTGGATAGTAAGAGGTGGGACAGAGGGCAAAGCTGGTACAAGGATGGCACGAGAGAAGGCAAATTGTTGTTTGATAATGAAGGCTGTGCCTGTCATTGGCACATATTATATCGTGCACAGGTACAAAAATTTTCCAGGCCAGAAGAAATTGATGTCTGTAGTTTGGGTACATATCCTAATGACATCAGTTTCTCTCTTTACAATCTGTCCATCATCCCCATAAAGTGGGGAGTGAGGAAGAATTTCATTCAACAACACACACTTCGAGTGTCTCAGGCAAAGAGACTTTTTTTTTTGTATTTATGATAAAACACCCAAATATATATCCAAGTGGGATTACCAGCCTGGGTTGAATCCAAGAGACTTCGGTTAACAGAACTATTTCTCATCATAAATCCCCAAACAAGTTGAGTTTTTCACTTCCTCTCCTAATCTGCTATGGAGCACAGCCGAGGGGCTTGAAGTCATCTACTTTTTGGCAGTGGCTACAATTCCAAGATGATGGAATGATTCTTTTCCATATACATCATTATTATTTCTAGTATAAATATTTATGAAGCACTCACTGTGTAATAGAAAAGAGCTCCTGCTTGGTGGTCTTCCCAGCTGAACAAAACAAACATGAGTGGAGGCCAAGGGAAGAGGTGGGAAGAGAACCTCAGCTGGTGGGAAACAATAGGAATTGATTCTTCACCCACCGACTTTTATTCACGCTGGATATTATTTGGAAGTGGCCGCCATATTTCAGATTTGTAAATTGTGTGTTTTTATTGGTTTAAGATACACTTACATAGGGCTTACCATGTGCCGTGCATTGTTCTAAGCTCTTTACAAATATTAACTCATTTAATCCTCATAGGAATCTTGTGAAATGGCCACTATTTATTATCCCGTTTACAGATGAGGAAACCGAAGCATAGAGGAATTTGCCCAAGGTCACCAAGTCATAAGGCTCTAGAGCAACACTGTCCAATAGAACTTTCTGTGATGCCAGAAGCATTCTATGTTGGCATTGCCCAACAGGATAGCCACTGGCCCCAATGTGGCTGTTGAACACTTGAAATGTGGCTTGGGTGACTGAGAAACTGCATTTTTAATTTCATTTGATTTTAACCTAGCCACATATGGCTACTGGCCACCATCATTGGCACAGCAGCTAAAGTCCAAGCTCTGTACCATTGTGCTATGGTTTTCTTTTCTTTTTTCAAAGAGTGAAAGCCAAGAACATAGAGATTCTTTGCTTTCACTTGCATTTGCTTTTCAATTATGATGAACAATGTGAGATGTACCTTTATGGGAGAAAATAAGCAAATCACTCAGGTGATGCCATTGCCCATTTATTCTCTGGCTATTAAGGAGGATTACAATAAGACTATCTCCAATGAAAGTTTTCTCACAATTAGTAGCAGAGGAGAAGGTCAAAGGGGAGAGACCAAGGACTGGTTAGACCACGGGTAGTTGGTAACACAGCAACATTTTTAAAGCAAAAGGCAACATTATCCTATCTGATGTCTGCTTAGAAAGGTGAAGAGCAGAACTATGTCATGTGCTATCCTAGTCTTACCAAGATGCATATTCCCATTTTCTCCTTTTCCCTTCCCCATCCTTATGCATCTATATTCTACTCACCTTTCCAGGCTAATCTCAAGTTCCATCTCCTCCCTGAAGACTGCTCTCATGACTCAATCTGAAAGCAACCTCTCTATAGCAAGACTGTATCTTTCCTCTGATACTAATAGGTTCTCTACCATGTCATTGCTATGTAAACACAAGCTCTAACTCTCATATTGTGCGCTACACTTTTTAAGGTCCGATTTATCTTTGTATTAATTCTCAATAAAACCTTGTACAGTTCCTTGTTCACATTCCATTGATCATCTTAACTTTTGTCTCTGTTTCCCTGTGGGAAACTTTAGCATGTACTTTATGATAGCACTGACTGCACTGAGTTGGGAAGTTTAATGATAATCTATCTCTCTGACAAGACTAAAACCTTTTTAGAACAGCACCTATCTCATAACAGATGCTCAGTAAACAGTGAACAACTGCTTGTTGAATGAATGGTTATTATGAAAAATGTGAAGTATATTTTTCTGTCTTTTGTTTAAAACAAAATGGAACCCCCCCTCCAATGGAACTGTTCTATACTAGCAGATTAAGCATTGGTTATATCAAACTAACTTCACCATTTTATAACAGCATTATTGTGGGAAGGGACAAAGCACAATTGTCACAGACAATGAGTACATTTCTTGCTTAACTTTGCCCAAGGAACACAGGTTATCCAAAGACAGTTGGATTTTAGTGAACTGCACAGAACTCTGTATGGAAAAGAGGTGTGGAAAATGGCAATTAGGCAAGATACTGCATTTCTTTTTACAAGTTTGTAAAGCTCAAAATTCAGAGAATATTTCTGAGAATTTTAAGAAGTGTATGTGAAGGATGTTATGACATTAGGTGAAGTGGAGGGAGGAGCAGAAAGAGGCTGAGATAGACCAAGATCACTTCAACAGCCTTTGATTTAGTTTAATTGATTGAGTGCAAAAAAAAAAAAAAAGGGAGAAAAAGAATGAGCAGATGGCAAAATTGACAAATGTAAAATGCTATAACAGAAATTACTGTACTTGCCTTGAGTAGAAGTGGAAAAGTTTGTTATATTAGGAAATAGCCATTTAAATGGAAAGATGGTTTTTCATGTCTTTCACGGCTTGTTGTAAATGATTAATTAAATACGCTGAGTGTTTCATTAAAAGTATGCATTCCTTCCAAATTAAAGTGTGTAGAGACTCATTATAAATAAATTCATTGGGTGAATGAAAGGAGCATTTACTTCTAAATGAATATTACTGGCAAATTTCATTCTTGACATCGATTAAACAGACTATTTTTTAAAAATATTTTTTATGTGGACCATTTTAAAAGTCGTTATTGAATTTGTTACAATATTGCTTCTGTTTTTTAAAAAATATATTTATTTATTTATCTATTTTTGGCTGTGTTGGGTCCTTGCTGCTGTGCGCGGGCTTTCTCTAGTTGCAGCGAGCGGGGGCTACTCTTCGTTGCGGTGCGCGGGCTTCTCATTGTGGTGGCTTCTCTTGTTGTGGTGCACGGGCTCTAGGCGGAGGGGCTTCAGTAGTTGTGGTTTGCGGGCTCTAGAGCACAGGCTCAGTAGTTGCGGCGCACGGGCTTAGTTGCTCCACGGCATGTGGGATCTTCCCTGACCACCCCAAATCGAATCACATCGAAAGGGTACAACTCCTGTCAGTAAGAAAGATTATTCTACAGAAAAGCTTGTGGACATTTTTCTTTGATAAGAGAATAAGTAGAGAAGCAAATTCAGTGTTCTTAAAACTGCTTTTGTAGAAATAATGTACTAGCTTTGATGAGCCTCACTCCACGTTATTGTCCAACGTTCTGGGGCAGAGGCAGGTTTTCCTCTAGGCAAACTTTATGGGAGGAATTCCTTTTTAGTAGTCTCCCTGCCCCCACAACTATTCTTTAAGAAAGATGATCTGTCTCAGTAAAATGTCTTGTCTTTTCCTGATCACTTTTTGCAGTCTGCCTGCACCCAGCAATCTGCTCCAGCAATCCGCTTTGTTCCATCAGGAGCCCTGTCATCTCTCAAGGCAGAGAGAATCATCAATGGCATCTCACTTCAACAAATTAGCCACAGTGTTTACACTGCAAGTCCTGGGGGCCGAGCTTTCTTGCGTCTCAAGAAATTCCCAGGATTCTAATGTTTTTCCACGGGGGAGGGTTAGGAGCCAATGCATTTTGCCTCTTTTGCTTAGCATACATTATTCTTTGTGATTCTACTGAAGGCTTTAAGCTGAAATCTTGGAAATATTCACACACACACACACACACACACACACACACACACACACACACACTCTCACTCATCCAGCGATGCAAATAAAGAAGCCAGTATGGCGCAGGGGAAAGAAACTGATCTGAAAGAAGGGAAGCCTAGAGTCTTGCATTCTAGGTCTAGTTCAGGTAAGCCGTTGTGTGACTTTAGAATCATTTCTCCCCAATATTCTCTTTCCACTACTGTAAAGTGGAGACTGAAGGGACTGGGCTGTATTATTCCTAATAGCTCCTCCAGCTCTAACATTCTATCATTTTAGACTTTGAATCGGTAGCTTGCTAAGGATGAACTTTCTTGAGACAAGGCCATGGGAAACCAGCATGAATCACTTCAATGATCAGCTTTCATCTCAAGCAGGAAGTGCCCCCATGATGGGAACAGACTGAAAAGACAGCCCTGAGAGGCCCACAGATCCTTGCCTCAATGCCCACCCAATGTTACTAACATAGCTACAAAACAGAGGTATTACAAGGCTGTTTCTACTGATGCCACCTCTATATTTTATTGTACTGGTCCTCATGTGGAACCTAAACGTCTCAGCATTGGAAGAGCTCATGTTATAGGGCTAAGGCTAAGGGAACAACATAGAAAAACATCCCCGTCAAGGGTGACCTAAATAACTTCCTGAGCTTCCTTTTAGGTCTGGGAGTCAATGTATAGGAAGAATGAGCTTATTAATCAAAAAATGCTGATCTGCTCAATGTCTAATTATACCCGTCACTTTTGTAGCCCACACCCCAGCCTGAAATGGTTTCCCTCTCTGAAGTCACATAGCTGTATTTGCAGACTGGTTTTCAGTTGGTCTGTGTATTTTCTGTGTGACATGACTCTTCCATGTGACAGTTGAAAATTGTCCAGAGAAACGAAAACCTCCCTATAGAACAACCCAGCAACCCAGACTACACAAACGCCCTCTCTTCTCCTCTGACTCCCCATCCCCCAGCCTCTTGTTAAATGCCCAGCCATCTCTCAAGGCCAAGCTCAAATCCTTCCTCCTCCAAGTAGCCTTTCTTGATCCCCTCCCCACCGGACTTACTCCCTTCCTTCCTTATACCCCCCAATCACTTTGTACCTTTATTATTTTAGCACTTACTTACCTGAGTTTATCTTATATTAACATTATTTTATGCATATGTCTTTCCCATGTCACTTTGAGCTTCTAGAGGGCAGAAATAAGTTTTGTTTTTTCTTTCCACTATTTGCAACATCCAGCAAAATGCTTTGCACACAGTAAGCACTTAAAATTATTCCATGAAGTGTGAGAGTAGAAAATGAGTGAAGCACGAAGCACGTCTTACCCATTGTTTTATTTTCTATAGCAAAATGCTTTTTATGTAGTGAATTCGTAAAATTGTTGGATCACTATAAATGCATTAAGTGATGCAAAAAACTCTAAAGTATAAAACCAATTAACCTCGTAATTTGTTTGTATTGCATATTAAAATAAATTCAGTCTCGGGACTTCCCTGGCAGTCCAGTGGTTAAGACTTTGCCTTCCAGTTCAGGGGGTGTGGGTTCGATCCCTGGTCGGGGAGCTAAGATCCCAAATGCCTCGTGGCCAAAAAACCAAGACATAAAACAGAAGCAAGGACTTACCTGGTGGCTTCTTACCTGGTGACCTAACGCACCAAAAATAAAAATAAATAAATTAATTAATTTTTTAAAATTTTATTTAAAATAGCAGAATAAATCAATTGCATGGAATATTTTTTATTCTTTCAAAAATTCTTAATTTTTTCCATTCATCAGTAGAGTACTTTATTTCTATTGCTATGTAATAACTTTTCTTCTGCTTCTACATAAGGATGGTTAATCTGATGTTAGAGCAGAAAGCTACCTTAGCAACCATCTACTTGGCTACCCTCATTTTCTGCATGCAGGACCATCCAGGAATTATTAGACTTCCCATGGCTCACTCAGGGGAAGAGGGGCATAGTCTGCTAGGACTCACCTTTCTGCTCTTTTACTGCAAAATCATTTAGCCTTCATTAGAACCACACCTTAAACCATGTTTTCCTTAGGAAATATGCCTCGATTTTGGTTTACTAGTGCTTTAAGGAAAACCAGGAAGTGCCTTCTAATTTCAATTTTAATAGAAGGTGGATTTTCTTTTCATTTAAATTCCAACAAGGAGAGCCACTATTATTGAGTTCATTATATTTATTTGTGACTATATTGGTCAGATTTTTAATGTGCTAATTCTGGGGAACAAACAAACCCCAAATCTCAGTGGTTTATAATAAAAGCAACAAATATTAACTTTTTGCTCATAGGTCTGTGGGTAGGCAGGTGGCTTGGTTTTAGGCTTTGGATTGGATTCAGATTTGCTCTCCTGGTCTCTCATTCTGGGAACAGTGGCTGACTGGGACTAACTCATCTCCTGGCAGATGGCAAAAGCCCAGGACAAGCCCGACCATGCAAGCATAATGAAAACTTCAGCTCAAAAAACACCTCAGGGCTTCCCTGGTGGCGCAGTGGTTGGGAATCTGCCTGCCAATGCAGGGGACATGGGTTCGAGTCCTGGTCTGGGAAAATCCCACATGCCACAGAGCAACTACGCCCGTGAACCACAACTACTGAGCCTGCGCATCTGGAGCCTGTGCTCCACAACGTGAGAGACCCGCACATCGCGATGAAGAGTGGCCCCCGCTCTCCACAACTGGAGAAAGCCCTCGCACAGTAATGAAGACCCAACACAGCCAAAAATAAATAAATAAATTTATTTTTAAAAAAACACACATCTGATCACTTTCCATTGGCCAAAGCAAGTAATACCGCAAAGCCCAAGTCAGAGATGACTGTCCCATCTCCACTACTAAGAGGCACTGCAAAGTTACATGGCAAGTGGTATGGAATCAGAATGCTTTTCTAGGGTGGGAGTGGAAAACTGAGACCAGCATTCCAATCTAACACTTAAAACAGAAGGGAAATATTACTTTTCTCTAGAGTCAGAAATTACACTACCGAGTTATCCAAGATGCTTAGAATAAGACAAATCCTTATTTGAAATTTAATTTTCTAAATGCTTTTAATTTTCCTGTATTATCTGGAATGGACTAGATTAACTGGATATTCAAGAAATATTTGAGGAATTAAAAAAATACTGTGCTCACTGAGGAACTGCTTCTTTTGTTACATTAGTTCATCCATTCATTCAGTCATTCCAGAATTATTGATTGAGTGCTATCATATGCCAGGCATTATTTATAAGTGTGTAGGAAACATCAGTACAGAGAAAAAAAATGACTGTCTTTGTGGAACTTATGTTCTAGCAAGGAGAGACAATCCAAAATAAAACAAAAATAATAAGTAAAGCATATTGTGTGTTAGTATTTTATATGTGATTTAAACAAAGAGTAGGCTAAAAGTATCAGGAGGACTAAGGGTAGGTATAGGGACAATCTGCAATTGCAATTTGCAATTTTTCTATAGTCTCTTATCAAAGAGGTGACATTTGACCATAGACTTGAAGGAGGTCAAGGATTTTTTATTCTGTTCTCCATGTACCCATTGAGTTCCATAATGAGCCCTCAGATATCATTTTCAGTGTAAGTGTTGGGGGGAGGGGGTCTGAGGGACCCCTGAGTGCAGGACTTTGGGGGTGGACTAGCCCCCATCCCCACCCAGAAACAACCAGAGCACTTCCAATTTTAGATTTAGATTGAGCTATAAGATTGCTTTGGAGGAATATCCTGTCATTAAAAAAATAATGAATGCTGAGATTGGTTCAAGATGGCAGAGTAGAAGGATGTGCGCTCACTCCCTCTTGCAAGAGCACTGGAATCACAACTAACTGCTGAACAGTCATCGACAGGAAGACACTGGAACTCACCAGAAAAGATACCCCACATCCAAAGACAAAGGAGAAGCTGCAATGAGATGGTAGGAAGGGTACAATCACAATAAAATCAAATCCCATAAATGCTGGGTGTGTGACTCACAAACTGGAGAACACTTATACCACAGAAGTCCACCCACTCAAGAGAAGGTGCTGAGCCCCACGTCAGGCTTCCCAACGTGGGGGTCCAGCAATGGGAGGAGGAATTCCCAGAGAATCAGACTTTGAAGGCTAGTGGGATTTGATTGCAGACTTCGACAGGACAGGGGGCAACAGAGACTCCACTCTTGGAGGGCACACACAAAGTAGTGTGCACACTGGGACCCAGCAGAAGGAGCAGTGACGCCATAGGAGACTGAACCAAACCTACCTGCTAGTGTTGGAGGGTCTCCTGCAGAGGCAGGGGGTGGCTGTGGCTCACCGTGGGAACAAGGACACTGGCAGCAGAAGTTCCGGGAAGTACTCCTTGGTGTGAGCCCTCCCAGAGTCTGCCATTAGCCCCACCAAAGAGCCAGGTAGGCTCCAGTGCTGGGTCTCCTAAGGCCAAACAACAAACAGGGAGGAAACCCAGCCCCACCCAGCAGCAGACAAGTGGATTAAAGTTTTACAGAGCTCTGCCTACCAGAACAACACCCAGCTCTACCCACCACCAGTCCCTCCCATCAGGAAACTTGCACAAGTCTCTTAGATAGCCTCATCCACCAGAGGGCAGACAGCAAAAGCAAGAAGAACTACAGTTCTGCAGCCTGTGGAAGGAAAACCACATTCACAGAAAGATAGACAAAATGAAAAGGCAGAGGACTATGTATCAGATGAAGGAACAAGATAAAACGTCAGAAAAACAACTAAATGAAGTGGAGATAGGCAACCTTCCAGAAAAAGAATTCAGAATAATGATAGTGAAGGTGATCCAGGACCTCAGAAAAAGAATGGAGGCCAAGATCGAGAAGATGCAAGAAATGCTGAACAAAGACCTAGAAAAATTAAAGAACAAACAGCTAGAAGAATTAAAGAACAAAAAAACAGAAATGAACAATACAATAACTGAAATTTAAAAATACACTAGAAGGAATCAATAGCAGAATAACTGAGGCAGAAGAATGGACAAGTGACCTGGAAGACAGGATGGTGGAATTCACTGCTGTGGAACAGAATAAAGAAAAAAGAATGAAAAGAAATGAAGACAGCCTAAGAGACCTCTGAGACAATATTAAACGCACCAACATTTGCATTATAGGGGTCCCAGAAGGAGAAGAGAGGGAGAAAGACCCCAAGAAAATATTTGAAGTGATTATAGTTGAAAACTTCCCTAACATGGGAAAGGAAATAGCCACCCAAGTCCCTGGGTGCAGAGAGTCCCAGGCAGTACAAACCCAAGGAGAAACATGCTGAGACACATAGTAATCAAACTGACAAAAAATTAAAGACAAAGAAAAATTATTAAAAGCAACAGTGGAAAAATGACAAATAACATACAAGGGAACTCCCATAAGTTTAACAGTTGATTTCTCAGCAGAAACTGTACAAACCAGAAGGGAGTGGCAGGAAATATTTAAAGTGATGAAAGGGAAGAACCTACAACCAAGATTACTCTACCCAGCAAGGATCTTATTCAGATTCACCGAGAAATCAAAAGCTTTACAGGCAGGCAAAAGCTAAGAGAATTCACCACCACCAAACTAGCTCTACAACAAATGCACAAGTAAATTCTCTAAGTGGGAAACACAAGAGAAGAAAAGGACCTACAAAAACAAACCCATAACAATTAAGAAAATGGTAATAGGAACATATATATCGATAATTACCTTAAACGTGAATGGATTAAATGCTCCAACCAAAAGACAAAGGCTCGCTGAATGGATACAAAACAGGACCCATCTATATGCTGTTTACAGGAGACCCACTTCAGACCTAGGGACACATACACACTGAAAGTAAGGGAATGTAAAAACATATTCCATGCAAATGGAAGTCAAAAGAAAGCTGGAGTAGCAATACTCATATCAGATAAAATAGACTTTAAAATAAAGAATGTCACAAGAGACAAGGAAGGACACTACATAATGATCAAGGGATCAATCCAAAAAGAAGATACAACAATTATAAATATATACACACACAACATAGGAGCACCTCAATACATAAGGCAACTGCTAACAGCTATAAAGAGGAAGTTGACAGTAACACAATAATAGTGGGGGAGTTTAACACCTCACACCAATGGACAGATCATCCAGACAGAAAATTAATAAGGAAACACAAGCTTTAAATGACACAATAGACCAGATAGATTTAATTGATATTTATAGGACATTCCAACCAAAACCAGCAGGTTACACTTTCCTCTCAAGTGCACATGGAACATTCTCCAGTATAGATAACATCTTGGGTCACAAATCAAGCCTCAGTAAATTTAAGAACATTGAGGGCTTCCCTGGTGGCGCAGTGGTTGAGAGTCCACCTGCCGATGCAGGGGACACAGGTTCGTGCTCCGGTCTGTGAAGATCCCACATGCCACAGAGAGGCTGGGCCCGTGAGCCATGGCTGCTGAGCCTGCACGCCCAGAGCCTGTGCCCTGCAATGGGACAGGCCACAGCAGTAAGAGGCCCACGTACCACAAAGAAAAAAAAAAAAAAAAAGAAAATTGAAATCATATCGAGCCTCTTTCCTGACCACAACGCTATGAGATTAGAAATCAATTAGGGAAAAAAACGTAAAAAGCACAAACACATGGAGGCTAAACAATACATTACTAAATAACCAAAAGATCACTGAAGAAATCACAGAGGAAATCAAAAAGTACTTAGAGAAAAATGACAACAAAAACATACGATCCAAAACCTATGGAATGCAGCAAAAACAGTTATAAGGGGAAGTTTATAGCAATACAATCCTACCTCAAGAAACAAGAAAAATCTCAAATAAACAATCTAACCTTATACATAAAGGAACTAGAGAAAGAAGAACAAAGAAAACCTAAAGTTAAGAAGGAAAGAAATCATAAAGTTCAGAGCAGAAATAAATGAAATAGAAACAAAGAAAACAGTAGCAAAGATCAATAAAACTAAAAGCTGGTTCTTTAAGAAGATAAACAAAATTGATAAACCATTAGACAGACTCATCAAGAAAAAGAGGGAGAGGACTCAAATCAATAAAATTAGAAATGAATAAGGAGAAGTTACGACAGACACTGGAGAAATACAAAGTATCGTAAGAGACTACTAAAAACAACTCTATGCCAACAAAGTGGACCACATGGAAGAAACAGACAAATTCTTAGAAAGGTATAACCTTCCAAGACTGAACAGGAAGAAATAGAAAATATGAACAGACCAATCACAAGTAATGCAACTGAAACTGTTATTACAAATCTTCCAACAAACAAAAGTTTGGGACCATATGGCTTCACAGGTGAATTCTATCAAATATTAAGAGAAAAGCTAACATCTGTCCTTCTCAAACTTTTCCAAAAATTTGCAATGGAAGGAACACTCCCAAACTCATTCTACGAGGCCACCACCACCCTCATACCCAAACCAGACAAAGATACTACAAAAAAAAGAAAATTACAAACCAATATCACTGATTAATATACATGCAAAAATCCTCAACAAAATACTAGCAAACAAAATCCAACAACACATTAAAAGGATCGTATACCATGGTCAAGTGGGATTTATCCCAGGGATGCAAGGATTCTTCAGTATACACAAATCAATCAATGTGATACACAATATTAACAAATTGAAGAATAAAAACCATATGATCATCTCAATAGATGCAAGTACAGTTTTTGACAAAATTCAGCACCCATTTATGACAAAAAACTCTCCAGAAAGTGGGCATAGAGGGAACCTACCTCAACATATTAAAGGCCATATATGACAAACCCACAGCAAACATCATTCTGAATGGTGAAAAATTGAAAGCATTTCCTCTAAGATTAGGAACAAAATAAGGAGGTCCACTCTTGCCACTATTATTCAACATAGTTTTGGAAGTCCTAGCCACAGCAATCAGAGAAGAAAAAGAAATAAAAGGAATCCAAATCAGAAAAGAAGAAGTAAAACTGTCACTGCAGATGACATGATGCTATACATAGAAAATCCTAAAGATGCAACCAGAAAGCTACTAGAGCTAATAAGTGAATTTGGTAAAGTTGCAGGATACAAAATTAATGCACAGAAATCTCTTGCATTCCTATGCACTAAAAACTAAAGATCAGAAAGAGAAATTAAGAAAACAATCCTATTCACTGTTGCAACAAAAAGAATAAAGTACTTAGGAATAAACCTACCTAAGGAGGTAAAAGACCTGTACTCAGAAAACTATAAGACACTTATGAAAGAAATCAAAGATGACACAAACAGATGGAGAGATATACCATGTTCTTGGATTGGAAGAATCAATATTGTGAAGATGACTATACTATCCAAAGCAATCTACAGATTCAATGCAATCCCTATCAAATTACCAGTGGCATTTTCTCCAGAACTAGAACAAAAAGTCTTAAAATTTGTATGGAGACACAAAAGACCCCAAATAGCCAAAGCAGTCTTGTGGGGAGAAAATGGAGATGGAGGAATCAGACTCCCTGCCTTCAGACTATACTACAAAGCTACCGTAATCAAGACAATGTGATAGTGGCACAAAAACAGAAGAAATATAGATCAATGGAACAGGATAGAAAGCCCAGAAGTAAACCCACAAACCTATGGTCAACTTGTCTATGACAAAGGAGGCAAGGATATACAATGGAGAAAAGACAGTCTCTTCAATAAGAGATGATGGAAAAATTGGACAGCTACATGTAAAAGAATGAAATTAGAACACTGCCTAACACCATACACAAAAATAAACTCAAAATAGATTAGAGACCTAAATGTAAGACTGGACACTATAAAACTCTTAGAGGAAAACATAGGCAGAACACTCTTTGACAAAAATCACAGCAAGATCTTTTTTGACCCACCTTCTAGAGTAATGGAAATAAAATCAAAAATAAACAAATGGGACCTAATGAAACTTAAAAGCTTTTGCAAAGCAAAGGAAACTACAAAAAAAGGTGAAAATACAACCCCCAGAATGGGAGAAAATATTTGCAAACGAATCAACGGACAAAGGATTAATCTCCAAAATATATAAGCAGCTCATGCAGCTCAATATTAAAAAAACAAACAACGCAATCCCAAAATGAGCAGAAGACCTAAACAGACATTTCTCCAAAGAAGACATACAGATGGCCAGGAAGCACATGAAAAGCTGCTCAACATCACAAATTATTAGAGAAATGCAAATCAAAACTACAATGAGGTATCATCTCACACCAGTTAGAATGGGCATCATCAGAAAATCTACAAACAACAAATGCTGGAGAGGGTGTGGAGAAAAGGGAACCCTCTTGCACTGTTGGTGGGAATGTAAATTGATACAACCATTATGGAGAACAGTATCGAGGTTCCTTAAAAAACTAAAAATAGAATTATCATATGAACCAGCAATCCCACTACTGGGCATATACCCAGAGAAAACCATAATTCAAAAAGACACATGCACCCCAACATTCAATGCAGCACTATTTACAATAGCCAGGTCCTGGAAGCGACTTAAATGCCCATCAACAGATGAATGGATAAAGAAGATTTGGTACATATATACAATGGAATATTACTCAGCCATAAAAAGGAATGAAATTGTGTCATTTGTAGTGATGTGGATGTATCTATAGACGGTCATACAGAGTGAAGTCAGAAAGAGAAAAACAAATAACATATATTAATGCATATATGTGGAACCTAGAAAAATGGTACAGATGAACCGGTTTGCAAGGTTGAAATAGAGACACAGATGTAGAGAACAAATGTATGGACACCAAGGGGGAAAAGTGGAGGGGGAATTGGTGGTGGGACGAATTGGGAGATTAGAATTGACTCGGGCTTCCCTGGTGGCGCAGTGGTTGAGAATCCGCCTGCCGATGCAGGAGACACGGGTTCGTGCCCTGGTCCGGGAAGATCCCACATGCCGCGGAGCAGCTGGGCCCGTGAGCCATGGCCGCTGAGCCTGTGCGTCCGGAGCCTGTGCTCCGCAACGGGAGAGGCCACAACAGTGAGAGGCCCGCATACCGCAAAAAAAAAAAAAAAAAAAAGAATTGACATACATACACTAATGGGTATCAAAATAGATAACTAATAAGAACCTGCTGTATAAAAAATAAATAAAATTCAATAATTCAAAAAATAAAAATAAAAGAGAATAGCAGAAATTCTGGCTAAGTAGAAAGTTCACAAGGAATTGGTACCAGCAGTTACCTCTGCAGTAGTACTGTGCAATAGAACTTTCTGCAATGATGAAACTGTTCTATATCTGTGCTGTCCAATATCGTAACCACTAGCCATATATTGAGTTCTTGAAATATGGCTAGGCAAATGAGAAATTGAATATTTAATTTTAATTAATTTAAATTTAAATAGCCACATATGGTTAATGGCATCCATATGCTGTTAAAATCATCAACTATCATTGTGGATTTGTTGTGTTTGTAGTTCTATCACTTTTTGTCTCACGTATCTCCTGTGATTAGGTTCGGAAATGTTATTCAGTGCAACTTGAGTGGATGTTGGAGCAGGGTGGCTGCTGGACAGGGGAGGGATGAAAAGACATTTGTTTTCACCCTATATCCTTTTTACTGTGCGGGTGGATTCCCTATGCAAAGGAAAACAAAAACTATAATAAAAGAAAACAAAAATTAGCGAGCTGTAAAAATAAAAATAATAATAATGATAATAAATGCTTTAAAAGTACTATGTTAGATTGTAAACTTATCAAGGCCAAAGACCTGGACTAAGATCTTGATTAAGAACCTTGGGGGTGGGCTTCCCTGGTGGCGCAGTGGTTGAAAGTCCGCTTGCGGATGCGGGGGACGCGGGTTCGTGTCCCAATCCGGGAAGATCCCACATGCCACGGAGTGGCTGGGCCCGTGAGCCATGGTCGCTGGGCCTGTGCATCCGGAGCCTGTGCTCCGCAATGGGAGAGGCCACAACAGAGGCCCGCATACAGTGGCATAAAAAAAAGAAAAGAAAAGAACCTTGGGGGAATTCCCTGGAGGTCTAGTGGTTACGACTCAGGCTTTCACTGCCGAGACTCGGGTTCAATCCCTGGTCGGGGAACTAAGATCTCGCAAGCCATGCCACGGCCAAATAAATAAATAAAAAGAGTTGTTGTTGTTGTTTTTCTTTATTAAAAGAACCTTGGAAAATGTATTAATTAAATTAGTAATGATGGCTCAACTGCCCCAGGGTTTGGTCCGTGACCCTCTTCTCTTCTCTCATGATTTTCCCCCTGGATATTTCATCTAATCCAACAACCTTAAATACCATTCATATACTAACAACTCCCAGCTTTATATCAGCCCTGACTCCTCCACCGGACTCCAGACAGTTCTATTGGGCCATAGGTTGCACATTTAGCACAGCTGAAACAACTCTTGAGTTCACCTCTCCATCATACCGCTACCTCTTTTTTGTCATCTCAGCAAACAGCCCCATCACTCATGTTTTTCCAGCACCTGCAGCTCCATGTCCAATATATCCTCTCCCATCTCTCCATATTCACTCTTGCCCCAGCCTTATTATCTCTTGCAATAATTACTGTTATGGCCTCCCAGCTGGATTCTCTGCTCTACAACTGATTACCATACTGCAGTCACTGATATTTTAAAAATCAGAAATTATATCATGTCATGTCTCTCTAGTGCTTTACACGGCAATGAGAATAAAATACAAACTTTTTACCATAGTCTACAAAACCCAAGATGATCTGGCCCCTGCATACATCCCTGACCTCTTGTACTTCTTTCCCTCACACATACCACCATAACACACCAGGCTTGTCCCTGCACTTGCTGTTCATTTGCCCAGATAGCTTTGCTCCCCACCCCCATGTTTTCATGTGTCTGTTTCCCACACATGATCACCATTTCAGCTCCAATGTCTGCTCTTTGGGGAAGTCCTCCCTGACCACCCAGTCATTCTCTATCATGTCACCCTTCATAATATTTACCACTCTGCTCAATTATATTGTTAATTTATCTGTTTACCTGATTGTTGTCTATTTTCTACCACTAGAATGAAAACCTCATTGTAACAGAGATCTTGCTGCTATATCCCAAGCACCTGGAAGAGTATCCAACTTACAGTAGATGCTCAAAAAGTATTGATCAAATAAATGATCGCTGATGTCAGTGCCTTTTTGGAGACTATGTGTTGCTAAGAAGGAATTGGGAAGGGCACCATGGCCCTTTCAACTGAGTGGTAAGGAGGTGATGGTGTGGGGATGGGAATTTGTGGCTTCACGGAAAGATGAAAATGGGAAAGAAATGGGGAATCAGAGAAGTAAATTTTTCCCTGCTGTACAATTATAACTGGGTCTGGTCCCAGATTTTGGTCTTCTTGACAGCTTAGATCCACTTCAGTTATCTGTATCTGCTAGGTTCTTTGATTGCAGGCTACAGAAACCCACACTGGAACACTTAAGAAAAAAAAAAAACAAGGAATGAAAAGAATCAAGGTTAAGAAGTAGCTTGGAAGTAAAAATAAAAGAACTAGGTCTTATTTACAAAACAGAAATAGATTCCCAGACATAGAAAACAAATTTATGGTTACCAAAGGGGAAAGGGAGGGGGGAGGGATAAATTAGGAATTTGGGATTATCAGATACACACTATTATATATAAAACAGATAAACAACAAGGACCTACTGTATAGCACAGGGAACTATATTCAGTATCTTGTAATAACCTATAATGGAAAAGAATCTGAAAAAGAATGGATATATAACTGAATCACTTTGCCATACACCTGAAACATCGTAAATCAACCGTACTTCAATTTTTTAAAAAAGAACTAGGTGTTAACTCAAACAGCTTCGAGGATCTGGGGCCAGCAATACATGGACACATTCTTCAGGCCACTGAGGTTGAGATAAAAGAATTGCTACGATTTTCATTTTTTGACAGCTTATTCAAGTTTTAATTTCTGGGGTAAGAATGTCTGATACATTCTTATTCCTGGATCCCACCATGGAATAGGCCCCCATCATCCTAAATCCAGTGGGCTATTATCAGAATCACAGGTAATGGATACTGGACTGGACAGGCAAATGCAACAGCTGTCCACTCCATTCCATGAAACTACCATAGGGTGAGGTGTTTCATTTTAGAGGGTTGTAATCTAGTTTGCAAGGAAATAAAGCTGCAGGTCACTTATCTCAATGAAGGAAATGTATTATTGCTGGGAAAATAAGGTATCCTTCCTGTTAACTATGAGAAGCTAACAGAGAGTTAGTCCTAAACATGCGTTTTCTCTCCTGAGGCCCATTTCAAGAAAGGTGTCCCTCATCTTCTGCAAGCTGTCACCTAGAACAGGGCACTGCTGATTCCTAACCACAGGATTTCCTCTGTTCTTGCCCTCTCTAGATTTCAAGCAACTTGGGCAACAAATTTAAGTGTTAAATAAATAGCTCTGATCACAAGCCTCAGGTTATTCACAATCAATTCCTCCAGTGTATATAAGTATTCGTGTGTGTGCGCGTGCACATGCACGTGTTAGGTGAAAGTGACAGCTGATTGGAAAAGCCTAGAAAAAGGGAAAGAGAAGAAAACTTAGGGATAAAGCCTCAACAGTGGAAAAGCAAAGAGGAAATCCCTGTGGTGAAAATATATTCTTTCCCCCCAAGTTAATGGATTTTAGGGCAATTTGCCTACTTGGTGCTAAAAGATTTTGATCATAAGTGAAGACTGATAACATAAATGAGGATTCATGTTTATGCCAACAGATATACAGTATAATTTATGTGCCCATGTATTTCTTCCACAAACCTTTACTGTGCCTGCACTTGCACTCAGCACACATGAATGATTCTGATGTGTTTCCTGCCCTCACAGAGCCGATAGGTAATGGAGGCCGTGAGGCAGGTAGAAATAACAGAGGCCTGGGAGAGCGTTTCTTGTTGGGGGGTGGGGGAGAGTTGAGGCTGCCATGGGCTCGCATCAAAGAAAAAGCACACGAGGGCTCCCAAAGGAAACTGAGTTTCATGGAGAAAGAATTCAACACTTGCCAATGGAGATATGAGAAGGCACTCAGAAAATGAAGGGATCTGAACCAAAAGGAAGAAGAGCACAGGATCCTCATGAGAACTACTGAGAACAACAAGTGAGGGAATGGAGAGCAGCTCAGATCAAAGCCAAAGTGGGAGGCTGGGCTGCAGAAAAGGAGGAACTCTTCCTGCAAAAATCTGGAGCCAGATGGGAAGGACCAGGCAGAGGGCCAGGTTTTATGGAGCCTGAAGCAGCATTCAATTTCGAGGACTCTCTTTAAAAAGAACACAAAACTGTAAATAGCAGCTCAGGTTTGAAAGCGAATACTTATTTGGAAAGAGAAATCACAATGCATTACACATCTTTCAATGTGACAATTACCTCAGACTTTGCAAAATCCAGAAAAATATAATAGTTGTACTCATGGATGCACATCTATATTGGTTTTCCTAATTTTTATTTTTTGGCTGTATTTTCTTTTTGGTCATTCATTTCTTCCTATGAAAATGACTTTGTAGCATAATTCTCTACAGAGTGAACAGAAAAATAATTCAGTCTTTCATCTATCGAATGATTAATTTTTATTTTTTTGGTATTTTTAACTAGACATTGACCTGGTCAATCTTTGGCTTACAATCTTATACATCTGAAGATGGGAAGAAGTTTTCACAAACTAGCTTCTGGCTCTGTATATTTCCAACCTTATTTCTCCTCCCCAATCCACAGGCTTCTGATGTCCATAGGACATGGCACAGGGTGTATTACCTTGATAGGGCTTCTGGTCATGTCCCTTTGTGTAAGTACAGCAGTATTTCCAGGAATATTGCTGGAAGCCATTCCAACACTGAAAAGGCCAGAAATTCCTTAACTCCACATAGAAGTGCCTGTGAACCACAAAACATATCCCACTACATTCATATTAAACTCAACTCTCGCTTAGTTGAATGACAAAATGCCCATGGCCACTCAAATGCCACTGAACGTGAGGGGAATCATGACAGAGTGGAAGGAGGAATAGAAATAGAGTGGTGCTAACCAATTGTCATCAACTATTGTTCTTCCACAAATTTTATTATCCATATGACCATGTGAACACGTTGCACAGGCCCCTCTCAGGGCCTTGAAAGATAACTATGCAAGTGAAGGACTTTGAACTTTGCCAGACCCTGGAGAGGGCCTGGGTATTCAAGAAACCTCTGAACAATGCCTCGATACGCAAAACAAACAAAGAACAAAAAAAACCTAGAAAAAAAGGAACTGTAATCCAGTGTTAAGATCTGGGAAACAGGCCTGCTACCTAAAGGGGAGGAGAAATAAATGAGATTTTAGAAAGGTTCATAGGGTTTCAGCCAGTGTGAAGATTAGATGGAGAGTCTGCACTTGTAAGCTGACTCAACTGTACATAACATGTTCCCAGGGAACCCTGTATTGGCTATCTGTTGCTGAATAACAAATTACTCCAATATGTAGAGGCTTGAAACAAAAATAAGCATAAATGATCACACACAATTTCTAAGTGTTGGGTATTTGGGAGCGTTTAGCTGGGAGGTTCTGACTCAGGGTCTCCCATGAGGTTTCAGTCATGACATTGGCTGGGACTGGTCACTTGAAGGCTTCGTTGAGGTTGGAGTATCATGTCATTCTCATGCCTGACAAGTTTGCGCTAGTTGTTGACAAGAGGCATCAGTTCTGACCACATGCACCTCTCCTCAGGGCCTCTTGAGTGTCCTTCTGACATGGCAGCTGACTTCCTCCAGAGTGAGGGAGCCAAGAGCAAAAGGGAAAGCCTCAATGTCTTTCATGATCTAGTCTCAGAGTCACACTCTGACATTTCTAAAAAATCCTCCTGGTTACACTGGTGAGCTCTATTCACTATGGGAGGGGACTGCACAGGGCATGACTACCAGGAGGTGGGGCTCCAGAGGACCCTCTTGGAGGCTGGCTTCCCCTGACTCATCACGCTGTAATGTAGGTTAATTTTGTCCAGCTGCAGACCAGAATTTGGAAACACTGTCCTGGCAAGAGTTGAAAAAGTCCCAGGATCCCAGGAATTTGTAATTGTGTGTGTGTGTGTGTGTGTGTGTGTGTGTGTGTGTGTGCGTGTGCGTGTGCGTGTGCGTGTGTGTGTGTGTGTGTGTGTGTGTGTGTATGGGGGTCTCCAAAAGTAGCTACTGGCAGGATTCTGACTCATAAGCTGCAAAGAAATAGAGTGACTTAGTTTCATAGATGAACCTCATGGACATAGAAAAGGAAAATGAATTCTCTAAGGCCACAAGGCCAGTCAGATTCAGAGATGGTATTAAAACCCAGGTCTCCTGACTAATCTTAGTCATAGTGATAATAATTTAAATACTGGAGTATTTTTCTCTATATCAGGTACTCACCTAAGTTTTATATGTACATCATCATCTCAGATTATATATATATATACCAAGGATACTGAGGCACCAAGAGGTCTAGCAAATTGTTCAAGGTCATACAGCTGGTAAAGGTAGAGCTGACATTTCAACCAAAGCCTTCCTAGTGCCCCAAACCCTTTCTTCACCCTCACATGCCACTCTTCTAGGCCTTCTATTCTTTTAAGCCTATCAAGTTACTCCTTCCTTTAATCCATTGCCCCATCCTCCCCACCATAACTTGTCCCCAAGGAGGAGTCTTCTGTTTGGGGCTACCCTAAGGGGACTTGCTTTATAAATTACTGGACATAAGTGGGAACATAATGAAAACCTAAGTGGAACCCAGAATTCAAAATTGGATTCTAAACATTCTGGAATACAAGGTCAACGTGTTTTATATTCTATGGAAGTTTAGACTTTTTTTCAAATTGAAACTTCAGACTTTGGTCCTCATCCAGCCAACGTCTTCCCAAGCCAAGTACTCTGATACATAACAGTCAACACTAATAAAGCACTGACTACATGCTAGCCATTGTTCTAAGAGTTCTAGCTATGCTGACTCACTTTAATCTTTACAATAGTCTCATGAGGTAAGTGTACTATTATTATCTCCTTGTTAATGTAATTTATCTGCACAGCTAAGCGAGTGGTCATTCTAAGATTTGAACACAGAAAGTCTGGCTCCAGAGTTCATCCTCTTAAGCAATGTGCTACATCTTTGTCTTTCTTCTTTCTAGGCTGTGCTTGTGTTGGTAGTGCTGTCCGTGGAATCTAAGATTTGATCCTCATGTTTGTCAACATTCATAGATAAGAATTCTTGAGCACCTGCTAGGGTGAGGCACCGTACTGAGCACTCGGTATAAATTGGTTGAAGAAAACAGACATGGTTCCTGTCTTCCCTGAGTCTGCACTCTAGTGGGAGCAACAGACCTTAAAGAAAGTCATAAACATACATTTTTTAAAATTAGTAAGTCTGTAAATAAGGATTCAGCTTTAAGTGTCATTCATTGTTATGAAAGAAGCAAACACGGTGCTCTAATAGACAAACCCAAGAGGATGCACTTAGACATGTCGTCGGGGAAGTTCACTCTGACTTTGAACGTGATATCTAAAGGATGTAAAGCCTAAAATTGAGAAAAGGGAAGAGGCACTCCAGTTAAAAATGGAAGGTGTAAGACATTCATCCTGACCCCTTCAACAATCCCTACTCAAATTGAGTATTAAAATAATTAATGAGAAAGAAACTCAGAAGGACGAAGAGAATGGGTGAAGAGCATTGTGGTTGCAAAGAGTGATCACAGTTTCAGAAGATAAAAAGTGGAAGGAAGAGTTAGCAAGACTAAAAATGCAAAATACCAAGTGCTTGCAAAGGGGATGCCATTGTTAAAGGCATCAAGTCACAGCACTGAACTGCCCAGAAAAGTCTCAGGAATTGAGGGCACCTGACGTGGGTCATGTAGGGGTAGAAAGTATAGGGAGCAAATCAGAAAAATGTCTTGAAAGTCGGTATAAAGAACATTTAGGCCCCCAGATTCTCTCCTCCATTCCACCTATTCAGGCAACTGTCCCTCCCTCATTCTGCCAGGATGACAGAAGATTTTTATTCCATGGAAAATTTGAGTGGCTTCATACCCAGGATGCCAGGCCCGGAGGAAGTAGGGGAGAGATGCATGGAAACAAGGGTTTAAGCACAAATCTATATATTGGAACATGATTTCTACTCCTCCCAGCCTCCTAAGTCTCTGGCTTTGAGTTATAACCCTATAGCATCATTTGTTTTCAATTATGTACATTTATTCTTTTCATAAAAATTATAGGCACACACACATATACATTTTTTAAGAGGAGAGGAAAGGCATTCCTGGCAGAGGGAACAGCATGTGTGAAGGTCCTGGTTTGGTGCATTAGGGACCAGAGGAGAGGTCCCTGTGTTGGCAGAGCAAGGGCGAGAGGAGGAGATCTGGGAGATGGGGTTAGAGAAGGAGCAGGGCCAGATATTGCAAGACCTTGCATGCCATCAAAAGGAGCTCGGGTTTTCTTTGAAATGCAGTCACGAAGGGGTTTTAAGCCATGGATAATATGATCTTATTTAGGTTTAAAGAGTTACTCCGGTTGTATAATAGATTGTCACATATTTAGCTAGGCCATCTCATGAAAAATTACGTACCCTAGTACTTTAGAGCGGACAGGACCCTCAAGATCATGTACTCCAACCCTTCCTTTTAAAAGATAAGCAAACTAAGACAGAAAATTTATGATTTGCCCAAGGTCATATAGCTAATAACTGTGTGAGGCTTTTAAACCAGGAGTTGGAAGGTGACAGATTATACTTTTTAAAAATCATTCTACTCTATATTTCCTTTGGCCAGAAGTGATGTCTCCCTTTTCTGAATTTTCATCTCACCTTATTTTTCTCTCCTGTGGTACTTACTCATTTATTACCTTGATCATAGTTCTTTGTGTTCACGTGTTGTCTTATCTCCTTTATGAGACTGTAAAAGCAGTCTCTGGAGAGCAGGAGGTATGGTTTGTACCTGCTGTGTCTCCATAGGACTTTGCTCATGGTAGGTGAATCAACAGTTGGTGGATGGATGGATGGATGGATGGGTGGGTGAGTGAGTGAATGAATTCTCCGCACGCTATAAATAAAACAGAGTATCTACTAACTAGATATGGACGTGTAGATTTTACTCATTCTGATTTACCATTCTAGGTTACCTCCTAGCTATGTTTTCATTCATTTTCTTTAATGGGAACATATTGGAAAGTGGTCATTTTTTTATCAGATGAAATGAGGTGGCCTAGAAAAATGTCATATTTCTAAGTCAGGCAATTCTTTCTCCCAAGTTTATCAGCAGGGAGAGCCTCTCCACACTCACCCCTCTGGCTGGGCTTTTACATTCTTTCTCAACACATGGTCCTTGGGGAGTTTATTTCTTACTGGATCTTTTTTTTTTCCAAGAGATAGCTGAGACTGCCCATAAGAAACTAATCAAGTGTTCGGGGTAAAACAGTGATATCACAAAGAAGAACTATGTTTTGCTTAAGGTAATAAAAAAAATGCTGGGCTGCACCTATGCCCTCTCCAGCAGAGAAATATACAAACATATCAATGAAAACGAACACTGCCAATAGTGAAGAAAGCCCTGAAGAGAGATTTGGGAAGCTCTGGATTATGTCCCTGCCTTCAATTTTGACTTCTTGAGTGGCTCTGGTAATTCATGGGATGTCTCTCTCTCTCTCTCTCTTTGTCTCTCCCTCTTGGTATCCTCATCCATAAAAGAGAGATGAAAATATTTGCAACAATTGGTCATAGGCCCAGTTTCTGCTACAGCTAAATGATCCATTAATTCTGTCAATAAAATCAGTCAGACTGGTTTTGGCAGGTAACTATTACATTTTTGGACTCACTGATTTGGCATCCTGCACATACATGCTCAGGCACATGTTGAGAATCTTTGCCAGAGATGAAGTTATACATTGTATGTTGGCTTCCCAAAGGAAGAAACGAGCTCCAGGGCATGGGACTTTTGATGATCTAAGATCTCCACTAAGGCAATAGGCATTCTGAAGACAAACATGACTCATCACGCATGGGATCTCAATCAACTGTTCACAAACTTTGGTTTGAGGGTAGGGGAAGTCTGGAAAAGATTCTCGGGTAAAGCTTAATTCAGAAGGGTACAGACTGTTTTCTTTGTGAAGTGACACACGTCACTGTTGTGAAACAGTGAAAACTGGAAAAGAGTGCCTTGTGTCAAGTCTCACGGAGCCATCCTGCTGCCCCATCCACAGACATCTCTTGCTTTCTCCTCCGGTGCCCCAGCATGACAATGAAGCCACTGTGCTCAGACTGCTTCAGCTGTTTCACCACATCACTTATCTATTGCTATGAAATAAACCATCCTAACAGTTTGTAGTTTAGGGTCACAACATTTTATCATTTGCTCTTGATTCTGTCATTTGAGTGGGGCTCAGCAGGGTGATTCTTCTGCTGGTCTGGCCTGGGGTCATGTAGGCAGGTGCTGTCATCTGGAGTCTCAAACGGGGCTGGAACATCCAGAATGACATCACTTACATGCATGAACCTCAGCTGGGATAGCTGGAACAGCTGGGGGCTGGCTAGGCATCTTTCTCTCTCTCCCTTTCTCTCCAAGTTTCTTCCAAGCACATTAGATGAACTTTATGGCACGGTGACTCATGGCTCCCCAAATCACAAGAGCAGAAGCTGCAAGGCCTTCTTAAGGCTCATGCCTAGAACACCCACAGTGCCAACTCTGTGGTGTTCTATTGGTTAAAGGAAATCACATTCCAGCCCAGACTCAGGGAGAAGGGAAACAGATTCTACACCTTCATGAAAGGAGTGGCAAAGAATCTCTGGCTATCTTCAACCCACCACAATTAGGTAATCAGGTCTTGTGGAATAAAGGGGTGTCTTGTTACCTGCTCATTCTTCTCCCCCTGCTACAGATACCTCCTGTTTCCTATCTGAATGTTGCACTATTACATGAATCCTCTATTCCAGTACTCTGTCTGCTGCTTCCACTCCTCTGCCACTACCAGCCAATTTCTCTTGATTCCCTTTCTTTCCACCCTATAGTTTCTTATTTTCCATGGGCTCTGCTGCTCCATGGTATTACCACCTGTGGCTTCTGCTGGTATAAAAGTCAGTAATGTGCAGAATAAAGCTAACATAGCCGGCCTGAGACTGCTTTCCTTAGGAAGGCCTGCTTTCAAGGTTGACCCTTGACTGGCATCTGGGAACTTGGATTAGTCAGGTTTCTTCAGAGATACACAACCAAAAGGATATGTGTGTGTGAAATAGAGAGAAAAAGATTTATTATAAGAAATGGGTTCATGGGCCTCCCTGGTGGTGCAGTGGTTGGGAGTCTGCCTGCCAATGCAGGGGACACGGGTTCGTGTCCCGGTCCGGGAGGATCCCACATGCCACAGAGTGGCTGGGCCCGTGAGCCATGGCCGCTGAGCCTGCGCGTCCAGAGCCTGTGCTCCGCAGCGGGAGAGGCCACAACAGTGAAAGGTCCGCGTACCGCAAAAAAAAAAAAAAAAAAAAAAATTAAAAAAAAAAAAAAAGAAATGGGTTCATGTGATTATAGAGGCTGGTAAGTCTGAAATCTGCAAGGTGTGCCAGCAGGCTGGCGATCCAGGAGAGCTGACCTGAAGTCCAAAGGCAGTCTGCTTGAGAATTCCCTTTTGCTGGGGAGGCCAATCTTTTTGTTCTATTTAGGCCTTCAACTGATTGGACGAAGCCCACCCATATCATGGAAGGCAATCTGCTTACTCAGAATTTACTCATTTAAATGTTAATCTCATCCAAAAGCACCCTCCAAGTTGACATAAAATTCACCAACACAGGAGGGTTCCCATCATCTCCAGAACTGATAAGAGTGACTCACTGTGACTAAACTGTTTGTATGAGTAACGTGGTTTGTGCTGAACAGCCGCTTTCATTATTCCCATGAAGAATAAAAAAGGCATTCCCAGTCTAGAATTTTATTATGTGCTTGGCAGAGTGCCTACGTGACTGGCCACCAGTAAAACCCTGGGCACCGAGATTCTAACGAGCATCCCTGGTAGACAATTCTCATGTGTTGTCAAAACTCATCACTGGAGGAATGAAGCACATCCTGTGTGACTCCACAGGGAGAGGACTCTTGGAAGCTTGTGCCTGGTTTCCTCCAGAGTTTGCCTTGTGTACATTTTCCTTTGCTGATTTTGCTTTGTACCCTTTTGCTATAATAAATCTTATTTATGACTATGACTCTATGCTGAGTCCTCTGAGTTTTCCTAGCAAATCACTGAACCTGAGAGAGGTCCTGGGGGGCCCTAGCACAAATAGGAAATGGAAAAAGTATGTCATTTGCATAGGTCTGTCTCTGTTAATACAACGGAAACAAAGATGGAAAGTATTTCATATACTTAAGGTCTTATATGAGTGGCCACTACGCTCCGTATCATGATGTGTTCAAAGGAGATATTAGGAACACAGATGAGTCACCAAGACTTCCTGGAGGGGGTGGGATATTTGAGTAAGTAGGAAAAAGCATAAGGAGGAAGCCCAGTGTTTGAGAGTTCAGACTCCAGAGACATGGCTGAGTCCAAATCTTGGCTTTACTGGTGACTAGCAAATCGTTAATCAACATAAGCTTTAATTTCCACAATTGGAAGGTGACATAAAAAAATAATAATATTTACTAAGTACCATGTCCTGGGCAATTCAGGTGCTAGCTCACTAAACCTTCACAACAATCCTATGAGGCAAGTATTATTTTAATCTTTATTTTACAAAATCAGAAACTGAAGGCCAGAAAGAGGTCTTGCTAATAATACCCACCATAGAGGGTGTTGAGAAACTTAAATGAGTCAATACATGTAATGCCCTTGGGAAGTGTCTGGAGCATCAGAAGCATTCAATAAATATTAACCGTTATCTTTTAAAACATGATACAAAGGAGAGGACAGGAAGAAGTTGGGAGCAAGCGCCTCGCATGAGCAAAGCCAGGAATGTCCCGCAGCAGAGCGCTTTCTCTGAGTAATGAGTGGATTGACGGCAGCGAGCCATGACTGAATCCACTCGTGTGCCACGCATTAGGCTCGGAACTTCAACCCACCGCATACAAAGGAAGGACGCTGGATTAAAGAGTAGTCGAAATGTGACCTGTGGACAGAGTTTAGAGGGTCTTGACCATCCTTTTAGCGCTTACTATCTAAAGCTATGAATCTCAATTTGACAAGTGACAGGGTCCCTAGAAACCACAGTATTTTCAGGCGATATGAAATAACTATGTATTAGCCGATGATCAAGATAAAAGTTTTTTAGGAAAGGGGACCTCCCTGGCGGTCCAGTGGATAAGACTCTGCGTTTCCAACGCAGGGGGCATGGGTTCGATCCCTGGTTGGGTAACTAAGATCCCGAAGGCTGTGCGGTGCAGCCAAAAAAAAAAAAAAAAAACTGTTTAAGAAAAACACTTCAGCGAGAGAAATTTAAAATAGTAAATTTTAGATACTTATTTTAAGAAGTAAACATTTCCTTTTCTGTAAACAAGTGAAACACCATTATTATTTGATTTTTAGTAGCTTTAGAACTACTGCATTAGACAATGGAAAAAGATGAGTGGTTAGGAAGATATACCTGGTTTGGGGCATAGAATTTTGACTGAAGTTGAGGCAAGAGAATGGTTAGGAAACTGTGGCACTAATTTGAACGTAAAGAAATGCAAGTCTGACTCAAGGTGAGTTCATGGGAAATAAAAGGAAATAGCTGAGCACAAGATCAATGATGAAGGAAGCACAGATGGTATTTTGTCGTCCATAAAGATCTGGGTTCAAATCTCCACTAATTATCAACTTCTGAGTCCTCTGAAGCTCAAGTGCCTTATCAGTCAAATGGAATTGATAACAGTTGCCTTAGGGGGCTGCTATGAAGACTAAGGCAGACAGACGAGAGAGTGAAGGTTTATTGCCATTTGATACAGAAGCTGTTCTTATTGTAAACAATATCTGGATGTGGGAGAGTGAGAAGGTGTGAGCAGTCAAAGTTGGCTGCAAGGACCTGACCCCAGGCGCCTGGGAAAGCAGACGGCTCCCCGGAAAGCAACAGGAAAGGGGGAAGATCAATCCAGTCCTGATGGAAGATGATGAGCTTCATTTTAGGCACACCGAATGAGGACAAATATTTTGTTTGCTCTGCTGGAAAGAGAGCTTTTCATGAAGATGGGAAAGTAAAATTATCATCTCAGAAAGAGTGGTATATATAGTATTGTCTTCCTGTTTATGGCATATTGAAAGGGCTTAAGCATCCTGTGAATTTAAACTATAGTATATGAGAAGAATTTCAAAGAAATATCAATTTAGGGCAAAAAGGGAAGGGAGTTCCTAGGGTCCAGGATAAATTGTACACAATTTGTGATACAAAAATTATCACTAGATTTTTGTAAGTTAAACTGTGATTATTGCATGATTGTTCAGCCTTGCAGTGGTTATAGAAGTTAAAATATACTGTGCACGGGTGGAAATAAGCCCCTTTGTGTGACCTTTCTGTGAATGGTCAGCTCATTCATGGCCAAATTGAGAGTACCTTTGAGAATCAGGTAGTCTTGGCTTTGAATAAGGCCCTGCAAATCTGCACAAATTTCTTAACCTAGAGAGGTTAAGAGAGAGAACCTCAATTTCCTAATATGTGAAAAGAGATGGAAATAAGACCTCTTTTACAAGGTTCCTGTGAGAATTACATGAGACTACATTTGGTGCTCACACAACTGATAATCTGTAGACATAAGTTCCCCGTCCCTTTGTCCTTGCTGTAATGGCATGGAAGCTATTAGCTGCAGAAAAAGATACAGGTATGATTTGAGAAGTTTTAGAACCGTATTCATAATCTGGTTTTTGCCTTAATCAGTGGAGGATGATGTACAAAGAAATATTCTAGTAAAGTCTGAACTGGGTGACTAGGTTCTGAATAGAACTATTAAGGCAAAACACATTGCACTAAGCATTAGTAAAGCACACACCAGGTTGTACCTATGAAGTTCTTCTTTTAAATCTTGATTCTTTATGTGTCCCTTTTTCAATAGGTACTATGTTCAAACCTTCCAGTGAAGAGCCATTTTGTAACTTAAAATATGGAGTTGGAAATTCATGGATTTGATTGAGAGATATCTCAGTAGAAAATGCCAGCCTTGTCTAGAGAAGCATAATGAAAACATCACTGACCTATTGGAAGCCAAGTCACTTACTCTTTTGAGAGCAGGCCTCAGAAAGGGAAACTTATAACATGACAGTCTTGCTGATCTTGCAGCTCCTATTACATCCCCCATATTCCACGAGAACTATTGTAGCACCTAGAAATTACACCCGGTTCTATACCTGGGTGTACTTGTGTAATATATTTCTTTCCTCCCTGAATCATAAGCTCTCTGGTGGAAGAAAACCTATCTGTCTGTCTCATTGCTATTTTACTAGAATCTAATGCAATGCCTGGCACCTCATAGACACACAACAAGTGTTTGTGGAAGGATGAAGGAAGGGAGCTAGGAGGGACGGATCTGATACAGTACTTGGCAATGCAGTCAGCACTTAAAAAAAGCTTGTTTGATGGATAGAGTAAGTCACATTTCCTGTTTCCCTCTTAGTCATGTACTCTGTAGGACAGAACAAATGTTATGTTAGGTCTCAAAGAAAAGTCTCAAGGCAAACGCATAAATAGTAATGAAAACTATATTAATGTTAGCATACTAGCCAAAATTTGTATTGGGTGCTTACTATAGGCTAAGCACTTTATATGCATTAATCATTTGCCTATCATAATAATGAGAAGAGAATTTCCATTTGACAGATGGAGCGACTGAGGCTCAATGTGGTTTTATAAGGTAGTTAATGGTAGAAGCAGGATTCCAGTCCAAGCCTGCCTGACTCTTCACTACCCTGCACACTTTTCTAAGGGCTCAGCAGTACCTCATAGCGGTTTCCAAGTCTCCACTCCCAGCACAAGGACTAGAGTGGTCAGGCCTCCTGTGGGCAGGATAAGGAGGCCACCTGTGGTTGAGCACATGGCGGCCACCCCCCTGGGTTCACACAGGTGTCCCTGCAGGAGTCTGGCCACAACACAGCTCAGAACCACAAAGGCTGATGGTAGAAATGAATGATCAGGAGGAGCAGGGCAAGCTGAACTTCATATAAGACCAAAACAAACACAGATTTGGAAAAAGAGAAAGCCGCCTGGCTCCCAAGGATCAGGAACACACGCAGTGCTGTAAAAAGGGAACATAGGAGCTTTCTGCTGGCATCTCAGAAAGCTAGCAAAAGGCATCTTGGGTCAGAAGATGACTGAGAAAACACAACAAGAAAGAACCTTCTGGGCTTCCCTGGTGGCGCAGTGGTTGAGAGTCCGCCTGCCGATGCAGGGGACGCGGGTTCGTGCCCCGGTCTGGGAAGATCCCACATGCCGCGGAGCGGCTGGGCCCGTGAGCTATGACCGCTGAGCTGCAAAAAACAAAAAAAAAAAAAAAAAGAAAGGACCTTCCATTCAAGGCATGACTCTTTCTTCACCCTCAATCCTGTACCCACAAACCCTTTCTCTTCTTCTTCCTCCTCCTTTTTCTCCTTCCCTCCCCCCTCCCCCTTCCCCTCCCCTCCCCTCCCCCTTCCCTTCCCCTCCCCTTTCCCCCACCTCCCCGCTCCCCTTCTTGTAAGAACATTTCTGCTGCTAAAGTGTTCTTACATGCCCCAGGTTGCTGGTCCCTGCTATTCATTCAAATATCTTTGGAAAACAAGGTTAAAATGTCTTGATCTAGGATTGAACTGACAGTGCTTATGTTTCTGTCCCCTTCATCTTGAGGGCAAGAACGCGTATTCCATTTCTTTTTTATCCCCCTCACAGCACCTATTACTAGATACCATATGCTCTGCACGTACTTGGCACTCAATAAATGCTTGCTGAATGGCTGACTCTTCCCGTCTCCCCACCCTTTCCTTCCCACCCCTACAGCATTACTTTAAAGATCTGTTGCAGAGCTGTGGGGCGAGGTTTAAGACCCGTTTTGACAAATAACCCTTATGGGTGTTTAAAGCCAAAAGATCGAATATTTAAAGTAGAAATATGAGCTGTAACTTCATGGGTGTTCTTTGAAGAGATGCATAAAGCTGTACAAATAGATAGCCTTTCAGACAGGACATAACAGACCCAGCTTTGTGCATTTGCAAATATACAGAAGAGAAGAGCCTGAACTTCGCTTTGAACCCTACGTTTCCTTCTGAAATCACTTTAAATAGGAGAGTGAAGGTAGTTAAATCTTTTATTTTTTAAAAGGAGATCTTACAAATACTTTGGCTTTAAGAGTTTATGTCATTGATTCATAATATAAGAGGTGACATTAAATCTATGCCCCCTCACTGCCCCCCATGCCCACAGACAGGAACCTACAGGCAAAAACAAGACTGGATTCCATAGAAGTAGTGAGAGCAAATTAACTGCTATAAAAAAGGGCTTTTAGAATCTCAGACATGAGATCTTGGTGCTGGGAGGTTTTAGGGACCAAAGCAAGGATCCAGGGACAGCAGATGGTTGAAGAACCATAGCGAAATCAACATCACACAGTGGCTCTGGTTAATGACTTCATGAGGCTGCTGAGCTTAGAATACAAGTCCCAAGAGAGAAGTGAGCATGAGTTGAGCAGGCCCATCGCTCCATTGAATCCCTTTTCTTTCTTTTTTTTTTTTTTTTTTTTTCTGATATGCGGGCCTCCCACTGCTGTGGCCTCTCCCGTTGCGGAGCACAGGCTCTGGACGCGCAGGCTCAACGGCCATGGCTCACAGGCCTAGCCACTCCGCGGCATGTGGGATCCTCCCAGCAGGGGCACGAACCCGTGTCCCCTGCATCGGCAGGCGGACTCTCAACCACTGCGCCACCAGGGAAGCCCAGGATCCCTTTTCTTCAAAGGATGTCGGGAGTTCCCTGGCTGCTTAGGTTAATATGGCAGAAACAAAAGTACATCCTGTCTCGGGCTGCAGCTCCAGCTCTGATTGTCCCATGTTCTCTCAGAGCAGCTGAGCTCTTGGCTCATACACCTATTCTATGTTCTAGAGGTGATCTCAGCAAGTGGAAGCTGCTTGACACGTCTTATTTTTGTTTTAAGTAGAATTATTTTGCATGGAGCTATGTTTGCCCAGTGACTAAAGAGGTTACTTGAAGCTAAGCATTTGTAGGATAGGTGAGATCAAATATACTTAACTATCAAGCAACAGACATTAAATTAACCATAAGGGGACTTCCCGGTGGTCCAGTGGTAGAGAATCTGCCTTACAATGCAGGGGACGTGGGCTCGATCCCTGGTCAGGGAACTAAGATCCCATATGCCACGGGGCAACTAAGCCTGCGCACCACAACTACTGAGCCCATGTGCCTCAACGAAAGAGCCCACATGCCACAAACTATAGAGCCCGCGCACTCTGCAACCTGCGCACGACAGATACAGAGCCCACGTGCCCTGGAGCCCACACACCACAACTAGAGAGAAGCCCGCTCACCACAATGAAGAGCCCGCGTGCTGCAATGAAAGATCCTGCATGCCTCAACAAAGATCCCGCATGCCGCAGCTAAGACCCAACACAGCCAAATAAATAAATAATAAATCTTTAAAAAAATAAAAAATAAATAAATTGATCATAAGAACTCTCAGTTGTATTACTAATTTTTACATTGCTAGTATCAGAAGTATGCCCTCTTTCTGATTCATCCTTTGTTTCCATTTCCTGTAGGTTTAATGTAGGTCAATAGCCCAGGATTCTATAGACATTATATTTCTGCAAAATGACTGACCACATAATAGAAATCTGCATAAACACACAATACCTTTACTTTTTGTATAACATGTATAGTTACAAAGAATCTTCTCATTTCTCATCTCATGTAATTCTCAAAAACTAAAATCTATAGGATGGGAATTAATATTACTGTCATTTTACAGATGCTGGAATGGAAGTTAAGAGAATTTCATTCAATCATTCATCCATTCAATAATTTTAATTTTGGACCCAAATGTGTACTAGTTGCTGGAAATATAAAGATGAAAAACTTAGTCATGACCTGATGAAGTTCACTGTCTATTATGTAAAACAAATAGGTAAATAAAACATTGACAGTGGGATGTGATGAGTCTGTGTTAGTCAGATGTACAAGATACAATGATGGAAAAAAAAAAAAATTACCATATTTGCCTGGCTGTGAGTGAATAGTCTTTCCAAAGAAGGAGATTCTTGAAGTGGTCTTAACAAGAAATTTGCCAGAAAAGATAAAACATAAAGCAGAGAAGCAGCAAGTGGCAAGGCACAGAAGCAAGGAACTGTATGATGAATTCAAGAATAGCAAACAGTTCAGCATGCTTGTGAGTACAGAAAGGAGGAAAATGAGATTGAAGAGTGTTTTCTAGCTTTACTAGAACTAAACAAATGAGAGCAAGTGTTTTCACTTGTTTCCAGTGAGAAACAAGAAGTTTCTGGGTTGGTATGGTGGGTTGGTGAAAAGAAGTCTTCAGGAAATCAGATTCATTTGATCTTTTTTCACCACGCATGGCCTCCATGTGGTCCAAAATGGCTACTCCTGATTCAGCCATCCCATCCACATTTTGAGCAGCAAAAAGAAGGAAAAGAAAAGAAAAAAGGAACAAAGGCATAAACCAGCTTTCTTTTAAGGGAGATTCTTAGAAGCTGCCGTGGGACGCTTCTACTTATAATTCCTTCATCAGAACTAGTCACATGGCCACGTCTACTGCTAAAGACTTCTAATAGCTTCTGCTATGGTGACCAATGTGCTCAGTTTAAAATTTGTGATACTATTAGTATAGAAAAAAGAGAGAATGGAATTTGGAAGACAACTGGGAGTATCTGCCCCTGAGTAGCATGAAAAAGCCCATCACAAATTGCTATGAATTTTGAACTTTGACCTCTGGCCAATAGGGAGTCATTGGAGGGTTTTGGATGAAGGACCTGAGGTGACCATATGTGTATATATGATTAAGATAGATGATAGACTGGAGAGGGTAATATTGGAGACAAGGGACTAGTTAGGAGATTTTTATAGTGGTCCAGGTGAAAGACAATGGAGGTCCGATGGGGGAAAAGGAATGAGGAGGAGAAATGTAAAGAAAGTTATCTGTCATGAAAGTTGAGTAGTAGCAAGAGGGAGGATTCAAACTCTAATCTTTGGCTCTCAGTCCACGTACATGACGTCCATCTTTCTTAACCAAAGTTATGGCAAGCTGGCCTCCCACAAGCCCTTCATATCCAAGTCGTGTTGTGAAAATCAGGTATTATGGTCCAGATCCAGGAACTGAAGGATTCAAAAACAAGAAAACATGTGTGGCAGTTTAATATTTTGAGATATTTTTCATTTTCTCTCTGCACTCAAGCAGGTAGAAGACTCTGGGCTGGGCTTCCTTGCCTATGGGAGGTCTGAAACAGGACTTCTTGGGTTTCATTTCTAAGCCTCAGCCCATGCCAGAGGAGAGAGCCTGAAGAGGGAGAGATTTCAGCCAGACTAGGAAGGCATTTTAGAGTCGGGGGGAGGAAGATGGATTCTCACCACTTGGAGATTATGGGAGGACATGAGAGAAAAATGGCCATGAGGTGACACAGGCCTGAATCCAAGGCCTGGTGTTCACCAAAGATTGCTCTGCCCTCAGTGTCGCGCAGGCAGACCCATCAGATGGGACCATGTGAGCTGGGATAATAAACAACCCAAAGGATATTTCAGAAAAATTAACACTACCTGAAACCACAGCAAAGCCCCAGTCTGCTATTAAATTACCTTCCAGAAAGAGAGCTAGAGGTTTTAATGAATTGATGTGTAGAAATAAAAATGTGCACTGCAATACTGAAAACAAAGTTAAAAATGTATGAGGGGGCTTCCCTGGTGGCGCAGTGGTTGAGAATCCGCCTGCCGATGCAGGGGACACGGGTTCGTGCCCTGGTCCGGGAAGATCCCACATGCCGCGGAGCGGCTGGGCCCGTGAGCCATGGCCGCTGAGCCTGCGCGTCCAGAGCCTGTGCTTCGCAACGGGAGAGGCCACAACAGTGAGAGGCCCGCATATCACTAAAAAAAAAAAAAAAAAAAAAAAAAATGTATGAGGAATAAAAGAAAGGACTGAAATTCTTACCTACAACTCTGCTCGACAGTGGAATCCTGGGTGACAGCAAGGCTTTCTATAGCCTCAGGGGGTGAGGGGTCAAGAACAGCTCTAGAACACATTTTTGTGCCTGTCTCTCCCTTTTCCTTAATTCTGAATCAGTGTGGAAGCCAATTCAGACTGGATCCATGTATATCCATACCCATTATGCACTTGTAATTGTTCTAAGTAACTCAGATCTCCCCTCAGAAGACATTCTAGTATCACTTAACTGGATATTTCAGGACAAATGCATGGGATGTTTGGAAATGTCAAGATAATATTCTAGTTATAGTCTAATTTTTCCCTTTACTAACACAAATGCTCAAATCAGGATCTCTGCATACAGTATTTATCCAAATATCTTCATGTATACAAAATTCCAGAGATAGCGACATCCTATAGAACAAGCATAATTTACAAAGTCAGCAAGAACATCCTATTTAAAGCAATATCCCCTGGGTGTTGTCTGAGCTTGAAATGCAAGTTCATTATTGTTTCTTTCTGGAGACAATATGCCAAACCTTAAATGGGGCTAAAAATCAGAAGTTCGGGGGAAAAACATTTCAGCCCTGCAAAGAAGAAAATATGCTCTATTCAACAGAGTTGGGAATAAATGGTTATGTTTTAGAAATCTGAAAAAAATTTATGTTCTTTGTCTTCCTCTTCTATTTTGCCTACAGCAAGGCTTTCTTACCCTATTTTCATTCTATTTAATTTTCTCCCTACCTTCAAGTAGTTTTATCTTAAAAATATTACAATCCAAAAAAAGGGCAAGAGGAATTTAACTAAAAAAATAATAATCAAAGCCATTCATGGTTTATGTGCCCAGACTAAGCTATATTTATGGCAGAGTTATTTTTTTTTTCTAGAAGTCCAATGTGTAAATTAAGTTGCACCAAGGCAAGTCAAATTATTCCCCAGCCATTTGTAGTATGCAGTGTTTTATGTGACTTTTTACCCTCTGTTCAATAAAACAATGTGTGCTTGTATAGCAGCCAGACGAAGTGGTGATTCACACTCATCTAGGAGATGCCAAGTACTGTACCTCTGTGAGGAAACACTCACCCATGTGTAATGAGAATCCTTTGGATTTCCTGAAGTGATTCAACATTAAATTGAATTCAGCATTGAACTGAATATCCATAGATGCTAACCATCACAAGATCGGATGTACTAGAGTTTCATTTGCCCTTGTGCAACTCCCACTCATTTATTATAAGTTAAGAGATGCAGACTTGTTGTATTGAAGTGGAACATTTTCACTCACTTAAGGAAACTGATTAAAGAATTTGGCCTGTTTCTTATTAATATAATGTAATCAAAAAATTTTCAAGGAAGGATGGCCAGCTATGGCTCTGTGATACAGAACTCCCACTGAGCCCTTGTTTTAAATTATACAGCTTTTAGCTCAAGAAGAACACTGACCTAGGCTGGCCAGTGGCTACATTATTACTAGTTTGATACTATAGGTACTGGTCTCTATTAGAAAAGATGCTTGTAAAAATCCATAGCCTGCTAGATGTCAGGTCACCAGAAATTACTGCTTTAAAATGCAGGCAGAGGAGTACAGATTTGATATGGCAGCACTAGGAAGTCACGGTGGGTCACTGAGTGAGGAAGGAAGGATTTGATTGAAAAGTCAGGTCTTCTCACAAATTGTATAAACACCACTACTTAAAGAAATCCGGTTACTTTACCCATTGGAGACAGTAACCAAAAACAGAAGTTCTTGAAATACAAGAGTGAAATTAAAAGAACAAAGTGGGAATGAGGGAGAAAGAAATAGTTGCCAGAGCTGTAGTGGGCATGGCCACCGGAGGGCAAAGAGGGCTTTATGTACAACTTGAACTGAGCTGATTAAAAAATAAGGCCATTTGGACATGTGTAAAAGGCAAACGGTCACCAGAGAACTTGAATGTATTATCCACAGCATCTAGGTCCTTTAATCACAAAGTGTTTGGAAAGTTAGAATTTCAACCTAAATTATAAAAGTGTCACAGCAAGATTCTACCTAAACTAAAAGTTGGGGAATCTGGACTAAACTACCAAAAAAAAAAAAAAAAAAAGAGGCTGAAATGTGTTTCTTGAGGCCAGCCCTCAAGGACAATACAGTTCAAGAAAGCGATGGGCCACTTCCAAATCGTCCATTAATTCACTCTGAGAAAGTCATCTTTTCACCAACAGGCATACATTTCAGGGATAAGACTTGAGATGCAGAAAACCCTTTGTTTCCCAAGAATTTATATGGGCTAGACTTGTTTACGTGGGCTAGCTTTGCTACAGGCAGCCTGCCAGAAACACAAACTCTCAGGCCTCACCCCAGAGACCCTGATTGAGAATCTCTGTTTTAAAAAGATCCTCGGGTGATTCTGTGCCCATGGAAGGATTTGCAGGTATGTGCTTTGGTAAGTTCAAACTGAAAGGTCTCTTTCAAAAATCCCAGTTCCAAAATTACATCTAGTTTAACTTTTATGCTATGCCTACAAGAAGAAATAAGATTCTTTTCTTGTAATGATGAATATAATACCTTGTATTGATAAGATTCCTCTTTTGTCATAATGATGTGTATGTCTAACTAATGTACATGTAAGAGCCTCCATGAATGTTCTAAGGCAGTGATTCTCAAAGTGGGGTGCCTGGACCAGCAGCAAGGTCCCTGGGAACTTATTAGAAATGCAGATTCTCAGGCTATACCCCAGACCTACTGACCTGGAAACCCTGGAGGAGGGGCCCAGCAGTCTGTTTTAACAAACTCTCCTGGTGATTCTGACCCAGGCTTAAGTTTGAGAGCCCCTGCTTTTAAACCACCTCTGGAACTATTCAAAGTCATTAGGGTCATTAGCTGTGACTTGAGTTCTGAAGTAGAGAAAAACCTCAATTGAATGGAAAATTATTCTGAGAAATTTCAAAATTATCAAAGCAGAAATGTCAAAGCCTATCTCACAGGTACTTTCTAATGGATTGATTTACATTGTTTATCTAGAGGGAGGCAAATTGGTATCTTTATTACTACCAGCCTCTTTTCAAAGTATTGATAGCCATTTCATTTTAAATCCCTACCTTCCTTGTGAAGACAATGTTCATGGTCAGGGGAATGTAACAGCCTGACTGGCCAGCTTGATAGCGCATCTCACCCTCCCTAGGTGAGAGAGGGACTTGCCCCCCATTCCCAACATATGAATTAGAAGAAGTGTGATTCTTCTTCCAAAAGTTTGTCAAACAATCAGTATATGTCCCCTACAAGGAAGGTGATTCTGCTAAGATCATGACCTGTGAGGACAATGTCACCCGCAACTGTGAGTGTCCATCTCTCCCATTGTGTGGAGGGATCTTAATTAAGAATGCAGTGGGCTTAAGGAAAAAAGAAAGCAGAAGGAAGAGAGAGAGAGAAAGAGAGAGGGAGAGAAGCATTGTTTGAACTCTCAGAACCAGCCATGTATGAAGCCAAGTTAATGCCAGGACTACCAGTCATATACACCAATAAATTGGCTTGAATTATTGTGAGTTGAGTTTGTGAACCTTTGTGTGAATCATATATGTTCTAAAAAAAGCCTTCTTGGGAAGGCATAAAGAAAAGAGTACACTGGACTGGTAGTCACAAAGTCAGTGGTAAGGTTTCTTCACTAACTAGAGAAGAAACCTTAGGCCAGGTATTTAAACCTCTGAGCTCCCCCTCTGACTTAAATATAACAGAAGAGTTTGGTCTAGATACACTCAAGAAACAAATATTTTAGAATGGGTAAAGGCCTTGGAGATCCTTTATTTTAGGAATGAGGAAACCATAGCCCAAAGAGTTAGTCACTTGATCAATATCAAGCACCTGCTGGCAGCTGTGCAAGCTGACACCCACGTCCCCTAACTCCTGTCCCAGTGTCCTCTCCCTAACACCATTTGACGGGTTTTCTGAAGGTGTGTTTATTTCACTGTTATCTTTATAACTATTAAGATGATTTTGGTTGCAAGTAGCTCAATGATTTTTAAATTAAGGGATTTAATGTACACATATCAAGAAGTCCAGAGAAAGGTGGATTCCACTGTTGGTGAGTCCAGAGATCAACAGCATCATTAAAACCACAGATTCTTCCCATATTTCCACTCTGCCATGCTCAGCATGTCAACTTTGGTTCCCAGGGTAATTTCCTTATTATCACAAGATAATGATAGCAATTCACCTAAGTCCTTAAGCCAGAAGGGGGAAAATATCTTTCTTGAGCCCCTTTTTAAGAGCAAGAAAACATCTATCGGGGCCCCAGAGAGCTTCCCCTTCCACTCCATTGGCCGGAAACAATCATTGATGGGGAAAACAGAATCATCACTTTGGCTTAAGCTACTACATCTAGAAAAATGTAAGGTGTCACTGATGTCAGCAAAGTTGAATTTGTTTAAATATACATCGTAGAAGTATTAGAAAATAGTATCATGAATTGTCTACCTGGAGGAGAGGCCGGTGGGGGGAGAAGCTGAGTTGATTAGGAGGCTTCTGTGGTTACACATCCCCTCTGTTCACATTCTATTGGTCAGAAATAGGGATGCCTGGGAGATGTAGCTTAGCTGTGTTCCTGGGAGGAAAGGGTACCACATAGTCTCTGCCCGTGGCCACCTAATACCTGGATCAAATCAGTGTTCTGTTAGCAAGAGAGGGGATGTGAGTGGCTATAGGATAACTAACCTACAGAATGTACAAGCACACACTTGTGGAGGACAAGTTGTGAAGATAAGTATCAACTTCTTCCATAATCTGCCCGTGTAAAAACTGGCCTTGTGGGTTGGTGGTGGTGTGATGCATTGGGAGATTGGGATTGGCGTATATACACACTAATATGTATAAAATAGATAACTAATAAGAACCTGCTGTATAAAAAATAAATAAATAAAAATTAAAAAAAAAAAAACAAAAACTGGCCTTTATGAAGCCACACTCTTGAAGTGTGGGCTGCATATAGTGAATTCCTCCTAAAGACTAGAGTATGTGAAAGTGGAGAACAGGGTAAATTTATAGTGGAGAAACCTGACAAACTCTACCTTAGCCAGGTAATCAAGGTAAAACATCAACAGTGATAAGGTACATGTTCAGACTTTTGATGTGATGGAATGGAAATGATACTCTACCTTGAATGGTCTTCCTCCTCAAACCTGGTAATTCCAGGCTAATCATGAGGAAAATATTAGACAAATCCCAATTGAGGGCATTCTATAAAACACATGACCAGTACTCCTCACAACTGTCAAAGTCATCAAACATAGGGAAAGTCTGAGATACGGTCACAGCCAAGAGATGCCTAAGGAGGTGTGACAAGTAAATTTAATATAGTATACCAGGTGAGACCCTGGAACAGAGAAAGGACATTGAGTATAAACTAAGAAATACTGAATAAAGTACAGACTTTAATTAATAATAATGCATGGGGCTTCCCTGGTGGCGCAGTGGTTGAGAGTCCGCCTGCCGATGCAGGGCACACGGGTTCGTGCCCCGGTCTGGGAAGATCCCACATGCCGCGGAGCGGCTGGGCCCGTGAGCCATGGCCAATGAGCCTGCGCGTCCGGAGCCTGTGCTCTGCAATGGGAGAGGACACAACAGTGATAGGCCCATGTACAGATTATTGGTTAATTGATTAGGACAAATGTACCATTACTAATGTAAAATGTTAAGAATAGGGGAAACCGGGCATAGAGTACATGGGAACTCTAGCTTTGAAATTTTTCTGTAAATCTAAAATTATTCTAAAATTAAAAGTTTATTTATTTTAAAAAAACCTGGCATTTGCTTGAGCCTGAAATAAAGCAGAGCTCGCTCCTGCTCCCTTTTGAAAAATATTTTTGTTCAGAAGTAGCTGCTATTAACTTGTGGGGAGCCTGTGCCCATGCAGACATCTTGACTAAATTGATTTTAGGTTCAAGAATTTCCTGTTTCTCTAGAGCCATTTACTCATTGAACCTTTGCTGCAGTCAATGAAATTGAGCTATTATCAAAATGCTATTTCATACTGTATGCTACAATAGCTTATAGAGTGCTACAGCTTCTAATGCTGTGTTAACTGCCTGCTGCTCCTTTCCAACTCACATGCGCATAAACTTCAAATACTCTTGTTGCCCTTCAGAGCCTTGCAGATAAAAGATGACTTGTAGACAGTCAAGTTACTGCCTGGGCCAGCACAACACAAAAGGAGAAGAAATAAGAACCATCCTCCATTTCCTCACCACAACCCCACACTCTGTCTCCTAACACACACATACACACACACACACACACACACACACACACACACACACACACACACACACACAATATAATGTCTATATAATGCCAAAGTCACCTCTGCAATTTTTGCTCCCAGAAGAACGATCAGTGAAAACCTCCCTCTGTAGCAAAAAAAGGAACATACAACATTGAAATTCCTAGTGTCAATACAAACTGTAAGATAGTATATTTTGAAAGATGTCACTGCTCAAATTTCTAATTAAGATACAGATACCAACATATCCTTTAGCTCTTTAAATATGAAATGCCTTTAAAGTGCAGGTATAGCCATGCTGTGTGATATGGAGAATTATCAACTCATTTCTCTGCCCTCTTTTACTTCCTAAGGGTTTCTTTTTATTAATTATTTATTTTTTATGCAGCAGGTTCATATTAGTTATCTATACTATACATAGTGTATATATGTCCGTGCCAATCTCCGAATTCATCCAACCTCCACTCCCCTCCCTTGCATTCCCCCCTTGGTGTGCATATGTTTGTTCTATACATCTGTGTCTGTATTTCCACCTTGCACACTGGTTCATCTGTACCATTTTTCTAGATTCCACATGTATGCGTTAATATACGATATTTGTTTTTCTCTTTCTCACTTACTTCATTTTGTATGACAGTCTCTAGGTCCATCCACATCACTACAAATGACCCAATTTCGTTCCTTTTTATGGATAATATTCCATTGTATATATGTACCACATCTTCTTTATCCATTCATCTGTAGATGGGCATTTAGGTCGCTTCCAGGACCTGGCTATTGCAAATAGTGCTGCAATGAACATTGGGGTGCATGTGTCTTTTTGAATTATGGCTTTCTCTGGGTATATGCCCAGTAGTGGGTTTGCTGGGTCATATAGTAATCCTATTTTTAGTTTTTTAGGGAATGTCCTCACTGTTCTCCATAATGGCTGTAGCAATTTACATTCCCACCAACAGTGCAAGAAGGTTCCCTTTTCTCCATACCTACTCCAGCGTTTGATGTTTATAGTTTTTCTGATGATGCCCATTCTAACTAGTGTGAAGTGATACCTCATTGAAGTTTTGATTTGCATTTCTCTAATAGTTAGTGATGTTGAGCAGCTTTTCATGTGTCTCTTGGCCATCTGTATGTCTTCTTTGGCGAAATATCTATTTAGGTCTTCTGCCCATTTTTTCATTGGGTTGTTTGTTTTTATAATATTGAGCTGCATAAGCTGTCTACATATTTTGGAGATTAATCCTTTGTCAGTTGATTCATTTGCAAATATTTTCTCCCTTTCTGAGGGTTGTCATTTTGTCTTGTTTATCATTTCCTTTGCTGTGCAAAAGCTTTGAAGTTTCATTAGGTCCCATTTGTTTATTTTTCTTTTCATTTCCATTACTCTAGGAAGTGGGTCAAAAAAGATCTTGCTGTGATTTATGTCAAAGAGTGTTCTGCCTATGTTTTCCTCTAAGAGTTTTATAGTGTCCAGTCTTACATTTAGGTCTCTAATTTATTTTGAGTTTATTTTTGTGTATGGTGTTAGGGAATGTCTAATTTCATTCTTTTACATGTAGCTGTCCAGTTTTCCCAGCCCCACTTATTGAAGAGACTGTCTTTTCTCCATTGTATATCCTTGCCTCCTTTGTTATAGATTAGTTGACCATAGGTGCATGAGTTTATCTCTGGGCTTTCTATCCTGTTCCCTTGATTTATATTTCTGTTTTTCTGCCAGTACTATATTGTTTTGATTACTGTAGCTTTGTAGTATAATCTGAAGTCAGGGAGCCTGATTCTTCTAGCTCCATTTTTTTCCCCTCAAGATTGCTTGGCTATTCAGGGTCTTTTATGTCTCCATACAAATTTTAAGATTTTTTGTTCTAGTTGTGTAAAAACTGCCATTGGTAATTTGATAGGGACTGCATTGAATCTGTAGATTGCTATGGGTAGTACAGTCATTTTCACAATATTGATTCTTCCATTCCAAGAACATGGTATATCTCTCCAACTGTTTGTGTCATCTTTGATTTCTTTCATCAGTGTCTTACAGTTTTCTGAATACAGATCTTTTACCTCCTTAGGTAGGTTTATTCCTAGATATTTTATTCTTTTTGTTGCAGTGGTGAATGGGATTGTTTCCTTAATTTCTCTTTCAGATTTTTCATCGTTAGTGTATAGGAATGCAAGAGATTTCTGTGCAATAGTTTTGTATCCTGCAACATTACCAAATTCATTGATTAGCTCTAGTAGTTTTCTGGTGGCATATTTAGGATTATCTATGTATAGTATCATGTGGTCTGCAAACAGTGACAGTTTTACTCTTCTTTTCCAATTTGTATGCCTTTTAATTTTTTGTCTTCTCTGATTGCTGTGGCTAGGATTTCCAAAACTATGTTGAATAATAGTGGTGAGAGTGGACATCCTTGTCTTGTTCCTGATCTTAGAGGAGATGTTTTCAGTTTTTTACCACTGAGAATGATGTTTCCTATGGGTTTGTTGTATATGGCCTTTATATTATGTTGAGGTAGGTTCCCTCTATGCCCACTTTCTGGAGAGTTTTTATGATAAATGGGTGTTGAATTTTTTCAAAAGCTTTTTCTGCATCTACTGAGATGATCATATGGTTTTAATTCTTCAATTTGTTAATATGGTGTATCACACTGATTGATTTGTGTATATTGAAGAATCCTTGCATCCTTGGGATAATGTTGGGTTCCATCCCATGGTGTTGTTGGATTCTGTTTGCTAGTATTTTGTTGAGGATTTTTGCATGTATATTAATCAGTGATATTATATTGTTCTGTAATTTTCTTTTTTTGTAGTACCTTTGTCTGCTTTTGGTATGAGGGTGATTGTGGCCTCGTAGAATGAGTTTGGGAGTGTTCCTTCCACTGCAAATTTTTGGAAGTGTTTGAGAAGGATGGATGTTAGCTGTTCTCTAAATGTTTGATAGAATTCACCTGTGAAGCCATCTAGTCCTGGACTTTTGTTTGTTGGAAAAGTTTTAATCACACTTTCAATTTCATTACTTGTGATTGGTCTGTTCATATTTTCTATTTCTTCCTGGTTCAGTCTTGGATGGTTATACCTTTCTAATAATTTGTCCATTTCTTCTAGGTTGTTCATTTTATTAGCATGGAGTTGCTTGTAATAGTCTCTTTGATGCTTTGTATTTCTGCAGTGTCAGTCATGACTTCTCCTTTTTCATTTCTAATTTTATGGATTTGAGTCCTCTCCTTTTTTGTGATGAGTCTGGCTAAAGGTTTATCAATTTTCTTTCTCTTCTCAAAGCATAAGCTTTTAGTTTTATTGATCTTTGCTATTGTTTTCTTTGTTTCTGTTTCATTTATTTCTGCTCGAATCTTTATGGTTTATTACCTTCTACCAACTTTGGGTTTTGTTTGTTCTTTTTTCTCTAGTTCTTTTATGTGTAAGGTTAGATTGTTTATTTGAGATTTTTCTTGTTTCTTGAGATAGGCTTATATTGCTATAAACTTCCCTCTTAGAACTGCTTTTGCTGCATGCCATAGGTTTTGGGTTGTTGTGTTTTCATTGTCATTTGTCTCTAGTATTTGTTTATTTCCTCTGTGATTTCTTCAGCGATCTCTTGGTTATTTAGTAATGCATTGTTTGGCCTCCATTGTATGTGTTTTTTACCCTGTAATTGATTTCTAATCTGATAGCATTGTTGTCGGAAAAGATGCTTGATATGATTTCAATTTTCTTAAATTTACTGAGGCTTGATTTGTGACCCAGGATGTGATCTATCCTGGAGAATGTTCCATGCGCACTTGAGAAGAAAGTGTAATCTGCTGTTTTCGGATGGAATGTCCTATAAATATCAATTAAATCTATATGGTCTATCATGTCATTTAAAGCTTGTGTTTCCTTAGTAATTTTCTGTCTGAATTACTGTCCATTGGTGTAAGTAAGTTGTTAAAATCCCCCACTATTATTGTGTTACTGTCAACTTCCTCTTTATAGCTGTTAGCAGTTGCCTTATGTATTGAGGTGCTCCTATGTTGTGTGTGTATATATGTAAATTGTTATATATCTTCTTCTTGGATTGATCCCTTGATCATTATGTAGTGTCCTTCCTTGTCTCTTGTAACATTCTTCATTTTAAAGTCTATTTTATCTGATATGAGTATTGCTACTCCAGCTTTCTTTTGATTTCCATTTGTATGGAATATCTTTTTCCACACCCTCACTTTCAGTCTGTATGTGTCCCGAGGTCTGAAGTAGGTCTCTTGTAGACAGCATATATATGGGTCTTGTTTTTGTATCCATTCAGCAAGCCTTTGTCTTTTGGTTGGAGCATTTAACCCATTCACATTTAAGGTAATTATTGATATGTATGTTCCTATTACCATTTTCTTAATTGTTTTGGGTTTGTTTTTGTAGGTCCTTTTCTTCTCTTGTGTTTCCCACTTAGAAAAGTTCCTTGTGCATTTGTTGTAGAGCTAGTTTGGTGGTGCTGAATTCTCTTAGCTTTTGCTTGTCTGTAAAGCTTTTGATTTCTCCATCACATCTGAATGAGATGGCTGCTGGCTGGAGTAATCTTTGTTATGGGTTCTTCCCTTACATCACTTTAAATATATTTTGCCACTCCCTTCTGGCTTGTAGAGTTTCTGCTGAGAAATAAGCTGTTAACCTTATGGGCGTTCCCTTGTATGTTATTTGTCATTTAACCCCTTGTTGCTTCTAATAATTTTTTTTTCTTTAATCTTTGTCAATTTGATTACTATGTGTCTTGGCATGTTTTTCCTTGGGTTCATCCTTCCAGGGACTCTCTGTGCTTCCTGGACTTGGGTGGCTATTTCCTTTCCCATGTTAGGGAATTTTTCAACTATAATCTCTACAAATACTTTCTTGGGTCCTTTCTCTCTCTCTTCTCCTTCTGGGATCCCTGTAATGCAAATGTTGGTGTGTTTAATGTTGTCCCAGAGGTCTCTTATGCTGTCTTCATTTCTTTTCACTGTTTTTTCTTTATTCTGTTCCACAGCAGTGAATTCCACCAATCTGTCTTCCAGGTCACTTATCCATTCTTCTGACTCAGTTATTCTGCTATTGATTCCTTCTATTGTATTTTTCATTTCAGTTATTGTATTGTTCATCTCTGATTATTTGTTCTTTAATTCTTCTAGGTCTTTGTTAAACATTTCTTGCATCTTCTTGATCTTTACCTCCATTCTTTTTCCAAGGTCCTGGAACATCTTCACTATCATTATTCTGAATTCTTTTTCTGGAAGGTTGCCTATCTCCACTTCATTTAGTTGTTTTTCTGGGTTTTATCTTGTTCCTTCATCTGGTACACAGTCCTCTGCCTTTTCATTTTGTCTATCTTTCTGTGAATGTGGTTTTTGTTCCACAGGCTGCAGGATTGCAGCTCTTCTTGCTTCTGCTGTCTGCTCTCTGGTGAATGAGGCTATCTAAGAGGCTTGTGCAAGCTTCCTGATGGGAGGGACTGGTGGTGGGTAGAGCTGGGTGTTGCTTTGGTGGGCAGAGCTCAGTAAAACTTGTATCTGCTTGTTTGCTTATGGGTGGGGCTTAATTCCCTCCCTGTTTGTTGTTTGGCTTGAGGTGACCCAACACTGGAGCCTACAGGCCCTTTGGTGGGGCTAAAGGTGAACTCTGGGAAGGCTCACACCAAGGAGTACTTCCCAGAATCTTACTGTCTCTTTTAAATATGTTTTGAAATCAGGAAGTGTGAGTCCTCCAACTTTGCTCTTCTTTTTCAAAATTGTTTTGGTTATTTGGGCCCAGTAACTGCTTTTTATTTGGAATCACAAAGGGACCTCTGCTCAGGTTTCAGGTTTTGGGCCTTTGCCTTCCAAGGCCTCACTGCTGTGCAGCAAGAATCCACTGCCACATTGGCATCCTTACTGTTGCTCCAGTTCCTGAGGCATCAACTTCCTAAGGGTTTCAAGTCCATTTAGATAAATTCTAACAACACTTGGAAGATGAAAGTTTGATTTTTTGTTTGTTTGTTTAAATGGAGACTAAGAAAAGGAAGTTATACGAAGTATTTAGTTAGACTAATTAACCATAGCCCTTAGCCCTTTCTGCATCAGAGGCCACCAATCTCAAGGCATTTCGTACATGGGCAGTGTGTGCAGTAAAGCAGCAATGTCTAAGAGAGCGAGAGATTCCTGAAATGTATCTTTAAATGCAATTAGGAGAAAAACTCTAATGAATTCTGAAGGGGTTTTCCTCCTCATATGACACTAACATGGAGGCATGAGACTGTCTTTATGTCAAGAATTCTACATGAAAATATAATTAATTGGACTTCTAACACTAGACTAATTATGTAGTAAAAGCAAATACAAATATATTATAAAATATATATAAAATAAAATCCTATCATATCGAACCACCATTTTATGAGCTACAGATTCACATTAGGCAAGGGTACTGCACTTCATTGAAAGTCTTTCTTAATGACTAATAACTAATCAGAGTGCTAACTGTTAGGAGATCTGGTCTATGAAAATTTAATCTTATATGAAGGTGATAATCCTTGAAATGATGAAAGCAAGAAAGATCTATCTTATTTTTAAAAATCATAAATTCTATAAAGCTTCTGAAGAATGTCAGTTCTATTTTTAAAATAGTACAGCTGGAGGAGACCTTCAAGACAGCCAAGGAGTAGGATGTGGAGATCACCCTCCGCCCAACAAATACAACAGAAATACATCTACATGTGGAACAACTCCTACAGAACACCTAATGAACGCTGGCAGAAGACCTCAGACTTCCCCAAAGGCTAGAAACTCCTCACGTACCTGGGTAGGGCAAAAGAAAAAAGAAAAAACAGAGACAAAAGAATAGGGACGGAACCTGCACCACTGGGAGGGAGTTGTGAAGGAGGAAAAGTTTCCACACACTAGGAAGCCCCTTCACTGGCAGAGACAGGGGGTGGTGGGGGTGGGGGGAAACTTTGGAGTCACGAAGGAGAGCACAGCAACAGGGGTGCAGAGGGCAAAGCAGAGAGATTCTCACACAGAGGATCGCTGCTGACCAGCCTGAGAGGCTTGTCTACTCACCCACTGGGATGGGTGGGGGCTGGGAGCTGAGGCTCGGGCTTCGAAGGTCAGATCTCAGGGAGAGAACTGGGGTTGGCTGAGTGAATACAGCCTGAAGGGGCCTAGTGTACCACAGCTAGCTGGGAGGGAGTCTGGGAAAAAGTCTGGAACTGCCTGACAGGCAAGAGACCATTGTTTCAGGGTGTGAGGAGAGGGGATTCAGAGCACTGTCTAAACGAGCTCCAGAGATGGGCGCTAGCCATGGCTATCAGTGCAGACACCAGAGACTGGCATGAAACGCTAAGGCTACTGTTGCAGCCACAAAGAAGCCTGTGTGCAAGCACAGGTCTCTATCCACACCTCCCCTCCCAGGAGTCTGTGTAGCCCACCACTGCCAGGGTCCTGTGATCCAGGAACAACTTCCCTGGGAGAACACATGGCACACCTCAGGCTGTTGCAACGTCACGCAGGCCACAGGCTCACGCTGCATTCTGTACCCCTCCCTCCCCACCTCCCTCAGGCCTCAGTGAGCCAGAGCCCCCTAATCAGCTGCTCCTTTAATCCCATCCTGTCTGAGTGGGAACAGATACCCTCAGGCAACCTACAGTGGTGGACTGAGAAAGAGAAGAAAAAGAGAAACTACAGTGGTGGACACCCTATGCCAAACAACTAGCAAGACAGAAACACAACCCCACCCATTAGCAGAGAGGCTGCCTAAAATCATAAGGTCACAGACACCCCAAAACACACTACTGACACAGTTCTGCCCACCAGAAAGACAAGATCTGGTTCTGCCCACCAGAAAGACAAGATCCAACCTCATCCACCAGAACACAGGCACTAGGCCCATCCACCAGGAAGCCTACACAGCCCACTGAACCAACCTTAGCCACTGGGGGCAAACACGAAAAACAATGGGAACTATGAACCTGCAGCCTGTGAAAAGGAGACCCCAAACACAGTAAGTTAAGCAAAATGAGAAGACAGAGAAAGACACAGCAGATGAAGGAGCAAGGTAAAAACCCACCAGACCAAACAAATGAAGAGGAAATAGGCACTCTACCTGAAAAAAACATTCAGAGTAATTATAGTAAAAATAATCCAAAATCTTGGAAATAGAATGGAGAAAATACAAGACATGTTTAACAAGGACCTAGAAAAACTAAAGAGCAAACAAACAGTGATGAACAACACAATAAATGAAATTTAAAATTCTCTAGAAGGAATCAATAGCAGAATAACTGAGGCAAAAGAACGGATAAGTGACATGGAAGATAAAATAGTGGAAATAACTACTGCAGAGCAGAAGAAAGAAAAAAGAATGAAAAGAATTGAGGGCAGTCTTAGAGACCTCTGGGACAATATTAAATGCATGAACATTCAAATTATAAGGGTCCCAGAAGAAGAAGAGAAAGAAAAATGAACTGAGAAAATATCTAAGAGATTATAGTTGAAAACTTTCCTAGTATGGAAAAGGAAGTAGTCAATCAAATCCAGGAAGCGCAGAGAGTCCCATACAGGATAAATCCAAGGAGAAACATGCCAAGACACATATTAATCAAACTATCAAAAATTAAATACAAAGAAAAAATATTAAAAACAGCAAGGGAAAAGCAACAAATAACATACAAGGGAATCCCCATAAGTTTAACAGCTGATCTTTCAGCAGAAACTCTGCAAGCCAGAAGGGAGTGGCAGGACATATTTAAAGTGATGAAAGGGAAAAATCTACAACAAAGATTACTCTGCCCAGCAAGGATCTCATTCAGATTTGACGGAGAAATTAAAACTTTTACAGACAAGCAAAAGCTAAGAGAATTCAGCACCACAAAACAGCTCTACAACAAATGCGAAAGGAACTTCTCTAGACAGAAAACACAAGAAAAGGAAAAGATGTACAATAACAAACTCCAAACAATTAAGAAAATGGTAATAGGAACATACATATCGATAATTACCTTATATGTAAATGGATTAAATGCTCCAACCAAAAGACATAGACTTCCTGAATGGATACAAAAACAAGAACAGTATATGTCCTGTCTACAAGAGACCCACTTCACACCTAGGGACACATACAGACTGAAAGTGAGGGGATAGAAAAAGATATTCCATGCAAATGGAAATCAAAAGAAAGCTGGAGTAGCAATTCTCATATCAGACAAAATAGACTTTAAAATAAAGACTATTACAAGAGACAAAGAAGGACAGTACATAATGATCAAGGGATCAATCCAAGAAGATGATAAAACAACTGTAAATATTTATGCACCCAACATAGGAGTACCTCAATACATAAGGCAAATGCTAACAGCCACAAAAGGGGAAATCGACAGTAACACAATCATAGTAGGGGACTTTAACAACCCACTTTCACCAATGGACAGATCATCCAAAATGAAAATAAATAAGGAAATACAAGCTTTAAATGATACATTAAACAAGATGGACTTAATTGACATTTATAGGGCATTCCATCCACGAACAACAGAATACATTTCTCAAGGGCTCATGGAACATTCTCCAGGATAGATTATATCTTCAGTCACAAATCAAGCCTTGGTAAATGTATGAAAATTAAAATCGTATCAATTATCTTTTCCGACCATAATGCTATGAGACTAGATATCAATTACAGGAAAAAAATCTGTCAAAAATACAAACACATGGAGGCTATACAATTCATTATTTAATAACCAAGACATCACTGAAGAAATCAAAGTGGAAATCAAAAAATACCTAGAAACAAACGAGAATGAAAACATGATGACCCAAAACCTGTGGGATGCAGCGAAAGCAGTTCTAAGAGGGAAGTTTATAGCAATACAATCCTACCTCCAGAAACAAGAAACATCTCAAATAAACAACCTAAGCTTACACCTAAATCAATTAAAGAAAGAACAAAAAAACCCCAAAGTTAGCAGAGGGAAAGAAATTATAAAGATCAGATCAGATATAAATGAAAAGAAATGAAGGAAACAATAGCAAAGATCAATAAAACTAAAAGTTATTTCCTTGAGAAGATAAACAAAATTGACAAACCATTAGCCAGACTCATCAAGAAAAAAAAGGGGGAAGACTCAAATCAATAGAATTAGAAATGAAAAAGGAGAAGTAAAAACTGACACAGCAGAAATACAAAGGATCCTGAGAGATTACTACAAGCAACCATATGTCAATAAAATGGACAAGCTGGAAGAAATGGACAAATTCTTAGAAAAGGACAACCTCCTGAGACTGAACCAGGAAGAAATAGAAAATAGACCAATCACAAGCACTGAAATTGAGACTGTGATTAAAAATCTTCCAACAAACAAAAGCCCAGGACCAGTGGCTTCACAGGCAAATTCTATCAAACATTTAGAGAAGAGCTAACACCTATCCTTCTCAAACTCTTCCAAAATATAGCAGAGGGAGGAACACCCCCAAACTCATTCTATGAGGCCATCATACCAAAACCAGAAAAAGATGTCACTAAGAAAGAAAACTACATCCCAATATCACTGATGAACATAGATGCAAAAATCCTCAACAAAATACCAGCAAACAGAATCCAACAGCACATTAAAAGGATCATACATCATGATCAAGTGGGGTTTATCCCAGGATTTCAAGGATTCAACATATGCAAATCAATCAATGTCATATACCATACTAACATATTGAAGGATAAAAACCATATGATAATCTCAAAAGATGCAGAAAAAGCTTTTGAAAAAATTCAAAACCCATTTATCATAAAAACTCTCCAGAAAATAGGCATAGAGGGAAACTACCTCAATATAATAAAGGCCATATATGACAAACCCACAGCAAACATCATTCTCAATTGGTGAAAAACTGAAACCATTTCCTCTAAGATCAGAAACAAGACAAGGTTGCCCACTCTCACCACTATTATTCAACGTAGTTTTGGAACTATTAGCCACAGCAATCAGAGAAGAAAAAAAATGAAAGGCATCCAAATTGGAAAAGAAGAAGTAAAACTGTCACTGTTATTCAGGTGAATACTATACATAGAGAATCCTAAAGATGTTACCAGAAAACTACTAGAGCTAATCAATGAATTTGGTAGAGTAGCAGGATACAAAATTAATGCACAGAAGTCTTATGCATTCCTATACACTAACGATGAAAAATCTGAATGAGAAATTAAGGAAACACTCCTATTTACCACTGCAACAGAAAGAATAAAATACCTTGGAATAAACCTACCCAAGGAGACAAAAGACCTGTATGCAGAAAACTAAAAGACACTGATGAAAGAAATTAAAGATGATACAAACAGGTGGAGAGATATACCATGTTCTTGGATTGGAAGAATCAACACTGTGAAAATGATTATACTACCCAAAGCAATCTACAGATTCAATGTAATCCCTATCAAACTACCAATGGCATTTTTCACAGTACTAGAACAAAAAATCTCACAATTTGTATGGAAACACAAAAAACCCCAAAGAGCCAAAGCAATCTTGAGAAAGAAAAACAGAGCTGGAAGAATCAGGCTCCCTGACTTCAGACTATACTACAAAGCTACAGTAATCAAGACAGTATGGTCCTGGCACAAAAACAGAAATATAGATCAATGGAACCGGATAGAAAGCCCAGAGATAAACCCATGCACCTATGGTCACCTTATTTTTGATAAAGGAGGCAAGAATATACAATGGAGAAAGGACAGCCTCGTCAATAGTGGTGCTGGGAAAACTGGACAGCTACATGTAAAAGAATGAAACTAGAACACTCCCTAAGACCATACACAAAAATAAATTCAAAATGGATTAAAGATCTAAATGTAAGGCCAGACACTATCAAACTCTTAGAGGATAACATAGGCAGAACACTCTATGATATACATCACAGCAAGAACCTTTTTGACTCACCTCCTAGAGAAATGTAAATAAAAACTAAAATTTAAAAAATGGGACCTAATGAAACTTAGAAGCTTTTGCATAGCAAAGGAAACCATAAACAAGACAAAAAGACAACCTTCAGAATGGGAGAAAATATTTGCAAATGGAGCAACTGACAAAGGATTCATCTCCAAAATATACAAGAAGCTCATGCAGCTCAATATCAAAGAAGCAAACAACCCAATCCAAAAATGGGCAGAAGACCTAAATAGACATTTTTCCAAAGAAGATATGCAGATTGCCAACAAACACATGAAAGGATGCTCAACATCACTAATCATTAGAGAAATGTATATCAAAACCACAATGAGGTATCACCTCACACCGGTCAGAATGGCCATCATCAAAAAATCTACAAACAATAAATGCTAGAGAGGATGTGGAGAAAAGGGAACTCTCCTGCACTGTTGGTGGGAATGTAAGTTGATACAGCCACTATGGAGAACAGTATAGAGGTTCCTTAAAAAACTAAAAATAGGACTACCATATGATCAAGCTATCCCCCTACTGAGCGTATACCCTGAGTAAACCATAATTCAAAAAGAGTCACATATCACAATGTTCATTGCAGTTCCATTTACAATAGCCAGGACAGGGAAGCAACCTAAGTGTCCATCGACACATGAATGCATAAAGAAGATGTGGCACATATATATGATGGAATATTACTCAGCCATAAAAAGAAATGAAACTGAGTTATTTGTAGTGAGGTGGATGGACCTAGAGACTGTCATATAGAGTGAAGTTAGTCAGAAAGAGAAAAATAAATACCATATGCTAACACATATATATGGAATCTAAAAAAAAAATGTTCTGAAGAGCCTAGGGGCAAGACAGGAATAAAGACGCAGACGTAGAGAATAGACTTGAGGACACAGGGAGGGGGAAGGGTAAACTGGGACGAAGTGAGAGAGTGGCATGGACATATATACACGACCAAATGTAAAATAGATAGCTAGTGGGAAGCAGCCACATAGCACAGGGAGATCAGCTCAGTGTTTTGTGATCACCTAGAGTGGTGGGATAGGGAGGGTGGGAGGGAGACGCAAGAGGGAGGAGATATGGGGCTATATGTATATGTATAGCTGATTCACTTTGTTATAAAGCAGAAACTAACACATAATTGTAAAGAAATTATACTCCAATAAATATGTTAAAAAATAAAATAAAATAAAATAAAATAAATAAAATAGTACAGCTGTTACCTGGGAAATAAATTAACTAAAACAGCTTGAACAGAGTATATGCTAAGGAAGGGCTGAATTTGACACAGAAAGTTTTAACATAGGAAGGTACTGATTTAAATGGCACCTGGAGTTTAGAGATCAAATACAAAGAACCAAGGAAAAATGGAATGCCTAGTTTAAGACTGAATGGTGACTGATGTGGTCTTAAAGAATCCTTTTGCCAGCAGTCTATGCTGTTTAATTGGGTGATTATGTTCTAGGGGATTATAGGTTTCCCAAATGGCAATCTGGCTTTCCATTGTTGGTCTGTGGGTTAATCTGGAGGTAGAAGAAGCAGGGATGTGACATGTCACAGATGGGCTCTATCTGAAGCAGGACATTTTGTATCCAACATTTATCATTAGTTGTTTGGACCTAAAGTAGCACAGAATGTTAATGAAGGTAGGTTTATCAAAAAATTCAAAGAGCAATGTAATAGTGCGACTCCAGACTATTTAAAGGAATTTCTCTCCGTTTTTCTGGTTGATTAACTAGCAATGTCTGGATATGTATTTTATTCAATTTCTGAATGATATTATTAATAGAAATAATTGACACAATTTATAACAACAGGAACTTCCCTGGCAATCCAACGGTTAAGACTTTGCCTTCCAATGCCCGTGGTGCGGGTCTGATCCCTGGTCAGGGAGCTAAGATCCCACATGTCTCTCAGCCAAAGAACCAAAAAATAAAACAGAAGCTATATTGTAACATATTCAATAAGGACTTTAAAAATGGTCCACATCAAAAACAAATCTTTAAAAAAAATAAAATAAGACAACAAATAGAAAGATACTCAGAAAAATTCAGATTTACAAAATTTGCTCCAGGAATGTTGTCCTTATTGAAGTAATTCTCTCTCTCTCCCTCTTTTACTAGCAAAAACTGGAATCCATAGATTTATTATGATCAAAGTGATGATTGATTAATCGAATTTTGTAAATATCAGTCCAAAGAAGAAAGAATTGATCTCCATGAAAATTTAAATAAAATTTAAAATGGAAAAAAGTAACTGGAAATGGTTTAACTGATTAAGGAAAATTATGCAGAAAATGCTTTTTTGACAAAAATGCATTAATGTTGTTACCATTTCCATTTAAAGGCTTATTTTTTTTCTTTTCTTTTTTTTTGGGGGGGGGTATAACTTCAGCCTCAAAACATCCTCAGGCTCAAAGCAGTGAGTATATAACTTGCTGTGACCCCTCAGTGGGAGTCAAACAATGCTGTTTTTACCTCTTGGCTTTTGCATATATTGTTCCCTCTGCCTGGAATTCCTTTCTCTGTTTCATATTCTAACACACTGCATCCTGGCTCTCTCTAGGGTGTGGCTCATGTTTTAGTTCTTTTGTTATTAAATCTCTGGCATATGATAGACATGTAATGAATTAATGCTGAATAATTGAGTGGTTGCATAATTGAGGTCTCCATGCTACCCACTCATTCATTCCTCTTATTCTTTATTTACGAACAAAATCATCAACTCTCTACTGCAACTTTAAAGATGTATTAAGAAAAAGTTCTGGGCTTCCCTGGTGGCTCAGTGGTTGAGAGTCCGCCTGCCGATGCAGCAGGCCCCGGTCCGGGAAGATCCCACATGCCGCGGAGCGGCTAGGCCCGTGAGCCATGGCCGCTGAGCCTGCGCGTCCGGAGCCTGTGCTCTGCAGCGGGAGAGGCCACAACAGTGAGAGGCCCGCGTACCGAAAAAAAAAATTTTGTTATCTCTCCCTCTCTTTCTTTCTCTCAGCAACACTTCCCTCCCTTGCATCTCTCCCTTATCCACAACCAAGAAAAGCAGTGCATTTATAAGAGTCCACTTGGGACTGAGATATCTAGTTTAGGAACTCTTGGCTATGGGCATTGGTGGGGGCATCCCTAGAGTGTGGGAGTACTTCCTGGGAGGTCCAGAGGTTAGGTTAGCCAAGGGCTTTTTCTTTCCATCCATCCTCCATTTGACTCTGGATTCAGCTGAATATGGTTAAAGGATTAATTGCCCATCATCTTGTTCCCTAAATTAAGAGTCATTGTGGTAAGAACCAAGCATAGCAATATACGTCAACCACAAAGAAATAAATTACTTCGTAAGTTTCAAAAGATTTTCACCAAATTACTGCTCTGTGCAAATGATTTTGGGGGGATAACGTTTGTTTGAGTAACATTTTCTTTTGTGACTGTAATAAGGTATGTGTACCCCTGCTGAGATATGAGTCACATCCCCTGTGATAGGAAACTGTGGCTAGTTTTTGTGGGTTTGGGGTTTTATACTAAATTTTCAGTGCCTCATGTTTCCTATGACTGATGGATGGATCATCACCTGACTCATAGACTCTTTTGCTACGGATCAACATAGTGTAGCTTTTCAAATTCAGTAATGTGGCACCCAGCTGGTCAGAGTTTTAATATGGAGGGAGAAACACCAGAAACAGGCAATCAGTGCTTTGAAATGGACTTTACTGAGATCGTCTCTTCCCAACCTTTGACAGGATTATAATTAAACTGGTCTAGACTCGTTTGTAATTCTTATTTTAAAAGACCTACAATGCCCTCTTTTTGGTCTAAGTAAAGTAGATGTCTTAGTCCATTGAGGCTACTGTAACAAAACACCATAGACCACATAGCCTATAAACAACGGAAATTTATTTCTCACAGTTCTGGAGTCTGGCAAGTCCAAGATGAAGGCACCAGCAGATTCAGTGTCTGGTGATAAACCTGCTTCCTGGTTCATAGACAGCCACCTTCTTGCTATAATACCACACGGCAATGTGAGAGAGCTCTCTTGGGGCTCTTTTTTTATAAGGACACTAATACTATTTATGAGGGTTCCACACTCATGACCTAATCACCTCCCAAGGGCTCCACCTCCAAATACCATCCATACATTGGGATTAGATATGACCATATTAATTTGGGGGAACACAAACATTCAGACCATAGCAGTTGGTATTCAATAAACATTTGAGTTCTTTTTTCCAGACTAAGGACATGCCACCAACCTCAACTTCAGTGTTCCTAAAGGCAGATCTTTATTTATTCATTTATTCAATGAATATTTATTGGATAAATAAGTGTGTCCCACTTATTGAGATAGGGAGCGAGGAATTAAGGTGAGGCCTCTGACCTCAAGAAGCTTAGAGGTGGTGGGGGAAACATACAATTAATTGAATATGGCACGTGCCATGACAGGCATGGTCACAAAGTACACAAAGTGAGTAAATGACAAACCTATGAAAAGGCATGTCTAAAGGCAAAACATCAGGAGAGAAGATGGCTATTAAAAGATCAGTTCAGCATGGCTGAAGCACAGATTGTGAACACTGCTAGGGAACATGTTAAGGGATGAGGTCAGGGAGGCAAGGCAGGAGCTAGATCTTAAAGAGCCTGATGACTTTCTCCTGGTATCCAGGAGGAGCCCTGGAAGGTTTCAGCAGAGGGGTGACAGGACACGATTTGCAGAGGTGTTAAGGAGAGATTAGATGAGGGCAAAGTAAGATTGTAGGTAAGCAGATTAGTAAGGAGCCTATCTTGATAAGCCAAAGGGAAAACGACATTGAGCCCAGATGAAAGTAAGCTCAGTGGGAATGGAGAGTAGGTGAAGGAAACAGGAGATAGGACCTGGTGATGGACTCTGGGCTGTGATTTAGACTCTTGTGACTCAGACTCTTGATGTTGGAGCCCGATCCCCTGCCCAACCCCAAGGGCACAACCCTTGGTCCTCATTTTTTTTCTTCTGGATACATTCACTCCCTTGGCAATCTCAACCAACCTGTGATGATACCCACATTCATAACGTCAGCTCACACTTCTCTGAACTCTAGACTTGAATATTCAATGGTCTATGTAGCATCTCCACTTGGATGTCCAGTGCAGACAGCAAACTTAGCACGCTCCAATCTGAATGTGAGCCCTTCCCCGAAACCTCTTTTACCTGCAGCCCTCTCCGTTTTTGGTAACCTCAGTTTCATTTTTGGTTTCTTGGATCCAAAGCTTCGACGTAATTCTTGACTATTTGTATTTATTTCACATTCATTCCATTGGCACATCTATGTAGCTTTAACTTCAAAATTTATGAAGAATCTGACCACTTCCCAGCACCTCCACTGCTACCACCCTGATCTAAGGCATCATCTTTTTCTCCTGTATTAATATAATAACTTCCTAACCTGTATCCCTGCTTCTTCCCCTGCCCCCTGCAGTCTATTCTCTACAGAGCAGCCAGAATGATAAAGCTCTATCCTGTCAACATCTTATTTGAAACTTTTCAAGCATATTGAAAAAATAGAATATAAAATGTCTTTTACAGTATTTTTGGTTTTTTTTTCTGACCCAGGATCCAATCAGTTTCACGTATTCATTTATCTTTTTAATCTCTCTTAATCTAGAACCATCCTCTTGCTTTTTAAAAAATGACATTCATTTTTCCATCAAGAGTGTCTCACGGGCTTCCCTGGTGTCGCAGTGGTTGAGAGTCCGCCTGCCGATGCAGGGGACGTGGGTTCGTGCCCCGGTCCGGGAAGATCCCACGTGACGCGGAGCGGCTGGGACCGTGAGCCATGGCCGCTGAGCCTGTGCGTCCGGAGCCTGTGCTCCGCAACGGGAGAGGCCACAGCAGTGAGAGGCCCGCGTACCGCAAAAAAAAAAAAAAAAAAAAGAGTGTCTCACACATTCTGAGTTTGTCAGTTTCCTCATAGATGATGTCATGTACTTCATATTGCGTCATATCAAGAGGCAGATAATGTCAGGTTGTCCTAATATTAGCGATGCAGTTTGATCACTTGGTTAACGTCGTGACCTGCCAGAGATCTCCATTAGGAAAGTAAATTTTCCTTTCTGTAATTAGTAAAAAGTTGTGGGGTGGTGCTATTCTGGCACCTTCCAAATATCTTACCCACAATATTTTACCCACTGGTTTTAGGATCTATGAATAACCCTTCCTAGATTAGTTATTATAGTGGAAGTTGGGAAATGCTGATTTCAAAATACTCCCACTCATTTTTTAGCAGACAGTTTAGTTAAAACATTGCCTTCCTTATTTTTTCCTTTTTCTTCCTCCCTGGTGGCGCAGTGGTTGAGAGTCCGCCTGCTGATGCAGGGGACACGGGTTCATGCCCCGGTCCGGGAGGATCCCACGTGCCGCGGAGCGGCTGGGCCTGTGAGCCATGGCCGCTGAGCCTGCGCATCCGGAGCCTGTGCTCCGCAACGCGAGAGGCCACAACAGTGAGAGGCCCGCGTACCACAAAAATATATATATATATATATATATATATATATATATATTTAGTTTCATACTCATTTGCACTCATATAACAGTTCCAAATAATAATAATAACAAGCTGACTTGCCCCTCTTGCCCTTCTTCCTCTCCTCCTCCTCTTCCCCCCTCCTCTTTCTTGTCCTCCTTTTCCTATTCCTCCTCTTTCTTCTTTTGACTTTCACAAAGGACTCATAGATTCTTTTTCATTCAACGTGTTACAACCAGTTACACAGAAAGATTCATTAAAAATGTGTATCAGATCACGTTCTACTCCTCAACTCAAACCACACTGCTGATGTCCAACGTCACTCAAGAGTAAAAGACAAAGCTCTTACCTCTGAGGCCCTGCATGATCTAGTCCCCAGTTCTCCTGTGGCCTCATCTCGCTCTGCTCACAGATCCAGCCATCTGGTCTCTTGACTATTCCTCCAGCATGGATGTTCCTGCCTCAAGGTCTTTGGCTCCACCATGCCCTCTCCTTGTAATCCTCCCATCTCAGAAACTCACTTGCTTTTGTTCCTCACCATCCTCAGATCTTTTCTCAAAGTCACCTGACCAAATATTTAGAAAAATTTAAAGCCAGTACTCCCCACGCACCTCACTTTATTTTCTCCATCAATCTTACCACCTTCTTGGATTTATTATATTTATTGTCTGCCCCCAACTAGAATTTAAGCTCCTTGTGGGTAGGGAACTTTAATTGTTTTATGCACTGCTGCATCCCCGTGGCTGGAATACTGCCTCTTTGTACATGTTCACAGTGAGTGAATGCATTGATTGAATAAAGGGTTGAAGGACAGGGAGATGCCCGTTTTTCAGGTTTGGCAATTTGAGATGACAAAGCTCTACTCCCTGCAACAGGGAACACAGAACAAGGAGCATCTTGGAGAACAAAATTTGAACATGTTGAGTTTTAGGTGCCTGTGAGATAGTCATGTGGAAAAACCCAGTAGTAAGTCAGCTAGACCTGGATTTAGTGGATAGACTGGGTATGAAGTAGTTTCCAAACACCTAAAGCAAAGTCATGTCTTAATTCATTTTAAGTGAATTGAACATTACTGAATTGAATTAATATGAATGCAAAGGCTCAGAGTCTTTCACCTCCCAATCTGGCATGCCAACCAAGCGTGGGAAGAGAGCTATTAACACTTTCCTGCATGTGCTAGGTTTTGAGCTGCTCAACTCAAAGACAGCACTAAACACCTGGTAATAGTTCTAATGGTTTGTCAACAAAGCTGGACCTATTAGCCTTCTAGGGTGATAACTGTTTCTAGTAGTCTAAAAACTTTGTTAGAGACACCTGCATCTCACTGTTGTGGCCTCTCCCGTTGTGGAGCGCAGGCTCCGGGCGGGCAGGCTCAGTGGCCATGGTTCATGGGCCCAGCCGCTCGGCGGCACGTGGGATCTTCCCGGACCGGGGCACGAACCCGTGTCCCCTGCATCGGCAGGCGGACTCTCAACCACTGCGCCACCAGGGAAGCCTGACACCTGCATCTTGTATAGAGCAATCAGTGGTTTAAAAGTGTGGTTTTGCTGTTGATCTACTAGTGTGGTAACCTTAGCAATTCCTTTAGTCAAAGGATAAGAAAAGCAACATCAAGTATCTTTTCTTTCATTAGGTACTAATCTTTTCTCTTCCTTCCTGCACCTTCTTAGTTCTTTCAAGCCTTGAGAGAGTCTCGAAGAGATGATGAGCCATAAGAATGCAAGAAGAGTTTGTCTTGTGTGGTGTTTAGAATAGCACCTAGCCTAAACTAGGTGCTCAGTAAATTTTACTCAGTTGTATATTAACATCCAGTTTCTAGATTTCTGAACCACCATCCATATCCCTGTTCTACCCCAAAAGCTCAATCCCCCCGTCTCTCTAAATTAAAGTCCTGAGCCACGCAATCAGTCCCTGTAGTTAAAAATAAAGGTAACTATGGGAAAGGGTGAAGTCGATGGCATCTCAGCCAGCATGGAAATTGTCCATTGCATCTCTGGATGTGAGGGAAACTTAAACACATTCCAACATCTTTAGACTGGACACACACCAATGAATGGGAATACAAGTCTGGATGCTCGTGGAGAATTTCCATATTAGCTTATAAATCCTGCCCACGTGGTGGGTCATTCCATTATAAACTCCTTGAAGTCTTTTATTTTCCTTTTGAATTATGGTGCCTAAAGTAGATGTTGTCATTCATGTCTTAAAGAAAAAGAGATCAAAGTGAAATTATGGGCATATATTTCAGCAATTTCAGAAGACTTTGTCACTATTTATGAGAATGACAATACTGATGGTGAGCTGATCTATAGTACTTTGAGATAGCAGTGTTACTAAGTTAAGTGTACTATAAATCAGAGAGGCCTCCCTTCCCCTTTAGGTACAAGAAAATAATTAGAATTTTTACTGGTCAACATCAAGGTCAAAAGTAAATGTATATTTAACTTGTCCATTGTTTTTATGGCTCTTCTTGTTTCTTTCTTTCCTTTTTTTTTTTTTTCTAAAATAGAAAGTGGGGACATAGTTAAGTTAGGAAAGCAGCACTTTAAGAGCACTTTTTAGAGTAACAATAACAAGATGGCCACATCAGGAGAGCATCAAACACAAAAGTGTAGAGCCACTGAAATTCACTTCAGTGAAACCGGAAATTAACAGTTTTTTAAACCCCAGTGCTGGTAGGGACTCTTGCTATTCTGACCCTTCCTAGGGATTTGATTTTCAGGGTCATCTATGCTTTTAAAATTCTGCACAGAGTAGATTTCATATGTAGCAATTACTAACAGAAGACATGTATGTACATGGATGCCATCCTTTCAACTGAAGGCAAACACCTTATTAATTTGAGAGCTAAATTCAGCAGTAAGATATTCTCATAATGGATGTTCATGAAGTCCTAAAGCAGGAAAGAATTAAGACATAAAATATTTCTAAATAACAAAAAAATCAAATATGTCTAAAACAATAATGCCAAAGATCAAACAACTTAGAATATAGAATAACTAGTTGTGATTTTTATTTAGATAAGCAAGATTAGAAGAACTGAAAATGGCTAAATAACCCCTCTGAAGTTGGGTGGTTACTGTTTTATGTATGGAATTTTAATTACTTTCCATTCATTAGCCATTTCCATTCATTCAGTTCAGAATTCCACAGATGCCCAAGCACTTAAACTTTAAGTCATTGACATAGAGGTGTCAACTCCTGAAGACATCCCATCTGCTTCCAATAAGAAACTTGATATTCTTCAAGATTTATGGGTGGTGGGAGGAGGTTGCCTAAAGTGGGGTTGCAGAAATGGCTGGAAAATCCTTGTAGGTGAAACCCGTATTTCTTTGTCTGTAGTTCTACATTTATATCTAGAATCTCAACAATAAGCGTAGAGCAGTTTCTTTGCCCAAAGAGAGCCAAATTATAGATTTCTGATAAATCTAGTGTGCATGTCTACATACAAATCTTTTGGGGAGACGGGTAGGAGTTGGAGAAGGGAAACAGCTGATGACAGATTAAAAATATTTTTAGGGGCTTCCCTGGTGGTGCAGTGGCTGGGAGTCTGCCTGCCGATGCAGGGGACATGGGTTCATGCCCCGGTCTGGGAAGATCCCATATGCCGCGGAGCGGCTGGGCCCGTGAGCCATGGTCACTGAGCCTGCGTATCCAGAGCCTGTGCTCTGCAACGGCAGAGTCCACAACAGTGAGAGGCCTGCGTACCGCAATATATATATATATTTTTTAGTTTCATACTCATTTGCACTCATATAACAGTTCCAAATAATAATAATAACAATAATAATAATTTATAGACCCTGGTGACTGTCCAGAATGACTCTTCTTCCATCCTCTTCCTAGAATCTGAAATGGTTCCACCTGGTCTCAGCAGAAAATGGACCCAGAAGTTGTGATACATGAAGATGCGACAGCCACCTTGTATACAAGAGGAAAAGGCCAAAAGAATCACAAACCCTGGCCTTTACATTGTAGAGGCCCTAAACCAAGGCCAGTAGTCACCTCTCTCCAAACCTCTTAGGCTCTTAGGAAGATAATTATCTAGTTGTTTAAGCCACTGTTGGTTGAGTTTTCTAGTATTAGCAGCAAAATACCTCCCCGTCTGAACACACCCAGCCCCAGCTTAATCTGACACTCTCAAAACAATGTTAGGTTTGGAATTTGGACTGATCACTTTAGGTTTTAGAAAGTAGGCCTAAATCTCACCAGGTGAATCCAACTAAAAATCAAGCAGCACAAGGTATACAAGAGCACTTTGTTTATTGCCTGTGTATTCCAGCCCACCCTCACCACAAATCCTGTAACCCAACATGCCTCCTCTAAAACCTGGACTTCAAAAAACCCATTTCCTGAGTCCCTACCTCCTACCTTTCCAGCTCACTTACTCTGACGCCTCCCCCTGCAACAATTTTCTACTTCGGTGATCCCACCTCTTTTTTACTATTCATTTATTCTACAACTGGTGCACTATTCACAGTCCTTCATATCTTCACTTCCCTCTTTTATTCAATTTAGATTCCACTGTGTATCACTTACAAACACCCTCAACTCCTTTCTTTCACCTTCGTCATACTCTTCTGATTAAAATAAAGCAAAGCAAAGCAAACAAAACACAGAAAAAAACAAAACAAATATAACCTTACTTAAACCTAACTCTCTTCCATCTCTGTGAATGAACCCATGTTGCCATGTTGCCAGGTGAGATTCCACCAACAGGACCTACTTTAAAATCATGACCCCACATCCCAAATCCCAAAGCCACTGCCCAATAGTTCTAATTTGTTTGCTCTGTAACTTGCTTTCTTGCTCTTTGAGTTAAAATTTAATACTTTCTCCAGGTGCTTCAAACCTCCCCTTATTTCTACCCCCCAGGCATTGGAGTCTCATACTTTACTGAGAAAAGAAACTCCTTAGCATTCTGATGGGTGGCTTAGGTATTTACACACATACCTGCTTTTTAAAGTATTTCCCCTGCTTTTATAGAAGAATCATCTCTATACCTAAAAAAAGTAAGAAGTCCCTTCATTTGTGGTCAGATACCATACCATCTCTTCTCCCCTTCCTAGGGACATTTCTTGGCCAGCTATTACAGCTTTTGTGCATCAGCAATCTCTTTCTCTTTATTGAATCATTTTCATAGGGGTATGTTAGCATCATCCTCTGACAACCCTCTATTCAACTATTCAACTCTTGCCCCATTTCTCTGTTTCCTTTCAGAGCAAACTTTCTCAAAAGACTTCTAAACAAGCTGTCAGCACTTTAGTCACCTCCCATTCATTCAGTCTTTAATGCATTCCAGTCTATCTTCCGTTCCTACCACTTTACTAAAACTGTCCTGGTCCCTGTCACCAATGGCTTCCATGTTGCTAAGTCCATGCTCCTAAGACATCCACAAGCACTGAACACAGTTGACCGTTCTCTCTCCTTCATGAAACACTCTCTACTCTCAGCTTCTATCACACCACACTCTCTTGGGTTTCATCCCTCTCCTCCACCCCACTGGTCACTTCTTCTCACTCTTCTTGGCTAGAATCTCATTTGTTACTTGACCTCTAATGTTGGAGAGTCTCAGGTTTTGGTCTTGAGCCCTCTTCCCTATTTATAGTTCTTCTCTAAGGAATTGCATCTATGAATACAATCTTTATGTGGCTGATTTTCAAATATTTATCTCCAACCTCCCTTGAGCTCCAGATACTTAGAGTCAACTTCCTGTGTGACAGCTCTACCAGGTATCTAATAAGGATATCAAACTTTTCATATGTGCAAAGTGAATCCCCCACCACCATATACACCATAATGCTTGCTTTCCTGGTTCTTCTATTTTGATAAAGTGTAACATCTCCACCCACATGGTCCAACCAGATATTTATGAGTCTTTAGAGTCCTCTCTTTTCCTCAACCTCCTCACCACCAAGTCCTGTGGGTGTTTTTTCTAAAATTATCTCAAATCCACTCATTTCTCTCCATCTTTACACCTTTTTAGTCTAAGCCACAATCCTTGCTCACGTAGACAACTGCTATAACTTCCTAACTCATCTTGCTCCTCTCCTGTGGCATTCAAAAACCCCACAGAGCATGCAAAGAGACCCCTTGATATAGACATTGGATTTTTTAAGGTAAAATGCAAATTCTTTTCCTTGGCCCACAAGGTCCTGCCTGGTCTTGGACCCCTCCCTTTGCAGTCTCTTTCCTACCATTCTCCTACTCCTCACTGTCCTCTAGGAACCAGTCCCCTTTCCTAACCCCAGGCGTGAGCACTTGTTTTTCTCTCTATCTAGAATGTGCTTTTCCCCACCTCTTCACATCTTTTAGTTTCCATTCCAGTTCACCTCCTCAGAGAGGCTTCCCTGGCCATGCTCTCCCAGCTGGCTTTCCCCACTGATTCTCTGTCTCATCAACTTGTTTTTTGCTGGCAAAGAACTTCTCACAATCTGTAATGATTTTATTTGTTTACTGAGTTATAGTTTATCTCTTGCACTAGAATATTACCTCCCTATCCCAAGGTCATTCCTGTATCCTCAATGACTAGCACAACAGGAGCTCAATAAATTATGTTTACAAATGAATACAACTCTGTAAAGACTGTTTTTGAAAAAACAAAATAACCTAGAATTCAGGAACATTATAGATAAATGGACCTTAGAATCATCTAACCCAATGATTTAATCTAATGATGAAGAAACTGGGGCTCAAGATGAAGGGACCCCTCTGGGTTAATAGACTATTTTAGGACAGAGCCAAGTCTGACTCCTAGTCCCTCACCCCTCCTTTTGTCCTGTGAGGACTCCCTCAGGTTCTTCAGTTGCAAGGACACTGACTCTGGAAAATTTAAGTAATAAAAGGATTATTAAAAGGGTTTGAGGTTGGTTGCTCCTAGAATTAAGTGGAAATCTGCTACCCCTGGCTTTAGAAAGGACAGACACTAGAGTGGCTCTGAATATTCAGGTAACAAGTGTTAATGGACAGTCAGGGCACTAAATCAGGATGAACTAACTCTGATCTTTTCCCTTTATTGTGTCACTCCATTCAATAGTCACAGTCCCATGAGGAAAAATAGGAGAGTCCTAGTTTGGCTCTTGTTCCCACTCCTTGGCAGATCAAGTACTGATCCTGCCTATTCTGCAGGTGATAGTCATTGGATGATTTCCCAAATGGAAATGGAGGTGCTTGTACCAGAAGAAGAGGAGCTAGACTCTGGGCAGGCAAAAACAACAGATGTCCATGGTACATCATCATGCACAGCTGGCAGGAACTGTTGATGCCAAAACATTGGCCTCATGACAAGACCAGTCCTCAGGTTGATAAAATTCTATGTTTCTTGAAATTATTTGGTGATGTCTTTCTTGCTGGTGCATTGTGCAAATTTCCCTGCATGAGAATTTTCCCACCAAAGCCCAGAAGGCAGACAGTAGGGCCTTCTGTGGTGTGAAGGCTGCCAGCCGGCACTGTATCTTGTGTTTGTTCCTGTTTGCCCAGGGGTCAGGTTGCTAAGAGTGTGGAATTTTGTGTTCTCTCTCTCTACAAATGAAGTAGGCCTGAGAAATATACTCTCATATATCTTTTCATACATATTCTCAGGTGTTGAGAATAAGGTATGTATATTTTCCACATTTTCTGCTTGTTAACAATGCCCCACAGCTACGTTAAAGAGACTGCAATAAGTATAAGCATTAACTCACCAAATACATATTGATCTCTAGCCAGGAATTAAGATTACACTGAAGAGTAAAATAAAACAATCCCTTTTAAAATCACATCCAAAAAAATAAAATACTTAGGAATAAACCTTACCAAGGAGGTGAAAGACTTATATGCTGAGAACTATAAAACATTGATAAAGGAAATTAAAGATGATTCAAAGAAATTGAAATATATCCCATGCTCTTGGATTGGAAGAATTAATGTTGTTAAAATGGCAACAATACTCAAAGCAGTCTACAGATTTAATGTGATCCCTATCAAATTACCCATGACATTTTTCACAGAACTAGAACAAATAATACTAAAATTTATATGGAACAATAAAAGACACAGAATTGCCAAAACAGAACTGAGGAAAAAGAACAAAACTGGAGGCATAATCCTCTCAGACTTCAGACAATACTACAAAGCTACAGTAATCAAAACAGCATGGTAATGGCATAAAAGCAGACATATGGATCAATGGAACAGAATAGAGAGCCCAGAATTAAACACACACACCTATGGTCAATTAATCTTTTGAAAAAAATTTTTATTGGAGATAGTTGATTTACAATGTTGTGTTAGTTTCAGGTGTATTTTTAATAAAGAAGGCAAGAATATACAATGGAGAAAAGACAGTCTCTTCAGCAAGTGGTGTTGGGAAAGCTGGATACCCACGTGTAAATCAATGAAGTTAGAAAACTCTCTCACACTATACACAAAAATAAACACAAAATGGCTTAAAGACTTGAATATAAGACAAGACACCATAAAACTCTTAGAAGAGAACATAGGCAAAACATTCTCTGACATAAATCTTAGCAATGTTTTCTTAGGTCAGTTTCCCAAGACCATAGAAATAAAGGCAAAAATCACCAAATGGGACCTAAACAAAATTATATGTTTTTACACAGCAAAGGAAGCCATCAACAAATTGAAAAGACAACCTAAAGACTGGGAGAAAACGTTTGTAAACCTATGCGACCAACAAGGGCATAATTTCCAAAACATGCAAGCAGCTCACACAACTCAATAATAAAAAACAAACAACTCAATAAAAAAATGGGCAAAAGACCTAAATAAACATTTCTCCAAAGAAGACATACAGATGGCAAATAGGCACAAGAACAGATGCTCAATGTCACTAATTATTAGAGAAATGCAAATCAAAACTACATTGAGGTATCACTTAACACCAGGCAGAATGACTATCATTAAAAAGTCTACAAATAACAAATGCTGGAGAGGGTGTGGAGAAAAGGGAACCCTCCTACACTGTTGATGGGAATGTAAATTGGTACAGCCACTATAGAAAACAGTATCGAGTTTCCTTTAAAAACTAAAACTAGAGCTGCCATATAATCCAGAAATCCCACACCTGGGCAGAAAACTCTAATTCAAAAAGATACATGTACCCCAATATTCATAGCAGCACTATTCACAATAGCCAAGACATGGAAGCAACCTAAATGTCCATCAACAGATGAATGAATAAAGAAGATGTGATATATATATATATATGTATATATATATATATATATATATATATATATATATATATATATATACAATGGAATACTATTCAGCCATAAGAAAAGAATGAAATAATGCCATTTGCAGCAACACAGATGGACCTAGAGAAGATAATGCTAAGTGAAATAAGTCAGACAGAGAAAGACAAATACCATATGATATCACTTATATATGGAATCTAAAATATGATACAAATGAACTTATTTAAAAAACAGAAACAGACTCACAGACATAGAAAATATGGTTACCAAAGGGGAAAGGGGGTGGAGGGAGATAAATTAAGAGTTTGGGAGATTGGTTCAAGATAGTGGAGTATAGGGATGTGCGATCACTCCCTCTTGTGAGGGCACCAGAATCACAACTAACTGCTGAACAATCATTGGCAGGAGGACACTGGAACTCACCAAAAAAGATACCCCACATCCAAAGACAAAGAAGAAGCCTCAATGAGATGGTACGAGGGGCGAAATCACAATGAAATCAAATCTCATAACCGCAGGGTGGGTGACTCACAAATTGGAGAACAATTATACCACAGAAGTGCACCCACTGCAGTGAATGTTCTGAGCCCATGTCAGGCTTCCCAACCTGGGGATCTGGAAATGGGAGGAGGTATTCCCAGAGAATCAGACTTTGAAGGCTAGTGGGAATTGATTGAAGGACTTTGACAGGACTGGGGGAAAGAGACTCCACTCCTGGAGGGCACACACAAAGTAGTGTGTGCTTGTGGACTCAGGGACAAGGAGCAGTGACCCCATAGGAAACTGAACCAGACCTACCTGCTAGTTTTGGTGGGTCTCCTGCAGAGGCGAGGGTGGCTGTAGCTCACTGAGGGGATGAGGACACTGGCAGCAGAAGTTCTGGGAAGTACTCCTTGGCATGAGTCCTCCCAGAGTCTGGCATTAGCCCCACCAAGGAGCCTGTGGGCTCCAGTGCTGGGTCGACTCAGGCCAAACAACAAACAGGGAGGGAATTAAGCCCCACCCATAAGCAAACAAGCAGATACACATTTTACTGAGCTCTGCCCACCAAAGTAACACCCAGCTCTACCCACCACCAGTCCCTCCCATCAGGAAGCTTGCACAAGCTGCTTAGATAGCCTCATCCACCAGAGGGCAGAAAGCAGAAGCAAGAAGAACTACAGTCCTGCAGCCTGTGAAACAAAGACCACATTCAGAGAAACATAGACAACATGAAAAGGCAGAGGACTATGTACCAGATGAAGGAACAAGATAAAACCCCAGAAAAACAACTAAATGAAACGGAGATAGGCAACTTTCCAGAAAAAGAATTCATAATATGATAGTGAAGATGATCCAGAACCTCGGAAAAAGAATGGAGGCAAAGATAGAGAAGATGCAATAAATGTTTAACAAAGAACTAGAAAAATAAAGAACAAACACCTAGAAGAATTAAAGAACAAATAATCAGAGACAAACAAGACAATAACTGAAATGAAAAATACACTAGACGGAAACAACAACAGAATAACTGAGGCAGAAGAACAGCTAAGTGACCTGGAAGACAGAATGGAGGAATTCACAGATGCAGGATAGAATAAAGAAAAAAGAATGAAAAGAAGGAAGACAGCCTAAGAGACCTCTGGGACAACATAAAATGCACCAGCATTCGCATAATAGGGGTTGCAGAAGGAGAAGAGAGAGAGAGAAAGGACCCAAGAAAATATTTGAAGAGATTACAGTTGAAAACATCACTAACATGGGAAAGGAAATAGCCACCCAAATCCAGGAAGCACAGAGAGTCTCAGGAAGGAAAAATCCAAGGGGAAACATGCCAAGACACATAGTAATCAAACTGACAAAAATTAAAGCCAAAGAAAAATTATTAAAAGCAGCAAGGGAAAAACAACAAATAACATACAAGGGAACTCCCATAAGGTTAACAGCTGATTTCTCAGCAGAAACTCTACAAGCCAGAGGGAGTGGCACGATATATTTAAAGTGATGAAAGGGAAGAACCTACAACCAATATTACTCTACCCAGCAAGGATCTCATTCAGATTCAATGGAGAAATCAAAAGCTTTACAGACAAGCAAAAGCTAAGAGAATTCAGCACCACCAAACTAGCTCTGCAAAAATGAGAAAGGAACTTCTCTAAGTAGGAAACACAAGAGAAGAAAAGGACCTACAAACACAAACACAAAACAATTAAGAAAATGGTAATAGGAACACACACATCGATAATTACCTTAAATGTGAATGTGTTCAATGCCCCAACCAAAAGACAGAGGCTTGCTGAATGGATACAAAAACAAGACCCATATATATGCTGTCTACAAGAGACCCACTTCAGACCTGGGACACATACAGAGTGAAAGTGAGGGGATGGAAAAAGGTATTCCATGCAAATGGAAATCAAAAGAAAGCTGGAGTAGCAATACTCATATCAGATAAAATAGACTTTAAAATGAAGAATGTTACAAGAGACAAGGAAGGACACTACATAATGATCAAGGGATCAATCCAAGAAGAAGATATAACAATTTAAATATATATGCACCCAACATAGGAGTGTCTCAATACATAAGGCAAATGCTAACAGCTATAAGAGAGGAAATTGACAGTAACACAATAATAGTGGGGGACTTTAACACCTCACTTACACCAATGGACGGATCATCCAGACAGAAAATTAATAAGGAAACACAAGCTATAAGTGACACAATAGACTAGAGAGATTTAATTGATATTTATAGGACATTCCATCCAAAAACAGCAAATTACACTTTCTTCTCAAGTGCACACGGAACATTCCCAAGGAGAGATCACATCTTGGGTCACAAATCAAGCCTTGGTACATTTAATAAAATTGAAGTCATATCAAGCATTTTTCCGACCACAACGTTATGAGGTTAGAAGTCAATTACAGGGGAAAAACCACAAACACATGGAAGTCAAACAATACGTTACTAAATAACCAAGAGATAACTGAAGAAATCAAAGAGGAAATCAAAAAATACCTAGAGACAGATGACAATGAAAATACGACGATCCAAAACCTATGGGATGCAGCAAAAGCAGTTCTAAGAGGGAAGTTTATACCAATACAATCCTACCTCAAGAAACAAGAAAAATCTTTTTTTTTTTTTTTTTTTTTTGCGGTACGCAGGCCTCTCACTGTCGTGGCCTCTCCCGTCGCGGAGCACAGGCTCCGGACGCGCAGGCTCAGCGGCCATGGCTCATGGGGCCTAGCCGCTCCGCGGCATGTGGGATCTTCCTGGACCCGGGCACGAACCCGTGTCCCCTGCATCGGCAGGCGAACTCTCAACCACTGCGCCACCAGGGAAGCCCAACAAGAAAAATCTTAAACAAACAATCTAACCTTACAGCTAAAAGAACTAGAGAAAGAAGAATAAACAAAACCCAAAGTTAGTAGAAGGAAAGAAGTCATAAAAATAAGAGCAGAAATAAATGAAAGAAACAAAGAAAACAAGAGAAAAATCAATAAAACTAAAACTTGATTCTTTGAGAAGATAAACAAAATTGACAAACCATTAGCTAGACTCATGAAGAAAAAAAGGGAGAACACTCAATCAATAAAATTAGAAATGAAAAAGGAGAGGTTACAATGGACACTGTAGAGATAAAAAGCATCATAAGAGACTACTACAAGCAACTCGATGCCAATAAAATGGACCACCTGGAAGAAATGGACAGGTTCTTAGACAGGTATAACCATCTAAGACTGAACCGGGAGGAAATAGAAAATAGGAAGAGACCAATCACAAGTAATGCAATTGAAACTGTTATTAAAAATCTTCCAACAAACAAAAGTCCAGGACTAGATGGCTTCACAGGTGAATTCTATCAAACATTTAGAGAAGAGCTAACACACATCCCTCTCAAATGCTTCCAAAAATTGCAGTGGAAGGAACACTCCCAAGCTCATTCTACAAGGTCACCATCCCCCTGATACCAAAACCAGATTAAGATACTACAAAAAAAAAAAAAAAAAGAAAGAAAATTACAGACCAATATCACTGATGAATATAGATACAAAAAATCCTCAACAAAATACTACAAACAGAATCCAACAACACATTAAAAGGATCATACATGATGATCAAGTGGGTTTTATCCCAGGGATGCAAGGATTCTTCAATATACATAAATCAATCAATGTGATACACAATATTAACAAATTGAAGAATAAAAACCATATGATCATCTCAATAGATGCAGAAATAGCTTTTGACAAAATTCAACACCGATTTATGATAAAAACTCCAGAAAGTGAGCATAGAGGGAACCTACCTAAATGAAATATAAAGTCCACATACGACAAACCCACAGCAAACATCATTCTCAATGGTGAAAAACTGAAAGCATTTCCTCTAAGATCAGGAACAAGACAAGGATGTCCACTCTTGCCACTATTATTCAACCTAGTTTTGGAAGTCCTAGCCACAGCAATCAGAGAAGAAAAAGAATTAAAAGGAATACAATTTGGAAAAGATGAAGTAAAACTGTCACTTTGCAGATGACATGATACTATACATAGATAATCCTAAGGATGCTACCAGAAAACTACTAGAGCTAATCAATGAATTTGGTAACGTTGCAGGATACAAAACTAAGGCACAGAAATCTCTTGCAGTCCTGTACACTAACAATGAAAAATCTGAAAGAGAAATTAAGGAAAAATTCCCATTCACCAGTGCAACAAAAAGAATAAAATACCAAGGAATAAACCTACCTAAGGAGGTAAAAGACCTGTACTCAAGAAACTATAAGATACTGATGAAAGAAATCAAAGATGACACAAATAGATGGAGAGGTATACCATGTTCTTGGCTTGGAAGAATCAATATTGTGAAAATGACTGTACTACCCAAAGCAATCTACAGATTCAAAGCAATCCCCATCAAGTCACCAGTGGCATTTTTACAGAACTAGAACAAAAAGTCTTAAAATTTGTATGGAGACACAAAAGACCCCAAATAGCCAAAGCAATCTTGAGGGGAAAAAATGGAGCTAGAGGAATCAGGCTCCCTGACTTCAGACTATACAAAGCTACAGTAATCAAGACAATATGGTACTGGCACAAAAACAGAACTATAGATCAATGGAACTGGATAGAAAGCCCAGAGTTAAACCCATGCACCTATGGTCAACTAATCTATGACAGTGGAGGCAAGGATATACAATGGAGAAAATACAGTTTCTTCAGTAAGTGGGGATGGGAAAACTGGACAGCTACATGTAAAAGAGTGAAATTAGAACACTCCCTAAGACCATACACAAAAATAAACTCAAAATGGATTATAGACCTAAATGTAAGACTGGACACTACAAACTCTTAGAGGAAAACCTAGGAAGAATACTCTTTGACATAAATCACAGCAAGATCTTTTTTGGACCCACCCCTAGCATAATGGAAATTTAAAAAAATAAACAAATGGGACCTAATGAAATTTCAAAGCTTTTGCATAGCAAAGGAAATGATAAACAAGGCAAAAAGACAACCCTCAGAATGGGAGAAAATATTTGCAAGCAAATCAGCAGACAAAGGATTAATCTTCAAAATATATAAACAGCTCATGCAGCTCAATATTAAAAAAACAAACAATTCAATTCAAAATTGGGCAGAAGACCTAAATTGACATTTCTCTAAAGAAGACATACAGATGGCCAAGAGGCACATGAAAAGCTGCTCAACATCACTAATCATTACAGAAATGCAAATCAAAACTGCAAAGTGTGTATCACCTCACACCGGTTAGAATGGGCATCATCAGAAGATCTGCAAACAATAAATGCTGGAGTGGATGTGGAGAAAAGGGAACCCTCTTGCACTGTTGGTGGGAATGTAAATTGATACAGCCATTATGGAGAACAGTATGGAGGTTCCTTAAAAAACTAAAAATAGAATTGCCATATGACCCATCAATCCCACTACTGGGAATATACCCACAGAAAACCGTAATTCAAAAAGACACATGCACCCCAATGTTCATTGCAGCACCATTTACAATAGCCATGTCCGGGAAGCAACCTAAATGCCCATCGACAGACAAATGGACAAAGAAGATGTGGTACATATATACAATGGAATATTACTCAGCCATAAAAAGGAACAAAATTGGGTCATTTGTAGTGATGTAAGTGGACCAAGAGACTGTCATACAGAGTGAAGTAAGTCAGAAAGAGAAAAACAAATATCATATATTAACGCATATATGTGGAATCTAGAAAAATGGTACAGATGAACCCATTTGCAAGGCAGAAATAGAGACACAGATGTAGAGAACAGATATATGGACATCAAAGAGGGAAATCAGGGGGGCGGAGGGATGATGGTGGTGGGATGAATTGGGAGATTGGGTTGGACATATATACACTAATATGTATAAAATAGATAAGTAATAAGAACCTGCTGTATAAAGAATAATTAACTTAAAAAAAGGGTTTGGGGCTTCCCTGGTGGCACAGTGGTTAAGAATCCGTGTGCCAAGGCAGGGGACACGGGTTCGAGCCCTGGTCCAGGAAGATCCCACGTGCCATGGAGCAACTAACCCCATGCACCACAACTACTGAGCCTGCGCTCTAGAGCCCACGAGCCACAACTACTGAAGCCCACATGACTAGAGCCTGTGCTCTGCAACAAGAGAAGCCACCGCAGTGAGAAGCCCGCACACCACAACAAAGAGTAGCCCTCACTTGCTGCAACTAGAGAAAGCTGGCGCACAGCTACGACCCAATGCAGCCAAAAATAAATAAATAAATAAATTAGTTAATTAATTTCAGAAAAAAGGGTTTGGGATTAGCAGATACAAAATACTATATATAAAATTGATAAACAAGGTCCTACTGTATAGCACAGGGAACTATATTCAATATCATGTAATAAATCACAGTGAAAAAATATGAAAAAATATATATGTATATATACTGCATATAACAGAATCACTCTGCTGTACACTAACACAACATTGTAAATCAAATATACTTCAATAAATAAATTTAATTAGAAATTTTAAATTAAAAATTAAAAAATTTTTAATTGAAAAATTAAAATTTTTAAATTAAAATTGTTTTAAACTTAAAAATAAAAAATAAAAATTCAAAAGATTATACAGAAGTGAAATAAGAAGGGAACAATTGCCCCCATTATATCTTCCGTATTCCTTACACCACTTTTCTTCCCTTTCTGCCCCTTCCTTGCCCCACCACAACTAACAACCATCCATACAATACCTGGGTCACCCACCATCCAAGTCTGTTTCTTTGGGATTTTTTTTTTTATGGAGGAAAGAAAAAGAGAGGAAGCCAGAAGTGCCATGGAGGGTTTGCCAAAGCGGAAATTAAAAGTTCAAAAGAACCTAAACCAAACAGATCGCTAGCCACACCAGGATCTGAAACTAAATCTGGGAGATGGAAGCTCTCAGGCAATGTTCCCTCCTTCATGATGAATGGATGATATCAACCATCTTTCTACTTGTTTTTTCAGAAGTTTTATTTACCCTAGGCTATAAGGTGAGATGAACTCCAAGGCTGTTGTAAACCCCAGTGCTGTTGGGGACAGTAATGGAATCCTGAAGAAAGATTAGTTAAAAAGCAATATTTATGGAATGACACCCAGAGACTAATAGGAAACAAAAACATGTTTAACCAGACAGTGCTCTGGGATGCAGTCTGAGAACTCAGAATCAAAGTTGTTTAATTTGAAATGACTTTGCAAAACATGGAATATAATCTCATTTACCTAGAGTGTCTGGCACTTGGCAAAATACAACACACAGAAATCTGATTAGTATGTAAAGATGTCTCTATTCTGCTCCCTGTATGGGAGAAAATCTTGTGGGAGAAAGACATATGATGCTGTGTGAATGTAAACTGTCCCCCTCCCCTCGCCCCTGCACATCACTTGCCCAAATACATTTGCAAGGTGTCAAGCAGGGACCCCCGATAAAAGGGCTGGAATGATCACCTGGATAATCCTTAGGATTAACTTGAGGATAGTCTCTTCCAATAGCATCAAAGAGCGTGAAAGGTGAGGGCTCAATCAACAGGGTGGCATTCTATCCAGGGCAACCTGAACCCTGCAGTCTGTGTGATAGAATTCTTAGAAAAGTCACTTTTGTTCCAATTAAGACAACATATAAAAAATGGCAGACATGAAACTGTAGGATCAAGGACTCCAGGAACCTCTTGAGGCTTCATTGTTTGAAACTAAATATGATCTCAGTAGCAGAGCCAAATGTACATCTATTGCCCTGGCTCATGCTATAATATGAATAATAATAAAAACTAATATTTACTAAGCACTTATGTGCTAGGGACTGTGACAGGGCTTTTCCATAGATTACCTCCTTTATGTGGACAATACAGCAACACTGCAAGTAGATATTATCATTGTCCCGATTCTTGAGGAAACTAGAGCTTAGGAAGATTAAGAAACCTGACCAGGATTGCACAGCTAGTAAGAGGTAGAGCCACAATTTGAACCCAGGAAAATTGACTCCAGAGCCTGAACTTTTGACTGTTATGTCACCCCGCTATGGGGGGACAAAGTCCCAGTACTTTGAACCTTGAAGCTGGTCCTTGGCAGCCTTTTTTTTTTTTTTTTTTGCGGTACGCGGGCCTCCCACCGCTGTGGCCTCTCCCGTTGCGGAGCACAGGCTCCGGACGCGCAGGCCCAGCGGCCACGGCTCACGGGCCCAGCCGCTCCGCGGCACGCGGGATCCTCCCGGACCGGGGCACGAACCCGCGTCGCCTGCATCGGCAGGCGGACTCTCAACCACTGCGCCACCAGGGAAGGCCCGACAGCCTTTTTTTAAACTTTAAAATGAGGTGATAATGCTCATAATTTGTTAAATTTTAAAATGATTCTCCCATCCTTTTCAGTTTCCTTAAGTCACAAAGATAGTAAATGGTATATTGGGATCTGGACAGCAATCTGTTTAAATCACCTCCAATTCACCTCATTGGTGAGGGAGGGATTCCTGCCCTAGGGTTATGGGGATGGCTGAACACACAACACCCAACACTGGACAGATGACATGGATAGCAATTCATTAATCACAGCTACTCACCACCTGGGGAGGGGGACACTGCATGCCAGGGGTTGCATTTAGAAACAGAGAAAAGCAGAGCCTGTGGGAAGCAGTCTTTGTAGTATCAAGAGGGTGAGGTATCCCCTATTCCACAGGCGAATACAATTGGCTTGTTTGAATAATCCTGCAGGCTGGTAAGGATCTGAAAACTGCTACTTGGGGATAAATAGGAGCTATACGTGATCCTCCTAATGAGGAGGGTTGTTTGCCTTTGAGACCTTATCTGTAGAAGCAGGGTGGGGAAGGGAATTTGCAGTTGGACCATTTGAAGTCCTTCCAATTTTACCAAATGTCAAGACAGCGCATAATATTGGACCTTAATTTTAAGGCTTATACCACAGTGTCTATAAAACATAAATAGATGAGAAATATAAGGAAAGTGTATGAACAAAGATAGCTGGTTAGAAAACAGCAGGGTGTATCTGGGTAACTAAGGCTATGTGGAAAGGAAACGTGTTAGATGAGACTGGAAAGCTGGTTTCCAAGGGCTTTGATAACCCATTAAAGATTTTTTTTTAAATAGAAGGACATGATCAAATATATGTTTTAGGAAAAATCTATCTGGAATGAAGATGGATTAGAAAGGAAGAGAAAGCAGAGACAGGCAAAGCAGATTACTGTTTGTTGACATCATGACAGTGAGATATCATGGGCATTTGAGCCAGAAAATTGGCCTCCATGCAAAGATGAGCAAAAGAGCAAGTCAAGAGAAATTACAGTGGCACAGACCACAGGAGTAATCAAATGATCGGCTGTAGAGAGAAAGGGAGAAAAAGAAGTAAGAATTACTACAAAGATGGCCCATTTTTGTTTAAAGTTTTGATATTTTGTTTACCATGGATTTTTGCATTAATTTTGATGTTTAAAAGTAAATATTGCATTAAAATATTTATCTCGATTATAGAGTACATTAGTTTCTTATGGCTGCTGTAACAAATTACTACACATTTAGTGGCTTAAAACAATAAACATTTATTCTATCACAATTCTGGAGGCCAGAAGTCTGAAATCAAGGTGTCTGCAGGACCACAGTCCCTCCAGAGGCTCTAGTGGGTAATCCATTCCTTGTCTCTTCCAGCTTCTGATGGCTGTCAGCATTCCTTGGTTTGTGGCTGCATCACTTCCATCTACCATATAGTCACACTACCTTCTCTTCTTCTTCCTGTATAAAATCTACCTCTGCCTCGCTCTTGTAAGGACATTTATGATTACATTTAGGGCTCACCCAGATAAACCCGGATAATATCTTCATCTCATGATCCTTAACTTAATCATATCTGCAAAGTCTTTGCCATTCACAGGTTCCAGAGATTAGATGTGGATTTGGGGGTGGGGGGTGGCAGGGGGGCTAATTTTTAGCCTACCACACTGAGTTTTTTTACATCTCTTTATTAATTAATTAATTTATTTTTGGCTGTGTTGGGTCTTTGTTCTGCACACTAGCTTTCTCTAGTTGTGGCGAGCAGGGGCTACTCTTCATTGTGGTCTGTGGGTTTTCTCATTGTGGTGGCTTCTCTTGTTGTGGAGCATGGGCTCTAGGCATGCAGGCTTGAGTAGTTGCAGTGCGTGGTATCAGTAGTTATGGCGCATGGGCTTAGTTGCCCTGCAGCATGTGGGATCTTCCTGGACCAGGGCTCGAACCTGTGTCCCCCGCATTGACAGGTGGATTCTTAACCACTGTGCCACCAGGGAAGCCCCCTAGGACTCTTTAAATTTGGCATCTCAGGCAAGTGCCTCCCTTCACTCTCCTCACCCACCCTGGTCCCAACCCTGGACTATTTGGGCTTGGAACACTACGAGAAGGTAGTTTTGCTTACAAAATTGGGAAATTACAGAGAAGGAACTTATCTAGGACACAAATATTGCTTAAATATTTAAAATAATCTACTATTGAATTAGATATTTTAGTGTCCATTTGGATGTTAACACCTGATTTTTATGTTCCTTGAACATGGCCTTGTTTTTCCTGGAGCCAAATGAAAGCCCACGTTGAGAACAGGTTAGGACATTCTGTGTCTTTGCCTAGAGTTGAGAAGATAATACTGCCCAGTGTTCATCTCCCTTTCTTGGAAACAGTACCAGAACTTGCCTTGGGAAACCACCTATCTTCTACTCTCAGACAATATGATTAGATAGTCTCTATTCCCCATCCCAGGACTGGAACTTGTGACCCAGGCATTGTCTATCAATGGAACTGCTTCTCCCTAACTATAGCTATGGGTTCACAAATTTGTCTCAAATTGATCTAATAAAAATGAATTCTGGGATTTCAGTGGGAACCGCCAGGAAGTACTGAGTTTTCCTCTCAACTTGTATCAGTGAATGTGGAGCTTGAAGCTCTGGAGCCTGAAGATAACATAGAAAAGGCAAAACTAAGACTCAAAGATCCCAATGGCATCATTTCAGTCACTAAATCAGGTCACACTTGAAGCCAGACCTACTCCCAGGCTTTTCAATTACCTGAACCAATAAATTTCTCTTATTGTGTATGCAAGATTGAATTTGATTTTTCTGTCATTTAAAACCACAACTGATGGTTAGAAACTTTAATAAAACATATATTTTAAATACTTGGCTGCCCAATGGAAATGGTGTGGTGCATGGGGCAGGAAACCTTTTTGAGCTGGGGTTGTACCCAAGGGACATTGTGCTTTATTTTGTGAGAGTGTGAATTATTTCATCCTTTGACCAGGACACCGCCACTGTCATGGAATTTATTCAGTGCCACAAAGCCTCCATTGGGAATCCAGCATTTTCCCTCAAGGAGATAGGACTACCTGATCAATCTCCAGGAAATGTATTGACTGAGGAGCAAAAAAGAATTAGAGAAAAGGCTAGCAAGGTCACTAGGTAATCTTGGACAAAGCTACTGGAGAAAGTGAAAAGGGAGGACCATGGGGGCATTTAGGAAATGGACCAGCGCAAGAGGAAGCTGGTCAAAAATGTAGGGAGGTGATAAGGTATTTTTATACCTTATACCAGATTACATTCCCTAGAGTTCCTCGGGCTTCCTTCACAAAAATGGCAATGGCTAGCACCATACTTATAAATTACTCCTCTCTACTTTGTACAGACTTTTGTTGTTGTTGGAATAAAGGAAATTAACAATAAAGAAGTCAAGAAAGAAAATATGATCAATATAGTAAATGAAATCATTTTCTTTTCATCATTCCATACGTACCCTTCATATCTGGTAGAAAAGATTATATTGGCATTGGACTGTGTTATGCTAAAGTAATGAAGAGTGAAGGTTTCATAATAGTCAACTCAATCATCTCTTCATCACTTTACATTTCAACGTTTGACCTCAGGAGAGCCCTTTCCAGGGTCATATTAAGAATATTTAAAAGAAACTGGAAAGTCCACCAGTAAGATAGCTTCTCCAGTAGAATAGTTAACTATCCACTCAGGAGAGTCTACATTTTCAGCAGCAATTTAACACCTTGCCTAAATTTTTCAACATCTCACTAGTTCTTTCTTCTTAACTAGTAAAGAAATGGCTTATATGTTGGGTGGGTCCTTTTGTATTATGCTTATAAAATAACATTTGACTACATATTTTATACTAATTATATCAATGGGCTATAGTAATAGGCAAAATAAACCCCAGAGGAGCGTGTTTTTAAAAATATAAACAAGTAAATGAAGAGCCTATGAAGATATTAACAGCTTTCCTTGATCACAAATTTCTAAGCACTATTCAAAACTCTTTAGGGACCATAATTACTGTAGTCTATAGAGTTACTGTTACTTGTATTTGGCAAGATTCTCCATGTCAATTGTACAGTGTGAGGCTGAACAAAACAGAGAAGTAAAGGGAAAAAATTTGGCAAAACATTTTGGTCTTAGCCTTCACTTATATGACTAGGGAGGTATAAGGGACAGCCATCACAGAGAATAAAAATAAGAGGTGACGTTTTGGAAGAAATCCAGATTCTCTCTTATTTAAGGGAGTCAATTCAGTTTACCTTGAAACAAGATTTATGTACACTGGAGGTAAAAACATTAAAGGATCAGGTATTTGATCAAATTTTAGGGGAAAATTTAAGATTCCAAACATGGCACTACTTATAAATACACAATATGTGTGTTCATACATACAAACATGTTCTGAACATTCTGATGAAGAAAAAATGTTGTTTATACTTTTTAGATCAGTTCCAAAATTCACTTAGGAAAAGTCTTAGAAGCTCTTAGAGATGAAAACTCTAATAAATGAAGCCTAATTTTCATGAATACCTGTACTCAAGGGCTATTTGACCTGAATTACACAGCACATTTTGAGCTTTGTTACTCTTAGAGTGCATATAATTTTTAATTGACTTTTCTTTGGCAATATCAGTATATGTATTATATTCACGGGACTCCCTCTACTGTATAACTTAACACATGAAAATTTTTGTTTTACTCTTTACCAAGGTTTCCTTGCACCTTGATGGATAAGGTGTCTAATTATGCAGTACAGCAGAAGATTTTGGATCAAATCAGATGTTTTTATTGAAAATGAGGTCATGTTGGGTTGTGTGATATAGCTAAATAATCACTGAACTATTTTTCCAAGCCAAACACAGAGTAATTAGGTTTAGTAACATGGCTTCCTCCCTAAGATCCATAACTCAGACGTGGTGGTTTGGGAACAATATAGGTAGAAATTGTGTATGTTTTTCTTGGACATTCAAATGAATGTCACTTTCTAACTTGACTACATTTTAGATATAATTTAATTTACTCTCATTTTTACTTTATGTGACATTGCCTGGGAGAACATTTTCCAAATAATCATCTAAAATATTGTCGTCCCTAAATTTATCAATCAAGTAATATGTCATGCTATTACAGATAAACAATGAATTGAGGAGTTTGGGATAATAATTTATACAACGATATCCATAAACATCTATTAGAATATTTTGATAGTAGATTTCCAGATATTTCATGGAAGTATGATTTCAAATATATTGTCATCATACCACCAAAAATCATTGAAATGTTCTAGTACTCTCTCAGTTTCAAATGCTTATGTTTCTTGTGTACCTAGAAGACCTAGTTTGGTGTTTGGGAAATATTAAACTCATTGCTGTACCCAGGTGCATTTTTTTTTTGAAATTTGTTAAATAATAAACTTAGATCAGCTTTATGTTCAAACGGTGCCTAATTTTTCACATTTCAAGGTGTAGGCTTAGGCACAAATTCTTAGACTATAGGTATAAGATCATTCCACTGAAGAATAAGGACTCTCTTACTAAGATTATCATTCCTTCCAAGATACTAAAATTTACTATATATTTCACATTGTTGGGTTGGCCACACAAAATCCTTTCACATTTTAGCTTTGAGCCACTAGATATTTTTTCCTTTCCACTTTTATGCCTCAAAAGGGTACTATGTAGTGTACCATTATAAAATTTCAATATTCATCTTAGGTTTACTACCAGTATGACTTCAAAAATATGATACTATAAAATTGTAATGACTGTGAAATTAAGATGTCTTTTAGGGCATCCGTGAACAGCTGTATTGAATAGCCTGACATCTGTGAAATCAAAAGTGTATTTTGAATTCAACTTTCAAACCACAGAATTCAAGTAAGCAAAAACTGACCATGTGTTAAAAACACCTGAAACTCTTCCTCTTATAACTGTTTATCTACATTTTAAAAACTCTGTTTACATTGTAGTAACAGCTGTGTTTAAAAGGGACATGACAGAGCAGACTAATTTATAATGCAAAACTCTATTCTAAAAAAAAAAACTTATGCTTGAAAAAACACTTCAAAAGAGGGCAAAAATGATTAAAATAGACACAACCATTTGTTTAAACTATGACTTTCTCTAGAAAAAACAGCCTAATGTAAACTGGCCTATGCATGTTTCAAGCAGCTGTTCTGTATAATGCCTCTACAAAACCTTTTTCTTTGGGGGGGGGATGGGCAGAAAGAAAATGAGCAAGCGACCATATCAAAAGGTCACTGACATTTAAGAAACAGCACAAATCTAAGGATGGAATACAAAATATTTTTCAAGTATGCCCAGTTAGTTAAATTAAAGGCTGAGGAGTCAGAGCCAGTGACCATCACCGTAGTCAGCGATCTTACAACAGAAAAGTCACCTTTGACCAGCATTCATTCATTGTATTTGTATAAAATAACAGCAAAACTTTTCCATAAGGAAAAAGAGTCCAAACAAATGTTTTGTCCATGTTTTACCATATATTAGCTAATGTTTCTTTTCACTCTCTCTTTTTTTTTCTATCATTGTTTGGGCACCACATAGACATGATCCTAGGGCCTCTTTTTCACCGTTTCAACTGATTTTTCTTGGTGTCTGATGCTGTTGACCACTTTCACTTTTACGAAATCCTCTCTTTCATTTGTTCCCATGATGCCATTCTGTCTTCATATCTATTGATCATTTCTAAGGATCTAATGGAGCATCTTTACCTCTGCTTGTTTCCTAAACTTTCCCTTAAGTGCCATCTGCATCTTCCTTCTCTTCTCAGATGCAGGACCGTGGTCTCAGGTAGCTGAAAGAAGCAAGGAAGCAGAGTTTCCCACATCTCAGCCTGGCCATGTGCTCAGGTTGTCAGGAATTATCTGAGAGGGTCACACCTGAAGGGAACCTGACTGGACAAAAGACAAGGACCACACAGAAACAAGGATGCTTAGTCAGATCCCAGCATGGAGAGCTGATAACACAAGAACCTGGTTTCTGCACTCACACATGTCAATCTTGGAAATGTAGGCACAACCCCATAGAAAGAGGCATGGAATTCCAAATAGATGAAGATAAAGCTCCCGCTGCCTAACAAAATAAGGGTCCCAGATAGAAATTAAATTCAATTAAAGAAACATGAGAACAGTTCCATTTCACACATATGATTTTGTTGAATGATATTCCAACAGTTCCCAGCACAGTGCCTGCAATATGGTTGGAGTTCAAAAAAATGTGGTTTCCTCTTCTTATTGGAGGATCACAAAATTCTCATTATCTGATGAGTTAAACTGGGTGAATTTTAATTATTTATCCATTTACCCATGTAACAAAGATATTTTGAATACCCAATCTGTGCCAGGCAATATTCTAGGCACTGAAAACACTATAATGTAAATGAAGTTCCAGCCCCTTAGAGACAGAGACAGTAGAAAAAGAAGAAAGAGGGAAGGAAGGAAGGAAGGAAAGAAGGAAGGAAGGAAGGAAGGAAGGAAAGAAGGAAAGAAGGAAGGGAGGAGGAATGACAAATGTAAGAGAATAAAACAAAGCAGAGTATTAGAGAGAGTTCGGAGTTGGTCCACTCTCCTGGTCAGAGTGCTCAAGAAGGCCTCTCTGAGTAGATGAGACTAACATTGTGCCTTGGAAATTTGTGGCAAGAACACTCCAGGCTGGGGAGCCAGCAGGGCACAAGCTGTTGAGTAGTCTTCCAAATCAGTTATTCTCTAAACTTCCAACTCAAATTAGCGTGTATGGGAAGAAGTCTGTAATCTTAATGTGAATCTTAGCCATTCCTTCGGTTTCATTTATATAACAGCCAAAATATATTTTGGAAAAATAAATCAAGATGAAAGTAAGGATTTGTTGTTATTAATGTGCATTCATTAAATTACATTCATTCAAATAGGAAAGAATAAGCTATATAACTTATATTTGAATCTATGTCTCTATTTGCATATACCTATATTTGTATCATCTATATCTCTATTTACATTTGAAATATGCTATATACTCTGGTTATACCCATACCTGCACCTATCGATCTATCTATCTATCTATCTATCATCTATCAATGTGCTGCTGGCTATGTGACCTAATTATTTTACTACTAAGGCCTCACAGCTGATTAACTTATTTCTGAAAGAAGTAAAATGTCCTCCTGAGAAACTCCTCAGAAGTAGAATATATAACTGTGTATCTATACCATGTGTATAGATACTATATCATGTATCTAAATCTATACTATGTATCTGTATCTGGCTATGCTTATAATTGTGTTATGTATACATAAGACTTCAGTTTAAGCACTCCCAGGTTATACCTTTACAGACAAACTAGATCAAATATCTACAGCAAGAAGATGATTCTACTCATAAAACACCAATTGGGGGGATTATTTTTGTTATTATCTTCTAACAAGATGTCAAAAAGAGGTTCCCAAAAGATAAATTATTAGTTCTAAATAGCATACAAAATCATACTTTATTATTTGAAAAAATGTAAAAATATCACCACTGCTTTATCCTTAAGGTTTCCCCTTGGAAAGAGCCACCCCCACTCCCCAAAGAGAAATTGAAGATGTGTTACCAATGCCAATGCAGTCACCTCCAGGGTAGCTGACATATCCATGGCATTTTTTCAGAGCTATGATATATAAATGTTATTTTAAAAGAGTTGCAGACAAAAAGAAACACACTGGCTTTGTCTATATTCAGGGTCTTACAGTTCTTTTTAAAGTACAGTGTTATGATGCTTTATAACAAGAGGTCCTACATTTTCTGATGCCTGGTAAGACTGATATTTATCACTTACAACTCCCTCACACTCTTGATTTTATGATGGAATCATAAAATTGTGGGTAATTCTTTAAATGACTGTATCAATTATAATAAAAATATATGCTTTAAAGCCCTCAAAAGTAGAATAGTTACAATCAGTCATCCTACACTAAAGGAGTCATTTGAAATGAGTCTTATTTAATTAGGATGACTGCATGCCTGACTTGCTAGGGAAAGTCCCAGTTTATGTCTACTGTCCTGATGTAAGAACAGTGCCCACACTGACTCTCAAGAAAGTCCTAGTAAACTACGGTTATTCGATGTAAAATCAATTGCAGAATGGTTATAGTGAAGAAATTTTATAAATCTAGTGTTTGGTCCGGGACAGGAAATACCACCTGTCACTAAAATCTGGAAAATACAGTTGTCACAGTATATAATATTCAATTATTTAAATAATTTTCCTCCTCTGGGAACCAAAGAATCAATGAGTGACAAAAAAGAGCTGTAGCACAGAGGTAGCTTGGCTGCCATGCCAGCACTAGTATAATAGCATAGACATACAAATACAAGACAGTGTTTACAAGTTTATTCTCCTTCAAGCATAAAATTAATGAAATTGACATTTGTAAATGTATTTCTCTGCCTACATTTTACTTCTATGAGCTAGCAAAAATTTGAAAGTTTATGGCAACTAATCATTTCCACTTTATCTAATACTAGCAGGGAAAAAGTTATTAAAGTTGAAGTCTTCTCAGGGGATGTGCCAGTCCCATCAACTCATCTTTTCTATGGTATATAGCATTACTATAGTAAGTGTTCAATTGTATAGGAGAAGATATTTAAATCATTTTACATTTTCTAATATTTTCCAGTTCTACGCTTTCCCAGGTATAGTAGATTTGTTTTTCACAACAGCATTTGTGTTTGACATAATAAGAGGTTTGGCATTTTTAAAAGGTGGGAGGAGAGCAGATCATTTTTGGAAAAAAACTGAACTAGCTTTATGACTACAGAACTTCTTAGAACCTTTAATATTCTAATATACATGGTGACTCTAAGAGACAAATATTGCATGAGGCATTTCTCAAACATGTTTGTCTACTGACCTCTCTTTACCCACAGCATCCTGCTGGTCTAATGTCTGTGCAACACATTATGGGAAATATGTCTTCTTAGAATAATGTCTTATTCTTCACAAATCTACATGGAAAAAAATCGAATCCCTCTGTTAAAGGTTTTAAAACTACTTAAAGTTGCAGTAATGAAAAAAAAAGATTATAAGAAAATGCACCTACATTTATTTATTTTTTTGCTATTTATTCTACAAATACTGAGTGAGTATCTACTATGTGCTGGGCACTTTTCCAGGCATCAGTATTGTTGCAATACAAGCCATGCAAAGTCCTGGTTCTCAGGGAGAAAACATTCTAGTGGGAAATACACAATAAGCACACGTATGAATATATATGTATCCATGAATGATGGTGTTAGGGTGCTAATATTGTGAGACTTTGTTCTTTCTGTTTTTGAATTTTCTCTAATATGGGTATAGTACATATATAAATTCAATGTGATTATAATCAACATCCAAAAGGACTTTTTGTGAAACTTAACAAACTGGTTAAGGGCCTAGAAGAACAAAAAGCCAAGAAGAGTCACAATGATTTTTAAGACTAAGGAGTTTTCCCTAAAATATTAGGAGCTATAAAGTTATAAGCACAGGGATAGACAAACTAATGGATCAAAATAAGAAGTCCATAATCAAAAACCTATATGGAAACTTGATGAGTGTAGAAATGGTATTGATGATCAATGAAAGTGATGGATTACTCATCAAATAGTGTTGGGACAACTGGCCTTCCAAATGGAAAAATAAACTGAATCCCTGCCTCACACCATACTTAAAAAAGAAATTTAATGTGGAATAAAGAACTAAACTTGAAATTGAAAAAGACACAAATAAATGGAAAGCTATTCCTTGTTCCAGGTTTGGACTAATTAATATTGTTAAAATGTTTATACTGCCCAAAACAATCTACAGATTTAATGCAAACCCTGTCAAAATTTGAATGGCATATTTCAAAGAACTAGAAAAATAATTCTAAAATTTGTATAGAACCACAAAAGATCTTGAATAGCCAAAACAATCTTGAAAAAGGAAAAAAAAGCTGGAGGTTTCATGCTCCCTGACTTCAAACTATACTACACAAAGCTATAGTAATCCAAATGATATGCTATTAGCACAAAAACAGACCCACAGATCAATGGAGCAGAATTGAGAGCCCTGAAATAAACCCACAAACATATGGACAATTAATTTACAATAAAGGGGTGACAAATACACAATGGAGAAAGGATAATCTCTTCAATAAATAGCACTGGGGAAACTAGACTACTATCTTGCATCATACACAAAAATTAACTGAAAATGGATTAAAGACTTGACTGTAAGACCTGAAACCATAAAATTCCTAGAAGAACACATAGGTGGTAATCTCATTGACATGGCTGTTAGTGATAGTTTTGAGGATCTGACTCCAAAGGCGAGGGAAACAAAAGCAAAAATAAACAAACAGGACGGGGTTTCCCTGGTGGCGCAGTGGTTGAGAGTCCTCCTGCCGATGCAGGAGACACGGGTTCGTGCCCTGGTCTGGGAAGATCCCACATGTCGCAGAGCGGCTAGGCCCGTGAGCCATGGCCGCTGAGCCTGCGCGTCCAGAGCCTGTGCTCTGCAACGGGAGAGGCCACAACAGTGAGAGGCCCGCGTACCACAAAAAACAAAAAACAAACAAACAAACAAAAAACAGGACTTAAACTAAAAACTTCTACATAGTGAAACAAACCATCATCAAAGCAAAACGGCAACCTACCGAATGGGAAAAGATATTTACAAATCATATATCTGATAAAGTGTTAATACCCAAAATATATCAAGAGCTCATACAACTCAACAACAATAAAACAACCAGATTTAAAAATGGGCAGAGGATCTAAATAGATATTTTTCCAAAGAAGACATACAGATGGCCAGTAGGCACATGAAAATATTCTCAACATCACTAATAATTAGGGAAATGCAAATCAAAAGACATATCCCCTGACAATTGTTAGAATGGTTATCATGAAAAGACAAGGAATAACAAATGTTGGGGAGGATGTGGAGAAAAGGGAGCCCTTGTACACTGTTGGTGGGACCATAAATTAGTTTAGTCACTATGGAAAAACAGTATGATGATTCCTCAAAAATTAAGAAGTACCATATGACCCAGCTATTACACTTCTTAGTATCTATCCGAAGAACACAGAAACACTTAATACTTAATTTAAAAAGATACGTGCACTCCTATGTTCACTGTGGCATATTTATAGTAGCCAAGATATGAAAACAACCTGTGTGTCCATCTGTGGATGAATGGATAAAGATATTCAATGGAATGCTGCTCAGCCATAAAAAAAGGATGAAATCCTGCCATTTGTGACAACATGGATGAACCTTGAAGGTATTATGCTAAGTGAACTAAGTCAGGTGGAGACAGAAAAAAATACCACATGATTTCACTCATATGTGGAATCTAAAAAACAAAACAAACAATAAATAAAACAAAAACAAACTCATAGATACAGAGAACATATTGGAGGTTACCAGAGGATAAGGGGGTTTGGGGATGGGTTAAATGAGTGAAGGTGATCAACTGTATGAAAGTTTTAATTTCAAAATTAAGTTATTTAATTAGCAAAAAAAAAAAGAAATGAACGTATACAGTACATATCTACATATAGGTATAAAACTACATGGCTCCAGGCAGTTATGGAAGTGAAATTCACATCAATCTCTTCCCACAGTATCGATGCATTTAAAGTTCTTACAAGCATGAACCTTTAAAATGTTTGAATCTTCACAAACTAAATTCCATCTTGTAAACCACAAGAATCATAAGCATGTCCCCCGCCCACCCTTGTAGAACAGAATTATTCTATAAGAAAATTCTAGATCCACTGAGCACCCTGTTAGGAAGGGGCCATCTACAGAGTGGAAATTGCCAAGGATTTAGAATCCAGAGTACTGAGTTCAATTCTAGTCTCACCATTCCCTAAGGGTGTGATCCCAGGCCAATAATTCGACCTGTGTGAGCCGGTTTCCTCATCTATAAAATGACAATAATGATAGTATCATCTCACTGACTTATCATGAGGATTAAAGAAGAATATACAGGAAAGTGCTTTGTAAATCTTAAACTCGTTTTGCCAAAAATAGTAACTCATTTCTGTACCAGTTGAAGGCAAAAGATGCTTACCACATGAAACTTGCCTTAAGGGAATACGTGAAGTGCTCTGGCGGCAGAGGCAGGATTAACACTGGAAGCAATAGTATGCATCAAGAAAAAGAAAGAAAGAAAGAAAAAAAGAAAACCCCAAAGAAACACAGGTTGAATTATGTAGCTGAGCCTCTCAGGACTGTAGGGCGCTTCAGTGAGTGTCAGGCTCTAGGATGATGAATGACTTTCACTAGGCCTTGAGGCATGGTGTTTAGATCAGTGGAGGGTGTGGAGAGGGTGTTCTAGGTAAGGAGAAGAGAATGCGTCTATTTGCAAAATAGCAATGATAGGCTTAATTTATCCAACATGGTTAGGATCTTTTCACCGTAGGGCCAATCATGGTTCTTATTAAGCGGGGAAGGCTTACTTTAAAGTTAGGTTAACCTAACTTTAAAATTATGAAAAGAGGACTTGGGAAACAGCAAGAACTGATACTTACAGGGTGGCAACAGTGTTTCACTAGTTATCATCCAGGTGCGTGATCTGGCCCTTAGCAACTATTTTATTAGGTTCCCAGCATCTTGTCAGAGATCCTTGTCCATAGCTATTTGATGACTGTGAAGGATGACGGGTGAGAAATCTCATCTTTGCTTTGTAAACACCCCAGAATTTAAATTTACTGCTTCTAAATCTGACCCATGAATGGACCAACAGAGGTGTTAAGATATTCTTCTTGAATCAGCACAGCTTATGAGACCTTGAGACAGATATCTTGTCTTAAATTTCTTCTACTTTATTTGCTGTCTGTTGTTTTAAACAATTCTCTTTGATTCTTTGTTTTGATCTACACAAAATGTTAGGTTGAAATAACTACTTGTCATTCCCACTGGATCCAGCACAGGAGTAATGTGGACCAAGAATCCATAATACAAGAACATGTGGCTAAAAAATTCTGAGATTTCAATAACATGAAAACTGTTAATGCTGAGATTCCTGTTTAGAGTGAAATGTGTTGTCATCACACCCCTTTCATTAACGGTGATGTGATCTTTGTTTCTACATAAGCAGTCACTGCTTGGTTGAGGATAAGACAATCTTGAAACTTAAGATAACTGATGCTCAAATAAAATCAATCCTATTGATAGGTTTAGAAACAAAAAAGCCTCACATTTATATTACTGCCTTCTTTTTGCTATGGGAATGGAGAAGGGATTGTTTTTTTTTTTGTGGAGGCAAGGCTAATATCTCAGAGAAATAAGAAAGTAATAACAGATGTAAAGACAAGGTGAGAAATGTCACACACTTCTCCCTCCTTCCTGTTTCCCACTTCAAGTTACATTCCATCTGGAAGACTTTAGACCTTTCCCCAACATTTAGTGACTGAAAATTAACCTGGAAATTTTGGTCTGGTTGGGGCACTAAGAATTAAGCCTTTCTTAGTAAGTTCCTGTGATTTACTTATATAGTTAAAACTAACCATAATTCATGCACCTCATAGTATATTATATGTCAAAATACATCACCTCATTCAAATGTATACTTGAAAAATGATGCTGCCTACCTCACCTCACTTCTACCACCCACCCAGTTAGTTTCCCTTTCTTCTGCCTCATCCAGTCCTTCCAAGCTGAGACCAGCCTGACCCTACTTTCCAGGACACCCTCAGGTTCTCTTTCATTGGAAAGTATCTCAACATGCCTTGCTCCACTCACAGGACCCAGTGGCAGATTCTGTCCCACCACGTTGCTCCCAAACTTGATGGATTGATTTGCCATCAGTCGTACCTGAGACTTGAGACCATGGCCCCTTGTTGTTCACAACGTCCCCCAGCACAACTCATCCCATCCCAATCCTTCAGGCCATCTCACACTCCCCTTCAGGCTATTGAACTGGGACTCTTCCTTTGACTCTGTTCCGAAATGTCCAGCCGGTTGCCCTGCTTACTTTCCTGAGAACTGGGACACGATCCTAAACTCCAAGCTGCTGCCAGAGCCCCTGTGCTGTACTGTGTTCCTGAAGGCCCTCTCAGGAGGACCAGGGGTCTCACCCAAGGATCTCAGCCCGGATCTAGGGGATGTGAACCAGCAGTGTAGCTTTCCTGCTTGCCTAGGTGTTGTTCCAAGACTCTTGGTTACTCTGCCCCACACCACAGCATTTAGAACCTCATCTTTTTTTTTTTTTTTTTTTTTTTTTTTTTGCGGTACGCGGGCCTCTCACTGTTGTGGCCTCTCCCGTTGCAGAGCACAGGCTTCAGACCGGCAGGCTCAGCAGCCATGGCTCACGGGCCCAGCCGCTCCGTGGCATGTGGGATCCTCCCGAACCGGGGCACGAACCCGTGTCCCCTGCATCGGCAGGCGGACTCTCAACCACTGCGCCACTAGGGAAGCCCTAGAACCTCATCTTGAACTGTGCTTTCTAAATCCTCTCCCTTCCCACCCACCTTACACACACCCTGGGCTCACAAGCTCCAGGATTAAGACTGAGCCTGGTGTGCCCCTCAGGTACCAGTTTCCACAAATGACCATCCTTCCTAAAGGATGAGTGTGATGTCAAGCTCTGACACCGTCCCTATGTCCTCTACCTTGCATTGCAACAGGTGTGCCAGCATACTGCATTTAACATTGACCCAACAGAAAGGAACAGTGGCAGCTGTTACAGGCGAGGCATTGTCTTAGTTGATGAAGAGATGAAAAAGGCAAATTCCAGCATCAAGAGGTCTACAGCCCTCACCCGTCTCTACTAATGCTCATGTTCTAATCTATAACTTGTGAAGCACCTCCCTCAGTGGACCACATCCTGTGTGTTATACAGAAAGACTAAAAACAGGGTCCAACCAACTTGGACTTCTAGCCAAGTGTTACCTTAAGAAATATTTTAATTGTTCTATAGTTCTTTTGTCATATCACATAGGATTGCCTGGATAATGCAACACAGAAACAAAGGGGAAAGTATGTGTTCAGAGGCTACATGAGAACGGCCATCCTCATACTTGCAAGTTCACAGATCTGGATCATTGATTCTCAACAGAGGTGGTACCTCCCCCTAGAGGGCATTTTGGAAATCTGTGGAGGTATTTTTTGTTTTCACAATGATTAGGGTATACTTCTAGCAGTTGATGAAGCAGGCATGCTAGAGGTCTCCCAGGGCAGGGGACAGTCTACTCAGTGAAGAAGCTGAGCTTTGTACAGCTTTCAAATATCTCAGCAAATAGTCAAATAAGTGAGAAATTTGTTTATAATTATCTCAGCCTGAAACCTAATGCTACTTTATATAGAGAATTTTTGAACAGTCTTAATAGACACTGACTTTCCAGCAAAGCAACAGACCATGTAAATCAAAGGAAGAAGGTCCTTTGTTTGGTTTAGAAGGTTACTAAGTGTTGTTTGTCATTTTGAGAAGTCGTGTCACCAATCAAAATGCTGTTCAAGGTCTTCAACAGCCCATACAACAAACCTGTTTCAGTCTACACTGTAGATGTCACCAAAAATTGTAATAAAATATATCTGAGATGTATTTTAATGAATTTAACATTCAAACATTATATGAGCAGAGACATGCAAAACATAGAGATCAAATTGAGGTCCATTAAAAAAAGGGTTGGTTTATAATATTTCATATTCCAAAATTTGGAGGCAATGTAATAAGAAATCTATGTTGTGAAAATTATGTTTTGGAAGTACTTGCTAATTTAGGCGGGGGATGTTTGCTGTTTTTCAGTCTGACTCTGACCTTGTCCCCAGAGGTGTACCACCACACAACTTCTCAACAACCTCTTGAACTATAGTTCCCTTTCCCAAACCTTCTATTTTGCATCATCCATCAAAAAATACAGCGTCCAAGGATTTTTAAAATCCTAGAGACTGAATACACATCTAATAAGATAGTGTTATTATCCTAATCTATATAATAAATTGGGAATCATTTTGATATTATACTTATAAACAGAACCCAGCTCATTTGTAAGAGTATTGGACTTCATTTTCTGCACTTCAACTCTGTATTTCTTCTTGACATTTCCCCTTACTTAAATTAAGATTAGTTTTCTTTTTATTATTATATGTAAACACATATACTGTTATTACTTACCCTAACACTAGGTTTATTCGAGTATCCATTTGTACTTTTCCTCCTTAATTTTTCTATATTTCTTGTACAGAATAATAAAAGAAATATTTTATTTTAGAATAATAAAGGGAGTTATTATAAAAAGGGAGCACTGACCTCTATAAGGTTGTTTCAACTGCTCTAGAGCCAACAGACTAACACGTTGTTTTAACCTTGAAAGAGCTTCCTGCAAGGCAAGAGTGAAATTCAGAATATTTTATAGCCAGTCTAGTGCAAACACCAACAAATCAAAATGGACCCCAGATATAAACGACAACTCTAGCAGAACCAGTGCACATCAGCTGAATGTCAGCTCTCTCTAAAAGAATCCCAACTCATGGTTGTGACCCAATTCCAACATGGCACTATTATGTCCTGTCTCTCCACCTAGGGCAATGGTGCCTGGGTTTGGTTCTATATATTCCTTATGTGTTATCTCATTTGATCCTTTTTTAAAAATCACTGTGAAGAGATATTATCTCTACTTTTACAGATGAAGATAGGGAGAAATTAAGAAATCTGTATGAAGTCACAAAGTTAGAAAGTAGCAGAACTGGGATTGTAACATAGATACTTCAATTCCCAATACCCATGCCTCCCCATCCACCATGACCATTTCATGTTCACTTAAAATTACTACACAATGAACATAGCAGAAAAGCACAGGTGATGGTTGGCTCTGAGCAGTACTTTTCCCCAAGACAAGAAACAACAAATGATATAACAATGGGATTAATAACCAACTGGTAACATTTGGATCCTGCTAATGTGGGCCTTATTACAATCTACCAAGCATAAAGAGACATAAAGAGTTTCTTACCGTTTCACACATTCATGTTATCTTCTCTTTTATCATCCTCTTGAGTTATGGTAATTAAGGGGAAACAATACTATCATGCAGGTACTCATTAAATTCATGGTCTGTGAGCTCCTTGAAGACGGGAAATCTTCATCTCAACTCCAGTGCTGAGCACAGTACCTACAGCAAAGTAGGTGTTCAGTTAATGTCTCTTGTTACCACTGACTGATGACATAGCATTCTGCAGCAAACCATAGGGGAGAAGATGTGCGGTTCTCTCGTTTCTGGTCTCCCTTGCCTTGAAATCTCATAGGCTTGTCCTCATAAACTCCTGGCCAACATATTCACTCACACTTCCAAGAGTTGACTCTTTGGGTTGTTTTTTTGTTTGTTTGTTTTTCCAAATGTTTTCTTTCTTTTTTCCCCCCCTTTTGTTTTTTCTTTCATTTTCTTTTTTTCATTTTGACTCCTCCTTGGGTTTCAAAGTGCACTCAGGTGAAGGATTATTTGGGGGGGGTAACTGTAAGGATGAATTGGTAGACAGGTGGGGTAGAGAGGCTAAGAGAATGACTGTAAATCCAATAAGGAAGGAAAAGAGTATGCTCTCTACATGAGCTTCCAAACTCCATAAATTCTGCAACCCTTCATATGTAGAGAGCATTACTTCTTTTACCAATTTATTGAGAAGCTGGTATGTCCTTGGATAGAAAGGAAAGAGAAATTCATAGCATTGGAGATTTGCTAAAGATTGGTGATAAAGAATTTAAATTTGATTTGAGATGAGAATATACGCTCCATGAGGGCAAGGACCTGGGTCTTCTTTTAACACTATCTCCCTGTTATCTAGCACATTGCCTGGTACTAATCAACATGTGTTGGTTGAATTAATGAGATCGCATAAGATAAAAGTATGACAAGCAGTGAAAGTATTTTCATAAAGGTGTCATAGCTAAATATTAGTGTGCCAGGAGGGAGAGGGTCCATACTCAAAAACAGGCTTGACAATGAAGTATGTAGATCATCAGTGTCATCTCTCTACAATTCCTCTCTCCAGAATTACTTCCTTACTAGTCATACCCTTAAGGGTCCTATGCCATTTCAGATGTTTAAAATGTGATTATTCCGGAGATGTTTAAATCATTTAAAGGACAAATGTTTAAACATAGACTGCCACCATTTCTCATTTAATTTCTCAGAAGGGGGGGGGGGGGAATAACATATTTTGTAAAGGACAATTTGTTTTAAAAGGAACAATAAGCCCAAACTGGAAATTTTAAATATTGAGTAATAGAAACAAAGGGTTAAATAAAATTATGTCCAAAATATACTAATTTTAGAAATATATAATATTTATTTAGAGTTATACAAGCTATAAATTGCAAGCCAAAAAATAGTTGAGTAAAAGTGTCTTTCCAAAGATGACCAATTTTAAACCGGAAGAGCCTTTCAATTTATCGTGCTGCATTATGCAACTTCTTCAACAGCCCAGGTTTCCCATATACATCAGCTATAATTCTAGGGGGAAAAAAATGTTGATTTTGTGAGTGATTTTAAAAGCCTGTTTTGTTTTGTTTTGAAATTTTGGGCTGCATTGGGTCTTTGTTGCTGCGCGCGGGCTTTCTCTAGTTGCGGCGAGCGGGGGCTACTCTTTGTTGCGGTGCAGGGGGTTTATCATTGCGGTGGCCTCTCTTGTTGCGGAGCACGGGCTCTAGGCACGCGGGCTTCAGTAGTTGTGCCTCGGGGGCTCTAGAACACAGGCTCAGTAGTTGTGGCGCACGGGCTTTGTTGCTCCGCGGCATGTGGGATCTTCCCCGACCAGCACTCAAACCCGTGTCCCCTGCATTGGCAGGCGGATTCTTAACCACTATGCCACCAGAGAAGTCCCACAAAGCCTTTTTAATAAGGAAGGGTGATTGTATTAGTTTCCTATGGCTGCTGTAACAAATTACCACAAACTCAGTGACCTAAAATAAGAGAAATTTATTCTCTTTCATTTCTGGAAGCTGGGAAGCCCAAAATGGTTTTTCTGGGTGGAAACCAAGGTGTCAGCAGGGCTCATGCCCTCTGAAGGCTCTAAGGAAGAATCTGTTTCCTTGCCTTTTCCAGTTTCTGGAATTGCACTCTTTGCTTTCCTTGGCTCATGACCCCTTCCTCCATCTTCAAAGTCAACAGTCTGGACTTTTGTTTCAGTGGTCACATTACCTTTTCCTTCTTTATAATCAAGTCTCCCCCTTATAAGTATACTTGTGATTGTATTTAGAACCCACCAAGATAATCCCGGATAACCTCCCCATCTCAAGAACCTGAACTTAGATCTGCAAAGTCCTTTTTATCATACAAGGTACCTCTCACAGTTTCTAGGAATCGTGACCTGGGTATTTTGGGGGGCCATTATTCAGCCTACCAAAGTGAAAAACATATATTTGAATAGGAGGCTGGTGGTTTAAAGTTCTATTTCCAAATTTGGAATAAGACAGAGGCAATTACTCTCTAAAATATATAGTTTGTATAGTTTGCCTGAAAGAAACAGATAAATGAAGCAAAAGGCAGCTGTGCTTACTTTCTATGACAACCTTAAGTCGTCATCAGCATATATACCTCATCTTGAAAATGGGCACCAGGCATATCTTCCAGCATTTCTAACACTGTCAACATAGAAATATTTGCAGCAGGCTTGCAGATGCTGATTGTAATCACTAATATAATTGAGGCTGTAACCATTCTTTTCTTTTTCTGTTCTCCAAGATTACTACTTGAGTGGGCTCTCACAATCCAGTGTTTATAGTTTCCTCAGTGATGGAGGGGGAGGATGAAAGGATAGAAAGGTCCGATTTCTCATCTTCTTCAGCTTGAATATTATATGATGGTTTTATTTCTCACTGTCTCCCATTTTCAAACACTTTTATTAAATATGAAAGAGAGTCTGAAGTTAAAACTCTTTGTTTTTCATTTCAGCCCCTGTTATACAAACCAACTTGATGATGACTTAGTTAACCGAATGGTTGGGAAAAAAGAGATTTTGTGGAACAGTCAGTAATTTCTTGCTGTTTGGAAATTCTGCATGAGAATGATTAAAAACAAACACTGATGCGTACTCTTTAGAAGTGTCATAGATCCTACCAATGATACTTGATTCATACTCATGGATGCAGAGATATTCAACTTTTCTCTTTCTAGTTTTATAAGTCCCCAGGGAGAAAATTAAATGGTTATTACTATTTGATGAAAAGTATGATTTGAGCTCTCATTAGCTGAACTCTCCAGCTTAATAATATGCAAACAGACTGATCTTAGATCAGAAGACCTCTAAGTTCCCTTTAAACTCTAAGTTTTATGATTCTCTGCTTTTGTGTTTGCTGACAAAAGAACAAGAAAAAAAGAAGCAAAGATCAGCACATGTTTCTCCTTCGCGCGTGAAACATTTGCCTTTGTTTTGGCTTGGAATGCCCACTCTTAGAGGCAGATACAGCCTCGTGTGTCACATTCTTGCCACCATCTCTACACTTTTAGTTGAGATTGTCATTGACAGGGTAACACACCTGGGAAACACACCAGTTCCCAGAACCATAATTTTAAATACCATCCTAGCAGTCTCTAAATTGCAAGGGTTCCTTTGTAAGGTGAGAAACCCTCTCTCCTGGAGGTTTGTTTATTTTGCAGTTAGGAAAGATAAGGGACTCCTTTGTGAACCATTGGCTTGGAATTTAAACGTATAGTATTGCTGACAGAGTGCTGACAATTCATCATATGGTGTATTTAGCATTTTCTTTCTCTCAGGGTGGTGGGCTGGGGCGGTCCCCTCCCTTCTTCTGGGTCCCTGAGCGGAGGATCCTTGGGCAGCGATGACTCAGCCCATCTCCTGTCAACCGCTGCTGCCATCCAGTCACTGGCTCAGAAGGGTTCCCTCACCACGGGTTTATTTGTAGGGCTCACTTCCAAAACAAAGATTAAAATGCCCTTTCTCTTTAATAGTCTCACTGAACACTTGCTCGTTAATGTTCAGACACTAATAGCACTGGAAAGAGTCGTTGCTTGTGTCAACTCATCAAGTAGTCTAAACAAGACTGCTGGAGGCTGGCCAGTTCTGGCCAGTCATTGACCACAGACACGATCTGGAAGGCTGTTACAACTTGTGAAAGTGAGAGGTAGCTTTGCTTCCTGTCTAGCCCACTTCCCAGGGATTGTCCCCAGAAGCACTGGACTTTGAGGCCAGCAGGGGTTTTTGTTCAGTTGTGGCCTTAAGATGTGCTTTATTGTTTAGCACTAAAATTGAGATGTGTGTCGAAGCTGGAAAATTCTGGAAAAGCCAGAAATAAGAGCATTATCTGAAGCGAGGCTTGGCAGCTGGAAGTTTATAATTTAGTCTTGTGGTTAGAAGGTGCTGATAGTTTTTGTCCTACTTGGTTTTTGATGAGTGAGTGGGAGGATTTGCGAGTTCCCTTCTTTGGATGATGGCGGTACTTTTTCAGAGATATCGCTCCCTCCTCTTCTTCAGATTAGCCACATTTACCCCAGCCACATGCTTCCTCTCTACAAAAAGAGCTTTATAATCATTACACATCCCTCAATAAGGTGGATGGAGAAAAATCTTCAAGTGTGCCCTTCTGACAATAGCAAATAAATTCAAAAACTCAAAAGACTAATATTGAAAAAATTTGTACAGAGTTGTGTTTCATTTCTAACTCTGGAGTATTTCTCAGGAGGGGAGAAAAAGGGGCTGTATCTCTTACATGGCATCCGAGATCCAATCTGGTCTCATTTATTTGAGAACTTTTTATTAGTCACTCATTCTGTGACTAGGGATGCTAGGTGCCAGGGATTCAAAGATAAAACAACATGGTCATTGCCCCCAAGGAGTGTATATCCTTAAAATAAAGTCATTGCTGTGATGGAAAGATGAAGAAAGTACAAAAGAGAGCAGCTGAAAGAGGCTGGAAAGAGTTGATTAAGGAGATTCTATTTGAACTGAAATGTAAAGGACTATGGGGATTTGTCAGAGGAAAAAAATCAGGAGAACAGAAGGAAGGGGGATGGTTACCCAGGGAATTCAGATCCTCTCCTGCCATCAGAAGGGGGAAGGCTTTGAGGGAGATAGGGCTGCATAGACGAGCAAGGACCAGGCCATTCAGTGCCTTGTAAGTGTAGTTTTCACTCTTACGTGATGGTTAGGTGGCTGGAAATTTCCAAACAAAAAAGTGATGTGATCTCACTTGCAGGTGAATAAAAAATCAATTTGGAAAACTGAATGCATACACAAAGGGATCCACTCTTCACCTATCATCTGGTCACTGAGGCTGTGATCAGGGTACAGAGAAAAGCTACCCCCCTAGCCATCTTTTTCATCTCTATCGTGATCCATAATGGATTTAAGGGACTTTCCAAATCTTATTTCAAGCATTATGCAAGTCTTTGGGAAGTTTGTTGAGGCTTCCCAACATTTTATCTCTGTCTAGGTCTCTTTTTTCTCTTTTTGCTTTTTCCCCCAGCATCTTACCATGCCTTGCTATTTTTGAGCTCAGTGGTCTTAAGGCTTTTCAAAACATATTCAAATTTGGAGTAAAGCTATGATAATTAAAACAGTGTGACATTTTTACAAGATTGGAAAGACATAGCAATGGAAGACATAGCTGATTCAGAATCAGACTCTAGTATGCATGAAAACTTATATGAGAAATGAATCATCACAAATCAGTATTTCATGAAAAAGTGTTATTGATACATATAATTAATAAATAATACAATTCAATTTCATAAGTAATCAAAAACTGCTAACTAAAACAAAGGTAAGGTAAAAGATACCATTAAACAAGAAAAATTAAATGTAATGCCCATGAGGTATAAGTGAGAAAGGCATTCTCCAACTCAGTGAAAAAACATAACTTTTCTGGGCTGCCCTAGTGATGCAGTTGATAAGAATCTGCCTGCCAATGCAGGGGACACAGGTTTGAGCCCTGGTCCAGAAAGATCCCACATACCTCAGAGCAATAAACCCGTGCACCACAACTACTGATCCTATGCTCTAGAGCCCGCGAGCCACAACTACTGAAGCCCGCGTGCCTAGAGACAGTGCTCCACAACTAGAGAAGCCACCGCAATGAGAAGCCCACGCACTGCAACAAAGAGTAGCCCCTGCTCGCTGCAACTAGAGAAAGTCTGCAGGAAGCAATGAAGACCCAACACAGCCAAAAATAAATAAATAAAATAAAAAGACATAACCTTTCTGAAAAGGCTTGGATGTGTTATAATTTGTTTTTAAAATATTTATACCCTTGATCTCATGATTTCACTGATCAAAACATATTTTAAGAAAAAAAATTGGAGAATTAGACAAAGATTTGTGCACAAAAATGTTCATTGTAGCATTATTTATAATAACACACATTCTAAGAAGAGGTGATTTATAAAGTAATGATACCAGTAGTCATTCCTTTCACAGAAATCAACATTTATTGAGCTTCTACTACAAGCCAGTGATTTATCTCCTGTCCTTTCCATGCTGCAGATTATGAAATCAGGCTCAGAGGAGTTTGGTAATCTGCCCAAGATCACACAGTTTTGGTGCTAACCCAGATCTGGCAACAAAACCTTATTCTTTCCATTATACCTCAGTTCTTCTATTTATAAACGTGTCAATTGTTTACTTCAAAAATAACTATAAGGAGCTCCATATCTCTTTCTATTTTTCCAACATTCCAGGAAAAAAGGGAGTTCTGCTTTTGGATTCCTGTGGTGTGAGTGGGGGAGCTAGTGCCTACAGCTTGGAGAGTCAATGAATTCGTCTGCAATTTAGATCATTCATTTCCCAAGGAAAAATAGTGAGCCATAAGAATGCAATGTTCCTCCTGGGAATCTTCTCTCTCTTACTCTTGGAATAAATCCAGAGGAGACAAGCACTTAAGACACTGAGTACATCCCAGATACAATCTGTAGTAAATATTGGCTAGTCCATCTACACTCAGTGTTTAGTTATTTATAAGGCTACCTCTTCTATTAGATAACCAGTTTCTCAGGGTTAAGGAAATACAGCATTGTCAGTGCCTTGAATATAGAGAGAGTACACTGTCTAGTGGCAGAAGCAGAGGACTACAGTTATTTCTCAACAGTCAATAGCTTGACGCAGTTCTTACAGGAGGCACTGGTTGGCTTCATTTTTTGTAGAAATGGAAAGTGGAAGTAAAAACAAACTACCCGCCTCACAGGATCAGAGGTCCATCAGCCTATAGCTGCAAATTGCCAAGAAACACGTTGCAGGAATACCAAGGGTTGATGGTCAACAGAAAGGTCATAAAATAAATAACACTGGTTTTCCTCCCCCTTATATTTTCTTACTTTGAAGGCGTTTGGTACACTTGTTTCAATCCTGTGCAAAGTTCTAGTCTGCTGTCTTTAGACTGAACCAGTGGCTAGTTTCAGCTTTGGACCTCTACACAGCAAGAAGCAATAGAAAGGTCTTCCTAGTCACAGAGAAATCTCTCCTTTTCCTCTATATACACTCCTTCCCTCTTTTCTTTTCCCTCCACAAAGAATAGAATGTGTTTCTATTTCATCAAATCTGAGATAACACTGATTGTAAGACTAACCAACATTTCAGGTATAATTTAAAAAGAAAAGTACTGCCAGTTAAAATGGCACAAAGTTGGGGAGGGGAGTTGTAACTTATAATTTTTACTTTGCTTTTATTGAAAGAGTTCATTTAAGCTTATTTAGATAGATTTTTCTTTAACATATTTTGCTCTAATGCACATATACAAAGAAAAATATGAGCAAAATAACTATAAGTTATTCCTAAAGCCTTCATCCCAAGTTAACTCTTTCCATCATTTTTTGATTCAGAATTTTTCTCCACACACAGTGCTGCTCTCTGTGCTATCAAAATGTTGTGTTTGCTGCACAAGAGTGCTCCACTATTCTCTATGGGATTTTCCTTCAAGTCACAGACACCCATTTCTGCAAATGCTGGTTTTTGCTTGATCTCACCAGATCAAAGGAAGGCTTTCAGACAACAGCCAGAATTCATGTTTCTTCCTCAAATTATCTTTTAACAGTTTGTTGACTTAAATATTGAAGGGTTGCAGTTATCCAGTCATATTTCCAAAATGTCAACCAAATTCAAGGTTATGGGAACAAAAGCAATGATGATTATGTCAGGACTTCTACCTGGCCAACACTGATTATGAGATCATTGATTGTAAGATGTTAAAATGTAAGTAAGTTAGTAAAGTGGTAAGGGGATGATTTCATCTTGAGTTGATGATATAAAGTTTGTATTCAATTTCCACTGCATAGGGAGGACAGTGCGGGGAGGGATATAGGGCTAGAGGTTAGGGTTGGAGGGTTGTTTTCTGATCATTATTAACTCCAAGTCTGAGTTGTGGTGTCCCATAAAGGGCTCAGTGTTTGTAGGCTGACCCCAACATCTTTAAGGGAACTGTTTAAAGATCTTCAGGAGCTGACCAGGTACCAAGAGCCTAGGATAAAATCAGCATGTAGTTTTCATTTTATTTCCAACATTTCTAATTTATAATGGTTAATTTTTATAGAAATAGATGAACTTTAAGAAGAATCAAGTTTCTTTGTTTGCCTCACCACTGTAAAGTTCAAACACATCAGATGTTACTAAGAGTTTTCTGTGAACCCTAGGAGGGAATCTGAGCCATTTACCTGAAAATAGATATGTGGGAAACTGCCTCTACCTTTAAATTGAAGTGAGGCCAATCCGTATGTCGATTTCATTGAGGTTACATTGGAGGCATTGTTTAGTTGATTATTCATACAAGAGTGTGGAATGAAAACCAAAAGTCAATAGATGGTAGTAGGCAAAGTGTTTTATGGTTAAAAAAAAAAAAAACCACTCCCCCATTTGGATAGATTTGTGTGGGACAGAGGTAAAGGAAGGGCAATAAGATGAGGAGGGAAGAGGAGATTGGAAAGTGAAAAGTTATCACCAAAGAGGTAAATGTTTGAACAATAGACATTTTCATGACTTTCAAGCACACACAATATTTGGAATTGGCTCAAGTCTGTTTTATTCAAAAAAGACCCTTAGTCTTTCTTTTTTTAAATAATAAATTTATTTATTTTTGGCTGTGTTGGGTCTTTGCTGCTGTGCATGGGCTTTCTCTAGTTGCGGCGAGGGGGGGCTACCCTTCGTTGTGGTTTGAGGGCTTCTCATTGTGGTGGCTTCTCTTGTTGCGGAGCATGGGCTCTAGGTGCTTGGGCTTCAGAAGTTGTGACACGCAGGCTCAGTAGTTGTGGCTCACAGACTTTAGTTGCTCTGCAGCATGTAGGATCTTCCCAGACCAGGGCTCTAACCCATGTCCCGCACATTGGCAGGCAGATTCTTAACCACTGTGCCACCAGGGAAGTCCAAGACCCTTAGTTTTTAGGAATAAACTACATTATGTTAAAACTATATCACTCTGGTCTTCTCCATAGATTGGAATAAATTTTTGTCCAAAAGTATGTGACATCCTATTTTGGTCAATTGTTGTTTAATTTTATTATGTAAAATTTCCAAGTTCAAGAATGAGAATCTGACCAAAGCCCAGAAGCAGAAATACAACTTAATGAGCCCCATGTTAGGAACAAAAACAACAAAAATGTTAGCCTCTTCATGTTTAGAGCATATCTTTACATTTTTCTGTAAATAATCTGTAGATAATTTGTTTTCTGAATTCATTAAGTTTTTGGCTAAAAAATATGGAAAATGCACAAAAGTGGTCCAAACAGATGTCAAAAGAGATATTAAATGTAACCACTGGTTATTTGTTTACCTAGACTTCACTTTGTATTAAGACTTTGCATACATCTTATTAATGAGAATTGAAAATTTTTATATGCGACCAAAATATTTTCAGTTTTGCATTTAAAATTTCAAGTCAAAACCTCTGAATATGTTTTTGTCATCTAGAAAAACAAGTAGGAGACATGTTCTTCATCTTGTTCTTTGGTTCTAAGAAATTATCTGCTTAAACACCAAATGATATTTTCATATTTCATATTATCTTTTTCATAGTCATTTCATATTATATTATTGTTGCTGGTAATTTTTCAGTCCAGTTTTGCATTTTCTGATTAATCATTAAAAAAAAAAAGACTCTTCGGACAATTGCAAATAGATAGGAAATAATTTAATGGAATTGTCAGCTATTAGTCTATATTTTTGGAATACTTAAAATTTCCCTCATATTTATGCTTTTTCCCTACAGTTTTATTATACTCTAATTCTTTTTTTTTTTTTTTTTTTTTTTTTTTTTTTGCGGTATGCGGGCCTCTCACTGCTGTGGCCTCTCCCGTTGCGAAGCACAGGCTCCGGACGCGCAGGCTCAGCGGCCATGGCTCACGGGCCCAGTCGCCCCGCGGCCATGTGGGATCTTCCCGGACCGGGGCACGAACCCGCGTCTCCTGCATCGGCAGGCGGACTCTCAACCACTGCGCCACCAGGGAAGCCCTATACTCTAATTCTTAAATGATACAAGCTTATCTCTAGCTCCTCCTTTGTTCAAATTCTCACAAACCCTGTTTCAATGAAGGACACACTAGTGGGATAAGTCAAGGAGAGTGATACATATCGTGCTATGGTGTTGGCCAGGCCACTTAGCCTGAGAGGGTAAAAAGCAAAGGATATGAGTCATAATGGAAACAAACTAAAGGGCTCTGGTTGATTGGGACCAGCACTTGTAACTTTGTTGGAACCCAAGCTTTTTCCCACTTGCTCTCCATCCACACCAACATCTCAGGTGACTCGTGAATTATCCTTAGGATCCAATTATTGTAGCTGCTATAGTTTATTCTCTTCCCATCTCTGTCACAGCAATGTGATTGCTTTCCTCTCTTTAACTTTTCTATACACACGTGAATGCATGTACACACACACACACACACACACACACACACACACACACACACACACACTTGCAGTAGCTGATGTTCAGTAAGCCATTCTGAGCCTACATCCAGGGTGCTGTTGAAGTTTTTGAACTTCACATTAATGAAGTTCCCCTGCCCCAGGGGGCTGTCCCCTTCTCTGCCTGTCTCCCCCTTCTGTGTCACAGCAGACCTCTCTTGCCTCCCCAGGGGAAATTCTGTTTCCAACATCCATTTTCCCAGTTACCTCCCCCAAATCAGTCTCTCCTTCTTGAGTGGGGGGAACTTACAACATTATTAGAGGTTACAAAATCATATTATCTTCATCTTTTTATTCATTTTAATTTTTTAAATTAATTTTTATTGGAAAAAGGTTACTTTACAATGTTGTGTTAGCCTCCACTATACAACAAAATGAATCAGCCATACACATACAGATATCTCCTCCCTGTTGGACTTCCCTCCCATTTAGGTTACCACAGTGCATTAGGTAGAGTTCCCTGTGCTATACAGTATGTTCCCATCAGTTGTCTATTTTATACATAGTATAATATGTATATGTGTCAATTCCTATCTCTCAGTTCCTCCCTCCCCACTCCTCTCCCCTTGATATTCATACATTATGTTCTCTACATCTGTGTCTCTATTTCTGCTTTGCAGATAAGATCATCTATAGCATTTTTCTAGATTCCACATACATACATTAATGTACGATATATGCTTTTCTCTTTCTGACTTACTGCACTCTATATGACAGTCTCTAGGTCCATCCATGTCTCTGCAAATGACCCAGTTTAAGTTTTTTATGGCTGAGTAATATTCCATTGTATATATGTACCACATCTTCTTTATCCATTCCTCTGTCGATGGAAGTTTAGGTTGCTTCCATGACCTGGCTATTGTAAATAGTGCTGCAATGAACATTGGGGTGCATGTGTCTTTTTGAATAATGCTCTTCTTAGGGTATATGCCCAGGAGTGGGATTGCATGATCATATGGTAGCTCTACTTTTAGTTTTTTAAGGAACCTCCATACTGTTCTCCATAGTGGCTGTATCAACTTACATTCCCACCGACAGTGCAAGAGGGTTCCCTTTTCTCCACACCCTCTCCAGCATTTATTGTTTGTAGATTTTTTTGATGATGACCATTCTGACTGGTGTGAGGTGATACCTCACTGTAGTTTTTGATTTTGTTTTTTGGGGGCTGTGTTGGGTCTTCGTTTCTCTGTGAGGGCTTTCTCCATTTGCAGAGAGCAGGGGCCACTCTTCATCACAGTGCGCTGTCCTCTCACTGTCGCGGCCTCTCCCGTTGCGGAGCACAGGTTCCAGACGCGTAGGCTCAGTAGTTGTGGCTCACGGGCTTAGTTGCTCCACGGCATGTGGGATCTTCCCAGACCAGGGCTCGAACCCATGTCCCCTGCGTTGACAGACAGATTCCCAACCACTGAGCCACCAGGGAAGCTCCTCACTGTAGTTTTGATTTGCATTTCTCTAATAATTAATGATGTTGAGCATCTTTTCATGTGCTTCTTGGTCATCTGTATGTCATCTTTGGAGAAATGTCTATTTAGGTCTTCCTCCCACTTTTGATTAGGTTGTTTTTTTGACATTGAGCTATATGAGCTGCTTGTATATTTTGGAGATTAAACCTTCATCAGTTGCTTCATTTGCAAATATTTTCTCCCATTCTGAAGGTTGTCTTTTCACCTTGTTTATGGGTTCCTTTATTGTGCAAAAGCTTTTAAGTTTCATTAGGTCCCATTTATTTACTTTTGTTTTTATTTTCATTACTCCAGGAGGTGGGTCAAAAAAGATCTTGCTGTGATTTATGTCAAAGAGTGTTCTGCCTATGTTTTCCTCTAAGAGTTTGATAGTGTCTCGCCTTACATTTAGGTCTTCAATCCATTTTGAGTTTATGTTTGTGTATGGTGGGAGGGAGTGTTCTAATTTCATTCTTTTACATGTAGCTGTCCAGGTTTCCCAGCATCACTTATTGAAGAGGCTGTCTTTTTTTCACTGTATATTTTTGCCTCCTTTTATCACAGATTAGGTGACCATAGGTGCATGGGCTTATCTCTGGGTTTTCTATCTTGTTCCACTGATCTATATTTCTGTTTTTGTGCCAGTACCATACTGTCTTGATTACTGTAGCTTTGTAGTATAGTCTGAAGTCAGGGAGCCTGATTCCTCCAGCTTCTTTTCTCTTTCTCAAGATTGGTTTGGCTATTCGGGGTCTTTTGTGTTTCCATACAAAGTGTAAAATTTTTTTGTTCTAGTTCTGTAAAAAATGCCATTAGTAGTTTGATAGGGATTGCACTGAATCTGTAGATTGCTTTGGGTAGTATTGTCATTTTCACAATATGGATTCTTCCAATCCAAGAACATGGTATATCTCTCCATCTGTTTGTGTCCTCTTTGTTTTCTTTCAAGAGTGTCTTATAGTTTTCTGTGTACAGGTCTTTTGCCTCCTTAGGTAGATTTACTCCTAAGTATTTTATTCTTTTCATTGCAGTGGTAAATGAGATTGTTTCCTTAATTTCTGTTTCTGCCTTTCAGTTGTTAGTGTATAGGAATGCAAGGGATTTCTGTGTATTAATTTTGTATCCTGTAAATTTACCAATTTCATTGATTAGCTCTAGTAGTTTTCTGATGACATCTTTAGGATCTTCTACGTATAGAATCATGTCATCTGCAAACAATGACAGTTTTACTTCTTCCCTTTCAATTTGTATTCCTTTTATTTCTTTTTCTTCCCTGATTGCTATGGCTAGGACGTCCAAAACTATGTTGAATAATAGTGGCAAGAGTGGACATCCTTGTCTTGTTCCTGATCTTAGAGGAAATGCTTTCAGTTTTTCCCCATTGAGAATAATGTTTGTTGTGGGTTTGTCATATATGGCCTTTATTATGTTGAGGTAGCTTCCCTCTATGCCCATTTTCTGGAGAGTTTTTATCATAAATTGGTGTTGAATTTTTTCAAAAACGTTTTCTCCATCTATTGAGATGATTATATGGTTTTTATTCTTCAATTTGTTAGTATGGTGTATCACATTGATTGGTTTGCATTTATTGAAGAATCCTTTTAATGTGTTGTTGGATTCTGTTTGCTAGTATTTTGTTGGGGATTTTTGCATCTATATTCATCAGTGATATTGGTCTGTAATTTTCTTTTTTTGTGCGATATCTTTGTCTGGTTTTGGTATCAGGGTAATAGTAGCCTCGTAGAATGAGTTTGGGAGTGTTCCACCATCTGCAATTTTTTGGAAGAGTTTGAGAAGGATAGGTGTTAGCTCTTCTCTAAATGTTTGATAGAATTCACCTGTGAAGCCATCTGGTCCTGGACTTCTGTTTGTTGGAAGATTTTTAATAAGTTTCAATTGCATTACTTGTGATTGGTCTGTTCATATTTTCTATTTCTTCTTGGTTCAGTCTTGAAAGGTTTTACTTTTCTAAGAATTTGCCCATTTCATCCCGGTTGTCCATTTTATTGGCATAGAGTTGCTTGTAGTAGTCTCTTAATGGTCCTTTGTATTTCTATGGTGTCAGCTGTAAGTTCTCCTTTTTCATTTCTAATTTTACTGATTTGAGTCTGCTCCCTTTTTTTCTTGATGAGTCTGGCTAAAGGTTTATCAATTTTGTTTATCTTCTCAAAGAACCAGCTTTTAGTTTTATTGATCTTTGCTATTGTTTTCTTCATTTCTATTTCATTCTATCTTCTTCTTTTAAAGAGGTGGTGTGGACGGGACAGGTATGGAAAGGGCCAAGTAATAGGTAGCATTTCTTCATTTTCTGTGTTAAAATGACTTGTGGGTATGTAATCCTGGGCCTTAAAATCAGTAATCCAGAATTTTGGCCTTCTTGATTTCTCTGTCCATGAAATGGGAGACTATGTATCCTGCCAGCCAGAGGATTATGACGACTGTCTACCCAGCATACTTAGTTTTAGTTCAAAGCTACCAGCATAAAGTATTATTTGAGGATGAGTTGAGGTACTATGCCAGGTATCCATATGAAACATGTCCAGAACATTAATACCTTCATCCTTTGTTTCAGGAATCCTGAAACCCCCAACCCATTGAAGTAACATGGCTGTGGGTTATACTTTTGTACAAGACAAAAGCACGCCTTTTACAAAAACGTCTTTAACTTCAGTGGCTGGAGGTTTCGTGTTTTCTGTTGTGTGAGGTTCACAAGACTTTGGGAAAGAGCACATATTTCTGGCTTATGTGGATTCTCACCCTAAGTTTACACGGAAGCACAGCTGAAACTGAGTTTTGCTTGATTTCCACCTGAAACCAGAATTCATCTCAGGTTCATTTGAAATGTGCACCTATCTAGTTTAGGACTGGAGGCAGCAAACCTCTCAGCCAGCTTGGCCTGAATCTGAGGTTTTGATTCAGAAGTTTGGAGTTTTCATTCAGGAGCTTTGCACATTCCTGGGCTATTTCAGGCCATGATCTGAAATGCCATCAGTCTCACTTCAGACCACATGGAGTAAAGATAGAGACCTCTATGGCTCTTACTTTCTGGTCACACATTCATTCCAATGTTTCTATGTCCTCTGCCGCTTTCACTAGACTTCTACAGTGAATACTTTTTCTCAAAAAAAAAAAAAAAAAAAAAAAAAGACACTAGATATTAGCATCAGTGGCTGCTAGAAATGAACTGATCAAAAAGCCTATCAATTTCTTTACACTCCATTACATGCATTGAACAATTGTTTCCAAAGTGTTTGCTTTTACTTCCCTCAACAGAAGTACTTTTGAATCCAATAACCACCTCCAACTATATAGTGTTTTAAGATTTGAAAGTATTATTTCTAATTATGTTGGTCAGGTTTTTTTTCTTTTTTGGCTGTGCTGCGCAGCTTGTGGGATCTTAGTTCCCAGACCAGGAATCGAACCCGGCCCTTGGCAGTGAAAGCATAGAGTCCTAACCACTGGACCGCCAGAGAATTCCCTGTTGGTAACTTTTCAAGAAGGTCCATTATATAATTTCAAGTATAAAAATCACCAAAAATTCTAGTCAGTTCTTTAAAATATATAGGTCTTTGGAATAAATGAGACAATATGAAGTTGTGCATTTTTTAACGTCTGGGAATTATACCATTGATTTTCCCTGTGTTGGTTATTGTCCCAACGTGAAAATCTATTTGCATGACAAGGTCTCATTTATACTTCAGTGACTCATTTTTATGGTGAACTATATTTTGTTGCTGCTTTCAGTATAGATAATAGTAGATCACAAGATGAAATGGAGTAAACCCACATAAAATAGAGAAATTTCTATTAGGTTTGACAATGGGGAGAAATCCCTGTTTCCTTTGGTGAATAATGCAGATGAAGGATTGTTCTTGGTTATAGTGTTTTAGGAGACATCTGGCTACAGAGTATTGGGTTTTCCCAGAAAATAGTGCTTTACAATTGATTTCCAAGTTATTTCTCAAATCCTCAGGAAACAGATTAGCCTTGCAGCATAGCCTTATTTATTCAAACATATTAGAAATCAAAGTGGGTTTGAACTGGTAAAATGTCTGAATTGAAGACTATTTGTAGAGAAATGCATCTGGATTCCTTTTAAGGATATACCATCATTGCAACATGATTAATAACGTTTCTAAGCCAAATCCTTTGAAGGAAACTCTTTCATGAATAGAAGAGACAGTTGAGAATAAATTATAATCATCAAGTCAATTGTTTCTAATAAGTGGGTTCTAGAAAACTGTTTGTTCCTTTAAGATTTAAGAGTCTCCCCAAGTCTAGTTTTCACTATTAATTATCTGGGTACACTTTGTGTTCACAGAGAATGCAAACGTATGCTTTAATCCAGTTTCTGAATCAGGGAGGTTTGGGAGAAAATGGGGGGCATGACTTAGCCCCTAGGTGGCTGCCTCCCTGGCTAGGTCAGTTATCACTGCTGGCTACATTTTCTATTTTCTCTTCCATTACCACAATATCCCAGGCAAATAAATGCATCTCCCCTCGGCCCCCATTTTCTCTGGTGCTCAGCGGCCCCATTTCCCAGCCCCAGATCACCATCAAGCTTAAAACCTCCTTCATCCATCTTTCTCCCTCCTCCCCAGAGTACAATCAATGACCAAGAAGAATCCAGCCAATGATTTCACAGCAATCTCACTCTTCCTCTCTGTTTCCTCTGCCAGAATCCTGGCTCAGTAGTTTATTTTTTGCCACCTGGCCTAACCATAGTCTTTCAGCAATCCTCTCGCCCTCTAACCACCTTCCTGTCAATCCATCCCGCAGAACATTGATCACACCACTCGTCTGCTGAAAAACCTCTCGTGGCCCAGCCCTTGGGAGCCTCCACAAGAGCTTACCCCAGTTCTTTCCAATGTGAGCTCCTGCTCCCCTCTGGGTAAACCTCACACTTGAGCCAGTCATGACTTCCATGACTGTGGGCCTTCCAACCTCTTTACATACTCTCATGCCATTCCCCCATTTTCCTTTCAAAATCCCATCAATACCTTAGAGTCGAAACCAAATATCAAAGCTTCCTTTAGGCATATCATACAGGCGTACTAGCCATTTATAAATACATGATTATCCAGTGCCTTTGCAAATCTGTATATCACATATGCGTATATATCTTGTACTCACGAAACACTCAATAGTTAACAAAGAACTTTCACCCACTTTAACTCATTTAATTCTTACACCAAACCCATGAGATGGGCCATATCAACAGTCGACAAATGAAGAAGCTGAATCTGGGGAAGTTGCATGGATTACCCAAGGTCACCTAACTGAGAGGTGACAGAAGCAGGTTTCACACTCAGATCTTGGAACAACTCTGGGTTGCTTTCAACCCTATGACAATGACCTCTATTCTAATGGTACAGTGACATGGATGAAGTAATTTCTGCAGCAAATGGCAAGAGAGGCCAGGCCACGGAGGGTCACAGGAGGTCTCTGAGAAGAGCAGTGACATGATCGAAGTGCTGCTGCGGGAAGATGGATCTGGCGGGGCTGCATGGAGGGGATGGGAGCAGGAAAGCCCTGCTGGAAGCCATCGCTCTCTCTTCTGAACTCCCGACGCTTAGTTTATACTCCCCGTGCAGCATTAATCCAGTGCTGCAAACTGGTTATTTATTTGTTTACGTTGACTCCCTTCCTACTAATACTTTGCCTAGAGCAGAAAGGATTTAATGTGGCTTTAAACTGTCTTATATTTTACAGCTAGATTAATACAACTAGGTTCTTATCTCCTCCACTTGATTTTAAGTATTGAGTGTAAAAATCATGGATTTTACATCTTTGTACTAACCATATGTTTGACGTGAAGCCATACTGATTGTGGATGTTCAGAATCCAATGAATGAATGAATAAATGAATGAAAGGGCATTTGAGAGATTTCTGCTAAAGATGGGATTGGTGAGGGGACATGGCTAAATAAATTACAATATTTGATACTTCAATATCATCTGTAACCATTAATAGCATGAGGCAGATCTATATGAGTTAAAATGGTGAGAAGACTGTGGTACACTGTTTAGTAAATCACAGAATACACACTCATATATACAAAAATAATTGTGCGCATATGTGTATGTGAGTGTTGGATGCATATAGAACTATTAACACTGGCTGCCTCTGGAAAAAGTAATGGGATCAGGAAAGACTTTTATGTTATAGTTTGTATCCGGAATTTATATAATTCTCTATAGTTTTGTACACACTGTGAAATGTATTTTACAAGGAGTTTGTATGACTTCTGTGTGTCCAGAGAATTTGGTAATGCAAACCATATATAACTAAGGACTAATACTACAGTTTCATGTTGTCTTGTGGCCTTAGCCAGGGTTTAAAAGAACCATTTAGTCTCTCCCATGTGCTGAATGTCTTCTTTTAACTTAATCCTGAAGATTCTTTCCAGTTTATTTGTGATCAAGACCCACCTCCGAGTCCAGCTTTCTTCTCTGTGTTGTCTGCTCCCCAGGGGGCCAGAGAAGATGCCCCACACGTGGTCTCCTGGCATCCTTTCTGTCTTTCCTTTTTAGGACTTTTAATGCCGCATCCTGGTCCCTCTCAATTTGGCTCTCCTTCGTCTGCTTGGGACCGTCTACTTGGACCCAGCCCAGCTGCTTCCCAAAGCCTCCCCAGCAAGATGTCACAATGCTCCTTGACATCTTCAGTGCAGCTCCTAGAGGTTTAACTTGCATGTGTTAAACCACTTTGGACCTGTTTGTTTACTTTTAATAAAAAGAACAAGGCTACTACATTTCTGATTCTCTCCTCTCTCCATCTCCCTGTCACACCTCCAGATCAACAACCATGATTTTTCAGAAGGAAATTACTTTCCTTAAAGATTTCATTGTGTTCTCCATCAATGAGAAAACATAGTTATTGGGTGGTTACAAGCTTTTTAACTACTAACACCCAAATAGTAATTAGAACTAAGATTGTCATCATTCATCATTAGCCTTTCTTTTCCGTGCATTTGAGTATGTTCTCTTTTGAAAAGTACACTTTTCTTCTTAAACTTTTTCTATTTATCCACTCACCGCTAAATACCTTCCTTAAATTGCATTAAATCTCACTTACGTTCAACTCTCCTAACACTTTAATCATTATCAGAAGCATTGGGTCTTATCAGACAGCAGTTTATAATTTCATCTTGCTTGACCAAGTAAACCACACAATAAAATGCGATGCTATGGAACAGTCTTCAGGAACCCAAGGAGTTTCATAGTTCATAGTTACCAGACACACTCTACCACTATTGTCACCATCTCTCCCACTTTCCTCAACTGTTTATTGAACATCCCAGAAGCTCAGGGGCACTGTCACTCTAGCAGTCAAGTCTTAAACCAAGAACCCCTTCCACCAAGAACCAGCTAGGAATGTGGTGCATCAAGAATGCCTACTACATGCTCCACAGTCACCATACCTCCTGTAACTGTGCCCAATCACATTGTACCTGATGTGCTGCTGATCACATATAAGACATGCAGAGCTAAATATGTAAGCAGCTTCTGGCAGGAAAGAGCTCTCTGCAGGAGGCACCCCTTTGTCTTGTCACTAACCTTAAACCAGGCACCTCCATGCTCTACTCATCTGTGGACTTAGCACACCATTCAAATCTCTTGGTCACACAGTACCTTGCCTAACCTGTTGGTTCTTTCCATAGACCAACGAATTAGAAATGAAAAATAAGTAATTAACAGCTGAGCAGATCTCTCCCCTAGCTTCCCCTTCAGTAATCTCAGGAACAAACTGTGTGAACAAGATAGCATCTAAAGGAAAATCCCAAGAAGTTGACAAGCCTGCATACAGTGGGGCATGGCGATGACTCTGACCCCCATCTCAATGACTAACTGAGATTACTTCCCTTTTTGCCTTTAAAAACTTTCATGGCCGAGCAGAATCTTCAGAGGTGGTTTTGGGGGGATGCTGAGTCCACCATCTCCCCAGATTGCTTGCATTCTGATTAAAAGCAACTTTCCTTTCTACCAACATTTGCCTCTCTTGAGGATTGATTTTTGAGCAGTGAGCTAAGTTCCATAACAAATAGTGGGCAGTGGGTAAAACTTTAAAACAGAGCATATATAAAATTTCAGGCAGATTTGTGAAGTTCAACATAAATTGTTCTTGCACTACTCTGATGTCACCCAAATTCCTCTTTCTAGGCAAATTCATTCTCTCTCACCTCTATACACTGGAAATTGAATCAAGCCATGGTTTTCAAATTTTGTGGTCACAGATTCCTTGAGAACCTGATGAAAACCATGAACCCTCCTTTTCCTGAAAAAATCTACTTGTTTATATACATGAAAAATTACAATTTCAAGGCTTTTGCCTATCCCAATGACCCTTAACTCCAGAAGTTTTTTTCTTAGATCCTAGGTTAAGAACCCTGAAGTACAAAGCAGCACTATTCACAATAGCCAAGTCATGGAAACAACCTAAATGTCCATTGACAGATGAATGGATAAAGAAGATGTGGTATGTATATATATATATATACATATATATATATGTATATATATATATATATATATACAATGGAATATTACTCAGCCATTAAAAAGAATGAAATAATGCCATTTGTGGCAACATGGATGAACCTACAGATTATCATACTAAGTGAAATAAGTCAGGCAGAGAAAGACAAACGTCATATGATATCACTTGTATGTGGAATCTAAAAAAAATGACACAGATGAGCTTATTTATAAAACAGAAATAGACTCACAGACATAGCAAACAAACTTATGGTTACCAAAGGGGAAAGAGAAGGGGAGGGATAAATTAGGAATTGGGAATTAACAGGTACACACTACTGTATATAAAATAGGTAAACAGCAAGGACCTACCGTATAGCACAGGGAACTATATTCAACATCTTGTAATGACCTGTAATGGAAAAGAATCTGAAAAAGAATGTATATGTATAATTGAATCACTTTGCTATACACCTGAAACATTGTAAATCAACTCTACCTCAATTAAAACAAAAGAACCTTGAATTAAAGGGAAGAAATCAATCTTCTGGCATAAAGTCCAGAAGTCTGGGTAAAGAGATTCTAAATGGAGCTTATAGGTGGTTCTCACAGACAAGACAGAGGATGAGAAGGGAGGTGGTGGTGTGTAGGGAAACAATAAAAGAGATATTGGTGAAATAAAGGATTGGCATAATGGTGATATGCCTGTGGGTCAATCTGCGATGAGGCTGAGAACAAAGGCCTAGGCCAAACTGCTAAATTCCCTCAGGTAGTAGAGCTGAATGCTTAAAATTTTGTATCAGGTGGATGTGGGTGAAGCCTGGCTCTGTCCTAAAGTAACCCTTAAACAATTTCCTCATCCTTCTCTAAACCCCACTGTCTTCAGCTGTAAAATGAGGATAGCTGTGGTTTAATGGGGATGTAAATGAAGGACTTGTGAAATGCTCGTTACAATGCCTACACCTATTAACATTATGCTGTTTCTCTTTTTCAGACACTGAAAGGATCCTGTGCAGGTCATTTACATTATTGTGTGAATTACAGTTAAATGCTAACTCACTGAAAGCTATTTGTACATTAAACCCTCTTTCAGTGTAGGAAGCTGTCCTATGTCAGTCCTTGGCAAAAACGTGGAGGTGATAGGCACAAGGTAAAGGAGGAAGTTGAAAAGACACTATAGCATCTTTAAAATCACAGCTCTGGGACAGCTAAGCTAGACCTAAAGAATAATTTAGAGAGGCAAAGGGGAAGGACTGTAGCAGGTATTATGGAGTCAGGAGGTGCATCTGGTCCTGGGTCTCATGCCCTCTGTATTCCGCTGGCTGTATTTGAAAACCATGATTAAAATCCATCTATGGTCAGCGATAGGCAGGGCACTCAGTCACCTGGAAAGTCCTGTGGTCCAGCCCACAAATCTAAACTGAACAAAGATGTCAACCGCATGAGTTAAAAATTATTGCCTAAAATTGCAAGTATATTGACCTGACATCTACAAAAAGGGAGAATTGCAATATCATAAACACAGTTGATGGAGTGCAGAGGATCTATCACAGAGGACAAACTTCAAGCCAATCTGTGAAGTGGCCAAAGTCGAGATTTTTCAGTACTGGTGGTAACCATGCTTTATGATTCGGCCATGTAATGCATCATCCTGACCACTGCTTTCGACAGAGTTTCATTATTGTGATAAATAGCGTGGTTACAATAGCCAAGCATGGTTTCCCCTCAGGCCGCTCTGTCTTTATTATACTGGGACACCCATGGTTCCAGGAAGGGCTTATGGTCTACTCTACTAATTCTCCAAGGAAAACACGTAGAGCCTTTAGAATGATGACATAGTGTGATCAGAGGAGATTTAAGCTTTTATTTACCCATTTCTATACTAGTAATCCTAACCCCTTGAAGTATATAAAGATTTTATTTCATGTTCTATTAAAACAGACCTGTAGCACTTCCTCTAACTTAATGACTCAGGTGCATGTAATCTTAAAACCTTGAAAGTCAGACGTCTGTGTATGTGCTTATTGTTTGTAGTGTATATATATGTTACAAACATATCAAATTGTTTGATGAAAACTTATGTCTCTGGATTTCATTTTACTTCGTGGAATGAAATCTGAAACTATTCAGATTATTTAAGTAGGTTACTTAAAGCATAACAATGATTGTGCAACTTGTTTTGTTTTTTAAATATTTAAAAGGCCCATGAGTTGTTTGACCCTACAAACAGAGATTTTAGTTTCTAACTTTGTCTGATCTTCATTAACAACCGTTCCTTCCTTACAAACAGATGAAATAGACGGGGACGCAAAGCTCTCTAACTCCTTCCAAATCTGATGCTCTGATGCACACCCCCCTCCCCCCACCACCCCCCCGCCCAGTCCCTTCTCTCTCTCCTATGGTTACCAGTTAACTTTTTTATGGGATTTGTTAACTGTCAGTTAAGAGGGAAATTAAACTTGGGAATCTTCACTTTTTGCAGAATGCCAAGGATTTGTAGGGCTGTAAGTTATGAGACATCATCTCTACCTTAAGGGAATAGCCTTAATTCCTTGGAGCTATTTCACATTTTGTTTTGTTTCTTTGATTAGTTTAACAACTTTCACAGATTTAAGAATGAAAGATCTAATATCTGTTTATTTTATTTATTTTCTCAGATCACAAAAATATTACCAATGTTAATATGTGTTTGTTTTAAAACCATGAAAACTTTTACTCATATTATTTGGCAAATAAAATTTACATGATTTTGCGTTAAGCAAAAAAAAAAAAAAAAAGAAGAAGAATGAAAGATATAATTCCAGGGCCCAGGCCCACTGTATTTGTAAATGAATGGAAAGTTAATTGAGGAAAAAGGCAGAGTGTATTTCATTCATTGTTAATTTAAGTGGAGCCGATAAGCAAAGAAGGAACAGGCTTTTAAATTCCCAAGTATGTTTCTCAGTTTATGTCAATATTTTGGATTTCTTTTCCATGGTAATTTCAAAGGTCAGAGTTATGTTTGTTTCTTTGTTTTTATGAAATGTTTTACAATATAAACTTCTCTTCTGGAAAAGCTTTCATAGATGTAGAGTTCTAAAAATGTAATGAATTTTAGTAAGAGATCTGATCAAACTTTGAACATTCACATTTGGTTCAGTAAGATAGTCAACTGTTTTCTTGTACATTTCTTAATATTATACAATTCTTTCTCATATGAATGATTTTACTTTTACTAGATATATAACTATGTAAAATCTTAAAGTTCCAGGGGAGTGAAACTGCAAAGCTGGAGAAGTGGCTTGCTGTAGTGTTCGATGAACCTCTTCTTTGTTTCCATTATTTTCAGTTTGGTTTTGGTTTTCTAAGAATTTGCACCCTCGATTTTGGAACTCATTATTTCAAGCTCCAATAATCCTAAAAACAAAAGCTGAAACTATGGAATTTTTTATGGTTTTAACTTGATCGTTCCGTTTCACCTTGAAAAGGGCAAGAATTTGCCCCCAACTAAGCCAAATTTGTGGAATAGCTTGATGAAAATGGCAAGTGTTTTGTGTATGGTGGTGATGTCCACAGCGGTGTGATCTTTCCTGCCTTCACATTGTATTACATGAAATGTTCATGTCGTTCTTCTAGAAATGCTAACGTTATTTTTCTAAGACTCCTTTCATTCTTTTTTCAGTCAAAGGGTAGAAGTAATTTGCAAGGAGTTTAGTGTTGTGATAATGTCTGGGGTTCATACTTTAGTGAGAATTCAGAAATGGATTACAAATAGGTGGTTCAGTTTTCTCATCTGTAGTAATGGAGGGGAAGTTCATGGATTACCTTATAAGACATAGAGAAGCAGCGCAGCAGGGAACATACATATGAAAAGGTTAAAATAGTTCTAAGAAAACAGCTTCAGCAACAAATTTCATAAAGATTAAATGAGAGACCACTGAACATTCTCCCTCTTGTTATTTGGTCCTTAAATAAAATTACAAAACACAACAGACTTTGTATTTTATTCTTGCCTCTGCTGCTGACACTGAATGATCAAAAATAAGCGCTGGGATTGATGTTGCTTATTTGCAGTCTCTTGGCTGCTCTCAGAATTCAGGAAAGATAAAGTCTGTGGTGACACACATACACACGCCACAAATCCTTACATTTTCAAAAGTAACACTGAGATTCCAATGTTCTTCCTCTGCTTTTTTATCCTGAATACCTATTCCTAAAAGATCTTTTAAACTCCATCAAGGTTTTCAACCATCTCCTTGTCTCTTAGTCATTCAATCTGGTCCTAATATGTTAATTTTGGCCTTCCTCTAGTCAAGCTTCCTGTCATAGCATCCAGAGAGAAAGAACAATATGGAAAAGAGGAAAGTAAAGAGAACACAATGTTAACAGATAGGAAAGAATGGAAACAAAAGATTAATGCAATTCCATAACTACAAAGTCCTAGAGAAAGAGAAAGAATCTGGGAAGGTTAATTATATTAGGCCTGTAAAACATTTGAGCTTTTCAGAGAAAACCGGGAAATGAGGACGTGATCAGCAAATGGAGAGAGAAGTTGCATTTCATCAGCAGGGACAGGAGGAGCTCTTCCCTGGAGGGGCTGTGCACAACAGCCAGCCATGGACTTAGAAGCTCAGGAGCCCCAAGACACACTTAGCCTCATGACATTTCTCGGTTGTCTGACAACCAACAGAATGATAAAAGGGGAGTTCCCAAGGAAGATATTCCTCTTCTTTGGTCTACCAGACTGGATTCCAGGGCCACTCTCGATCCCCCAAAGCATCCTAAGTCCTGTTTTTCAGCTCTGAGTCAGGATCTGGGGGTGGGGGAAGGAAGGGGATTGGATATGCCTCTTGGTTATGGAGGGTTTGCTGAGATTTTTCGGATGCTTCCAGGCTGATTCCAGAAAGCCTGGTCTAAGATTGATAGGCTGAGACCATATATCCATGTTTGCTCAGGGCAGACACAATTGACACCTGTTATTCCATGAGAATTAAGAACACATCGATCACTGTCAAAAGAGATGGATGAAAATTCTAAGCCCATCCTAAAGTTTAGGCTCTGAGATCTCTAGGAGACCCAGTCATTTATGAGCCTTTTTGAATTGGAAGGAGTGTGAGCCAGATTGGCTCACAAGTGACAGAGGACATCAACTCTCTGCAGTCTCCCTGAAGGCTAGGGAGTGAAGATGACAGCCATAAGCTAGAATCATTCTGTGGTCTCAATATACAAACATGACTGGCATATCTGGCTATAGACAGAAGGCAATGAATTTAACTCTTGGGACAGGGGTTCTCAGATTTGGGGGCATGTATCTTGTTTCTTGGAGCATTTTCAAACTAGGATCTCTGTATCCCACCCTTGGACTTCATGACTCACTGTGTCAGGGGTAGGTCACTGGGACCCACGAAAGGAAATTCTGATGTTCACCGTTAATGGTGAATTTGTTCCTTAAGGCATGCTAAATAAAGGTAGGTCTCCACTAGGGTATTAATTTAACTTCTGAAAAGAAAAATAAATTGTAATTACAGCTAAAACAACTAACGAGGAAAGGCAACTGTGCTCTTGATCTTTTAACCACTTTGGAAAAAGGCAACCAAATACAGCAAGAAAAAAATATAGAAAGTCATCACCCATGATATAAATATGTAGGGAGTTTCTTTTAATATTAATTACCCTTTAAAAACATGAATTTACTTCATTATCATATTTGATCATCAAGACAACTTATGAGATAGGAATTATTACCATAGTTGAAGAAAATGAGACTCAGTGAGTTTATGTAGTCAGTCCAAACTAGTAGATAATTATTCTTATAAAAATTCAAATAAATTGTAGGAATATAGGGGGGAAAATGACAAAGGAGGAAACTATCATCAAAAATAATATGAAGCTATGGTCAGCTAATCTATGACAAAGAAGGCAAGAATATACAATGAAAAAAAGATGGCCTTTTCAATAAGTGGTGCTGGGAAAACTGGACAGCTACATGTAAAAGAATGAAATTGGAACACTCCCTCCCACCATACACAAACATAAACTCAAAATGGATTAAAGACCTAAATGTAAGGCGAGACACTATCAAACTCTTAGAGGAAAACAAAGGCAGAACACTCTTTGACATAAATCACAGCAAGATCTTTTTTGACCCACCTCCTAGGGTAATGAAAATAAAACCAAAAATAAACAAATGGGACCTAATGAAACTTAAAAGCTTTTGCACAGCAAAGGAACCCATAATCAAGGCGAAAAGACAACCCTCAGAATAGGAGAAAATATTTGCAAATAAAGCAACTGACAAAGGATTAATCTCCAAAATATACAAGCAGCTCATACAGCTCAATGTCCAAAAACAAGCAACCTAATCAAAAAATGGAAGACCTAAATAGACATTTCTCCAAAGAAAACATACAAATGACCAACAAACACGTGAAAAGATGCACAACATCACTAATTATTAGAGAAATGCAAACCAAAACTACAATGAGGTATCACCTCACACCAGTCAGAATGGCCATCATTTCAAAATCTATAAACAATAAATGCTGGAGAGGGTGTGGAGAAAAGGGAACCCTCTTGCACTGTAGGTGGAAATGTAAATTTATACAACCACTATGGAGAACGGTATGGATGTTCCTTAAAAAACTAAAAATAGAATTACCATATGACCCAGCAATGCCACTACTGGGCATATACCCAGAGAAAACCATAATTCAAAAAGACACATGCACCCCAATGTTCATTGCAACACTATTTACAATATCCAGGACATGGAAGCAACTGAATTGTCCATCAACAGAGGAATGGAAAAAGAAGGTGTGGTACATATACACAATGGAATATTACTTAGGAACGAAATTGGGTCATTTGTAGAGACGTGGATGGACCTAGAGACTGTCATACAGAGTGAAGTAAGTCAGAAAGAGAAAAACAAATATATAATAACGCATATATGTGGAATCTAGAAAAATGGTATAGATGATCTTATTTGCAAAGGAGAAATAGAGACACAGGCGTAGAGAACAAACGTATGGATACCAAGGGGGAAGCGGGGAATCAGATGAATTGGGAGATGGGGATTGGCACATATACACTATTGATACTATGTATGAAATAGATAGCTAATGAGAACCTACTGTATAGCACAGGGAACTCTACTCCGTGTTCTGTGGTGACCTAAATGGGAAGGAAATCCAAAAAAGAGGGGATATATGTATATGTATAGCTGATTCACTTTGCTGTACAGTAGAAACTAACACAACATTGTAAAGCAAGTATACTCCAATTTAAAAATATTTTAATGAAATATTTTTGCACAAGTCTTCTCACTGCGGAGCACAGGCTCCGGAGCCATGGCTCATGGGCCCAGCCGCTCCGCGGCATGTGGGATCTTCCCAGACCGGGGCACGAACCCGCGTCCCCTGCATTGGCAGGCGGACTCCCAACCACTGCGCCACCAGGGAAGCCCACACAATTTTTATTTTTATGTAGAACTTCACAATGAACGACCAGAGGGACCTCCCAAGTTCAGCTTTCTTCACCAGCTAGTCTAGAAGATTCTAAACATTAAGGTACATTAAACACGTAGTTGAGCTATAGATCCGTAGGAATGCATTGCTTAGTGACTTGTTACTGTTCAGTAACTAAGATTAGGAAAGTCTTCAGATTCTAATACCCATTTCTCCCATTGCCACTGAAGTCTCATTTCTTCTCACTAAAATTTTTAGTATGTCCCAACTCCAGTGCCCTTAGGATAACACTTAAATAACTGAATATAATTATCAGTCATCCTAAATCTTCCCTTACCAGGGATTTAAACTTAACTCCTTTAATATTTCCAATGGATGTACCTTAAATTTCTAGTCCTGGCGGTGGTCTCCTCTGAAATACTTCCAGTTCGCATTGTTTAAAACATACAGGCAAATTTGGCTTTTGGTCTAATGACCACCTCATGCCATAGTTAGTACCTTCAAGTTTACTAATACTGCAATGTGCAAAGCTGCCCCCTAAGAAACAACCCTTTTCAGTGATGTCTCTCTGGATTTCTTGCTTCTTTTACTAGGAGACATATTTTTGGTTAAATTAGTCCCCAGAAAGAGAACGATAGGACAGTATAGATGGTGTTGCTTGAACACTTCCTTTGTGTTGCACAAAATTTTAACAAGTTTTACTGTTGTCCTTTTATTTATTCTTTACAAGAAAAAGATGTATATGATTTGCTGATGTATTTATGTTGTTCATAGACTAAAATTTCTTTAGTTTTCTTCTTTCCCAATTCTTCACCCCTTCCCCAAGTTCACTTCATTTTATAGGTAAGATTCCAGTTTCTGAGAGAAAGTGATAACCCCAGCTGAATTTAAAATTTCACTTTTCACTTACTTCTGTGATATATAACACCCCACTTAAGTTCTTAAAGACTTTTCATTAGCTAAAATGTTCCTTGTCAATGAAGCTTTACTTGAAATGTAAAAGATTGAGTTGCTGTGTTTCTTTTTATCAGCAAAATACCTATTAATCATTTTGATTTTATATGCACATGTCTCTATTAAAACTAGAAATCATAATTATACAGCACTAAGTAAACTGCACAGAGCTTTCTTTGATAAAATGAAATATAAATTACATTTCCCCTTTCTTTGCTAGGCAAAACATTTTTCTAAGTTTTGACTTATGATTATACCCCTTGTACTTTTTTGTTGTTGTTGTCATTAATAATTGAAATTGATTTTAAGAGCTGGGGCATGTGCACTGGAAAATCATAATAGTCTAAGGACACAAGAACCCTTAATGTTATCTTTAAACATCAAAAAGATCTGTTTCACACCTGGATGTTATTCAAGTCCACTTTAAGCTGGCATTTTTTTTTCCTCTGTGGGTAACATTTGCTACTGAAAAACCTTATACGGATTAAATATCCAGTAGAATTATCAATAATCTTGTTAATAATGTTAATGAAAGTGTACAGTTAAATGACGGAGACAGTTCACACCATTTTGATTTATTTATTTAGCAGGGAGCATTGTTTAACATGTCAGTCCTGAGAAACAGAAACAGCCATGAAGAGGCTTAACATTACTAATAAAACAATCAGTATTAAAATATTTTATGTAACAATTTGTCCGTGTTCATATAATAATCTGTCAACTCTATGATTTGCTTATTATGTGAATTAACTCTGTAATCGCTCTGAGATTGGATTCAGTGACACCGTTTAACTGCTCCCGAGTCGGGGGCTTTTACTTGGTATTTTTAGGGAAGGAGCTGTCAGGCTAATCTGAGGATATTTGGGGAAAGCCAATAAACTGTCACAAACTCGTAACCAGTTAAGAGTTCTCGTGGTTTGGTTGAGCTTTTAACACTTCTCCCCTCCTACCCTCCACTTTCACTCCGGCCCCTCCCTCTTCGAAACGCTTAAAATAATAATTATTATCATTAATATAATATAATAATTAATTATACAAATTAATTAATATAATAGTTATTATCATTGTTATTATTTTAAGCGCTCATGCCGGCTCTAAATGTGTCCCTAATTGGTGCAAGTCAAAGCGCCCTGCATTGGCGCGTGGCTGAGAGGAACCCCGGGACCCGGACGCCCGCGAAGAGGGAGAAATTGAACACCCCTCGTTCCGCCCGGGTCGTGGGCACTTGCGCGCCGCAGACCTGGGAGCCGACGTCACCGCGAGGACACCCTAGGTGGGCGCCCGGGGCGCATCTTCGGGGAGCAGCCGCCCCCGTGCTCCACGCCGATCCCTCTGCGGCCGGAGGAGGTGTCCGCGGGTTCCCAACACCGCCCTCGGGATGGAAACGTTGGTTGCTCCCGGGCGCGACTTCCGCGTCCCAGGCAGCGGGGGTCCCTGGGGGTCCGCGGGCCAGAGACCCCCAGAGGCCGGCAGCGCCCGAGACCTCGCGGGCAGAGGGGCTCCGGAGGCGCGTCCCAATCACCGGGGGCCGCGAGCGCGCGCGGCTGGGGGTCGGGGCGGCCGAGCGGCCGGGCGGTCCCGGGGAGCGCGGGCTCGGCTTTCCCGGCGGCGCCGCAGCCTGGCCGGCGACCCGGTGGGGCGGGGAGGGGGCAGCGGCGAGCTGCTGCTAACTGCGACTCTGCGGGAGGGGGAGGACGTCACCCCAAAGCTATTCTAAGTACAAAAGCCGAGCCGTGGGTCATTCAGGACACCTAAGGTATTTTTTAAAAACTCATCCCTGGTAAGAAAATCACAAATGGCATACTCATACAAATTCGTTTTTCAACCGCATCTTCTTCTAGGAATGTATTCCAAAGTCTAATTGCCATCATTCAAGACAAATAAGCCTAGTAATTTTGGAAAGTGTAATTAATGATCAGGATAATTTGGGGAAGGAATAGAAAGGACCGACTGAGACATCAATGTACTTATCAGAAACCTTATGGCTGACCATCATTGGAGAGCGAAGCAATGGCAGGAATGTCACATGCTTCTTAGATCTTGGTATCCTGTCTGGGCAAAGAGCCAGTGTTTGACACTACAGAGAAAGGGACAAACCTGTGCAGCAGATTCCCAAGAGTGAATAGCACACGCAGAGCAACTTTAGAAAGAACATCATTTCGTGAGTGAGTGAGTGATTTTTCATTCAAAGAATATTTGGACAAACCTCTTCTGATAGGAGGGTTCAGAAAGAATTGGGAAAGGGATAAAATATGAATAAATGCAGGGCTCCTACCCACATGGATCATCCAGTCGAGTGATAGGAAGAACGTTTAGACAGTAACAAGGGGTAGAAAGTGTAAATGACTCAAGATAGGCTCCAAATAAAGTACTAGGGAATTCAGTGGAGGCAGGATTACTCCTAGCTGAGGGATAGTCCTTTATTAAACTGAGTCTGGCCAAACTTCAGTTCTGTCTTGGGCTCCAAGTAAGTGAAGGAACTCACTAAAGGTCATTTCCCTCTAAGAAAGTCTCTGATGTGGATTTAGCATACAGGATTGCCTGTTCTAGAACCTTCGGTATGTTTCCTCCTACCAGCCTTAAGTCGTCACCTTCTTCCCTTAAGTTTCTTAAGCACTCGTTTTGAGGGTTAATTCCTGTAAATTGAGGCTGAGCTGAGGTGACACAGTCAAAGGGAGTTAAGAGTTATGAGCTAAGTACGTTTTACTTATTTCTTTCCAAAAAGAATCTTGGGTGGTCTATGACTGAAAACACCCCCATTTCAAATAAATTGGTAAAATCAAAATAGAAAACCAGGGGAAAAAATGGAAACTTGAAATAAGGCAACCCTAAGAGTGAACATGATTACTAAAATCAAGCTTCAGAATTGGTTCTGAGCTTCTCAGCAACCACGGTAAAGAGAGAAAAACCCTGATACCGATCTTGCTGTTGAAAAATGCAAAGAATGCCTATTTTCAAATGAAACTAAATTTTAAAAGAAATTTTCTATGCGTAGTATCATAAAGGGCACCAAGGGAAGTAACAGGAAGTGTCCTAACTGTACTTTTATAGAAAAGAAAAGAGGATATCACAGCCCTCTTTCTTGTAATAGCCTTCCATAAAAATCAAGACTGAGTGAAGGGGAGTCTTTGCAGACTAAGCTAATATAATTCAGAATTTGGGGGTTCACTTTATTTTAAAATTTTATTTATTTACTTTTGGCTGCATTGGGTCTTCGTTGCTGCGTGGGCTTTTCTCTAGCTGCGGAGAGCGGGGGCTACTCTTCATTGCAGTGCGCGGCCTTCTCACTGCGGTGGCTTCTGGTGTTGCAAAGCACGGGCTCTAGGCATGCGGGCTTCAATAGTTGTGGCACAGGGGCTCTAGAGCACAGGCTCAGTAGTTGTGGTGCATGGGCTTAGTTGCTCCACAGCATGTGGGATCTTCCTGGACCAGGACTCGAACCCGTGTCCCCTGCATCGGCAGGCGGATTCTTAACCACTGCGTCACCAGCGAAGCCCTGGGGGTTCACTTTAAACACTAAATAACGTATCCACTGGGCAGCCTTCCCCATATATCACTTCTCTCAGCTGAGCCAAATAACTTAAAATTAAGATTCTTCTCTCTGGCAAGAGCCCAGAGTGTTGGTATTACTTTGGGATCATAGAGTACAGATTCATAGGGTTCGGAAAACAACTGAACAAATGCTAAGTTTGTCATCATCCTTCTACTAAAGTTGCAGAAGCAAATCAGTGTGTTCACACAGATGAAGACCACCCCAGGTTTCCTCAGAGGTAGGCTGCAGGGGCACCTCAAGGGTGAGCCAAAATTTTCCTTAGGAAGTTGCTTTGAACGTGCTCCAGCACTTGAACAAATGTTTAATTGTGTCCCTGGAGCTCCATACTGTTTTAGCATGGAAAAAATTTCAAAGCTGGTGTTTCCTAATCACCCACAGTGGCTGGAAGAAAACATTAGTAGGACTCCCACAGTACCTCTGACTGAATGACGAGGCTTTCTGATGAGACTCCAGAATAAGTTCATTGCAAAATGAAATTGAATGAGTTGAGAATAGCTCCCACAAACGAGGACTTTAATTTTATTATAGTTGGTTAGGCTATTTTTGACAGGTGTTAGATACTGCAACCACTTTTTTTTTTTTTTAGGCCACTTTTGGTTCTTGATAATAAAACAATGTCATCAGACCAGAGGAAAAGGTTTCTCTTCCTATTTACCATGGCAGGGAGTCTTTTAAAGGACAAGGGAGATCATCCTGTTTTATACCCCTCAAAGGATTGTTATCTGATCTGTCAGGAGACTGTTCCTGCTTGTCTTGATTTTTATAGGGGGTGTTGGAATGGAGAGTTTTTTTGAATTTTTTTTTATTGTGGCAAAATGTATATAATATAAAATTTATCATTTAACCATTTTTCAGTGTACAGTTTAGTCTTGTGCAACCATCACCACCATCAATTGCCAGAAGTTTTCCATCTTCTCCACCTGAAATTCTGTTTCATTAAACACTAACTTCCCATTTCTCTCTTCCCCAGTCCCTGGTAACCACCATTTTACTTTCTGTCTCTATGAATTTGACTATTCTACCTCCTCATATAAATGGAATCATACAGTATTTGTACTTTTGTGACTGACTTATGTAGTACAGTGAGCTTAAGGAGAACTTTTTTAAAAAGGTCATGACTAATAATCTATGTTGAAATCACGCCATGTAACTCATAACCAGTTCTTATCGACAAAATGAAGTCGGTGAAACCTGTAAACCATCTTACATTGTTCTAGGCAACTTTCTCCCAAAGGAGATAGGCAATATATCATTGAACATTAAGGAAGGGTAGTTGGATCTGTAACCTACTTGCTCCTTAGGTAAACTGTCAGGCTGAGAGCCTCAGAAATACAGAAAACTGGAAAAAGTCTTGGAGGAACTATGCAAAAATATGGTTGGATTTATAATCGGTGAGATACAAAGAGCTGCTGATAGATCATTAGGAGTGTAAACAGGATCCTACCAGAGGGGGTGTTTGAAATACTTTGGTAAAAATACTTTGGCACACATCAATCAGAACAGTCTGGTCGTGTTTCAGCTATCTGTTATTGTGAACAAATAACCCCCAAACCTAACAGCTTAGAACTGTCATTTTATTTTGCTCACAATTTTGTTGGTCAGGAATTTGGGCATGGCTCAGCTGGGCGGTTCTGCCCTGGGGTTTCTCCTGTGGTCACACTGACATGTCAGCTGGGACATCCAACACAGGTAGGCCAATGATGTTGGCTCTCGGTTGAGAGCTCAGCTGGGGCTACCAATGGAGTGACTACACGTGGCCTCTCCAGCATAGCAGTCTCAAGATATTCAGACTTCTATAGCAACTGGCTTAACCTAGAGCAAACCTCTCGGGAGAGCCAGAGGGACACTCCATGGCCTCTTATGATCTAGTTTAAAAGTCACAGAGCATCACTTCTGCCATACTTAATTAGTCAAAACAAGGTTACCCAGATTTGCATGAAGTGGACATGCACTTTACCACCCAATGGGAAGAGTAGCAAAGGATTTACAGCAATTTTTAAAATAACCACTACAGGTAGCAAAATGCTTTAATCCAATTATATTCAGTGTTAACCAGCTGTGTTGTGGTAGGAAAAGCTTGTAGAATCTAGTCCAAGAGGCACCAAGGATCTACAGAATTTTATATAGCTGTTCTGTGATTCTAATCTCCCTTTCTCCTCTTCCTGTCTTTAAAAAAAAGATGTGATGGCTACAGCTGCAGCATCCGTCATGGACCATGAAGCAATCTGGAGAATGGAAGCAACCTACTATGAATGGTGGTGGCTTGTAATAACCTTCTTGTAATAACCTTCCATAAAAATCAAGACTTGAGTGAAGCGGAGTCTTTGCAGACTAAGCTAATATAATTCAGTATTTGAGGGTTCACTTTAAACACTAAATAACATATCCACTGGGCAGCCTTCCCCATATATTACTTCTCTCAGCTGAGCCAAATAACTTAAAATTAAGATTCTTCTCTCTGGCAAGAGCCCAGAGTGTTGGTATTACTTTGGGATCAAGGAGTACAGATTCATAGGGTTTGGAAAACAACTGAACAAATGCTAAGTTTGTCATCATCCTTCTACTAAAGTTGCAGAAGCAAATCAGTGTGTTCACACTGCTGAACAAAAATGTAAAAAGAGTCACTGATGGCTATGAAGCCACCATACTAGCCTTGGACTGCCTCTGCAAGAGAAAAAAAATTTCTGTCATGTTAGGCAAATGTTATTTCTGGTCTCTGTCATTAGCAGCTGAAGGTAATTCCTAAATGCTACACTTTCTAAATTCTCTAACTAGCCAATTAAGTTATGAGTCTAGAGAGACTTAGGAGCAGCTAAGCTGAAGATTAGGCTGGTAAAGAAACTAATTTTTAATGTGATATTCATCCATCTCAAGTATAGTTAATCAAAACTGGACTCTTAAGTATCTAAAATATTCAATAGTCATGATTGAATACTCACTGTGTGGATGAAAAAAAAGTAAATAAATAATTACAACATTGAGCAATAATGCAAAAACAGAAACAGTGTAAAGTATTTTGGTTGGACAGCTAACAGAGCGATTCATTCAGGTTGATGGATCAGTGAAAGTTCAAAGGTAGTGACATTTGGGTTGGGTCTTGAAAGATGAGTAGGAGCTCACAAGGTGAATAAGGAAGAAGTGGAAGAACATTGCTGGTAGATGGAACAGCATATGTCAAAGCACAGAAGTGTGAAAGAGCCCATTGTGTTGGAAGCCCAGAGTCCCCATGTTTCTGGAAAAAAGAAGAAGAAATATATAGTTTTGAAGATTTTGGATGCTTGAAGTCAGTCAGAGCCAGATTTGAATTTCAGCTCTGCCACTTGGTAGCTGGGTGGCCTTTGGGCAACAGTTATGCAATACATGCTAAGGAGATTGGACCTCATGATGTGGATTGAGGGTGCCCCTGCAAGGAGAGAAGATTTGGATTTGCAGTTCACTCTGATGGCAGCTCAAAAGATGAATGAAGGAGGGTGACAGTTGTCAGAGAGACAAGTTAGGAGAACTGTCATTCGAAAAACATTTACTGAGTGCCTACTATGTCCACACACAGAGGCACTGAGGATTCAGCAATGACCAAACAAACAAAATTGCTGCCTGCCTTTGGGGAGTTTATGTTGTACCAGGGAAAACAGATAATAAACCAAAGAGCACATAAATATATAATGTAAGTGCTAAGAAAAACACCCTTACCTGCAACTCCCTAAGGACAAAGATTTGAGCTCTGAATCAGCCACAGAAAGCCGAGGTCTCTAGGAATGCCTATTGAGCTTGAAGAATACAGATGATATTTTTTAAAGTGGCTTCTATTATCTATTTTGTTATCTCCCTCCCTCCCATGTTCCATCTTTTGGTTTCGCTGCTCAGATTTTTTCAGTGTAATATTTCCCCTATTTCAAAGCTTTTCTTAACCACTAAATCTTAGGAATTCCCAACTACCTTGCAATCCAAAGTTCTACCTTGCACGCGGAGACTATTCAAACATAAAGACTGGGGGAGAAGGGGGATTTGAACTGGTAGCTATTTAAGACCCCTTCACATCCTCTCATTGTGTGCATTTTAGCAGGTGGGTGGGGTGCATCCTCCAATTTTACACACACACACACACACACACACGCCCTCTCAGATGTAACTCTCACTCTAGGTCAACAAATATTTTAATAGGTCCCTTTGAACAGATGTGACCTGTGGATTTATCCGATGACCCCCATCGGAAATAATCTGGGGTCGGGGGAGAAGACCGCCTTCCTCTCCAGGAGAGCCTTTATTGTGTCTAGTTAATGAGCCTCTCTCCGAGCCTCAAACTGGGCGCGTTATTATCCGTGTCGGCAAGGCTGGAGGAAGAGGTAAGTAGCAGACCTCCCGGCCGCCCGGAGCCATCAGCGCTAGTTCTTCTGGCCCGAGGGCAGACCGACAGGTATCCACCCGGGTTCTTCTCGGGTTCCCAGCCGGACCACGGAGGGGAGAAAAGTAATCGATTTTGTCTGGGGCTGAGGAGAGCCTAACGCTTCCTGCGGTGATTTGCAGCCCCGGCTGGAGGTTGAGAGCTTCCCATTGGCTCGCTGGCCGACGCCGCGCAGTCTGAGTGGGCGGAGTCGGGCGGATGGGCGGGGCCGGACGAGCATTGGAAACAACCCCCGAGAGCAGAGGGGGCGATGGCCACGCCCCCAGCGCTCCCTCCTGGGGGTCCCTTGGCTCGCAGGGTTTTTTCTTTTAAGAATGAGCAGATGCCAGTGACAAGTTAATAGCTCTTCCTGCGCTCCTAGGTTAAACGGAACCTCATTCCTGCCAAGTCTCCTTCCACCGACGTGCCCCAGGCCGCCCGGGAAGGGGCAGGGATTCCGCCTGCCACCCTGCAAGAGGGGCGTAGTGTTCGCGGCTCCTCGGCCGCCTCCCCGCCAGCCTTTGGTCCCGCCCACACTCCTGGTAGCTGACCCCGAGCCCCTGGCCAGAGTACACCAGGCCTCCTCTCTCACGTGCGCTCGGCCGGCTCCTCTCCCTGCGCATCTCCTTCCCGCACACGTGTGCACATCCACTCCACGTCCGATGCTAGGACCAGCCCGCACCCTGCGTTGGCCCCTCGAGCTGGCTGATCGATCGTGGGAACAGGGCAGGGCCCCTCCGCCCCGGCCCTGTCCCCCGTGTCATCCATCTCCCTTCCTGTCGGCCGCCGAGACTTCAAAGGAGGCCTGGCCGCTGGAGTTCCTCCTCCGGGCGACTCAGATCGCGGGCGGTCGGGGCGCGGGCTGGAGTCGGGCGGGCGCGGGGTCCCAGCCAGGCCGCAGCCCAGCCGCGAGAGCCCCTTCGCAGGGGCCTGTTTCCCCCGCGGGTGGAAGCTTTCCGACGAAGGCGGCGGCTTGGTGCCTGACCCTGTCTCCTGAGAGAGTCTCCCTCGGAGCTTAAGCCCTATTTCCTTCCTTCTATCCTCCCTCTAGTTCGGTCACCCCTCACTGATAGGCTCTAATCCTCGGATCGGAATTGCTTCTGCCTGGAAGATTTGGCCGCCTTTTCCGTTGCTCTTTGCGTTCCTGAAAAGCTGATTCGTTCTGAGCCGCATTGATGGCGGGTGCTGGGGGAGGAGGGCTGCTTCCAACTCTGGCACCACCTGGGTGGTCGCCGTGACCGAGATTCCTTTACAGCCATTCTTCTCCTCGACTCTTTAAAGGCTATTTTGCATAGAATAAAGACGCTGAAGTAGTCTATTGGGGCATTAATCTTGCAGGGGTACAAATGACTAGTTTATATTGATCTTTATTCAACTAGACTATGAGATTTTTGAGGGTAGGGTTGTGTTACTCAGTTCGATGGCTCCAGACCCTAGTACAGGGCTTGGTAAATAAATAGTAGCTGTGCCTTCAATCATGTTGAATTCAACGGAATCAGCTTTTCACCTGAAGCTTTCGTAACATTGTTATATAAAGCTTTCCAATTAGAAGAGAAACGAGGAGAGAAAAGAAAAGGAGGGTGTGGGAGGGAATCCCAGAATAATTTCAGATCCATTGAAAGAAACAGGTTAGACTTAAATCTTCAAGGCTAAACCAGACAGATCCTGCACATCTAAGTGAAAACACAGAAGCCCTCAAACCATCATTAAACACCTCAAGTTCATATTGTTTTCCAGGCTAACAATGCCAACATTCCTTAATATGTAACATTCTCCAACTTTGCATTGTCTTTATTACTTTTCTGACCCACCTTCAAACTACATAAATGCTGAGCTGAGAACACTAGACTTGACAGAGATTGTTCAAATGTGGAAAATGACAACGTATATTTTTTTCAGTGAGAGAACTTTTATCCCATTTAAAGAAAGTACAAGGGTTCACATAACCAGATTAGCATTTTAGAAAAATTGGTGGCAGTATGGAAGCAGTGTGCAGAGTAACCCTATGCCAGGGAATTACTAAACACAGTATACCCCCCTGCATGTTGTTTACAATATAGACAAAATTTTTCATTCAACAATAAACTTTTAAAAAATTATTTTTAAAGTTCTTTTTAAAAATAAATCTATTTACTTATTTATTTGTTTGTTTTTGGCTGTGTTGGGTCTTTGGTGCTGCGCGCAGGCTTTCTCTAGTTGTGGCGAGCAGGGGCTACTCTTCCTTGAGGTGTGTGGGCTTCTCATTGCGGTGGCTTCTCTTGTTTCGGAGGATGGGCTCTAGGCGCGCAGGCTTCAGCAGTTGTGGCACATGGGCTCACTAGTTGTGGCTCGCCGGCTCTAGAGCGTAGGCTCAGTAGTTGTGGCGTACCAGCTTAGTTGCTCCGCAACATGTGGGGTCTTCTCAGACCAGGGCTCGAACCCGTGTCCCCTGCACTGGCAGGCAGATTCTTCACCACTGTGCCACCAGGGAAGTCCAACAATAAACTTTTGAGATATATTCATTTTGAGACATGGAGCTCTTTATTTTAACCGCTGTATAGTTTTCCATTAAATGAAGAGTACAGAATTTACTTACTCAGCCTCCAATTTTGGTATTTAGAGGATCTTTTTTTTTTTTTTCCTGTTAGAAAGAATGTTGTAGCGATGTTCTTGTACTGGCTGGGCTCCTTGTTTGCTTATGAGAACGTTTCTCTTACTTTTGTCCCTAAAAATTAAATTGCTGGGTTGTAGGTTTACTTACACAGCTTCATCTTTACTAGATGGGGCCAAATTGTTCTTCAAAGTGCTTATAACTGTGTGCTTGATTATTAACAGCATGTCAGACGCCCCCCTTTCCCACATCCCCAGCAACACTTGGTATTATCAGGCTTTCTCCATTTTTTACCTAATCTCACAGATATGAAATGGACTGTCATTTTAACTTATATTTCCTTGATTCCTCATTCAAGTCTTTTAAAACATTTAACCAGCATTGTTGAACAGAACTTTCTGTGATGGTGGCACTCCCTTTCATAGATTTCTTTTCATTTTAGTTAGTCCTCTAAACTCCCATCAATTTTCCTACAAAGGAAATCTGACCATGTCAACACAACAACTTTAAAATATGATAAAATCTAAAAAAGGTTTAGATTACCTACAGTTTATTGCCCAAAGTCTGGCAATCAAGGGTTTTTACACCTAGCCCTGCTCAGTATGTCAACTTTATTTCCAGTCTCTCAGTCCTGCAAGTTCTATGCTGAACTTCTCACTCATCACTAATATTCCATAGGCCAGTTCATCTCTGAACCTTTGTACATACAGTTCTCTCAGCTTGTTATGTTTTTTCTTCCCTCCCCTACTAATCATGCTGCTTTACTTTTGTGTCTCCTCTACTAGTCTGAGCTCCATGAGGACAGAAGAGGTTTTGTTGTTCATCTCATTTTTGTATCCCCAGTACCTATCCTAGTGAAAGCCAAATAGCTGGGGCTCAGTAAATGTTTGCTGAATACATGAATGAAAGAATGAATGAATGAAGTGTTCCAGAAAAAAAAAATAGTCTAAAGGGGAAAAATCTAAAATACAGTATCGTAACTTTAAAACGATATTCTCTGTCTTAGTCCTTTGGGGCTGCTATAACAAAACACCATAGACTGGCTGGTTTATAAACAACAAACATTTATTTCTCCCTGTTCTGGAACCTGGAAAGTCCAAGATCAAGTCACTGGCAGATTCGGTGTCTGGTGAGAGCTCATTTCTTCATAGATGGTACCTTTTTGCTGTGTCCTCATGTGGTGGAAAGGGCAAGAGAGCTGCCTAGAGCTTCTTTTATAAGGGCACCAATCCAATTCATTAGGACTCCACCTTCATGACCTAATCATCATTCAAATTTCCCACTTCCCAATACTGTCACACGGGGCATTAGGCTTCAAGATATGAATTTTAAGGGGACACAAACATTCAGATCATAGCACCCTCTATCAACCACAGGCTTTAGGTGTTTTGAAACAGGGACTTCTTACATTGATCTGTATTTTCTTCCACTGTTCTTCTCATTTCCGCTATGGATTTGTTTTTTTCCTATTAGTATAAGAAAGAAAAAAATCCCCCAAACCTATCAATTTGGAATGCTTCAGCTACAAGAAACAAAGAAACAAAAATAAAACAACAAATAAAACCTGATGACCAGTAACTCAAACAAATATTTTTTTCCAAGTTATAAGAAGCTTGAGGGAGATACCTGCTGGGACAGATTCTATGGCATCTCTGCTCATCCCTGACTTTTCCTCAGTGTCACAGAGCTGCTTTTTCTCCTGGCACATTCATATTCAATGCAGGGTAGAAGAAGGGAGGGTCAATGCCCACATGACTATTCTTTTATGAGAAAAGCAAACATTTTCCTACAACATCCCACTATAACAGATTTCCTATCATCTCATTGGTCAGAATTGGGAAAAAGACCACAACTAGCTGCAAAGGAGGTGAGCATTTCCATCACAATTATGAGCCAAGGCCTGGGACTGAACACACTGCCAACACAAGGCAAATAGAGTTCTGTTAGCAAGGAAGAAAGGGGGTAGTGGATACTTAACTAAGCATCTTCCATAAAACATGATCCCAGCATTTAAATATTAAAACCAAATGTCTGGTCTAATCTCATGTTCTAGCTATTCCCATTTCTCCTCCCAGAAGGCATAGCGGCCTGAAGGCTTAGAAGGGTCCAAGATGTATGGGACTTTTGACTGCAGGCTCTGTTTGCTCGTAAAAGGAAGGAAAAACAGGAACAAGGAATGGGGTAGGGTGGTGGGACTGAAAATGGGCTTAGTGGAAAAGAAGAATTTAAAAATTGGACTCAGTTAAGAAGTTGCCGGTAAACTAGGGCTGCCATTTTAGGCTGTTCCCACTGTGACCCACTGCTCACAGAACTAGAAATTCAGAAATTTACCTTTTTAAGATATCAGACAGTCCACTCAAGTCAAGGAGGGTGACAGCAGTGCTGAAGCAGGGCAGGAAGAACACAGGAATTAAGCTGAAGGGTAGCTGTCATTTTAAACCACCTTTCTATCTTTATTTCAAGTGCTGTGCCCCTGATCCCTGAAAGCAAAAGATTTGGGTCAGATCCTGGAATAAGGCAATAGTTGACAGCAGTTTAGAAGACTAAGTAAAGTGGCAAGAAACCCATGAAAGGGATATCTATGAACATATTATATCTTTTCTGAATGCTGTCAACAGGGTAGTGGAAAGGGATGAAATAAGAACACTATTTCTTGATAGTGTCAAGAAGATATGGAACTTATTGTTGAGTATATGCATTTATGCCCCATGTGCCTAGCACAACCTTTTCCAAATTCTAATCTTTCTTCAAGTCTTTCCCTGGAATTTACAACTACAATTCATTTGTTCATTTATCTTTTTAACAAGCAACTTGGAGTCAGTTACATTTGAGTATGTTTCCAGCAACATAAAGAAACCAGCTCTTGAGAGCGACTTATGGTAGAATGATGGAAGACACTGTCTGCTAGATGAATAGTTATTTAAAAAATGTTTACATTGACCTATGAACAAATTGATAATTTCTTTTCCCCTGTACTTTCAAATGCATTTTAAAATAAGTATATAGGGACTTCCCTGGTGGTGCAGTGAATACAAATCCACCTGCCAATGCAGGGGACATGGGTTCAATCCCTGGTCGGGGGAGATCCCACATGCTGCAGAGCAACTGAGCCAATGCACCACGACTACTGAGCCTGCTCTCTAGAGCCCACGAGCCACAACTACTAAGCCCACGTGTCACAACTATTGAAGCCTGCGCACCTAGAGCCTGTGCTCCTCAACAAGAGAAGCCACCGCAATGAGAAGCCCCTGCACTGCAATGAAGAGTAGCTGCTGCTCACCGCAACTAGAGAAAGCCCGTGTGCAGCAACAAAGACCCAATGCAGCCAAAATAAATAAATAATAAATAAGTGCTTTTTTAAAAAAAATATATAGACATTTTTTAAAGGAAGACAACCTATTCTAGTCTCCCTATGACTGATCATCTAAGTTGTCCAGCTTATAATAAAAATTTACTGAGCAAAGTGTGCAAAGAAGTTGGAAAATGTGACTCATAGTCAGAGAAAAGAAGCAGTCAATAGAAATAGATACTGAGATTCCTCAGATGATGAATTAGGTGACAAGGACTTTATAAAGCAGTGATAATAAATATGTCTAAGAACTTAGGAAATGATAGACATAATGACAGAGAATAGATGGGAATTATCAGGAGAGAGCTGTAACAAAGAAATAAACAGAAATTCTAGAACTGAAAATTATAATATCTATAATGGAAAACTCATTGAATTGGTTTAAAAGGACACTGGAGTCTGCAGAACAAAGGCCAGTAAACCTAAGTACAGATCAATAGAAATTATTTAATCCATAGAACAAAGAGAAAAACAGTCTTTAAAAAGTGAGTAGTAGCAAAATTTCAAGCAGCCTAATGTATGTGTTGGAGTCTCAGAAAGAGGAGAGAAAGAATGGAGCAGATTTTTTAAGGAACCTCCATACTGTTCTCCATAGTGGCTGTATCAATATACATTCCCACCAACAGTGCAAGAGGGTTCCCTTTTCTCCACAGCCTCTCCAGCATTTATTGTTTGTAGATTTTGTAATGATGGCCATTCTGACCGGTGTGAGGTGATACCTCATTGCAGTTTTGATTTGCGTTTCTCTAATAATTAGTGATGTTGAGCATCCTTTCATGCACTCGTTGGCCATCTTTATGTCTTCTTTGGAGAAATGTCTATTTAGGTCTTCCTCCCATTTTTTGATTGGGTTATTTGTTTTTTTTATATTGAGCTGCATGAGCTGTTTGTGTATTTTGGAGAGTAATCCCTTGTCAGTTGCTTCATTTGCAAATATTTTCTTCCATTCTGAGGGTTGTCTTTTCATCTTGTTTATGGGTTCCTTTGCTGTGCAAAAGCTTTTAAGTTTCATTAGGTCCCATTTGTTTGCTTTTGTTTTCATTTTCATTACTCTAGGAGGTGGGTCAAAAAAGATCTTGCTGCGATTCACGTCAAAGAGTGTTCTACCTATGTTTTCCTCTAAGAGTTTGATAGTGTCTCGCCTTACATTTAGGTCTTTAATCCATTTTGAGTTTATTTTTGTGTATGGTGTGAGGGAGTGTTCTAATTTCATTCTTTTACATGTAGCTGTCCAGTTTTCCCAACACCACTTATTGAAGAGTATATCTTTTCTTCATTATACATTTTTGCCTCCTTTACTGTAGATTAGGTGGCCATAGGTGCATGGGTTTATCTCTGGGCTTTCTATCTTGTACCACTGATCTATATTTCTGGTTTTGGGCCAGTACCATACTGTCTTGATTACTGTAGCTTTGTAGTATAGTCTGAAGTCAGGGAGGCTGATTCCTCCAGCTCCTTTTTTCTTTCTCAAGATTGCTTTGGTTATTCGGGGTCAACAATCCCACTCGTGGGCATGTAACCAGAGAAATCCATAATTCAAACGGATACATGCACCCCAATGTTCATTACAGCACTATTTACAATAGCCAGGACATGGAGACAACCTAACTGTCCATCAGCAGAGAAATGGATAAAGACGATGTGGTACATATATACAGTGGAATATTACTCAGCCATGAAAAGGAACGAAATTGTGCCTTATGCAGAGATGTGGATGGACCTACAGACTGTCATACAGAGTGAAGTAAGTCAGAAAGAGAAAAACAAATATCATATGTTAACACATATATGTGGAATCCAGAAAAATGGTAGAGATGAACTTATTTGTAAAGCAGAAGTAGAGACACAGAAGTAGAGAACAAACATGTGGATACCAAGGGGGGAGGGGGATGGGATGGATTGGGAGATTGCGATTGACATATATACACTACTATGTATAAAACAGATAACTAATGAGAACCGACTGTATAGCACAGGGAACTCTACTCAATGCTCTGTGGTGACCTAAGTGGGAAAGAAATCCAAGGAAGAGGGGATATATGTATGTGTGTGGCTGATTCACTTTGCTGTACAGCAGAAACTAACACGACATTGTAAAGTGACTATACTCCAATAAAGAAAAATGTAGTAGAAAAAATATTTGAGGAAGTAATAGCCCCAAATTCCCCAAATTTGGTTTTAAAAAGCCATATAAACAAACAAAAAAATTGACCTCCAAATCCAAGAAGCACTGCAAGCCCCAAATAAGTACAAGGAAAACCACATTTCAGCACATCATAGTCAAATTGCTGAAAACTCAAAACAAAGCAAAAAACAGCCAGAGAAATAAAGAAAACAAATCATATTCAGAGGAATGATAAGACAAATGAAGGCTGACCTCTCATCAGAAACAATGAAGAGATACAATGAGTATATGGATATTACTTTTATAATATTGAGGGGGGAGGAGGAGACAAATGGGGAAGAGGAAGAAAAGAATAACAGTATGTCAGTGAAACAGAAGAAACTGCTAGGTGCTGGAGGTGGATTTGAAGGTGTCTTGTAGAAGCAGCTTGGCTGCTCTACCTAATCTAGAGAATATAAAGGAAGTAACATGCATGAAACCCTACCCTCAAGGAGCTAACAGTGTTGCTGGTAGTGTCTGATTAGCTGTAATAAGGTCAAAGAAAGAAGAGACAGAAGTGAGCTAGCATGGCTTTGGAAGGCAGGGAGGGGCAGGTGGGAGGAGAGATAAAACTGCTTGAAGAATGCAGTCAGATTTGGATACAGATGGCACTCAGCATACAGGACCAGTGTTTGAGCACAGATGTAGGAGTGGGTGCACTGCCCTCAGGAATCTGAACTAGATGGTAGTGGGCAGGGAGGAGGGAGTGAAAAGTACAGGAATGATCATGCTTTATTTTCTTTCATACCTTTATTGATTGTCTGTATGGGGCTGCAAGTAGTATAGGGTAGGGATTAAATGTTGAGGCTCTGAAGTCAGACTGCCTGAATTCACATCTTCTCTCTGACACTTATTAACAACCTGCAGAGGCAAGTTACTTAACCTCTTGGGTTTTTTCATGTATTCACTTATAAATGAGTAATAAAACTTTATCACAGGGATGTCAAAAGGATTGAATACAAAAAAATATATGTAAAGGTCTTACAGCAGTGCCTGGAATATAGTAAATGCTCAGTAATGTTTGCTGTTCTTATTAAATTGGGTTCCCAATATATATTTGCTAGAGGAATTGGTGGTATTAACTGAAGCAAAAATACATTTAAGTCAGCTGGGATATAAGAACTATAAAAAGTCAACCACAAAAACAGAAGCTGCATCTGAGATGATCTTGTCACCTGTTAAGTCACCAGTTGCCTTCGCGTGTACAAATAAGGCAACACAAAGTAGTGGCATCTCAGTGGTGGAGAGGCTGAAGACATTGATCTCAGGAGAGAAAATCTTTAAAGACAGGAGACCTTAAACTTGACTTGAGTCAAGTCATATAATTTTTAAACATCACTTGAAGAAAACCTATATAAACCTAGATTTATCGCCTGCCAAGTCACCTCCAAGTAAGGAAGTAAAGTCTTAAGGCCTTCACAAATAAAAACTTTAAAGTGAGTCCACCATCCAAATGAAAATCTGAACCAGGAGAGAGGGCTTACTTCTCAGGTTACCACCACATTATAGAAGGATTAGCATGTATTTTTGAGCTGCCATACGTCCAGCCAACTGATATCCGTCTAGCTATAAGAGATTTTACCTATTTTTCTAATGTATTTCCTTTTTTAAAAAATAAATTTAATTTATTTTTGGCTGCATCAGGTCTTCATTGCTTCGCGTGGGCTTTCTCTAGTTGGAGTGAGCAACTACTCTTCGTTGCGGTGTGCAGGCTTCTCATTGTGGTGGCTTCTCTTATTGCAGAGCACGGGCTCTAGGCACACAGGCTTCAGCAGCTGTGGCACATGGGCTCAGTAGTTGTGGCTCGCGGGCTCTAGAGTGCAGGCTCAGTAGTTGTGGCACATGGGCTTAGTTGCTCTACGGCACGTGGGATCTTCCCGGACCAGGGCTCAAACCCATGTCCCCTGCATTGGCAGGCAGGTTCTTAACCACTGTGCCAGCAGGGAAGCCCTAACATATTTCATTCTGTATAGGAATTACCAGTTGGGAGATATCAGAACTTGTGGTAGTTTCTGGAAGTGACAGAATTGACTTAAGATGAAAGGTAAATTAAAATGTGAGGTCCTGGGACTCCATGGAGTCTGGAGTGAATATAAAATCATGGGTCTAAAGGTTTAACTCTCATCCTATTAGCTAAATGGGCATTTAAGTCATTCCAAGGCTTTGAGAACTGATCTTATGTCTAAGACCCAGGTAAGCAAGTGGTCAGTTTCATACTGAATCATAAGTTCAGCTCATCTGTGGAAATGTTTGGAGACAAAAGGAGTAAATATACTAGTCAAAACCAAAATTAAATCGTTAATTTCCACAAGACTTTGAAGATAGATGAGGTGCATTGTGAAAATAAAACAACTAGTCCCGTCTAAGGGAAACCTATTACCATGGTGTCTCAGGCCTCTTCCACCAGAACCATGTGGCGATGTGAAATTTTTATCAGAAACGGGAGATAGAAAGCAACCGACAAGCATGGTCTTGCAATAGATGGAATGACCTTGGTGGGGGCTACTTTCATGAGCTGTTGTTAGCCCTGAAGCTGCATAGACTGAATGATTCTGACCAAAAAGCATCCACATGAACTAGAAAAAAGAAAAAAAAAATACTAAGAAGATTCTGGTGAAAAGTACTAGCAGAAAATTCCACATTATCAAGAGCTGCACAGAGAAAGACAAATATATGATATCACTTACGTATGGAATCCAAAAAAAAATGATAAAAATGAACTTATTTACAGAACAGAAATAGACTTGCAGACATAGAAAACTAACTTATGGTTACCAAAGGGGAAATGAGGGGGAGGTAAAAACAGGAATTGGGGATTAACAGATACACACTACTATACATAAAATAATAAACAAGGACCTACGGCATAGTGCAGGGAACTATATTCAATATCTTGTAATAACCTATAATGGAAAAGAATCTGAGAAAGAATATATATATATATATGTGTGTGTGTGTGTGTGTGTGTGTGTGTGTGTATAATTGAATTACTTTGCTGTACACCTGAAACATTGTGAATCGACTATACTTCAATTTTTTAAAAAAAGAGTTGAACATATTCTCCTCTTGGATTGTAGACTGAAATTTTCTGAAACCTTAAGTCATAGGACTTAGGTTTGTTGATGCCTTGGCAAACATGGCTTTGAGAAGTGTTCTCCTCTAATCCTAAGGGATCCTCTGGGATTGGTTGGTCCCCAAAGCCTAAATGATGCCTTTGAGATCATATCCTCTGGAGAGCACCACTGAAAAGAGCAAGGTTGGTCTTGGCACTGTACCATTCCCCAAATCTCTTCCTTCCCCTATTTTTTCTTAGCACTTAGGAAACCTGGCAATCTTACATTCTCTATAGTGTTCATACAGAAGCCTCTCTCAGCAGTGCTGTCCCAGGAATTCTGGTATCACTCTTTCAGTCATCAGTGCCATAGAAGCCAACATGGGTGAGAGGGACACATCGGGGCGTAGTTACTGAGAAAGAGAACAAGCTTCAGCAGTCCATCTAACTAACATCTGAGACGTCAATATTGTGCTTCCCTTTAAAAGCTGGTAGGCATGCAACTTCTGTTTTGCTGCAAAACATGATGTTCCTTGACATCTAAACTGCCTTTGGAGGGCGGGGGGCAGTGATTTAGATATGAAAAGTTTTGTTTACTTCTGAATTCTTCATGCTTTTTGTAACTGCTTGAATCTGCCTAATAGCCAGATTCCCAGAGACAAACTGGAGCAATGGCCCCTCTTCTCTCCTACTCTGCATGTACAGCCTTTGCTTTATGGAAGAGCCTAACCTCCACCTTCTCACCACAGGCATACTTCTCACTTTCACTGCTTGTGGAAAACACAGGGTATCTGTCTTTATGTAAAATGATGTCAGGCGTCTGAGCCTTTAGTGGATTTTGAGACTCTGCAATCCTTTGGTGGGGAGAGGCTGGGCTGTGAAATCATGTTTTGAATCCTTAAGGTAAGAATTTTAATGAGAAACAACTGTCGAAGAAGCTCATTTCTTGAATGTGTACCATAATTTTATTTTGAAAAATGAGTTTTTGCTAAAACTGGCCAGTTTTAATCGGGGTGGGGAAGAGAGGGGCTCTCTGTTTTGAGTGGCTGAGCAGAACTGAAAAATAAGTGAATGCTCTTAAAGAGAAAGGACATGCTCTCTCCCGTGAAGAAACAGGAAAACTTTCAGCCATCCCACTAGGCCAGTGTTTTCCCGGCTCTGCAGCACTCTTGTAAATGTGTAAATTTGCCGCAGCTCACTTGTAAATTTGCCAGGCTGGCAGGGACACATGACTCTTAGCTGGGAGGCCTGCCAGCCATCAGAAGCCCCCAACTCTCTGGAGGGAGAAGGGGATGGGTGCCCAGAGACCACCCTGGGTTATAATTATTTGGGGGGATGCTTGGTGGTTCTGATAGCAAACCCCCCTAGTCAGATGTGGCCCACGTTGGAATGTCTTATGGAGAATTCCACCAGCTCCTCAGGATCAGACCTAGCACCTAACAAAATAAATCCTTACATTAGACCAAAGGTTAGTACAGACTTCCCTATCTAGCACTCTATGTCACCTGATCTTTCAGGTTCTTCCGTGCCTCAATCCGTCTACCAGAAACCCCTTGTTTATTCTCAGTAGGCAGAAACCCATAATTCTTACTCATTCTATTGATTCTCCCTCTGGTCACAAATCCCCCTTGATTCCTCCTCATTCTTCCTGGTTACCTCATTGTCCCTTGGCCTCCAAAGAATCATCTCACACCCGCAAGCCAGACAGATTAATGTCCCTAGTTCCCAAGGTGTGTGTTTGGTCTGATTCCAGGTGACCAATGGGATTTTGAGCCATGACCCGGTCCTGAGGGGAAACTCCTTCCCTTTTCATCCTGAATGTATGCATATTCCTGATCCTCAGTCTGAGCCTGAAAAAAACAATCTATCTAACTTCCTAAACATCTCTGAGAGGAAACTTAACACTCTCTTATCATATACAAACCTCCCTTGAACCTCTGAACCCTGAAACGGAGGACAGGCCCTCTTAGAAATTTGGAATGATATGCATTATATTATTAGGGAATTTTCAATCAGTATCTTTCAACTTGGGTGATTCAACCAGTGGGTGTGCTAAACTCAGGTACTGATGAGGTGAGCTGGCCTCCTCTGCCCCATTGTCATCACCACTGAACCCGCCACCCGGGATCTGCTGTAACAGGAACTCAGAAGAGCAAACCACCTGGCAGCGGTGGCTGAAAGACAGGCTTAGGGATACAGGGACATTGAGAGGTGTTATGTCCTCTTGAGGAAAAGAGGGGAGAGAGAGAAACAGTTTGAGAATAGCCTACTAGCATAACTTACTTTAGCGATGCTGTTCCAGCAGTCATAGTTTTATTGGGCTTATTCCTCTTTTTTTTTTTTTTTCCCCCCCCTGCATCCCTCCCTGGGATGTGAAAGTGGTGGTTTTTGGTGGTGGGTGGCTGCGGAGGCTGAGGAAAGCTCAAAAAAGAAGGGTTGGAAGTAACACTGTGTCTGGGGTCAAATGGTTGCAGCGAATGTTATCCTCCTGATTTATTGGGCTTATTTCTGCACAGCTTTTGAAGAAGCAGTCAGAGTTCCATGCTTCTTGCTTACAAAAAAAACAGTTACTCTTGACCACTGTAGTTTTTAAGAATTCAGTACAGCTTTCAGAGAGAAAGTTGAATGAACATATTATGTGTTAGTTTTGTTGCCAATTGTGAGGCTGCAGAATTACATTCATGTCATGATATTCACCACATTCATGACTTTTATTCAGAGAAACACCAGAAAAGAACAGTAGCGCTATGTCCACGTAGGGAGAATTCGGTGTCAAAATACCTAGGGCAGTGCCCTCGCTCCCATATCCCCTTGTTCTCCCCTCCTCTCCTTTCTCTCTTCCTTACCCCAGTCAACCAGAGGAAGCCATTCATCTAACAGCCTCTAAATGTAAAAAAAAAAAAAGTTAGTCCTTGGAAAATCCTTGCCAAGCTTTGGAACTATTGTCCATTAACACTCATACGTACACATACATGCACACTGCAGTGAGCTCAGTCATTGTTCAAAACTCTGATGCGATTCAAAACAGTGTTTTGATGCTTTAATTAGACAGTAAGTTCTTGGTTTAGTCTGGCTTTCTTACTCCATTGCCTGGGTAGTTTAGGGTGTGGCGGGGAAAGCAATGCAATGACTGGAAGGGAGCTTTAGGGGACCAGAAGAAGTGGGAACAAACTAGTCAGAATCTTCTTTTCTTGTGTCCCCCGTGCTAATTGACACAATAGACTGTGGCCTCCTTGCTCTGCTGAGGGCAAGTACAAAGCACCAGCCTATGCCCAACTATCTCCACACATGAGAGAGAAGAGGTTTTCTACAAGACTAGTGTTGATAGCGATGTTGTCATTTAATGTAGTCACAATGAACTGTTCATCAAATTGACGTCTGCACAAAGCTTTACCTCAAATTCAGACACCTATTTTACCTTCCTTGCATCTATTTAATAAAGTAGCCATGTCATCTTAAAAAAAACAAACCCTGGGACTTCCCTGGTGGCACAGTGGTTAAGAATCCGCCTGCCAATGCAGGGGACACGGGTTCGGTCCCTGGTCTGGGAAGATCCCACGTGCCGTAGAGCAACTGAGCCCGTGCGCCACAACTACTGAGCCCACGTGCTGCAACTACTAAAGCCCATGCACCTACAGCCTGTGCTCCACAACAAGAGAAGCCACTGCAATGAGAAGCCTGCACACTGCAACGAAGAGTAGCTCCCGCTCACCGCAACAAGAGAAAGCCAGTGAGCAGCAAAGACTCAATGCAGCCATAAATAAATAAATAAATTAATTAATTAATTTTTTAAAAAACTAAAGTTTTTTTTAAAAAAGAGGATTCTGCCTCCTTTGATAGAGTATACTTTAGTTCTCACATACTATGGAGGCAGAAGGTTTTTTAAAAATAGATTTATTTATTTATGGCTGCTTTGGATCTTCGTTGCTGCACGTGGGTTTTCTCTAGTTGCGGTGAGTGGGGGCTACTCTTCATTGCGGTGCATGGGCTTCTCATTGCGGTGGCTTCTCTTGTTGCACAGCATGGGCTCTAGAGAGCAGGCTCAGTAGTTGTGGTGCATGGGCTTAGTTGCTCTACGGCATGTGGGATCTTCCCAGACCAGGGATCGAATCCATGTCCCCTGCATTGGCAGGTGGATTCTTAACTACTGAGCCACCAGGGAGGCCTAGATTTTTGAAACCATGCATTCAAGGGTAATATCCGAGTGAAGATGAAGCATAAGCAATTTTTCCTAATATACTACATGTAGGATGCAAAAAATCAAGCTGAGCAGGTTTCGGGTTTTCTTGTTTCAAAAAAAATCATCCCTTTCCTGGTAGGCTGTACTTCCCAAGATGGTGGCAGTAAGATCTCCCATCACACATGGGCTTCTTACAACCCGAGGTGGACACTTCTTGGACAGAGAGGTAGAGTTTGTGTCTACTCCTCTCAAACAGGAGAGGGCCTGTGACTATAGCAGAAGTGACACTGTGTGACTTCTAATGCTAGGCCATAAAAGGGGATCCAGTTTCTATCTAATTCTCTTGAGACACTTGCTCTTGGAAACCTGCCACAATGCTGTGAAGACGCCAGGCAGCCACAGAGAGAGGCCACATGTACGTGCTCTAGCTGACAACCCAGCTGTGGTCCCACCTGTCAGCTGATATCAGTTACCAGTCGTGTGTGTGAGTGAGCCTTCAGATGACCCCAGCCTCCAGGAGTGATCCCCAGAATTTGAGCCACCCCAGCTCACACTTCGTGGAGCTGTCCTTGCTGAGTCCTGCCCAATTTGCAGGTCTGTGAGCAAATCACAAAGACTGTTGTTGTTTTAAGTCACTAAGTTTGGGGTGTTTTCTTATGCACCAATAGGTAACTCCAACCCTGAACTTTCCCCTCACACTGGGAGTTTGTTGTTGGTCCTATAAATATCACACATATAAACATCCACATATAACGAAATCATGTAAGCCAGAATCTTGAGTTCCTAAGATTTAGCCCCAGGAAAATGTGAAAGTTCCATGTAAAATGAGTCACCACCATTTAAGAAATAGAAGTTTAAGAGCAAATGCAGCCATCACTTAAAATGCAGCCAAGGTTACCATTCCTGGGCACCTATGATTCACCATCCATTGTACTAGAGCAGAGATGAACTGAGAAATGCTTCTTGACAGAGATAGTTGGTTTCAAAAGATCAGAAAAAGAGGACTCTGAAGAAAGAAGGATGGATAGGCTAGCAGAAGGCAACAAGTTAAGTCATGGACTTGGGATGAATCTGATCTTTGTATCATAGAATTTCAGAGTCTCAAGATTACATGAGGCCAATTAGACTTGGTCTAATTCACCACTCTTGTCAAATCCCTGAGTCCCATCTGCAACATATTTGAAAAGTTATCATCTAGTTTCCCCTTAAATATCTTTGATGCCAGGGAGAGTCTTCTTAACTTCCTAAAGAAGTTAGTTGTTAGAGATTTCTTCTTTAAGCTAAGCTGAAATCATCTGCATGCAACTTTTATCTTTTGCCTCTGTTGTGAAGTTGCATCTTTAGCAGGAGGTTTCGTTCTAAAGTAAACACAAGGTAACAACTGCACATAGACAAACTTGGTCTTGAACGTTCTTCAGGAAAGCACCCCCATAGTCACCAGTCTGAGTCCTTAGCCAGCATTCTCTCCAGTGTAGGAATTAAGCACTGTGTCTTTAGTTGAGAACCAAGGAAAGTAGTTGGCTTGCATATAGGAGATATATGGATTAAAAAAGAAAAAAACGGGCTTCCCTGGTGGCGCAGTGGTTGGGAGTCTGCCTGCCGATGCAGGGGACACAGGTTTGTGCCCCGGTCTGGGAAGATCCCACATGCCGCAGAGCGGCTGGGGCCGTGAGCCATGGCCGCTGAGCCTGCGCGTCCGGAGCCTGTGCTCGGCCACAGCGGTGAGAGGCCCGCGTACCGCAAAAAAAAAAAAAAAAAAAAAAAAAAAAGATAAAAGAAAAAAACCAACATATACTTTTCAAGGCTAGAGTCACACTCAGACAGGGGAGATGCTCACACTCTGAGAGGCCAACTAGTCCTGAGATGGGGGATTCAAACCTTTAGTCTCCTGCACATTTGAGGGCACACATAACACTCATTAAGTGGATAAATGCAGGAGCCAGCCACACTATTTAGGTTGTGTTACCCCCTTTAAAATGTGAATATTTTTGCAGAGCGCATGTAAATGTTGTATCCTTTAAAACACATACATGACATGACATCATTGTAGCCTTGCCTTCTAAGGCTACATAAGGCAAGTCTAACATGTGTTTAATGAAAGCCTTTGGAGACACTTACTAGAACTCTCTAGACTGTTCTACATGAAACATCGTCTTCCCGCAAATGTTTCTTACAGAACGTGGTTTTGAGTCTCTCACTCTTTTGTACTTCTCCTCTCAACAGATCTGAACATATGTCCTTAAGTATAAATCCCAGTATGGATCAGATTGTCCCTGTGTAATCAGGTCAGCACAGGATAGAGGAGACAGGCACACATACTGTCCTCAGTACTGACTTTTGTTACTCCAGCCAAAAATTGCATTTGAGTTTCTGGCAACTATGTCCCATTGTTGAATTATAGTTACCAGAAGCCTAAATGTTTTTTTAAAATTATGAAATATTGGAAGATGTAGAAAATAAAACAGCAGATACCCACAAACTCATCATCAAGATCAATGGATGTTAACTTGCCTTATTTACCTCTTTATGTGTGCTTTATTTATCTAGGTCTCCTACATACTGCATTTCTGCAGCCATATAACCACACCGTCAAGAGTTACTGATTCACAGTTATTTATTGAATCCCTACTATGTCATTTCTGGGGTCTTAATTTTGCTATTCAAGTGTATTATGTATTATCTCAGCCTCACATTATTCACAAATTTGATTAGGGAACCTTCATCCACAACATTTATTACAGCATTGAATGGGAAAGGGTTGATGACAGAGCCCTGTGACCCACCACTAGGGAAAATCCTCTCGAATAGCTGAAGCATTATTGTTTCTATGACCCCATGCCTCTGTTTATACTGTTCCTCCTCCCTGGAATGGCTTCTTACCTCCTTCCTCCATCTGACTAACTTATGTTAACTAACCGTTTGAGACTCAGTGTCACCTGCTCCAGAAAGCCTTCCCTCATCATTACCTGCTAAGTTAGGTGCCCCACCTTTGTACATTTCTCTACTGTAGTACCTGTGCGCTATTGTAATTATTGGCAACTTTTTTTTTTTTTTTTTTGGCTGTGCTCCATGGCTTGCGGGATCTTAGTTCCCCGACCAGGGATTGTACCCTGGCCATGGCAATGAAAGCGCTGAGTCCTAACTACTGGACCACTAGGAATTCCCTCCCCACCCCCCCATCTTTAAGTCCTTCAATGGAAAAGTGCCCTCATATTTATCTTTATATTTTTAACCTTTATCAGTGTGCCAGAACTTAAAAAGTGCTAGTTAGTATTAGGTGCTCAAAAATGTTAGTTAAATTAAAATGTAGGAATAAAACAATCCAGACTAATCTTCCTCCCTTTCATTACAGGAATACTTTCCACGACACCTCTAATAGATCATCACTTCTAACCACAGAGATTTGCTACCCCACAGGACAACCCATTCCTTATATGAACGGTTCTGGATTTTGAAAGACTTTTCTCATATTAAGCCCCAAGTCAGTTTCGTGTACCAATACTTTACGTTCTCATTATAAGATGAATCTCTTCTCTGAACGTCAAGGATTCTTTAATGGCACTCGCTTGGGTAACTAAATGGTTATTAGTGAATATGTTTTACATGGAGCTAGCAGAGCTAAAGAAATTATTTCAGTGCTCAGAATTGAGGCACTTTCTGGGGCATCCCATTAAGGATCTCTACCCTGAATTCTTTCCAGAAGCTAATGGGGTCTGTGAAGACCACAGAGCACAGGTGTTCCATGTTCTATACAGCTCACATTCCTATATAAACATGCCACCACTTTCTCGAGCATTGCAAGCTCCTGGGTGGTCTTAGGGCTGCCTTAAAAGGGAAACAAGTTGGATTGTCTCTCCTTGCTAATCATTTGAGGACCTGGTTAGAATACAGCTAGACTGTATTCTGGAATCTCTGTTTCTTGAGTCCCTGAGTTGACACCTGAGGAGAAACCTAAGTGACTACATCTGGCCCCAAGCTTGACAATAATCAGAGCTATAGGGAAAATAAAACTGAGAGAAACAGGGTAACGTCTGTGTGAAGTTCAATGCCTTTCTATAATTTCTTGATCATAACTGTCACTTAGTATGGTGGAAGCAATTGACATTTTCCCCTGGAAATATGAAAGCAAAACAGTTCCTTAAAATTTAGGCTTTTGTCCCGCAGGTGGCAGATTTTTCTAAATTGTGATCAGTTGGCAAAATATTACAACAGAGCATTCATCATTCTCTCAGTATAAACTATCAGTGCTTCTTGTGAGTCAGGCACTGTGCTTGGAATGTCACAGACCTTACCGAATGGAACCCTTATAACTATCCTGAAGAATAAATATTATTATCCCCATTTTATAGATGAGGCACTGGACGTGTAAGAAAATTAAGAAACGTGTCCAAAGTTTCAGAATTACTAAGGGGCAGAAACAATTCAAATCCAGATGGTTCTGACTCCAAAGCCCGTGAGCTTCATACCAGGCTATGTTGGCTCTCATTTTCAAAATCAGCTTCACTACACGATCCTTCATTTAGAGCTGAGCTGTGCTCAACTTCCTGATCCTGTGTTCCTGGATCACCCCTTTTATCTGCATGTGGTTGCACCCCGTGATAACAAGTGATAAATTCTTTGCATTATCAACCAGAGTGTATCTAATTTTGTTTTAAAATAATGTCACCCTTAAGAATATCCAAGATATATGAAGGTGATTGCATGAATGTCTGCTAGATTCTCTTGTTTACCTCAACTTTGGGTTGGCCAGAGGGGAGGGGTAGGAGGAGGTAATCCTTACTCAAGAGGGCCCAACAAAAGTAGTAAGACGAAGCCAATTTCTTTTAAAAATCTTGAGTCATATCGACTGAGAAGTCAGGGAGAGCTTTTGTTGGTACTCATCATGAGTATTTTATTCATGTTATTTAGACTTTTTTTTTTTTCATCCATCTCCACGCTCCATGCTTCATAGCAAATAGATCAGGGCCTGACCAAATCTGACCCACTGCCTGTTTTTGTAAACAGAATTTTAATGGAACACAGCCACTTTCACTCGCTTACATATTGTCTGTGGCTGTTTTTGCACAACAAAAGTGGGGGGAAGTGGTTGCAGCAGAGACTGCGTGGCCCAAAACCGAAAATATTTACTTTCTGGCCCTTTACAGAAACAGTTTGCCTTCCCCTGCTTTAGGCAGAACAAAAATGTATGGGTGTTGCACTACAGCAAGGAATCTCAGTGTCTAGACTAGAATGTGGAGGAATTTGGACTCGGATGGCTGGACTAGAGCACCTTTAAAGGCTCTTCCAACCCTGCAGTTTGAAGATTTAAAAATTCAGCCATGTATATATATATATATATATATATATATACACACACACACACACATACATATACATATATATATACACACATATATATGTGTATATACATATATATACTTTTTTTTTCTCGTAAAGTATATGAGGCAGGACCAAGATAGCAGATGAAGACTTGGAGGACAATAAGTATGTTCAAAACAAGCATTTCTGTTTTGCTGATTCTTACCATGCTGATGATTAAATGTAGCGAGCTATGTATCCAGCACATTAGGCCATCTACATAATTGTATCATTTTGCTTGTTGGTGTTTGTAAAATATTATTTGTAATATTATTTGAAAACTTCCTCCAGTCAAGGAAGCTTGTAACTATGGGAATGTTTTATTAATTTATTTATTGACCAGCAACCTTATGCACACTGCTACATGAAACAATAGAGGAAATGTGGTCTCTGCCCTGGAGGACCGCACTGCTCAATCCTTGGACTCTGTTATAATGTTTCTGTTATTTTTCTTAAGGTGTTTCCAAGTAATTAAGATGCATGTCTGAAAAATTATGTATAATGTCAGAGGCCCAAATCCTTGGGACCTAACACTGACAAGATTTCTTTTTTTTTTTTTTGCGGTACGCGGGCCTCTCACTGTTGTGGCTTCTCCCGTTGCGGAGCGCAGGCTCCAGACGCGCAGGCTCAGCGGCCATGGCTCACAGGCCCAGCTGCTCCGTGGCATGTGGGATCCTCCCGGATTGGGGCACGAACCCGTGTCCCCTGCATCGGCAGGCGGACTCTCAACCACTGCACCACCAGGGAAGCCCTGACTAGATTTCTTTATGCACCCCTGGGACCTTTGGCTGCATTTCCATCAGAAAACTCATCTTTTGAAATTACAGTTTTTTTAAGCCTCCTGCATTCTCTGTAGATCATCATTTAGCTCGTTGGTTAGTCACCTGGTCTTTTAAGTCGGGCCATACTTTCTCTGCATACAAGAATGATATCAAAAGTAGATGTTTACAGACATCTGATCCCTGCTGTATTGCTTCAAATCATCATGCACAAATATTTTAAAAAATCTTATCTCGGTATATTTTCAAGTGTCTATGCTAGGAAATGTAAAGACTGAAGTCAATTTTTTTCCTATTGAATTTAGAATCAAAATAGACTTATGTGAGTAAAACAACTGAAAGTATAAAAATACCTGTTGGGTTGAGAATGATTTGCATGGGGAAAAAATATCTTATGCTTTGAAAATTGGAAAGATGTCTGATCTGGATGGACAAAAAGACATCCTGCCAGAGGAGAGAAGATTTGCTTTCATGTGTGGACACTGGGGGCTTGTGGACATGACCCAACAGGAGGTCAGAGCTCTGTGCACATTACTCTTGTTTAGTGCCATTGTGAACTTGTTGATAAGATGTTTTTTAATTGTTCTCAAGTCAGCCAGTATATGAATATTTTGTTTCTGAGTCAGTAAGGAACAGAATTTTCATTACATGTTTCTTTAGGATTTCCTCTCTTTTCTTCACCTATAAGTGTCTAATAAAATATTTTGTTCGGTACTTAAAAATTATTTATTGATGAATGACTTCACTGTTTCAATTAGCTCATTGGTATATCTACTGAGAATCAAAAAAAAAATTGCATGAACTTAGACTTATAAGCAAAAAAATTCCGGAGAGAAAATTTATAGCTTCTAGAATTATTTAAAAGAGAATTTATATAATGTTCTAGATGAGTCCATTAGCATTTCTTTCACATAATAACAATCTGTCAAGAACTCAATTGACCCAGTGATCACTTTGTCCACTTAATGATTCATAACTTCGGGCTTCCCTGGTGGTGCAGTGGTTGAGAGTCCACCTGCCAATGCAGAGGACATGGGGTCGTGCCCCGGTCCGGGAAGATCCCACATGCCGCGCAGCGGCTAGGCCCCTGAGCCATGACCACTGAGCCTGCGCGTCCGGAGCCTTTGATCTGCAACGGGAGAAGCCACAACAGTGAGAGGCCCGCGTACCGAAAAAAAAAAAAAAAAAAAAAAAAAAAGATTCATAACTTTTTAACAAGTAATAAAGTAACAGGAATGTGTGTTTCAGTCAGGCTGCTCAACATACAGCTTACTTAGGGAAGAAACAATTTCTCAGGTTCTTAAAAATTCTGGTATCAGGCAAGATGCTGTCAGCAATCTCAATAATATTTTAAAATTGTACGGTGAGTTTTTATCTTCCAATATATTTTCATCCCTGTCTACTGCTTTTCCTATTGGTCTCGATTTACAGATTTTCTTTCTTGACCAGGAGGGGAAGGAGTTGGATTACAAGCAATTCACTGGGAATGTTTTTATACATGGATGGGGAGGGATCTTTGTGTGCATGTGATAGTGGGTGTATGCACTGATATAAGGAGAGTGTGAAGATACAAGTGTGAAGATGCCCAACAGTGTTAAGCTTGGAATTTTTTCAAGCAATTATGCTAATAACTATAAAGCAACAAGTTCTTGGTGAATCAATAATATTGAAAAATTGATCTTTTGGCAAACTAGTTCTTTGATGGATTGGTAGTCAATGACTTACTATTTGGTTGATTTTATGCACACTGGTCTCCTTATAAAATCATCTGTCTCCCAAGAGAGACCCACTTGTGTGGTGTGCCAAAAACAGTCTCATCTAGAAGCAAGTGGAGGAAGCTTCTGCCATATTTTCCAGCCATATAGCTGTAGAATAATAAATTGTTGCACTCCACATAAAAGAAAAATTCTCTTAAAGTGTGTTTTTGGAGAATATGAGAAATCTTTTTAGTTACTGAAAATTTCATGTGATGGCATTAAAAAAGAAGCCTTCATTTAAATCACAAAAATGGCTTTGCCACAACCTCCAGTACAGGTATGGGCTAGGACATGAAAGAGAAGAGAACTTGGATATGCATAACTGGAAGGGAGAGAGAAGAATATATGTAGAAAAATAAATAACAATGTTTAAGGCTGCAAGGAGTAGAGGAAATATGCCTGAGGAAATAAAACAGCACAGGGCCATTAGACTTTGGTGGGTGCTTACATACACAGTGTGTGTCCTAGTGTGAGACAAAGAAGGTTATGTGTATTATAGAGATAAGGTTCATCCTCCTCAAATATTCAACCTTCCTAAAATACTCAGCAGCAAATAGTTGGTAACAGATGTAAGCAGTGTCCAGGCTTGCTCTGTCAACCTCATCTTGTCCATATATTGATACCTTAGCAACTGAAATGGGAATCCAAGGACTGTAAGATAGGACATGGGTTCTGACATTCCAATGACACTGCACAAACCACTCCACTGATGTTTTCAGTGGTGACAGCCAGAGACTAATGGTGAGAGGGTACCAGAATTGACTATTCTAATAATGAGAGGTACTAGGTGTCACTGTTGAAATACTGATCTACATGTTTTTCTCTGTTAATAGGATACTGGCATCCATGGAAGAAAAGTCTGTAGAAAAAACTCAAATATTACGTTACCAAGTTTCCCTTTGCAACATGTGTGAGGTGTCCAGGGTTTTAAATAGAACTTTCTGTTCTTTACATATAAAAGTGTTAGCTTTCTTATTCCAGGTATCACTGCAGAGCCCAGATTTCTCACCAACCTGTCTTCCCAACGCAAAGGAACTAAACTTGAGATCCCTGGAAATTCTTGGTATGAGTCTTTGTCTTTCCATTTCTTTTTTCTTTCACCTCCTCTTGCTTTCACTGGATGGAATCCATGCCTTTCTTCACTGAAAAAGGAGCTACATCAGGCCTAGGGGATCAGGAAGAGGTTTTTATCAGGTAGCAAGGCAGACATCGGGCAACAAGGAGTTATAGAAAACTTCTCCACCCTTTCTTTTTTTTAAGGGAGCCATTACTTCAGGTAGAGGATATTAGCTAACATATTTCTGCAAGCATTAGGCTCTTTCAAGACCTCCATTGGTGATCAAACCAAATGTTTAAAAGGACATTCGCATAAACAAAAGCATGGTCTGCATTCACAAACCATTTTCAATAAGATCTCTTCCCAGTCAAGACTCTGACCATCTGCTTGCCTTATATTTTTAATATTATATTAAAATTATATATTTTAATATATATTTATATTTTTAATATTATTCTGTCAAATATATGCTCTGTTAACGCAGGTAAAGGAATACTTGAAAAATCTGATCATACACAACTCATTGAGTCCAGATGACATAAATCCTGAAGTCTGGTGGGAATTAGTTAATGCAGTCTTACATGTAGTACCCAAAACAGAGCAGCTTCACAGTAGTAGTTTATCAAACCACCCTCGTTTCAGGAAGTACACAGGTAGTAACATAAATACAATCAACATTCTCTTAGGCTCTCCTGGAATAAATTGTTACCTTGGACAAGTTACTATTTACAAGGCCACACATATGAGAATACTCTATCACTAAAGGAAAGAAAAAAGTAGCACATCACCAAGAAAGAGGAAAAAATAAAAAAAGATTTGCAAGATGGTATTTTTCTAAAGATTACAGAGGAAATCTGTAACATTATCTACTAAGGGTGGCTTTTCAAGATATAGAAAAGGATAAACCATATATGTGATGTAGCTGAGGGGGCCTACTCAGGACTGGAAGCCAGAATGACCCAGATTCTGATCCTGTTTGTCATGTGGCTGTATAATTACAGCTGTGGATCTCACATGGGCCAAAGGTAGGGATCTGACTATCTCTTCATTGAATATTTTGGTATATTAAAAAATGGCATCAAATTCTTTGACATCCCTCTCATTGAACATTGGGGTGTATTTCCCCTCCCCTTGGATCTGGCTGGCCTATAACTTCCCTGACCAACAGAATCTGGTAGAAGTAATGCTATATATACCAGCTCCAGGCCTAGCCCTTAAGAAGGTTTCCATCCTGGCCCCTTGAAAGCCATGGACAAGTTGGATTGCTCTAAGACTGCCATGTTGTGTGGAAGCCCAAGCTCCTGACCCACAGAGCCATGAGCTAAATAAAAGGGTTTTTATTTCACATCACAAACTAAGGATGGTTCGTTACATAGCAAGAGTTAGAAATACCAGTCCCCTTTCTACTTCAGGAAACTTTACTCCTTTTCCTTTCTGTGTTTTTCACTTCCTTTTTCCTCTTTTCCTTTTTCTCCCTCTATTCCTTGATATTTTCTTATAGCCACCACACGAAGATAATTAAGCATATTTTTGTTTGTTTGTTTGTAAATGAAGTTGATTTTGGTACTGTTTTTCCTCCTTGTTCATTATTTTAGAAGAAGGTGAGCAGTGCTTAAAAATTTCTCTCAAAAAACAAAATAACTGAGGGCAGAGTCAAGATGGTATACTAGGAGCACATGGAATTTTCGTCTCCTCACAACTAGGGCAACTACCAGGCTCTGGTGGGGGACCACGGACACCTAAGGGGACAGGAGGAAGCCCCAGCCACCAGGTAGGATGGGGGTTGTGGGGGGAGTGAAGAGAGAGCAGAAGTGGAGGCAGGAGGGGACTGGCACCCCTGAGGGGCGGCTGGGGGAGGGGAAGGGATCCCACACCCAAAGGGGTAAATTGGGGAACCATTGGGAGGGCAGATGATCAAAAGGGAGCATGGCCATGTTTCCCCTGCCCACTTGGGCCCCCAGGAGCCTGCTGAGACCCCGGGCCTGATCCTCTGCTCACTGAGGCCACCTCCAGACACGCAGGTCCTGAGGGAGTGGGAGGGAGGGAAGAGGAGCAAAAGTAAAGGCCGGACCTCTGGGAGGGGACCCCAGAGGGGTGGCTGGGGGAGGGGAGGAGTTCCTACACCCAGCGGGACCCACCCACAGTTAGGGGTCCAGCAGTGACAGGGGAGACCCTGGGGGAGAGAGTGGGGGAGGGGCAGGAAGGAACAGAAGGGAACGGAGCCAGTGCTTTCCCTGTCCACTTAGGTACCAGGGAGGCTGTTGGGCTCCCGGGCCTAATCCTCGGCCCTCGGAGCCTCCCTCGTGCCCTGCACAGCCCAAGCCCTGCCCCTACACCCCCACCCAGGGCCCTACCTCGACACTCGGAGACTCCTCCCTCTGAAACCCCCTCCAATGTGCTGAACATAAACCCCACCCACACACCCTCACTCAGGGCCCTACCCCCAAACTCAGGAACTCCACACTCCACACTCCCTCCTTTCCATGTGCTGCCTCGCCCCATCTGCGCAGGTCCTAGGCAGAGGTCCGACTCCATGCTTGAACATCGCCCCACCTAGGGCCCGCCCCCAGGGCCGTTTCCGGCTATGTGGGTCCTGAGCTTAGGCCCCGCCCCATGCTCAAACGTCTCCAGCCCACCTGCCTAGGTCCCATCCCACCCTAAACCTTGCTTCTGCCTAAGTTCCACCCACCCCTAAACTCTGCACCTAGAGCCAAAGCTTTTTTTTTTTTTTTCCTCTTTTAGATTGGGGTTCTGTTTTACCTTGTTGATTCATTGCTGTTGATTCTTCTATATTTTTATTTCTCCTAATAAATCGTTTATTTTTCTAATTTTATTTTATTCTTTATACATTGTTATTGTTCTCTCCTTTTGACTTGTCCTCCCCACCACACCACCCCCACCCATTTTTTTTCTTTTTTCTGTTGTGGTTTTATTTTACCTTGTTGCAGTTGTTTCCATTATAGTTTTATTTTTCCTAATATATATATATATATATATACATATATATATGTATATATATATATATATTTTTTTTTGTGGTACGTGAGCCTCTCACTGTTGTGGCCTCTCCCGTTGCGGAGCACAGGCTCCGGACGCGCAGCCTCAGCGGCCATGGCTCACAGGCCCAGCCGCTCCACGGCATGTGGGATCTTCCCAGACCGGGGCACGAACCCGTGTCCCCTGCATCGGCAGGCAGATTCTCAACCACTGCACCACCAGGGAAGCCCTCTAATATATTTTTTACCTTTCTAATTTTATTTTTTTTTTATTCTTTGATATCATACTGCTCCTTTACTTCTTTCTTTCTTTTTTTTTCTTTTACTGCATTATGAAGCTTGCGGGATCTTGGTTCCCAGGCCGGAGGTTGGGCCTGAGCTCCTGTGGTGGGAGCTCCAAGTCCAAACTTCTGGACTAACAGAGAACCTCAGACCCCAGACCCCAGGGAATATCAGTTGGAGTGAGGCTTCCCAAAGGTCCTCATCTCAGCACCAAGACCCAGCACTATCCAACTGCCTGCAAACTACAGTCCTGGATGTCTCAGGCCAAAGAACCAGTAAGACAGGAATACAGCACCACCAATCAAAAAAACAACAACAACAAAAAAAGAAATGACAAAAAAATATGTTACAGACAAAGGAGCAAGGTAAAAACATACAAAACCAAATAAATGAAGACAAAATAGGCAACCCTCCTGAAAAAGAATTCAGAGTAATGATAGTAAAGATGATCCAAAATCTCAGAAATAGAATGGAGAAAATACAAGAAACATTTAACAAGGCTCTAGAAGAACTAAAGAGCAAACAAACAGTGATGAACAACACAATTACCAAAACTAAAAATACTCTAGAAGTAATCAATAGCAGAATAACTGAGGCAGAAGAACAGATAAGTGAGCTGGAAGATAAAATGGTGGAAATAACTGCCAGAGAGCAGAAAGAAAAGAGAATGAAAAGAATTGAGGATAGACTCAGAGACCTCTGGGACAACATTAAACACACCAACATTGAAATTGCAGGTGTCCCAGAAGAAGAAGAGAAAAAGAAAGGGTCTGAGAAAATATTTGAAGAGATTAGAGTCTAAAACTTCCCTAACATGGAAAAGGAAATAGTCAATCAAGTCCAGTAAGCACAGAGAGTACCATACAGGATAAACCCAGAAATCAACATGCAGAGACACATATTAATCAAACTATCACAAATTAAATACAAGGGAAAAATATTAAAAGCAGCAAGGGAAAAGCAAGAAATAACATACAAGGGATTCCCCATAAGGTTAACAGCTGATTTTTCAGTAGAAACTCTGCAAGGCAGAAGGGAGTGGCAGGACATATTTAAAGTGATGAAAGGGAAAAACCTACAACCAAGATTACTCTACCCAGCAAGGATCTCATTCAGATTTGATGGAGAAATTAAAACTTTTACAGATAAGCAAAAGTTAAGAGAATTCAGCACCACTAAACCAGCTTTACAACAAATGCTAAAGGAACTACTCTAGGCATGAAACACAAGAGAAGGAAAAGAACTATAACAACAAACCCAAAACAATTAAGAAAATGGTAATAGGAACATACATATCAATAATTACCTTAAATTTAAATGGACTAAATGCTCCAAACAAAAGACACAGACTGGATGAATGGATACAAAAACAAGACTCATACATATGCTGTCTACAAGAGACCCACTTCAGACCAAAGGACATGTACAGACTGAAAGTGAGGGGATGGAAAAAGATATTCCATGCAAATGGAAATCAAAAGAAAGATGGAGTAGCAATTCTCATATCAGACAAAATAGACGTTAAAATAATGACTATTACAAGAGAGAAAGAAGGACACTACATAATGATCAAGGGATCAATCCAAGGAGAAGATATAACAATTGTAAATATTTATGCACCAAACATAGGAGCACCTCAATACATAAGGCAAGTGCTAACAGCCATAAAAGGGGAAATCTACAGTAACACAATAATAGTAGGGAACTTTAACACCTCACTTTCACCAATGGATGGATTGTCCAAAATGAAACTAAATAAGGAAACACAGCTTTAAATGACACATTAAACAAAATGGACTTAATTGATATTTATAGGACATTCCATCCACGAACAACAGAATACACTTTCTTCTCAAGTGCTCATGGAATATTCTCCAGGATAGACCATATCTTGGGTCACAAAGCAAGCCTTGGTACATTTAAGAAAATTGAAATCGTATCAGGTATTTTTTCGGACCACACACTATGAGACTACATATCAATTACCGGAAAAGAACTGTAAAAAATGCAAACACATGGAGGCTAAACAATATGGTACTAAATAACCAAGTGATCACTGGGGAAATCAAAGAGGAAATCAAAAAATACCTAGAAACAAATGACAATGAAAACATGACAACCCAAAACCTATGGGATGCAGCAAAAGCAGTTCTAAGAGGGAAGTTTATAGCAATACAATCCTACCTTAAGAAACATCTCAAATAAACAAACTAACCTTGCACCTAAAGCAATTAGAGAAAGAAGAACAAAAAAACCCCAAAGTTAGCAGAAGGAAAGAAATCATAAAGGTCAGATCAGAAAGAAATGAAAAAGAAATGAAGGAAACAATAGCAAAGATTAATAAAACTAAAAGATGGTTCTTTGAGAAGATAAACAAAATTGATAAACCATTAGCCAGACTCATCAAGAAAAAAAGGAAGAAGACTCAAATCAACAGAATTAGAAACGAAAAAGGAGAAGTAACAACTGACACTGCAGAAATACAAAGGATCATGGGAGATTACTACAAGCAACTCTATGCCAATAAAAGGGACAACCTGGAAGAAATGGAAAGATTCTTAGAAAAGCACAACCTCCAAAGACTGAACCAGGAAGAAATAGGAAATATAAACAGACCAATCACAAGCTTTGAAATTGAAACTGTGATTTAAAATGTTCCAACAAATCAAAGGCCAGGACCAGATGATGGCTTCACAGGTAAATTCTATCAAACATTTAGAGAAGAGCTATCACCTATCCTTCTCAAAATCTTCCAAAATCTATCAGAAGGAGGAACACTCCCAAACTCATTCTACGAGGCCACCATCACCCTGATACAAAAACCAGACAGGGGCTTCCCTGGTGGCGCAGTGGTTGGGAGTCTGCCTGCCGGTGCGGGGGACGCGGGTTCGTGCCCCGGTCTGGGAGGATCCCGCATGCCGCGGAGTGGCTGAGCCCGTGAGCCACGGCCGCTGGGCCTGCGCGTCCGGAGCCTGTGCTCCGCAGCGGGAGAGGCCACAACAGTGAGAGGCCCGCGTACCGCAAAAAAAAAAAAAAAAAAAAAAAAAAAAAAAAAAAAAAACCAGACAAAGATGTCACAAAAAATAAAACTACAGGCCAATATCTCTGATGAACATAGATGTAAAAATCCTCAACAAAATACCTGCAAACAGAATCCAACGGCACATTAAAAGGACCCTACATCATGATCAAGTGGGGTTTATCCCAGGAATGCAAGGATTCAATATATGAAAATCAATGTCATACACCATACTAACAAATTGAAGGATAAAAACCATATGATAATCTCAAAAGATTCAGAAAAAGCTTTAGAAAAAATTCAAAACCCATTTATCATAAAAACTCTCCAGAAAGTAGGCATAGAGGGAAACTACCTCAACATAATAAAGGCCATATATGACAAACCCACAACAAACATCATTCTCAATGGTGAAAAACTGAAACCATTTCCTCTAAGATCAGAAACAAGACAAGGTTGCCCACTCTCACTGCTATTATTCAGCATAGTTTTGGAAGTATTAGCCACAGCAATCAGAGAAGAAAAAAAAAAAAGGAATCCAAATTAGAAAAGAAGAAGTAAAACTGTCACTGTTTGCAGGTGAATACTATACATAGAGAATCCTAAAGATGTTACCAGAAAGCTACTAGAGCTAATCAGTGAATTTGGTAGAGTAGCAGGATACAAAATTAATGCACAGAAATCTTTTGCATTCCTATACACTAATGATGAAAAATCTGAACGAGAACTTAAGGAAACACTCCCATTTACCACTGCAACAAAAGAATAAAATACCTAGGAATAAACCTATCCAAGGAGACAAAAGACCTGTATGCAGAAAACTAAAAGACACTGATGAAAGAAATTAAAGATGATACAAACAGATGGAGAAATATACCATGTTCTTCGATTGGAAGAGTCAACATTGTGAAAATGACTATACTACCCAAAGCAATCTACAGATTCAATGCAATCCCTATCAAACTACCAATGGCATTTTTCACAGAACTAGACCAAAAAATTTCACAATTTGTATGGAAACAAAAAAGACTGCTAATAGCCAAAGCAATCTTGAGAAACAAAAAAAGAAGCTGGAGGAATCAGTCTCCCTGACTTCAGACTATAAAGCTACAATAATCAAGACAGTATGGTAGTGGCACCAAAACAGAAATATAGATCAATGGAAGAGGATAGAAAGCCCAGAGATAAACCCACACACATATGGTCACCTTATCTTTGATAAAGGAGGCAACAGTACACAATGAGAAAAGACATCCTCTTCAATAAGTGGTACTGGGAAACCTGGATAGCTACATGTAAGTGAATGAAATTACAACACTGCCTAACACCATACACAAAAATAAACTCAAAATGGATTAAAGACCTAAATGTAAGGCCAGACACTATCAAACTGTTAGAGGAAAGCATAGGAAGAACACTCTGACATAAATCACAGCAAGATCTTTTTTGACCCACCTCCTAGAGTAATGAAAATAAAAGCAAAAATAAACAAGTGGGACCTAATGAAACAAAAGCTTTTGCACAGCAAAGGAAACTACAAACAAGACGAAAAGACAACCCTCAGAATGGGAGAAAATATTTGCAAACGAATTAAAGGAAAAAGGATTAATCTCCAAAATATATGAATCACTCATGCAGCTCAGTATTAAAAAAACATACAACCCAATCACAAAATGGGCAGAAGACCTAAATAGACATTTCTCCAAAGAAGACATACAGACTGCCAAGAGGCAGATTAAAAGCTGCTCAGCATCACTAATTATTAGAGAAATGCTAATCAAAACTACGATGAGGGATCACCTCACACCGTTTGAATGGGCATCATCAGAAAATCTACAAACAACAAATGATGGAGAGGGTGTGGAGAAAAGGGACACCACTTGCACTGCTGGTGGGAACTGATATAGCCACTATGTAGAACAGTATGAAGGTTCCTAAAAAACTAAAAATAGAATTACCATATGACCCAGCAATCCCACTACTGGGCATATACCCAGAGAAAAGCATAATTCAAAAAGACACATGCACCCCAATGTTCATTGCAACACTATTTATTTATTTATTTTTATTTTATTTTTTTTGCGGTACGCAGGCATCTCACTGTTGTGGCCTCTCCCGTTGCAGAGCACAGGCTCCGGACGCACAGGCTCAGCAGCCATGGCTCACGGGCCCAGCTGCTCCGCGGCGTGTGGGATCCTCCCGGACCGGGGCACGAACCCGTGTCCCCTGCATCAGCAGGTGGACTCTCAACCACTGCGCCACCAGGGAAGCCCGCAACACTATTTATAATAGCCAGGTCATGGAAGCAACCTAAATGCCCATCGACAGATGAGTGGATAAAGAAGAAGTGGTACATATATACAATGGAATATTACTCAGCCATAAAAAGGAAGAAAATTGGGTCATTTGTAGAGACATGGATGGATCTAGAGACTGTCATACAGAGTGAAGTAAGTCAGAGAAAGAAAAACAAATATCGTATATCAACGCATATATGTGGAACCTGGAAAAATGGTACAGATGAACCGGCTTGCAGGGCAGAAATAGAGACACAGATGTAGAGAACAAACGTATGGAAACCAAGTGGGGAAAGCGGCAGGGGCGGTGGTGGTGGTGGGAGATTGGGATTGACATATATATGCTAATATGTATAAAATATATAACTAATAAAAACCTGCTGTATTAAAAAATAATTAAAATAAAATTTAAAAAAACCCAAAGTGGCAGAAGACCTAAATAGACATTTCTCTGAAGAAGATATACAGATTGCCAACAAACACATGAAAAGATGCTCAACATCACTAATCATTAGAGAAATGCAAATCAAAACTACAATGAGGTATCACCTCACACTGGTCAGAATGGCCATCATCAAAAAATCTACAAACAATAAATGCTGGAGAGGGTGTGGAGAAAAGGGAACCCTCTTGCACTGTTGGTGGGAATGTAAATTGATACAGCCACTATGGAGAATAGTATGGAGGCTCCTTACAAAACTACAAATAGAACTACCATACGACCCAACAATCCCACTACTGGGCATATACCTAGAGAAAACCATAATTCATAAAGAGTCATGTACCACAATGTTCATTGCAGCTCTGTTTACAATAGCCAGGACATGGAAGCAACCTAAGTTTCCATGGACAGATAAATGAATAAAGAAGATGTAGCACATATATACAATGGAATATTACTCAGCCATATAAAGGAACAAAACTGAGTTATTTGTAGTGAGGTGGATGGACCTAGAGTCTGTCATACAGAGTGAAGTAAGTCAGAGAGAGAAATACAAATACCGTATGCTAACACATATATATGGAATTTTTTTAAAAAAATTTCTGAAGAACCTAGGGGCAGGACAGGAATAAAGACACAGACGTAGAGAATGGACTTGAGGACACGGGGAGGGGGAAGGGTAAGCTGGGACGAAGTGAGAGAGTGGCATGGACATAGATAAAATAGATAGCTAGTTGGAAGCAGCCACATAGCACAGGGAGATCAGCTCGGTGGTTTGTGACCACCTGGAGGGGTGGGATAGGGAGGGTGGGAAGGAGATGCAAGAGGGAGAAGATATAGGGATATATGTATTTGTATAGATGATTCATTTTGTTATAAAGCAGAAACTAACACACCATTGTAAAGCAATTATACTACAATAAAGATGTTTAAAAAAAGTATTGGTTTCTTTGTACACTTGAAACTAATAAAATATTATAAATCAGCTATACTTCAATTTTTTAAAAAAAGAAATACTAGTTGTCATTTCCTATCTCTAATCTAATGTACGGGAAGTTTCTCTCAGAGAGTTTTATGGTAGTCCTTAGGTCCATCTAGCTTTTGGATAAGTGTATCCTCTCCTCTCTGTAGAAATCATGCATCCTAAGTTAAAACAACACAAAAAATGCTACTCCTTATTTTCCCCTTCCAGATCCTTTCCTGAAGCCAAGCATAATCCAAAGGCCAAAACTCTCTCAAAGTCAACAGTAAACATGGCTGCCATAAAATACAATGAAAATCTTTAGGGACTGTGATTGTTATTCCAAGCTGCATCTGCTGACCTTGATAGAACCGGGTGGGAAGTGGTGGACCATACATCGATTCACTCTGTTCTCAAAGAGCAAGAGGTAGCCTATGCCACAACTTCTCTTTGGAAAACTTATTTCCAGACAGGCAATACCTTTTTACACTCACCATAAACTATTATGATTACTTGTCTGTGCATGGACAACGCGGGCCCCTCACTGTTGTGGCCTCTCCCGTTGCGGAGCACAGGCTCCGGACGCGCAGGCTCAGCGGCCATGGCTCACGGCCGCTCCGCGGCACGTGGGATCTTCCCAGACCGGGGCACGAACCCGTGCTCCCCGCATCGGCAGGCGGACTCTCAACCACTGCATCACCAGGGAAGCCCCTCTATGACTTATTCTTTAAATGCCCAGCAGCTAGCCTAGGGTGGGGTGCAGTGGGCTTTAAGTAATGTTTACTAAGTTAATAAATGAATGATCCAGGACCAAATATCTGATTCAAAGGGCTCCTATCTAAAATGCATCAGGGAAAACACAGTGTCATTACTGTGATTATTTTCTGCAAGTCCATTTTATTTAAAATAATAATTCCCCCCCAGTATAACATAGGGAGAACTCTTTTTGTACAATAGTTCTGTGTGTCATAGACCTTTGTTTTTTACCAGACTCCAAAGATATCTGATCACTTCTATTACAGTGAATGCCCTAATCACAAGGATGTCTCAATTGAATCCGTGTCCTTAAAATAGTATTTTCCCTTTGGTTTGCATCATAACCTCAGGGAGATTTTAGTCTTATTCTAATGAAGTGGCTTTAGTTTTAATGTTTGTCATTCTCCCAAGAAGATACATTCAGACTCTTTTTTTAATGCAAATTCTCAACCCCTAATTTATACGTTGTCAAATTTGGGTTTTAGTATCCTGTACTTGACTTCCTTAAAGCAGGGCACACCTGAATTAGCTTTGGGGATAAAAAGAATACAAAGAAAATTGTAAGCAAAACATCTGATATAGTTTTACTTGCAAAGTTCAGATTTTCTGAATGGGATCAAGATGGCATGGCTTGAAATGTGGCTGAAGGGAATGAGAGAAATATGGTAAATATCTACATATCTGAAAGTGGTAGTGGTGAAGATCTTATACCGTATTTCCTGGTATACTTCTCCTTAGATATGTCCACATATGTCCACACGCACTGGAGAAAGCAAATGGAGAATTTCCCTGTTTCTTCCCTAGAATCATTACTGTCCCATACATTCTTCTGTTATGTGATAATGGCCACTCTTGCCAGCATTCCCTTTGTAAAGTAGATTTTGCTTAGACTTTACCAAACAAAAAAAAAGGATTGCATTTAAAAAGCAATGAAAGTCTGCTTGCTGCTGGGGGAGGGACTGACCAGAGCTCACCCCTCTGGTCCTGCAAAGGCCTCTCGCTCCACAGTCCAATTTTGCTTTGTCCTTTCACCCACATAGCAGACCTTTTACCCGGCAACTGCTAGGGGCTGGGGGCGCTGTGGTCAGTCTGAGTGGGGTTGGGGAAGGGCAATGCTGTCCCTGCCCTCACTGAGCTTATAGTCCAAGGAATATTTGATTAAATTAACCAGTCATATCAGATAATACAGCCGATGATGCGTCCAGATCAGACACTCACCTCAATTAAAAGTAATACTTATAATTTGTCCTATATTTTATCCATATCTGTCTTTCTAGAGTTTTCTTCCTTGGAGCCACACCGAACAAGGTTTATCTCTCTTCTGCAAGAAGTTGAAGGTTTTTAAAAACAGCCACCTTCTCCCTCTGAGTGATCTCTCCTCCAGGCTAAGGAGACCCAGCTCCTTCAATGCCCTGACATGATTATGAATTCCCCAAGTCTTTGTACTAGTTAGGCTTTGCTACAAGTGACTGACAACCTAACCAATAATGGTTTAGACAAGACGTGAGTATGTTTTTATTTATTTATTTATTTGCAGTACGCGGGCCTGTCACTGCTGTGGCCTCTCCCACTGCAGAGCACGGGCTTCGGACGCGCAGGCTCAGCGGCCATGACTCACAGGCCCAGCCGCTCCGCAGCATGTGGGATCATCCCGGACCGGGGCACGAACCCGTGTCCCCTGCATTGGCAGGCGGACTCTCAACCACTGCGCCACCAGGGAAGCCCGTGAGTATGTTCTTATATCTAAAATTTCAGGGAGGTGATCTATGACTAGTATGACCCTGCACAACACCCAGGCTCCTTCCAGCCTGTTCTGTTTTTGTACATAGCTTCCATCTCAAGATCTGAGTGTTAGCACCCAAGCTCTAAGCAGCAGGATAGAGAAGAGGGCAGAAAGACCCAAGTGTGCCTGTGTGCTATCCATTAGGAAAGGTGTCCAGAAATCGCCAATCCTGCTTGTATCTCATTGATCCAAACTTAGTTGCATGTCTGCACATCTAGGGGAGAGAGATTGGGAATTGGAATATTTTCTAGGGAGCCATATGCCCTGCTAGACCTTGGAGGTACTGCTGCTTTAGAACACGAGTTAATGGATACTGGGGACAACCAACTGTATTTAGCATACCGTCCCGTTATTCCCTTTTGTCACTCATGAAGTGCTGTGGCCAAAGCTAGCAGAGCCATCCATTTCTGGCTTCATTATCCAAGCATATCCTTTGATTTCCTCACTTCTGGATCAGACCAGCATCATATCCCCTCAGGGGCCTTAAGGAAAATAATTTTTTCCTTTTTTTGGCGGCTTGTTGTTCTGTTGTTGTCTTGCTTTGTGTAGTCTTACCCAGGCACAAAATATTTATTAATGCAGTCTCAGAACATCTGGACCATTTTCATAATCACATTGTACTGCTGACCAGTATCAGGAATTGAGTTTCTCTGCTAGTGGCAGATATCCAACTAGCAGGATAACTAGTTAAGGGTTTATTCTTTCATATAAAGGGAGTCCAGAGGTAGTACACTTCAGAGCTGGTATAGAGGTCCATAACAGCATCAGGGACCCAGTGCTACCTTGTTGTTTTTCTCTGACACGCTTACTCGTGTCCATCATCAGTGATAATGGACATAAGCCACACAATGTGGCTGCTTGAGCTCCAGCCACTACATCTGTTCTAGGCAGGAAGAAAGGGTAGGGCAAGAAGCAAAAGAGATATCCCTCCTACATGAGTCAGTATCCTTTAAATAGCTATCTTAAAAATTATTTACAAAGAATCCCATTTATATTTCATTGTCCAAAACTTTTTTGGGGGGAAGCTGGAAAATACAGTCTTAGCTAGGCACTTTGTTGCTGCAAATAAAATTCAGGTTTTATTATTAAGGATGAAGGGAAAATAGAAATGGGTAGGCAACACACACACAGTCCCTGCTTACTGCACATTATTGCTAAGTCATGTGTCTGTCCTCTGTCTCGTACCTACAGTTAGATATTTGTACCCAAGTAGAGGACCCTAAACCTTATCTTATTAGAAAGTGCTGGTGGGCTTCCCTGGTGGTGCAGTGGTTGAGAGTCCGCCTGCCGATGCAGGGGACACGGGTTCGTGCCCTGGTCCGGGAGGATTCCACATGCCGCGGAGCGGCTGGGCCCGTGAGCCATGGCCGCTGAGCCTGCGCGTCCGGAGCCTGTGCTCCGCAACGCGAGAGGCCACAACAGTGAGAGGCCCGCGTACCGCAAAAAAAAAAAAAAAAAAAAAAAAAAAAAGTGCTCGTTTCAGCCTATGAAAATCTTTTTAGATCCGATATACTCATTATTCTTCAGAGCTAAATCATCTATAAATGAAAGTTAAGTGAGCCAGCTGCTGAAATGCTTTCTGCTTTATACCAGTTGGTGAAATGATGAAGAGATGGTAATAATCTATCTCCAAATATTTTTCTCTGATGCCTCAGCTTCAAAGATTTTCATCTCTTATTCCATAACTCTGAGATCTTTTTGAACAATTTTGCTTTTTCTTTTTGCAGAGACTTTTTATTGCTAGGAAGATGTAATTTTTACTTCAAAGAAAACTTTTTTGGTTTATCTTCCCCTTTTTTCATTTTACCAAGTGTAAATGGCAATGCTGTTAAAGTGTTACTGGCAACCACCTCAATACTGCTATGTTCTTAACACCCCCCCCACACCTTTTCAGAAAACCTTTAAACTAAAGCAAGAATTTTTTTTGCAGCATAAACTTTGCCTGGTCAATTATCAAGTCTCTGCTCCTTTTTGAGAACTTTGGAGTAATCTTTCTCAATGAGTATATCTTTTTTTTTTTTCAATTAGAAATTTTAGTTCAGTATATAATCCTCTGGGTAGGGAGTTGTTTCATTTTTTCTTTTTAACTGAGAGTTAATAATGTCATTGATCTTGTTCCATATTTTGAGGGGTTTTTTAAGGTATAGAAATAATGACATTGCAACAATAACCACAAAAACGAATGGATTATTTTGAACCTTAAAAATAGCGCTAAATAGTGGGAGAAATACTGCAATCACTAATTCCAGACCCTCTCTCTGGAGTCCTTATTTACAAAATATTCTTTCAGCTCCTTTTCTCTCACAATAGGAACTGATGGCCCTTTGCAACATTTTAAAATCTGTGTACTCTCTGTTGAGGGTAAAGGGGCCCAGCCTTCTCCCTGAGGGGAGGGGAAATTCTTTGCATTCCTTCCTGATGAGTCACACACACACACACACACACACACACACACACACACACACACACACACACGGCATGGTTTCTCAGTGGCTCTATGGTGGGATACCCTGTTACCGGCTGAGATCTCCAGTCTTGAAATCTGCCACTTATTCACTGTGTGCATTTGGGCCTTAGTTTCCTTGCCTCTTAAATGGGGAGGGTGATACCTACTGTGCAGGGTTTTTAGGGTTAATAAGATAACATAGGAAGCATCTAAAATACAGGAGATCCTCATTAAAGATGAGATAAGTAGGATGAACTTGTCATCTTCTTTTCTTTCCATGTTCCATTGTCAATGCACCATGTTGAATATCGTAGTTTGCAACACACTGCTTTGTAACTATTATAACACAAGAAATATTGAGCTGACCTGGTGTACCTGCATGCGATGGTGCATGCATTGGCAAGCAGTGGCAGGAGCAGGACAAAGCATTCACTGAATGAGTTTCATGTGTCAAACACTGTCCAGGTGTTAGCACTTTTATTTCTCACAACCGTCTATGAATAGTATTGCCCTAATTTTGAGGAACAAGAGGCTCCAAGAAGTTAAGTCACAAAGCTAGTTAGTACAGAGTTGACAGTAAATGTCCTCTTTGTGTGTCAGAGGCTTATGCCCTATGGTAGGCAGAATTCTGAGATAGCCCCCAAGATTCCTCCTCCTCTGATGTCCACATTCTGTATAATCCTGTCCTCTTGAGTGTGGGTGGGGCTGTGAATATGAGGGTAGAGTCAGTCCTGTGATTACATTATGGTATTTAAGATTACTCCATCTTGGCATAAGTCAGGGAGACTCTCCTGCTGGCTTTGAAGAAATAGGCTGTCATGTTATGGCTAAGACCTGAGGGCAATCTGTAGGGCACTCTCAGCTGGCTACCCCTGGCCAACACCTACCAAGAAAAGGGACCTCAGTCCTACAACCTCAAGTTACTGAGTTTTGCCAACAATCTGAAGCTGGGAAGAGGATTCAGATGAGAACCACAGCATGGTCAACATCTTGACTTCAACCTTGTGAGACACTAAGCAGAGAATCCAGACTTGCCGTGTCAGGACTTTTGATCAACTGAAACTGAGTTAACCATGGGTGTTGTTTTAAGCCTCTAAATTTGTGGGAATTTATTACACAGCAACAGAAAACCAATACATACTCTTTCTACTAGGCTCTGCTGGACCCACAGTCAGGAAATGGGAGTTTCGGATTCTATCTTCACCTTCACTGGCTACCAGCCCAGAGAGCTAGGTCAATTTATTTATTTATTTTTATTAAATAAATTTATTTATTTTTGGCTACATTGGGTCTTTGTTGCTGTGCTCAGCCTTTCTCTAGTTGCAGAGAGAGGGGTCTCCTCTTCGTTGCAGTGCATGGGCTTCTTATTGTGGTGGCTTCTCTTGTTGTGGAGCACCGGCTCTAGGCGCGCGGGCTTCAGTAGTTGTGGCTCACGGGCTCTAGAGTGCAGGCTCGGTAGTTGTGGCACACAGGCTTAGTTGCTCCGCAGCATGTGGGATCTTCCTGGACTAGGACTCGAATCCGTGTACCCTGTATTGGATTCTAAAGCACTGCACCACCAGGGAAGCCCATCAAATGATTTTTAAAGAGGAGCCAGTAATACTTTTCTTGCCTCCTTGATATGTCTTGCCTTCAGTCCTCTGAAGTGGTGGACTTTAATGTTCTTGGTGGGATACAAAGGGCTACCCAAAGTGATATTTGAAATGTTTAACAACCAGTCCAGTGCAGAGGGCAACTAATCAGAAAGGATTCTGGCCAGAAGCAAAAGGCTCACACTGGTGCATGCTGGGAAACATACCTCATAGGTGGAAAAGGTATTTCCAGGTTCAGATACTGATGTGTGGGAGCCCAAGATGGTGTCAGGAAGGAGGGAGGTTGAGCACATAAAGGAGACACCTCCATTCAGCAACTCTCCTGTCTGTATGTCTCATAGTTTTGCTTTCACATTATTTTCTGTAAAGTCTCTCATATTTTCAACAACCATCATGTCAACATATTCCTCCTAGAATAGACTCCACTATTAGAGAATGAGCATCCCCATCCCTTACCCTCGTCCCACTCCTGAGAAACTATGGGGTCAATTAGCTCTTCCCTGAGTCTGTTTGAGCAGAGGGAAAGATTATTTTAATGCTCAAATGTATACTATTGAACGAGAAATGAGAGGCTGCTTCTTTTACAGTGTCATTCACATCTATTCAATTTGACTGTGTAGATGCAAATTTTGACCTCCAAGTTCCACCTTTCCCCTGTAGATACTTTGCTTTTTTCCTGCAGGTATTTTTGTCTTATTTCCTAGGCTCAAGCTTCCCAAGTATCTCAGTTGCTTTAGTGACTTAATTGTGCAGTGGCATATTTAAAAGTCATTATTTTCATCATCTATTAAATACAGCCCAGAAGAGTTTAAAAAATTGGGTGAGGCATTTTTGCAAAAGCATTTATGATGTGGGCTGCCAAGGAATGTGCAGCTGCAGGAGCTTCTTTCTCTAATCTCAGACTTTTACTTGAAAAAGTATTAAGGGTGGATACCTGCGAAGAGGAACCAATTTGATCTCCCAAGAGCTAAAAGCACTGGAGAGAGAGACACACTTTGTTTGAACACGCTGAATCTATTGATCCTGGGAAGTGTTAGCACTTACAAAGTGACCGTTTTATATTGAAATGAGCTGCCTTAACTTGGACTGCACCTGCTATCTTACTAGTTCTTAACAGCTTTAAAGAGTGTATCCTGAGCAGTGGGGTATTGGCAAACGTTTAACAACAAGATGGGGGGTGGGGGGAAGCGCACCTGATTTGCTACGTTTGCCTATTTCCTTGGTGCAAACACTCCCACCATAGCTGATTTCAACCTGCCAAAGTGAGACTGCTGAATGCAGCACTGGGAAGAAATGTGCAGTGGCACATCGTATAATAGTTTTATCAAACAGATGCAATAGACAAAAAAAAAAAAAAAATCTCAAGAGCAGAGAGAATAGTAAAATGAAACCAAGTTATTAGGAAATGATGATCTTTAAATATTTGTTACTTTTAAAAAATATATAGTTTATTTAATTGTAAGTTTATATCATGTACATTTTAATAATGGCCATGGTTAATAACCAGCTCCAGCAGACCACTAAGCCAGAGTCAAGAGGATTGACTGTGTAACTGGATGATAAAATTGGCATCATTCTGCTTCAGTGTTGGTAGAAGCACCAAACTCCAAGAAAAAAGCAATTGGTTCCAAGTACCCCTTTTTAACATATGAGGTGCTAGACCACCCAGGTGGGATTTGCAAAGGGGTGACGCCAAGTTGGCTCTGCCAGCATCACACCTTCTAGTTGGGTGGCAGAAGTGGGAGAGAATTTCTTTGGAAAAGTTGTGTGTGTCAGCACAAACAATAGGGACTTCCTGGGGATGTCTCAGAGAACCTATAAACACTCTTGGAGTTTGGAAACATAAGGACTGATGTCTGACACCCACTAAGAATGGTAAGTGTAAAAGCTGTGGTGGTGGACACACCACTGTGTCTGGTTGCAGAGTAAGGAGGGCTGCAATGGGACAAACTTCACTTCAAGTGATGGTGGGAAAAGGTGAGTGTTTCCTGGAGCTCAGACTGGACCATGTAAAAGGGAGTCAGCCTGCAGTTGCCTTAGAAGGGGTCCTCCCCAAATAGCTAAGTGGCTACCTGGAGGGATGATGTGACCCTAACAGAGGAGTAGGTGCCCAAAGGTCCTCCAAGGGGCACTGTTAATCAGACTGCTGACTATGGATGGTGGTGGCAGTCAGAGGTCCCAGCCAAGGATCACTGTGGAGCCAGCAACAGCCAGGCCTGAGAGGAAAGAATCAGCTTTGAGCACCTGCCTTGCCTGGGCCACCAATGCCATGTCTCAGCTCTTCCTTTCATCTTCTCTAGCCTTTGATCCAACCCTACCAGGGTCAGAAACAGCAGCTAGAGGAAAGATGAGAGGAGAAAGAACGCAAGAAGGGGGATAAAAACAGTGATGTCCATGTCCAAATAAGTCTACACAAAAAGCTTTAACTTGGACAAAGATGATTTTTACAGTGCACTGGACTATAGTCACCTAATTATAGACGGGATTGTTTTAAATGCCAAAATGAAGGCACTATTCATTTATTATCCAAGAGCAATAGAAAAAGCTAGACAATATTTTACCTGGTGGAGGGAGGGAAGAAATTCAAAAATTAAATATCAAGAGTGGTGGAAGAACAAAGCTAGAGGTTTAGTGTCACCTTACAACCTATTAATGTGACATTAGTCTGTCAACCAATTACAACTGTATCTTTTTGAAGATTTTCTTTAATATGTTAAGATCTTAGATACTGTAACCAATTTCTGTTTAAAAGGATGATAAGTTAAGTCACATTTGTCCGTATGGAGCTTTTTTTGAGAACAAATGACAATAAAAAATTAGTGTAACTTTTGGAATTAAATATTGAAGTACTCCACAAAGATGAGTGCCAAACTTGTCATCCTCAATTCTAATTGGTAAATCTTAGTACCAAAAGATAATAGGAAAAGATAAACTGAATTATAAAAGTTAGAGTGAATGTAATTTTCCATAGACTGTCTAAACACTACAGAACAAAGAGTTAAAAAATGAAAATAAAAATACATAATTATTTTCAATTACAGAACACTAAGTAACTAATTCCTTCTGAATTCCCTAAATTACAGTTTGTTTGGAACTGTACAGAATTACAGAATACACAGCCATAAAATTCTTGCTAAAAGGAATTTCAACGTTTACTTACTCAGTTTCATGAATGTAAATGTCATTTTAGGGTAAAAGAGTTATTTGGGGGGGATGGGCTGGGAGCAAATGTAAAAACTCCCAGGTTCCATAAAACAATCTTATGTCTGTTCCACTCACTAGTAGAAATTATATTTGCAACAATGACTAAACCCAGAAAATTCTGTGAGGTTACTAGTCACTGAGGCCACACATGATCTTCCCAGGAGAGGTATGTTACCAGGTGAAAGCCTTCACTCAGACCATGTTGTCTAAAGAAGGAAGCAGGTTGGTAGTAACAACTGTGTAGTGACAGAAGCCAAAAGTGGAAGGAGAAAAAGTGATATAACAACACTGTGAGGTCCCTTTCAATTTGCAAATTGATGGGCATGCAAACTGAAATGACCACATGGAATAGGCACATTAAAAGAAAGACAAGCAGGCAGTTATGAGAAAAGACAACAGTACAAATGCTGCAAAAAAATAGCAATTGACACTCTGCTTCAGCAGCAGCGGCAGTAGGAAGTAGGGAGGCATGTAGGGAACTGAAGACCGTGTTGCAGGGGACACTTGGTGACTGAGCCATAGGAAAAAGTGGATCCAGAAGCCGAGAATCCAAGATTTGTAATGCCCTGATTTTTTCAATGTTACCAACTAATTTTAAGAGTTGAGGGACTTCCCTGGTGGCTCTGTGGTTAAGAATCCGCCTGCCAAAGCAGGGGACATAGGTTCGATCCCTGGTCCAGGAAGATCCTACATGCTGCAGAGCAACTAAGCCCGTGCGCCACAACTACTGAGTCTGCACTCTGGAGCCCGCGAGCCACAACTACTGAAGCCCGCATGCCTAGAGCCCACGCTCTGCCACAAGAGAAGCCACCACAATGAGAAGCCCGCACACCACAACGAAGAGTAGACCCCACTCGCCACAACTAGAGAAAGCCCGCGTGCAGCAACAGAGACCCAACGCAGCCAAATAAATTAATTAATTAATCCAAAAAAATTGAAGATACCATGTTGACAAAATTAAAAAAATGGATGCTCTATGATCCGTGGGTTATGTGATCAAAATATTTTTTAGATAACAATAATGCTAATCATGACAATTTGGTATCGTTCAGATTCTTTTATGGTGCTTACTAGTGCCTAGAACTGTGCTTCACACGTATTAATATTTTTCATTCAAATTAATACATAGCACCACACTAACAACAAAAGTGTCGAATGTAAATTTCACGGCTTTGTTTGGTGTGTGTTTCAAGAGCAAAAATAGTCGACACATACATAATTCTGAACATCTGCCCTCAGTCCCTCTTAATTATATCCTAAACCATTTGAGGAGGCACCTGGAATGGGGACTAGGTCAAACTGGTCCTTGTCTACCCTGATAAGATGAATATGGAGAACTGGTGAACATTTATGGAAATACTGTGGAAATCAGACCTATTTATTAGCTGTCAGAACCCTGTGCCTTTCATCACCTTCTGCCAAACACTGCATTAGTTGTAGGAAGTACATAGGGATATAAGAAAGATACAATCTGTAATTTCCGAGAATCTTTTTCACTGCAGTATTGCCATCTTGGTGTTTGAAGCAAAAACTCTAAGGAATCATGTTCACTCTTATAGAAAAGATCTATGGAGGCTATTTCACTGAAATATCAGAAATCTTTATCCAGTGGGGATTAAAATGTCCCACTAAGTCACCTTTTCCCTAAATTTTGCCCATTTAAAACTTAGTTTACATAAAAACAAAAAGTGATTGTTCTTTGAAAAAGGTATAGCAAATGCTGAAGATTATAATATGGCCTCATTTTTCTGGGTTTTCTGAGATATTATTTAAAACATTCACAGAAAGTTACTGGAGGCAAGTTAGGTTGAGAAAAGAAAAAGTTGAAGAGGTGAAGAGGAGAAAGAGGAGGACAAAGACTGAATGTATGTATTTTACTATTTTCTGTAAAGTCAGCCTTTGATTTCCTGTTTTAGGAACTGAGGTCCTTATGGGTCAAAAAATTAATAAACACACACCCAGAGAGATACAATGAAAATAGTTTTCTTTTTTAAAATAAGAAGCTTTTGTTTCCCAGCAAACAACTTTATATCTCTTTAATTGAATGTGTTTTCTAAGAGTACCCATAGAGATAGCATACAGAGGCAAAATTCCATTTTAAAAGTTTTTGTGGATTTTTCAAATCAGTTAGTCATAATGGAATTGGGTTTAATGGCTATAATGAAATCATGACTAGAAATAATTGTTTTCAATTTAGAGGGCTTGTAGATGAATTAGACTTAATGTCCAGTTGCTGAAGTGAGCTAGCTGGGAAGTATATTGATCTCAGTAGGAAATATACAAAGAATTCAAACATTCTTGCCCTCCCTAATTTCTGTCATTTCCCTGGGATGCAATATTGCTTTTGATTTAATATTTTGGCTGGGGGGAGGGGCAGTTTCAGAGACTTCTACTTGGCCTTTCTCTGGACTCTTTGATAGCTATGACCACATGGGCCAATGCAGAAATCAGCCAGCTACCAAGTATATATCTATTCCAGTTATATTTGGGGACCAGGAAATGACCACTGGATGGGTCCATGGTCCCAGAGGGCTCACCGGTGGCCAAGACTCCATTTCTTACCTGGCCTCCATGTGACCACATGCTAAAAGGGAGCTAAGGGCAATGCTTTGGTCCCTGGGTATCAGTGTCCCTTCTCCCTAGTAACTGGCCACAGATTTCTTTAGGGAAGGACGGGGGAGTCATTAGTGTGTTCACTTGCTGTAGTGGTGTAGGGTTTTTCTTCCTGGGGACTGAGCTTCTTCTTTAGCCACTGGGTTCCAGATTTGAAAACTGGCTCAGGTTCAGAAACATTTTATTGGGATGACTGATGACCTTAGCTTTCTGATTATCCATCCTGGATTTCTTTTGACTTTATGGATTGAGTTGTACCCTCCTTGGCTGCCCATCTATTTTTCCATCAGAGATACTGTATTCTAACAGTATCCGTAATACACTGAGCACAGATCCCTCTGTCTGCCTTTATGACTTTGCCTCTCATTACGATAATTGTGTCTACTTGGGGGGCCTATCACACCCATTGCTACCAGAGATGGCCTCTCCTACCATCAGGTCTGGCCTACAGGGGACAGCCACCAGTGAAGTTCTCAGTGGTGCTGGTGCCCCTCTCACCATCATATCCCTCTTGCTTGGCAAATGATGCTCTTCCCTTGTTCCTATAGAACAAAGGCCTCTGGTGGTTTCCTGGTGTTACATAGCACACCCACCGCAGCATGCCCATTTCCCCAAGCTTTTAAACTCCTTCTCCCCCATCACAGCAATTCTGGCACACCTATCTCACTTAATGTGCTTCATTGCATTTACTAGGAGGCATCCAGGAGCCGTCTCGTGGGGGCCTTGCCAGGGTGTTAATCCTCTATCCTGGATAAACACTCCCTTATTAACCTTCCATTCCACTACCCTTCAACAAGCACTCACAACATCCAGACACGTGCACCTCTATCGGCCCCCACCCATTCACCTGCTCTTTGGGGGTCTAGTCCCTTTCCTCCCTCATCAGGTCCAATATGTCCTTGGCAGAGTTATGTTGTGACTGAATTCTACCTACTGACCTCGTAGCAAGCCTGGGGAAGGGCTAGCCTTAAATAAGAAGAGTGGGCCCCTTGTGCAGGCTCAGTGGGTTCGGGGGAATCTGGGAATTCATGATTCTCAAGCAAATCAATCCAGATGTCCTGTCCATGTGCCAAGGTCACTCCCCTCCTTCCCCCTCTATCCGGGGCCCTGACCTTGGCATAACAGATCTGCCTTGTTTGGGAGCTTAACCTCCTTTTGAGCTCTGCTACTGTCATGATTAAGTACTCTGGTCCTCAGCTTTCTCTGCCCTCCCTTCAAAAGATGAGAGCCACTTTATGCTGCCAAGGAGGCTGTCTCTGGCTTTCATTCTTAGCTTTTAAATGTCAGTCACTCTTGGTTTTCTTTTCTAATTGTTTTTTCGAGAGTGTCAGTTGAGTTCGGGTATAGCCAACCAATTCCACCATCCTCTCGGTTACCTTTTCTCACACATTTCTCAAACTCCTACTACACCACACCAATTAGTGATTCCTGTTACACTGGTCACCAGTTTACCATCCTAGTTCACCACTGGCAAAGGTGTTAACAACTGCAGTGCTGCCTTGTACTGGAGGTTACCTGGGTACCACCTACCCCAGTGATGGAATTCGAATTGCCAGCCAAGCACTCCAAAATTCCATCCCAGCAAGTGCCCTCCCAACCATTCCTGGTACTAGTTGGCAATGGTTGGGTTCTCCATGAAGCAAACTCTGAGATGGAGATTAGAATTCGAGAGTTTTACTATGGAGCCTCTTGGGATCACCTCGCAGAAGAGGAGAGATGAAAGCAGGATTGAGCAGAGAGAGAAGTCAAGCTGTGTTGCAGTTTCAGCCAAGTTTGCAGCTGACTCTACAGGGCTCTCCAAAGCTAGGATGACCTTTCTATGTTGTCCTGAGTCGACAGGAGAGGCCAGCCTTTATATCCCAACACTGATCAGTCATTGCATGCAGGCATCCCGGAAAAGGGCCTTGACCTTGGGTGAGGCAGCTCTCTTCAGCCCATGCAATCCCCAAAGGGGGCTGACCGTTGAGGGCTCTCTTCTGGAAGCACTCCCAGCATCTGGGAGAGTTAAGCCCTTCATCCCTGAAAGGGGTTCTGGGTGGTACGTCAAAGTGTCCACCACACCCCATATTCGAGACTATCTTAGACAGATATTCCTGGCTCAACGGATCACTCTTTGCAAAGGTGGATATTCATATGAAACATTTGCAGATAGGAGCCAAATAACACTGTGGTTCTGAAGTTTACTTCCCAGGTAATTGCCACTCACTTTTTAGCTTCCTTTCCCAGAACCCTCTATCATCTGCGGTGCTCTCGATTCACACCAGCATTCTCTAAACCCACAATTCAGGGGCAAGACTGTGCCTTTAGGGACACTAGGTCCTAAGGCTGAAACTGCCTTTCTTCCTTCTCCATCTGGTTACCTTTTAAGACCTAGCTCAAATGTCACCTCCACGGTGACACTTTCCTCTAGTCCCCTAGACAAGAGCTATTTGCAATCTTCTTTTCTACAAGAAAGGAAGTGGTAGTATAGTACTTAGCAGGCCATATTCATAATGCAAAGAGCTAAACTTGAGAGCCAGACTCCCCCTCAATTTGGATCCTAGTTCTGACAGTTAGTAGCTGTGTAACCTTGAGCAAGTTATTTAACCTCTCCCTGTCTCCGTTTTCTCATCTGTAAAAGAGGACTCTGCTTCATAGGGTTATTGTGGAGTTTAATGAGGTATAGGCACAAAGCACTTAGAACTGTACAAGGCACATAATTTAGGCTCTATGTCTCTGCTATTACCTCACTGTAACTATTCTAGATTGTGCTTCATTTGTTGGCTCATCAGGGCCCAGGACCATTTCTTATTTTCCCTTTAGCAGACAACTCTTAGACAGTGCCTGGCACACAGAAGATAGCAATAAACACTCGTTGACTACAGGTGACTATTTATCTAAGGCCTAGAAATCTGTATCTAGCACCAGGAAGATAATGAATTGCCATCACTAAAAGCTAACAATATCATACATCGCAAACTCGAAGAAATACATTTCCCTTGTGATGGCAGTGTTAAAACAGTGTCTCCCAAAGTGTCTTTAATGAAACACCAGTCCTGCAAAATAATCCACAAAAATGAATTCAGTGGCCAAATAAGCTCAGGAAATGGTACACACACAATTGGATTCACATCAGAATAATAAAGGCTCTGAGAAGTTCTGTAGGGATGTGGAGTGTTAATAGACAGGCACAAGTTCTTTGATATTTCTCCCTTTAAGAATTAGAGTTTATTTCCCCTCCTGTTGCATAAAGGTTGAACTTAGTGACCAAATTCTAATGAATAGATTATGGCAGAAGTGACAATGTGTTGCTCCCTGTCATGAGGTGAGATCATAAAAGGTTTTGGAGTCTTCTCCTTGTTTTCTCGCTTGGATCACTCACTCTGGGAGAAGCCAGTTGCTGGGTGTCAAAGAAAAGCCCAGGCAGCAAAGAAGGAATGCCTCCCTCCAACAGCTTCATGAGTGAGCCTTATTGGAAGTGAACCCTTCAGTCCCAGTCAAGCCTTCAGATGACTGCAGCCCTGGGCTGCATCTTGACTGCAATCTGTGAGCTACTCTGACCCAGAACCACCCAGTGAAGCTGCTAAATTTGGGGGAAGTTTGTTATGTAGCAATAGATAATTAAAGCATAATGAAGCATGTTTAACTGTATATAATCCAGTGTTTGACCCTGGACCCTGTTCCATGCAGTACTCATCAGCATTGCAGCCCACACACTTGTTAGAATGTTAAAAATTACTTTACAATTACATGCTATCAAGTTTCTCTGAAGCTTGTTTTAAATCTTTTAGAAATAAACTTTTTTGTCTTTTTAAATTGTTCTACAATTGATACTTAAAAAAAAACCCCACTGTCATACTATTCTCTCTAGGTTTTTTAAAGATCAGATTTAACATCTTTGCTTTGCTCAAATGCCACCTTCTCCTTGTAAGAAGAGTTTATTTTACTTGCATTAACCATAAATTCATGTGTGGCTTTAAAAATACATTGCAAGTTTTTATTACTGAAAGTGCATTTTAATGTGTTTTATTTAAATTATTTTCTATCAGATTCAAATCAAGTATTAAATATTTTATCTAAAATAAAAGAATTTGAGCACTTCCTAGAAGTGATTCTTTCTCAAAAGAAAAAAACTTTCCAGTTTAATGATATTACTATATCAGCTTTTTAGATGCTCACTTAAAAAGAAATTAATACCTCTAAATAAATAATGAAATCAATGGTGCAGGCTTTGTTTTACTATGCTCAGATCTACGCCTCATAAATATTTAAAGGACCCTGAGGTTAATCAGTATTGTCCTGGAGTGGTTTATCAGAGTTTTAGGTTGTCCATAATAGGCTTGCTTTCAAGTTCAATGCAGTCAGTGTGGCATCTGGTTAATTATAGCTTTTTAGACATTTCAATTTCCTCTACTTACTTTGCGTGAAGAGAAGCCCTTTGAAGCTCAAAGACTTAGCCACCTCCCTACTTTATAAAGCAGTTTTGAGAGCACAGATTTTCACCAGTTAAGGGAAAGCAGACATTTTCTGCCATTGCATTACGGGAAGAGCTGGATAGAGAGGCTGAGTGGGGAGACTGGGCATCTTTCTCTGTTCCTGAGCTACATCTCCTCAATTTGTCTTCATCATTTCCTTTGAAATGAATATCTAGACCACCAGACGCATCAATTTTCAAATGTAAGAACCAAACACATCCCAAAGCCAAATGTAAAGAATTTTTAGTTTTACTATGTAATCTCTGATCTTCTGTTTTACATTAACTTAATCTCTGATCTTCCCAAATAGTTTGAATAATTGAGAGGACCTAAACGACAGTTAAAGGGTACAATTTCTTCATAGTTGGTTAACTTTATTGAGCTACTTTTCTTCCGTTCCACAGTGAAACTAATGACAGTATAATATAATATGTATTTCTATTACTTATGGTTATGGGCTTTAGAATTGTATGGATTATCAGGGAAGAGGGATAAATTAGGAATTTGGGATTAACAGATACACATACATAAAATAGATGAACAACAAGGACCTACTGTATAGCACAGGGAACATATTCAATATCTTGTAATAACCTATGATGGAAATGAATCTGAAAAAGGATATATATATATATATATATATATATATATATATATATGTAACTGAATCACTTTGCTGTATACCTGAAACACTGTAAATCAACCATACTTCAATTTTTAAAAAATAGATAAATAAATAAATAAGAATTGTACGGATTCTAAGACAGCACTACTAATAGACAGCAGTGAGTTAAGCACTGTGTTAGACCATTTACATATATCATCTGTCTTTATCCCCAACACAGTCCTAGGAGATGAGAGATATTTTTAGCTCTGTTTTACAAGAAGGAAACTGAGGCTCAGAGAAGTAGCTTGTATCAGAGCTTATAGTTGAAAATAGATTTGTCTTGACATCAGAATCACAAATAACTATAGGAACTATTATAACTTTGTTACAGTAATTTTTGTCCCTTAAATTATAAAAACATCTGTTTATAGGACATCTTTTAATTCAATTGTTACCTATAACCACAGACTCCAATATAAAGATAGAAGGTGCAGCTGGCATTAAAGATTGTATCTGCTTTCCCGTTATACCTTTAAGCACATCAGGTATATCAGTTCTACAATCAACTGTGATAACTAGAGAAACAACAAATGCCCCAGAGGAAGCATTTTCTAGTGATTATATCATAGATACATAATAATATCTTTATAAGCTAAGCAGGAAAACATTCTCAGAAGCATATTGTTCAGGTCAGTGATTTTAAAAGAATTCCATAGGATGAATAGCCCCTCTGTCAGAATAAAAGTTGTGGAGCAAATTCCATTATAATTCTCTTTTCTCAGTCACTTGGAACTTTCTCAAAAAGTCTCTTTCCAAGTGAAGCTGTCCCTGGTGGCTGCCTCCCAAATGTGATTTTTTTCTTTAAGTTAAAGGAAAGTTTGTTTCTCCATCCAAGAAGGAAATAGTTATTCAACCACTTTTTTCAAAGGCTTTTAAGTATAAATACCTCAAAACTCCCACTTTTAAATACTTAAGATTTCATGTAAAATTAGGTAGCACTCGATTATTCTTTTTGTTACATCACATGAGAAATTAGGAAAACAATTCATCTAGAATTGTACAAAGTTCAACAAATTGTTTCTATATTCAAATCTGGAGTAAAAGCAGGACTGGTTTTATAGAGCTACAGTTGGATTGAACTTCACTAAACATTTGACTGAAGTTTCATTCACAGTGGTTTATCTATATAACCAGTCATGGAGTCAAGATAAAGCATCACAGCTTCCTCTGTTCACATGCCATTAAAGGCCTGTGACATAGCTGGCAAATCTATCCCTGTAGTATCAATATTTGCCTCTGTGCCTTTGGTAATATGCCTCTATTGAGAGGTGTTTTTTTTTAAGGTGATCTCAGCAGCTGCCTAGGAACTCAGATGTCAAGGTCTCCTCTGGGCCTTCAGATTGACCAAGTAAACATCTCTACCTCACCTACCTAACCAGAGAACGCAGACGCTAGGTCTCTGCATGCAAATTAATTCCCAAGTATCATTTCAGAAAACTTTGTAAGGTAAGCACACACATGCAGCTATTTCAAAAAGCATTTCACTTGCAAAATCTGTTGAACTGGACATTGTCAGATATTATTCAGAACAAAGTTTTAAAAATCACTTTGTAGCATGTAAAATATAAGAAGTGTAAACCAGCCAGCAAATTCATAAACAATCCAAACTTAGCAATGTCCTGATCACCTGAGCTGTTCGCTTGTGCCTGCTACCAGCACTCTAAAACCAAACTGTGCTGCCATTGTTGTAGCACTTTATAAGCAATACAGATCAAATGGGATCGTAAATTGCTTTAGATAAACTGGTTTGGCTGCAAATTACCAAAAAAAAAAAAAAAAAAAAAAAAAGTTGGTTGATTGAACAAGCTAGAAATATTTCTCTTGTGTTATCTTGGTTGGAATGGCATTCCCCAGTAGCAGGAACCACCTCCTTCCAGGTGGTTGCCTGGCTGTGTGAAGCTTCCATTCCAAGATCACTTCATGTTCAAAGATGGCAGCTAATGCTTCAGACATTGTATTTCCATTTCAGTCTGTGGGAAGAAAGCATGAAGAAGGGGCATGCATTGGCTCCTTTCTCCCAGCACTTGGACTAGAACTTACTCACATGGTCTCACCTGGCTACAAGGGAAGTTAAGGAATGTAGCCTTTATTCTGGAAAGACATAGGTCTAGCTAAGACTCAGGACTTCTCTTTTTGAGAAGAAGGAAAGAATGGATATTTGAGGTAAAACTATGATTAATGGATAAAATAAAATAATAAAGTTATAGTGATTACAAAAAATGAGAAGGAGTGGTAGCCTGAGCTATTCGAATTGAATTCAGCAAGAACACAAAAATCTATGATTGTGGGCTATTTTCTTTTATCCGTTAATTTCACAAGGTCTTCTAAAGGTCTTGGAAGTCGAACATCTTGAAAGTTAACATCTAGCTTAAAGATCTGCACGTTCCAAAGCAAAGTGGATATTTGTCGATTAATGAGAAATTCAGATTGTGTAGTTAGTAATCTCAAGGTTGAGAAAATTCCACATTAAATCAAGAGTTGTCCTGGTTGCTACTCTATGGTATGTTTATGCTTAAATATTTATGATCTCTCAGAAAGATCTTATTCCTAAGAAAATATGTGTCATGTCATCCTAGCTATTTAGCACTTGGCTTTAGTGTACATTGTTCAAATATTTTAACAACCTAAAATTCTCACTTTCCCCTACATTTTTCTATTTAAACAAGAGAAAAGGTATTTTGTTCAATTAAATATAAAAAATAGAGTATATACTATTTAAGAATGCAAGTGATTTCCTTAGAAAATACATAATGAGTAATTTGAATCATCTTTAGATGGCTGTGGTTAAGAGTGCAGATTCTGGGGCTTCCCTGGTGACGCAGTGGTTGAGGGTCCACCTGCCGATGCAGGGGACGCGGGTTCGCGCCCCGGTCTGGGAAGATCCCACATGCCGCGGAGCGGCTGGGCCCGTGAGCAATGGCCGCTGAGCCTGCGTGTCCGGAGCCTGTGCTCCGCAACGGGAGAGGCCACAACAGTGAGAGCCCAGCGTACAGAAAAAAAAAAAAAAAAAAAAAAAAGAGTGCAGATTCTTCCATTTACTAAAGATGTGTTGTCGGGTGATCTAACTTCTCTGAGTTTCAGGTTTGTTTGTTTGAAATTTGGAAGAACCTATTTCAAAGGCTTTTCATGAGGATTAATGAGCTTATGTATGTATATTTGGCATACACTAAGAAGTCAATAAAATTTAAGGATGTATTACACAGACCAGTATTGTCTGTTTCAATCCAACTACTTATAATTTTATACTCATGCTCAGCTTTTCCTTCCAAAAATTTCCAAGAAGTTGACAGATTAAGAGTTTTCAAACTAGGCTTACATTTTAAAATTTGTTTAATATTTATGAAATATTATATAATTATATATAAAAGCACACATTACTATGCTCGAGTAACAAAGTAAACAGGTGGAGGTTAGAGATATATGATTATTTGGAGTGAGCGCTATCATTCCCAGAACAACTAAAATATAAAAAGTCAAAATCAATATGCCTTTTTCTTTTAAAGGTCATTTAATTTTTTAGAATTACATGTTTATAATTTTCTCTTTGCTGAAAAGGATGTTCTCTTCAAAGATATTTTAGTACCTAGTGCATTGAAATATTTCGATGTCTACATTGATATTTACATCCATGTGTTTTAAAGATTTTGCCACTTGCATGGAAATTATGTCTTTTAATAACTCATCTGTGGTCCAAGACCTACAAAAGAGCCTTGTTCAAGATATAATGAACACAGGTACCAAGACTGCTTTAGCTTCCAGTTCCTAAGCCCAAATGCGGTTGCATTTGCTATAATGGAGCAATATATTATCTTGGAATGAATTGTGGAAGCACTTTTCTTTGTTGCACTAACATAAAATTTTAGAGAATAAATATATCACAGCGAAAAACTGGAAAATGTGAAACATTGCATCATTTGTTTGCATTTTATATAAACATCAATATTGCTTTTTCCAAAGAAAATATGGAAGAATATTAATTCTGATAAAAAACAAGTATTGTTAATGAGCCAAGCACATGAGATATGTCTTACAGTTTTATTAAATAAAAACTCCACTAATAAAGAATATTGTGTTACCTTTGGTTTCTATTCTGCAATTTTTTACATAGGCAAAACCTCCTCAGCTTTCCTGGAAACTTGTTTCAATTAAGCACGATGAGCATATTTCAATTAAGGTTTATATTTCATATGTAATTTCACAGATGTTAATGCCTACATCCATAAATACACTCAAGAGTCACATGGCTGTAAAAGAGGGTCCCATTCTCTGTTTCTGATAGTGCATATATGTAACTCCAAATGTGTGCATAGCTAGCACCTACAACTGACAAGTATTTCTTGTTGAAGTCATGTCAACATAATGCCAAACCACTATATGTTCTTGTCAAATTGCTGACAGCTTTCCAGTCCAAAAATCTAAGCACTGCCTCATCTTAAAAATCCCTTTACATAAGAATTAACATTAAAAATCCCACTCCTGGGCATATATCTGGAGAAAACTCTTAATTCGAAAAGATACATGCACCCCAATGTTCACAGCAGCACTATTTACAATAGCCAAGACACGGAAGCAACCTAAATGTCCATCAGCAGATGAATGGATAAAGATGTGGTACATATATACAATGGAATACTACTCAGCCATAAAAAAGAATGAAATAATGCTATTTGCAGCAACATGGATGGACCTAGAGATTATCACACTAAGTGAAGTCAGAGAAAGACAAATATCATATGATATCACTTATATGTGGAATCTAAAATATGATACAAGTGAACTTATTTACAAAACAGAAACAGACTCACAGACACAGAAAACAAACTATGGTTACCAAAGGGGATAGCATGGGGAGGGATAAACAAGGACCTACTGTATAGCACAGGGAACTATATTCAATATCTTGTAATAACCTATAATGAAAAAGAATATATATATGTATAACTGACTTTGCTGTATACCAGAAACTAACACAGAATTGTAAATCAACCATACTTCAGTTAAAAAAAAGAATTAACATTACAGTATCAATTTTAAATATTTTCTGGCTAATGGTTGTAGGTTGAAATGCTCCTAGAGATAAATGCAGAGAGAGGTAAAGTCAGCTCTTAATGATCCACTCTGTTGGAGGGATGTAGAGGCATAGGTCATCCCAAATGACAGATATTGGGAAAACCACTTCAGTAGCAGGCACTGTTGTGGTCATATTTGAATATGGGCTCTAAGAATCAAATTCCAAATTAAGGTCCTATTAATACTACTTGCCCCAGTAACTTGAAGTAGTTGCCCAATGTCCCCAAGTTTCAGGCTGATGCTCCCTCAGTCATCTTCTTAAGTATTCGCTTTTCAAAGGACCTACTGGGACTTCGTTGCATACAAAGTCAACAGCTGAGATGTTGACAAATATATTGGGAGGAAGATGTGGGTTTTCACTTTAAAGTAGCAAATGTGTTCCACTGGGTCATGGAATAGAAATGTCAACAAAACAGAAGTCTGCAAAAGACTGAGCGGTCCACAGTCCTAAGAGTGTGCTGGCTGGCTTGTCCACAGAAAGGCTAATCTATTAGAGCTGCTGGCTTATTTTCTTTTCACTCTGAGGCAGGGGTATAGCATGATCATAACATTAGAAGCATGAAAAAGTTATGGTCTAGCAAAAGCTTTCTGGTGATTGAATGTAACCTACCATTTGATTTTAGTTTAGGATTAAAACAATGAAGTTGACAGGTTTCTTTTTTTCCAAACTGACCATTTGACTTTTGTGTATTAAAACTGCTAAACTGACTTAATCAATACTACTCCTGACTTTCCTCTGAATGGTGTCTCTTTAGTGAAGCCACCCACATGGTTTTTCTCGTGCACTCTTCCTTTTTTTTTTTTTTAGTAAAACTTTTGGAAGCAACACAACAACCTTGTTTTCTTTTATTTGGTTTCCAAATGACTGTAAACATGACATCGGTGTTTAAGGAGAACACCCTTTACAAAACTCAGCAGAAATCCTTGTAGACAAAAAGATTGTGGCAAAAGAAGTATGTTTTCTCTTTTGTTCAGTAACAAGCTCAAAATTCCTTTCCCACTGGCTGAAATGTTGATTTGGTTTGCAGTCACTTTACAGATTTTAATCTTTGATATTTTTGTTTTAAGGTACCAGTGTGTAGTGGGTTGAATGTCCCCAAAAAGATATGTTCCAGTCCTAACCCCTGGAACCTGTAAATGTGACTTGATCTGGAAATAGTGTCACTGCTCATGTAATTAATTTAAGGATCTCATGATGAGATCATCCTACATTCAGCATAGGCTCTAAATACAATGACAGCTGTCTTTATAAGAGAAAGGAGAGGGAGACTTGAGACACAGATACACAGAGCGGAAGATGGAGGCAAAGACTGACATGATGAGTCTGCAAGCCAAGGATTGCTAGTAATCACCGGAAACTAGGAGGGAGGTATAGAACAGATTCTCCTGGAGTCTCCAGAAGAAACCTTCCCTGCCAATTTCTTGATTTCAGACTTCTGGTCTCCGGAACTGTGAGATAACAAATTTATGTTGTTTAAAGTCTCCCAGTGTGTGATCATTCATTATGGCAGCCCCAGGAAACTAACACACAGTGTATGCCTATACAGATCTTGGTACAGGTCTTTCCTTCCAGATGCTGTCAGAATATGTTAACAATTACAGCCACAGAAGGCAGAACAACTGATGCTTCACCACCAGTTGCTTTATCACAGAGATGAGTACCCATACAACCATTTGTTGGCATCAGTTGGTGGAAACACGTAGCCAGATAAAAAGCCAACGGTTTCCCTGAAAATATCATTGTTGAGGACCGACAGCATGATTTCTCCTATGTCTTCAAAGTACAGATTTCCTTGAGCAGGTAAGGCCAACACTAACTACTGCAGTTACCAACATGACTTATGACAAACCCATGTTCTCTGTGACCATGTAAGTCAGATGACAACATCTACCATGTCCTGAAGGCAGCACATTGTTTGCCGAGCATAATATAATTCTTCTTTCAATTGTTCTTAACTTGCATGCTATGAAATGACTTACCGCCCCTGGAAAAGAAGAATAAAGTTGAAAGGAAGGAAAGAGAGAAAGGAAGAAAGGAAGAAGGGAGAAGAGGGAGGGAGGGGGAGAAGAAGGGAAGAATGCACAGGAAAAGGAAGAAAATCCGAGGGAGACAAGGAGGGAAGAGGAAGAGTCCTACTGATATGTGAAATGTGGAATATACCTCATTAAGCATTAAAATCACATTGCTTTGAATATGCTGTTAAACCAAACCTCCTCTGCTGTCTTCTTAGTTGACTGCCAAATGAATTGGCACAGTTGGCCAATGCAAGATACAGGAGCCCCAAAGACAGCATTGGGAGGGAGGCCAGCAGCCCAGCCTCTTAAGAGAAGCAGCAAGTCATCACAGACTTTAACTCAGACTCAGTCCTGAGTAGCAAGGCAGGTGGGCCCCTTCCATCAGCACATGAGGCTGAGATTTAGTGCCATCACAAAGCACTTCAACGTGCTGTTGAAATTCACGCAGTCTATATTTCTCGTTGCATAGAAGAAGTGAACCAGTGCCAGCTACCACACTGAAAGCTTCTGGCTAATCAGAAATTGTCTTTGTAGTGGTATTTACACTAACATATTTTTCTTTTATTTTTGGATGAGGTCTTTAGTAAAACAGAGGAACTTCCTCTGCCTTTTTCCTCTTCTCCCTCTACGCCGCCCGCCCCCTTCCCTCTTAATCTCATGAGTGGGGGAGGGGAAACCACAGGACAGGATATCTGGCTTTTGGCCACTATGTCCTGCAATTGAACAGTCAGCAGATGAGTCGAATGATGGTATTTAAGAACAAACAAAAGGAAAATGTAAATCCTTTAGGCAGCAGATATGTGTAATTTACTCTAGTTTTCTGTTTCAACTTTTGCAAGAATGCAAGATCTTAGACAATAGCAAGTCAGAAATAGTCCAGCACTAAATCTCCCTCAATTAGGGTCATAACAAAAACACTATTTATAAACATACGGTGCAACTTGATAGAATGAAAAGAATCGTGGATCCAATTTGCTATCTCCATCCACAGTGTCCCAGGAGTAGTGAAAAGCCTGTTCCTTGGAGACTGAGCCATCTGAAACATTTTCAGCAAAAAGTGTTCGGAATCCCTGGGTTCCGCAGAATGACTAGATTTGCGGCTATTAACTTGGGCTTCAGGCTCCCTCTCTTCAATCTCCATCAGCCCCAATATTTATGCCTGCAAAAATGTCATTTAGTGGCGCACCAACGTTGGTGAAAACTGTAGGTATCTAAGGAAAATTAAATATCTGACATAACACCGTCAATTATAGTGTCTCTGGTTTGTAAGCATTTGCATTCCATTCTGAGAAATCTGCAAGAGTAAAACCCCCCAAATCCAGCTTTGATCCTTTGAGTCCCCATAAATAACCTTTGGCTTTTGTCAACCATGAAATGCTTAGGTGTGGCCCAGCCTACTCTATGCCCTCACCTGTCACTGCCCCTTTCCTTACAGCCTTCTAGATGGAATAATTCAAGTCACACATAGGCACCGGGCTTTCCTACTTTCCTCTTTGACTAACTGTTCCTTGTTTGGCCTGTGCTTCTTCTCTCTCCCTGCCCCATATTTAGTCTCTTTACATTATATTTTAGAGTTATTTGTACATTGGGTCTGCTCCTAATCAACTGTAAGCTCTTTAGGGGAAGGGGCTTACTCACTTTTGTTCCCTTCTCTCCCCCTTATCAGCACCTAGCACGCTGCTTTGCACATAGCAGACACGCCACAGTTATTTTTTGACTGCATACACAAGCAAATAAATGATGAGTAGATTAAAAGTCAGAAGATGAACATTAGATAATTGAAATAATGATTTGGGAAAACAAAAGCAGGGAAAAGTAAATTTGAATCATAAGTAGTTAGTACTTCGTGAGAAAAATACTTGTCCTGTGAATCATTCTACATCTTTATCCTGCGTTAAAATTTAAACTGGAGTGTTCCCACTTAAAATGTCTGTGTACATTACATGTTCCAAGGGAAGTCAAATTCATAATCAAGACTGTATTGTATTCATAAAAGGATATTTTATTATATCAGTATTAATGTCATTTTATGCCGTCTCTTGGAGAAATGTATATTTTAAGGCTAAGACTATACCACAAAAGAAATTCTATCCTACGAGACTTCCCTGGTGGTCCAGTGGGTAAGACTCCGCTCTCCCAATGCAGGAGGCCCGGGTTCAATCCCTGGTCGGGGAACTAGATCCCACACGTATGCCACAACTAAGAGTCTACATGCCATAGCTAAAGATTTGGCAGGCTGCCACAGAGATTCCCGTGTGCCACAACTAAGACCCAGCACAGCCAAAAATAAATAAATTAATTAAAAAAAAAAAAAAAGAAATTCTATCCAAAAGTTCTGGTGCCAAGCCACTAAAAATTCAGTTGTCTATACTGTGAAGCGATCCAAACACCTCAATGAATTTTTTCTCCTTGTACTACATGGTTGCTCATCTGAACAAAGAGGAATACTTACACCTTATAAACACTTGATGGAAAGATTTATTGGAAAAGGGAAGTATGGAAGAAAGTGTAAAATAGTATAGAGTCCTTGGTAAATAACTGAATTAAAAGGAGGAGCGATCTGCCTTTCTACTAGATGTCTTTTCAGGGAGTATGGGAGCCCTTGCATGCTTTCCCAAATAATGTGGTAAAACATGATGTTAACTTTTGATTTTTATTTGCTTATTAACAACAAAGGCTTTGAGTATCATGACTCTCTGTACCAAGAAGGAAGACGGAGAAACTGAGTACAAGACAAAAAGAGATCCAGCTTAAAAAGGCACTGAAAGCACTTTCATCACCTTCCAGAGTTTCTCTCCCTGATTCTAAATTCTGCATCCACAAACCACTTCAAGTTTCAGGAAGGGAGAGAAGGTGAGAAAGATGAAATGATGGGGGAGAGGACAGGAAAATGGGAAGAAAGTGGGGTGAGGAAGAAGTGGGGATACTCAAGAGCGGTTAGAATCACACAGAAATGGGGAATAAAATAAAAGCTGCTGTGAGCACCAGAGACGAACAAGATAAACGGAAGATTTGTGTATCATGTATGACAGACTATGCCTAGTACTTCAGCAGCCATAGTCTAGTGGATGCCACGTACAGCACAATTCTAAGCATTTTACATATATTAAATCATTTAACCTCATGACAGACCTACAGGGTGAAAAGCACAGAAAACCTGACCTAAACTATCTCAAACAAAACAGGGAATATATTGGGTCGTACAAATGAACGGTCCTTCAGGCAAGGCTTTATCCAGGGCTCAAAAAATGTGTCCCTCTCTCCATTTCTTTGCTCTACTGCCACAACATTGACCCCAACCCCTGGCAGGCTGCTCCTTCCTAATGCCCCAAAAGCTGCCTACAGCTGTAAATTTAGGTGCATATTTCATGCTCAGTCCTGGGTGGGGGCAATACAGTTCGAACAAAAGTCCCATAATTTGTTGCCCTGATTTGCCAGATTTGGTCTTGTGATTATCCCATGAACCAAACCCAGTTCTGAGGAATGTGCTGATTGTTTTAAGCCAAGTATAGATTAACCCTGAAAGCTGCGTGGGCCCAATTCCACCCAAACTAGATTGATGAGAAATTCATGGAACCATTAGAAAGGGGGCAAGAAAAGAATATTCATAAAGGTAGACTCCAAAGTTGGTAAAAATGGACATGAAAATAAATAAGTAGCTATTCAAAAAAGCAAAGACTCAGAATCTAAAATATTTTTATGATTCAATTTTTGTTAAAAGGATACATGTATTTTTTAAAAAGTATACATGTATTTTAACATATGTATATATGCATGTGCTTGTATCTATCTATACTGAATTGCAAGCAAGAGAAACCATCCCAGGCTAATTTAGGCAGAAAGGGGGAATATTTAAAAAGGGTTTTGACTGGTTCAGAATCTCCAGGAAGTTGGTTGTCTTGGGTCAGACTGCTGAGAAGTGGACCCTGGAAGATTCGTATGCTGGTGATTTATTCAATGATGCCAGGAGATGCCCACGTGGGAGTTGGGGAAGCAGGACAGGGAAGGGGAGAAAGCCCAGCAAAGGTGCAGCCTCAAACAAAGTTCCCTAGAGTAGCTATAGCCTGATCCCGCAGAGAAACTCTGTAGTGGAAGTTACACCTCAGTATGGCCCCAACCCAAGGCCTAGGGCTGGGCTTTCCAACTGTGCAACTCTAAGTCACTGGATAAGGGCTGTTCCAGGAAGGCAAATTCCCAGGACTTCTGGCTTTCCATGCATTCTGGCAAAAGCTAATTCCAGGAGCCGCAGGACAGCCCTTGAGAAAAAGATGTAAGTGCTGCTTTTTGGAAGTGAAAGAGCCTCAAGATGCTGGGGAGAAGCACACAAAACAGTAAAAAGGGATCCAGTGAGATCTGGGCAAAGCACAAACACAATGCACTCCTTTGGCAGAACCAGCTTTGAGCTACGCAGACAGTTACAATGCTGCAGACCACACCGTGCAGCTGCCCTGGGAAATCTTGGATGCTGCTGGTGCCCTGCCATTAACCCACTGCTGCTTCCAACTGCTGACTGCAGCCACTGCCGCCGTCCTCGTTAGCATGGATTCCTTGTGGTTCCTGCTCTTTGAGTTCCTAACGTCTAAAGTCTAGGGGGCTAAGTGATGGAGGCTAGAATGTGTGTTTATACCTCTGCTGCAAGAGACACCAGAAAAGGGAATAGCTGGCATTTTTAGCTTCTATATTGAGAGGCAAGATGTGCCCCACTAAGTATTAAGTGGGAATTCCCAAAGCACAGGGAGAGGATGCTCACCTTGAGTGGCCAAAAAGAGTAAGAGGTGTTCTCTACACATAGACTCACAAAAGCATAAAACATTTAGAATTAACAAGACACTATTAACAGACATTACCTCTAGAGAGTGAAATTAGAACATTTTCTATCTTTCTGCAGTATTTGAGAATTTTATAAGGGGCGTGGTTTTTTTTTTTTTAATTTTAAAGAAGTGGTTTGCTTCTTAAAAGATCTGTCCTTTTATTAAGAACGGCTTTTAGGAGGCCAGAATGTTTTAATTAAATTATGTACTTTCTCCTTTCGGATTTGGTGGCAACCAATCATTTTTTTTCACTCATTTTTTGAAGATTTACTGAATCTTATTCAAGGCCATGGGACATCAAGGTAAAAGACACAGCCTCGGCTCTCAATAAGGAATGAACGGCTGTGACAAGGAGTAGGAATAACATGTCTTTGAATATTTGGGTTTTATTTTCTCAAATATCAGCCAGACTTTAGCTTCAGATAACGTGTCTCAACTACGCCGCTTTAACTAGCTTTTTTTTTTTTTTTGTGGTATGCGGGCCTCTCACTGTTGTAGCCTCTCCCGTTGCGGAGCACAGGCTCCGGACGCACAGCCTCAGCGGCCATGGCTCACGGGCCCAGCCGCTCCGCGGCACGTGGGATCTTCCCGGACCGGGGCACGAACCCGTGTCCCCTGCATCGGCAGGCGGATTCTCAACCACTGCGCCACCAGGGAAGCCCTAACTAGCTTTTTTAAAATTAAAAAAAAAATTTAAATTTATTTTTGGCTGCGTTGGGTCTTTGTTGCTGCATACGGGCTTTCTAGTTGCGGTGAGCAGGGGCTACTCTTCACTGCGATGCACGGGGGCTTCTCACTGCAGTGGCTTCTCTGGTTGCAGAGCACAGGCTCTAGGTTCACGGGCTTCAGTAGTTGCGGAGCGTGGGCTCAGTTGTTCTGCGGCATGTGGCATCTTCCCGGACCAGGGGTCGAACCCATGTTCCCTGCATTGGCAAGTGGATTCTTAACCATGGCGCCACCAGGGAGGTCCTTAGCTAGCTTTACTTATTTTTTTTACTATAAAATGGAATTGGGGACTGTAAGTTGTATGTCTTCATGATGATTTCCAATCTAAATGCTGTTGGTATATTTGAAAGGAGTTGCTGTGGAAGTATTTACACTCTCGAACTTCATTTTTTAAAGATTTCATAAGAATTAGGTAACATCACCTTACGTTTTGTGTTGGATTGCAAAAGACTTACTGCTATCCAGATGTATTCCTTTAGCTGATGGTAATATAAGCATTCTCGAAGCTCCTATTTCTAAGCCTGGGATTTAACACAGAACCATCGGTAATAAAGATGTTTAAAATCTAGCATCTGAATTATTCTGTCTTCCTGACATCTCATTTTGATTTACGAAACGTTTATGATATGGTCAAGCCAAGTGGTAGCTTGAAGGGAGGTGCTTTATTCTACCACTCACTCAGTTCCCCAAAGCCAGCTTAGGCAGGCAGCTTGCCATGTGACTGCAGCAGCAGTACCCAGCCCCTTCCTGTAATCAGCTTACCTCCCCTAAAACTCTCCTCTTTAGAAACTCTGAAACTCTATTGCTTTCAAAAGTCATCCTGGTTGACAACGGTCCAGTTGGTTGACATAAACTAATACACTACTCTTATAGATTGCTAAAGCTATATGATTTGGAATTAATTTGTTATAAAAATCACGTTTGAAATCCATCCTTACAGCCTGAAATATTACATGTCAATTCAGTTGACTAAAGCAATGGTTTCCAATCTGTACTCTGTGGAACCCTAGGGTTCCATGAAGGTGCCTTGGGGCAATGAAAGCCAGAGGCTGAGAGTGAGGCCGAGGGGTTAGAGCTTCAGAGCTCTGCTTCCCTGCCGAAGATCAATGCATTTTCTCTCTTAATTTTCTACATATTCGGCTTCCATGTAAAGGTTTATTTGGAAAAAAGGTTTCTACTAATTTTTTATACACAACTTTAAATTTAAGATGTGCATTCTCTTCAACTCAGAAATGTAACTTTTAAAAACTATCCTGCAGAAAAAAATCACACACATGCTTAAAGACGTATATATCAAGAACTCTGTTACCATTGCTTTGTAATAGCAGTACATTGGGAACAATCTAACATTTTTTCAATAGGGGAATAGATAATCAAGCTATGATATAACCATACTATAGAAAAACACTGTACAGCTGATAAACATGAATGGAAAGCTCTTCAAGACATGTTAAGTTTTTTAAAAGCAAGTTTCAGTACAATGTGCTTAGTATGGTCCAATTTATGTCAAAATAAGGTTGTATACTTGCCTATATATTTAAGCAAATGCTTAGAACAAAGGACTAGAAGGTTATAGTATGTCAATTTTTTCCAGTGATTACTTCTGGGAGGAGAATATGTAGCATTGGTAGGCTGGTAAAGAAAGATTGTCACCTCATTAATCATTAGAGAAATGCAAATCAAAACTACAATGAGATATCATCTCACACCGGTCAGATTGGCCATCATCAAAAACTCTAGAAACAATAAATGCTGGAGAGGGTGTGGAGAAAAGGGAACCCTCTTGCACTGCTGGTGGGATTGTAAATTGATACAGCCACTATGGAGAACAGTATGGAGGTTCCTTAAAAAACTACAAATAGAACTACCATACGACCCAGCAATCGCACTACTGGGCATATACCCTGAGAAAACCATAATTCAAAAAGACTCATGTACCAAAATGTTCATTGCAGCTCTATTTACAATAGCCAGGACATGGAAGCAACCTAAGTGTCCATCAACAGATGAATGGATAAAGAAGATGTGGCACATATATACAATGGAATATTACTCAGCCATAAAAAGAAATGAAACTGAGTTATTTATAATGAGGTGGATGGACCTGGAGTCTGTCATACAGAGTGAAGTAAGTCAGAAGGAGAAAAACAAATACCGTATGCTAACATATATATATGGACTCTAAGGGAAAAAAATGTCATGAAGAGATTAGTGGTAGGACGGGAATAAAACACAGACTTACTCGAGCATGGACTTGAGGATATGGGGAGGGGGAAGGGTGGGCTGTGACGAAGTGAGAGAGTGGCAGGGACATATATACACTATCAAATGTAAATTAGATAGCTAGTGGGAAGCTGCTGCATAGCACAGGGAGATCACCTCTGTGCTTTGTGACCACCTAGAGGGGTGGGATAGGGAGGGTGGGAGGGAGTGTGATGCAAGAGGGAAGAGATATGGGAACATATGTATATGTATAACTGATTCACTTTGTTGTAAAGGAAAAACTAACACACTATTGTAAAACAATTATACTCCAATAAAGATGTTAAAAAAAAAAAGAAAGATTGTCACACTTTCATATTTTCCTCCAAATCTTTCTGAATTGTTTGAATGTTCTACACTTAGATTTTATTCAAGTATAGCTTGTGAACATTATTAAAGGAAAAATTTTTTACAGAGCTTGAAACCAACTGGGTGAGATCATCATGGTGCTAATGAAACCATGAATATCTGCCTTTTTCCTACATAGGCACGTTAGCGCCACATACAGAATATCTCCATTTGTCTGGCAAAGATTGCACCTACTAACCCCAGATCAGCTTTCACAACCACATATGCCATTGTCACAGTCAGATCAGGTGAGAGTGTGACTGGTTTATTGCCCTCAGCTTACAGCATGTGTCTTATTGACAGGTTTGTGGCTTTGTCCTTTGTTCTTTGTTTTAAATCATATACCATTTATCCATTTACAGTACACAACTCTAGTATACTCACAGAGTTGTGACACCATCACCACAATCGATTTGAGAATATCTTATAACCCCCAAAAGACATCCCTTACCCATTAGCAAACATTCCTTATCCCCCTCCCCATCCTCTGTAAACCACAGGTCTATTTTCTGTCTCTACAGATTACCTATTCTGGAAGTTTCATATAAATGAAATCATAAAATATGTGACCTTTTGCATCTGGCTTGTTTCAGTTAATATAATGTTTTCAAGGGTCATCCACGCTGTAGCATGTGTCAGTATGTCATTCCTTTTTATTGCTGAGTAATATTCCCTTACGTGAATATACCACATTTTGTTTATTCATTCACCAATGATGAACATTTGTGCTGTTCCCACTTTTTGGTTATTGTGAATAATGCTGCTCTCCACCTTCACGCATACGTTTTTGTATGGACCTATGTTTTCATTTCTCTTGGTAATACATCTAGGAGTGGGATTGCTGCGTCATATGAAAATTCTACCTTTAACATTTTGAGGAACAGCCAGACTTTTCCAAAGAGGGTGTACCTATTTACATTCCCACTAGCAATGTATGAGGGTCCATATCCTTGCCAAAACTCATTTTATCTGTCTTTTTGATCAGGGTCTTCCTAGTAAGGGAGAAGTAGTTCCCATATGTTCTTGTGTATTTGAGAATGACCACATGTATTAATTAGGTTTCTGCTACAATAGCATTTCATAATAAAAACCACCTCAAACTTCAGTGGTTTTAACCACAGGCATCTATTTCTCCCTCATGAGTTCGCACGTTGCCTGTGGCTCTATTGGACTTGGCTGGGCATTGGTTCTGATCCATTTCATGAGTCTTTATTGTAGGACCAGGGAGTGCTCTTCTCATAAGGGAGCTGAGAATCTCAAACAGCAAACAGAAATACCTCATGGCCTAAAACTGGCACATGTCACTTCTGCTCTCAAACCACTGTTGAAAAAACTCATGTCACCAAACCCAGCTTCAGTGGAGCTGATAAGTAAACTTGGCTTGCAATGGCAAAGGGTATGAGTGGATAATTTTATTAAGTATAGAGGTAAAATGTTGGGAATAATAATCCAATCTACCTTACCACTCAACTCTCTATCTCCAGTTCTCTCCCCTTTCTTGTTTTCTAACATGGCTTAGCCATTATGTGTTATATGTTGCTGTCACTCAAAATTTAGTATGTCTCAAATCTCAGAAACCCTTTTCACTCCCCCAAATAACTCTTCCTCCCAACCTCTCCATCTAGGCAACAACACCCAAATTTGGAATTACTGGAAGCTCAAATAATTAAGAATTAGAGTGCCCTTGTCTCATCAGGCTTTCTTCTCTTTTATATCAAATGCTGCTAGCTTCTACCCAATATTTCATTTTCTCTTCTTTCTTAAAAAAAAACTGATTTTATTCAGAGTAGCAATGTGTCTTTTTCCCAGCCTCCCTCATTTTGTAGCTGAGGTTGATCCTGGGAGGAAAATCTGCTGTGGATTTCTGGAAAACTTTGGTTTTGTTGTCATTTTCTTCTTATTGCTGTTGTCTGGGACATGGATGTGAGACTAGAGGCGGAGTGGCCAAATTTTAGCCATGAGGGTGACCGCAGATGAAAGCCACATGCTAAGAATCGGGGTGCAGAAGAAGGAACATGGAACACTGATAACATCACAGAGTTCTGCCTCGACTGGCCTGCCCACTTCTGGAATGTTTGTTATGTCATTCTCTTGTTGATCAAGCATCAGTGTCTCTACACGGACTAGCAAATAATTTAGAAATTTTTAAAGTGGTAATTAAGATTTCCAAAATTCTCTCTAAACTTCTAATCTTTCATGTCATGCTTAGTCCTTGTTGTTTCGACCAACCACCCACCCAGTTTCCATTTTTTGTCCTTCTCAGCTTTGCTTGTGCCCCACCTACCTGGAGGCCCATGCTGGTGGCTTAAGTCATCCAAGTTCCCTTGCTTGTTGGCTTCTTGTTGAGTTTGGCCATGGGAGGTACTGACATAAGAAAGCAGAGCAGAAGGAGAAAGAGGTCAGGGTATTTCTTCCCGTTTATTCGCTGATTTGGCGCCTCTTCTCTGGCAGTGGTCACAGGCCTCTGCCACCTCAGCTCCCACCAGATAGCCCTTCCCCCAGGGCTCCAATGCTCAGTAGGGTCTTAATGTCTTTTCCTTTGCTTCCTTTGCTTAACCCTTCAGTTCTAGGGTGGTAATGGCTCCCCAATATTGCTAGTGTCTGGGGGCCTCAACATTCCTTGTTTGTTCCTATAACTCTGCCCAATCTCTATATGTGGTCCTTCCAGTCCAGTGCCTTCCCAAGAACCATCTGCAGTGAATTGTTTCCAGCTGGCCTCTGACTAATGCAGTAAAACCTCTCTTGGTATAAGTGCTTCAGTTTGCATTTCAGCAATATTTTCCATAATCTTCCCTTTGCTTGAAATCCCTTTCCTCCCATCTCTGTCTAGCTGTCCTTCCAGGCCCTCTCAAACACCACTGCTCCCATGTAGCCTCCCTTAATTCCCATACCATGGAAATCTCTTCTTTCCTTGAACTCACTCAGCACATACTTGAATGTGATTATCTTTTTTTCTGCTTTATATTATAGTGACTTTTGTACATGTAACTCTGGCCAGTTTGTAAATTCTTTGAAGTCTGAACCTACACCTAGGTCTGATTGTTTTTCTCTCTCTCCTTAATGTTCCTCCTTGAACTCTGCCTCCCTCCCCACAAAGCACCTGAAACAAAGCTTGGTACCAAATGGGTGTTCTATCATTCATTTTTATTACTATTTATTACTACTTATTACTATTATAATAGATACTAGTTACTAATTTATTACAATGTACACTTTACAAAAAATTATGGAGATGATGGCACAGACTAAAATTTCCCTTAGGTGTAATGTAATTTTTACATTTAAAATACACAATAATCATTCACCTATGATACATATATTACAGGGAATTTTATTTTTATTTAAAAGTTTTCTGATGATAAATCAGGTTTTCTCCCAATGCTTTTCTTGGGTATCAAGGACAAAAATCATGTATGGGCAAATATTCATTGGTAATTGAGGTTTTTTAACATTATGAGTTGGAATCAGAGTTACAGAGTTATCTTCTAATCCAGTCTTTTAAAGCTGTGTCCTGGGAAGTGCTAGAGAGTCTTTCCAGGAGTGGGGTTATACTGAGAAGGCTTCAGTAGGCTTTCACTTGAAGAAGGATTCTGGTCTTCAAAAGGAGTGAAAACAATTTCTCTAATCTCACCTCCTATTCCAAATATTCCCATAATGTACTTTGTTTAGTCGCTAAGTCTCTGCGTATAAACATCTCCATAACTGGGAGTTCACTGACTATGCAATAAGATTATACAATAAGATTATACAGTGTGGATTCAAACAACCCTAAATTTAGAAAGTTCTATCTTATATTTGGCTGAAATCTGATGACCTATCCTTCTTCTGCTTGAAGCAATAAAGAATATATCTAAAGTTACTTCCTCAAAATGGCAGTACTTTACAAGGGTGATCATCTTACCACAAGTCTTTCTTTAGGCTAAAAAACCCATTTCCTTCAAATGGTCTTTGTATGACTTATTTGGAAAACCTACCTGTGTCACATGTTATTAGTCAAAATCGCTCTTAAAACACAATGCCTAGAACTAAATATAATATTCCTGATGTACATTGACAAGGGCAAAACATAGTGATATTATTTTCTCTATTCTGAGTATTTAAAAGCCAGTTTTAGGGACTCTCAGTTTCTGAACTGGCATATAAGGAGCTTATGAGTTACTATTCTGTCCTAACAAGTAAAAAGCTGAACAAACTAAAAAAAAAATTATTCTTAGATGCATAAGAGCAGTAAGATCACATGGCAATCACTACCTCAAAAACTGGAGAGACAGGTGAATATAGAGAATGACAATTTTCCAGAGCAGAAACCTCTGCAGAACCAGTACTGGGGTAAGAAAATCTGAAATGTAGTTGATGAAGTGCTAAAGCAATAAGACAAGAAAAGGAAATTAAAGTATACAGATTGGGAAGGAAAAAATAAAATTGTTTTTGTTTGTAGATGATGTGATTATGCAGAAAATCCAAAACAATTGACCAAAAAACCCCTCTGGGAACTAATAAATGACTAGGGCAAGGTTGTAAAAACAAGTTTAATATATGAGTCATCTCTTTCTTATATACCAGCAGTGAACAAGTGGAATTTGAAATTAAAGCCATTTTACTGTTCATATTAGCACCCCCCAAAATGAAATACTTTGGTATAAATCTAATGAAATATATACAAGATCTACATAAGGAAAGCTACAAAACTCTTATGAAAGATATGAAAGAACTAAATAAATGGAGAGATATTCCATGTTCATGATTAGGAAGACTCAATATAGTCAAGATGTTAGTTCTTTGTAACTTGATCTGTAGCTTCAGCACAATCCCTATCAAAATTTCAGCAAGTTATTCTGTGGACTTCAACAAGCTGATTCTGAAGTTTACATGGAGAGTTAAAAGATGTAGAGTAGCCAACTCAGTATTGAAGGAGGACTCAAAGTCAGAGGACTGACACTATTCTACTTCAAGATTACTGTGAAGTTACAGTTATCAAGACAGTATGGTATTCACAAAAGAAAAGACAAGTAGATCAATGGAACAGAATAGAGAGCACAGAAATAGATCCACACAAATATAGTCAACTGATCTTTGACAAAGGAGCAAAGAAAATACAAAAACAAAACATATAAAACATATAAACATATATGTTTATATATATATAAATATATATTTTTAATATTACATATAAAATATAAAAAACAAAACAAATAAACCAAACCAAACAAAAACAGACTTACAGATACAGAGAACAGATGGGTGGTTGCCAGAAGAGAGGAGGTGAGGGATGCAAAATAGCTGAAGGGGATTAAGTACAAACCTTCACTTATAAAATAAATAAGCCATGGGAATGTAATATACAGCATATGGAATATGGTCAGTAACATTATAATAACTTTGTATGGGGACAGATGTTTACTAGAGTTATCGTGGTGACCATTTCATAATGTATGCAAGTGTCAAATGACTGTTTAGTATGCCTGAAACTGATATAATATTGTACGTCAACTATATTTCAATTAAAAAAAGGAAGTACAATGGAGCAAAGACTGTCCTTTCCAATAAATGGTGTTGGAACAACTGGACATCCAAATGGAGAAACCTCTCAGTTGAGTCAGTCCCCTTTAAACAGCTTTCCCAGAAGTACTTTTGAAGACTTCTGCTTATATTTCATTGAGCACCACGATCTAGAAGGGAGGCTGGGAAATGTAGTTTCATGGTTGGGCATGTTGCCATACTCAACACTGTTAGGTGTCCTTTTACAAATTAGAAGGGCAGAATGAACATTAGGTGGGAAACTAGCAATATCTGTTTCTTAGTCTGATATGTAATCCAAGGAATTGTTTTTAAATCACTTTTTTCCACCCTGTACTGGTATGGCTGATTTTTCCTCCTTTTGAAACTAATTCTCCTCATGAATACTTAATATTCATCATCTCAAATTATAGTATGGGTTGTTAAGATTTTTTTCAATCTTAAATTTGGGCATCAACAGAGTTAGCTATCCCTTCTATCTTTAGGATATCTGAAAATCTGTAGATTATGCTAGGATGCTGATAGAAAAGACTACCTTGGAAGCTGATGTCAGCACAAAGGAATGCACAACATCCAAGCCATATTTCTTCATCTTTTCACAAGGATGTTATAAAGATTTTTAACAAGTGCTTACTTAATTCCAGGTATTATATATATATATATATATATATATATATATATATATATATATATATATACATACAGTAGAATACAGTGAAGCCATTAGAAGTGGTCTTGTAGAACATTCAATGACATGAAAAAAAATTCTTGATGTATTATTTACATAAAAAAATAGGTTATGAAACAGAATGTGCAGCATGAACCTATAATAGTTCATTTAAAGTCTAGAAGGATTCAGATGTTACAGGGTTATCTATGAGTCGTGGGATAACTGGCAATTTTTTTTCTTTGCTTTTCTGTCACCTCCATTTTCTAATATAATAAATATAACTGATCCAAAAAAGAAATAGATCCTTCTAGAAGCATTGTAGAAAATGGATTTTTTAAATGTAAGACTGACCGTCAGGAGACCAAAAAAAAAAGACACTGGAGTTGTCCAAATGAGAAATGGAGAAAGTTCTAGCTAGGGCAGCGACAGTGGAAGTAGAGAGCGGACAGATTGAAGGAACATTTAGAAGGCAGAACTGCAGGGACTTGGTGATCATTTAATGTGCAAAGAGGAGGGTTTAGAGTGAGTCCCAGCTAAGAGTGATTTCTAGCTAAGAAAATCACTCATTTAAAGTTATTACTTGGTAAATAAAAAAGAAATTAGCTTTAGGGGGGAAATCATGGGCCAGTTTCTATGGTTATATAACAAACCACCTCAAAATTTAGTGGCTTAAGAATAAAAACATGTATTTGATACTAATAAAATGCAATTGGGGCAGTGCTCAGCAGGGGTCTCTCCTCTCTGAGCAGCTTCACATTAGTTTAGGGTGGCTTAAAGGCAGGGGTTGGGGGGGCCTAGAATTATCTGAATGTGTGACCTCTCCCCATGTCTCTCCAGTATGGTGGCTTCAGGAATTCCAAGGTACTGAGAAGAGACAGAGATAGAGGTAGAGACAGAGATGGAGTGGGGGTGGAGAGAGTGAAAGAGGAAAGGATAGAAAGCAACACAGATGATGTGTTTCCATGCTGGACATTACTTCACTGCCAGCCCAAAAAGATACAGCAGGTGGGTGGCTTGATAGGTGTAGTGCAAACACTTAGGACATACAGAAAAACTGTATGAGTAATTGTGTTTTTGAAGCAATCCATGGACTGGAGGAAGGGAAGTTTACCTGACCTGATCCCTCTTGTATCAGTTTTCTATTGCTGCACAACAAATTACCACAAACTTAATGACAACAGACCATTAAAATACCCACATACTAGCTCACAGTTTTGTAGGTCAGAAGGCAGGTATAGCTGGGTTATCTGCTTGGGGGCATCACAAGGATGGAATCAAGGTGTTGGCCTGGCTGAGTTCTCAATGGAGGCTCTGGGTAAGGTTCACTTCCAAGCTCATTCTTGTTGGCAGAATTCAGCTCCTTGTGGTTTTACAAAGGAGGTCCCTGTTTCCTGGCTGGCTTTTAGCCTGAGGCTGCCTTCAGCTCTTAGAGGCTCCCCACATCCCTTGCCATGTGTCCTCTCCATCTCTGAACAGACAATGGACAGTCAAATCATTCTTGAGTTCCAAATCTCTAACTTCCTCTCCTAAAATCAGCTAGAGAACATGCTCTGCTTTAAAAGCACACATATGATGAGGTCATGCTCATCAGGATAATTTCCTTATCTTAAGGTCAACTGTACCATCTAACAGAATCAAATCTCGGGAGTAAAATCCATCAAATTATATTCTCAGGGATTATGCACAGCACGTACACCAGGAAGGCAACCATTCCTGTATCTGACTTTAAAGCTGCTGGATTGTATACCTAGACTAAGATTGTTTGGGGCTGACAGTATAATGTCAACAAATGAGATATGGAAATTAAACTGTGCCACTTCTTTTCCACTTCCATGACTTTTGTCAAAAAGAATGTTCTGTGAATCCTAGCGCTTTTAGGTATTCAATAAATGTTTGTTGAAGACACTATGTATTAGATGGAAGTGGATCAATGTTTGTAAGGGTAAATGAAAGGCTTAACGTAACAGATAGATTTTAAATGAGCACCTACAGGTAAATAGATTTTAAATGAGCACCCAGCTGTTTCCAAAGAGATTCTCTCCAGTTCTGAATGGATTACAATCCTGAGTCCTGAGAGAATAATAGGTGAGATTACTGCAAAACCAATTCAACATATGTTTGTAGAGTGAATGAGGGGACAAATTTATTTTGTTTGGTGACCCTCTGTCTATGGGACTAGAAAGCCAGTCCAAAACCACCCTCCCCCACCAAAATGTTAACTTGGCACTGTATACTCTTTCTTGGTGATTCCAGAGGAAAACTCCTAGAGATTATCATTCCTGCATTTCATTAAATACTAAGCATCTTTTAAAAAACAAAATCACTAAAACTGTGAGTTTGAGCAGTACAAGTGAGGTCATGTTAAGATACTGGAAATATTTTTCAGAAATATGTGTTTGCCTTGTGCTATACTGAGCTTCTATATGCTGAACATATATGTGTGTGTGTGTGTGTGTATGCTATTTCTGTTCAATAAACATTAGTTATATTTTTCCTGTGACCCTATATAGATTCACTTCCAAAGTATCTGGTTTTAATAAATCTCTGTTTAATTATCCATGATTAATTCAATCAGTTATAATTGAGAAATTCCTTTAATCATTCTTTAACTCATGAATATATTAAAGGTTAAATATGATAAAGTACAATGTGAGAACCCCAATATTTTCATCACAGATGCATTTTCTTTTAATCAAAATAATTTTGAAGTTATTTTAATATATGTAATGCTTTTCTCATCCTGTGGTACATTTGTAAAATTGTAACTTATTAACAGTAACAGTCATAGCAGTAAATTAGTAAGTACCAAAAGTCTATTATGAACTGAACACTACCTATACACAACTGGTGCAAAAAAGAGGTGTTAGAAATACTACCTGCTTCCATGGAATTTACATGCAATTTACATACAAACAGGACACAATTAGAGAGCAAGATATTATGCATTTTTTAAAGTCTATTAGAACTGGAAGAACTCAGAGATTATAATGATCTTTCAGTTGAGAAATGAGGACAGAAAACATAGAAACTAGAAAAAAAATAAATATAGCTTCCAGGAATGAAAATATATAAAACTGATATAGACAAAACCTGCTGCAATATTTGTTTCCTATCCTTCTGGCTATAAATTCAAAAAGGGTCAAAGAGTCTGATAGCAAAGTGACAAGTAGTCTGAAAACAAGTGGCTCTCACCCCCATTTTTTTCTGTGCTGTTCTTCCAGTCAAGGATTAATGCAAAAATAAAATTCTGAAATCCCTTCCTTGCCAGCCTCTGCATATTTCAGAAAAATCCGAGGATATAAGGTACCCCAGTTTCTAATTGGCTGGCTGAAATCTTCGGAGATTTCTCCTACATTCACCCTCAGAATTTTATCTCTAGCCCTTGCAAAAACAAGCTAACAAAAACAAACGAGAAGCCCATTTTGTATGTGTATGTAAAATGTGCACAGTACTGTGCGAATGTGTAAAGCATGTGCAAACTTGGCAGTTAGGAAACATCCCTGCAATCGTTAGTATGTGAAATTTCAATCTCTTTGATGAAGATACCATCTTTCAGCCAAGTCCTGGCAGAAAACCTTTGGTTCCTGTGAGACCCCTCCCTCCCCAGTCAGCGCAGGGCTCCATCCGGAGGGATGGGGGCTCTCCTTCTCCATCACTGTTAGGCTTTCCCAGACCCAGGAGAAACCCTGGGTTTCTGCAGGGCACTCAACGCGCAGCTAAGTGTCCCAGCTCTGCAAAGGGCAACTGGAAATGGATTTAAAATGGCAACGCGGACCAATCAGCGCTGCCGCGCCTGAGGCGGACGTTTACACGCGCCTCCTCCACAGGCACAGAGGAACCTGGCGATGCCGAACTCCCTTCTTAGGGCTGTAAAGTAGGCGGTTTTTATTCCACGGTGGTCTGTATTTGGGGGAAAGAAAAAAATTCTTCCTCGGGTGAAAGTTTTTATTTTGGAATTGGTCCAAAATAATTTTGGGTGTGATGTGTGAAAATCTCAACTTAATTTTTTCAGAGCTTTTTGTTATTTAAGGATGAAAAGAGGTACATTTAAAAATGTACTCCACCTTTTTAAAACGGACTGTGGTCATTATTGTGTTCACATAACTCAGAAACAGTCCAGGCTATAAAATTAGGACTTGGCAGAAAGGGAGTTCCTAGGAAGAAGGTTAAATAGAGGTAAATTGAAGGGAGAGTGGACATTTGGCTCAACTGTGGATTTAGGAAGCTATGGGGTCCCCGCGTTGGGCAACCCCTCTACCCTGGGAGCGTTGGAACCGGGGTGCATAGCGCCAGCCAAGGGGGGACTTCGCGTCGCCTCCAGTTTTTCCCGGAGAAAAAAAGCTTAGGAAAGAGACTGGCGCGCTCCGTGTGCCTGTGTGCACATTGTTTGCACGTGTGCCTGTGTCTGTGAAAGTGCATGTGTTTCTGCATGTGTGCATGTAAGTGCGCGCGTTTGTTTACATGTGTTTATGCCTGCATGTGCTGTGGGAGTGTGCACGTGTGTCTTAAGTGCACGTGTGTGTGGATCCGCGAGCATGTCTGTGTGTGAATGTGTGTGTGTGCGCGCGTGTGTGTGTGTGTGCGCGCGCGCGCGCGCGACGGGTCGTGCGATCTGCGAGGAAGGCATTCCGACGCAGAACAGGGCGGCGGGGGCCTGCTCCTACTCCTCTTCAGTCGATCCCCACTCCTAGGAAACGAGAACTCTGCCGCGCGTGCAGCCAGACGCTTCCTGCAGAGTGTTGGCTCCGCATCGTGGAGGTGCAGGTAAAGGCCAAGCCCGTAAACGCGGCTCCGGGGGCAGCCACATTTCCGCGCCTTGCTAGGACAGCCGGCCAGGGGCGACCTCGGGCGGCGGGTGGGGCGAGGCCGGCGGCGAGCCGGCCCGGCATCCCCGTCCTGTCCCTTTAACCCCGCCGCCAGGCGAGAGCACGTGAGCGGGGCTCCGGGTGGCACCCGGGCGCCGCCGCCGCGGAGGCAGTTGTATTTCGAACGCTGCCTCTGGCCCACGGCCAGGCGCGTTGGCTCGGCGGTCCGCCTGGCCTCCCTCCTCTTCATACTTTTCCTAGGGCGCAGCCCCCTCCCCTTTATCCGCCCACGATTAGAGGTGGGCACTCCCCCCCCATCCCGCCGCCCCCTCCCCAAGCGCGCGCGCACACACACACACATACACACACACACACACACACACACACACACACTCACACACACTCTCATCCCGCTTGAATCCTGGGGCAGGAACTCAGAAAACTTCCAGCCCGGGCAGCGCGCGCTTGGTGCAGGACGCAAGAGCAATCAGCCCGTCCCCCTCCGACTCCCCGGTGCCGCTGCCGCCCGCTCCCGCCACCCGAGGAGGCGCGGTGCCACCCACCGCTCCGTCCCCTGCCCGCGCTCAGTGCCCGACCCGATCCCGGCAGAATCTCCCCATCCTCCCTCTGCTTTCCGACTGCCCAAGGCGCTATTTGTTTTCTCTCTCTTTCTCTTTCTTGCTCTGCGAGCGCGGAGCGAGGGGGAAGAGGAGGAGGAATTCGTTCCCCGCCTAACGTTTCAAGGGACACAATTCACTCCAAGTCTCTTCCCTTTCCAAGCCGCTTCCGAAGGGCTCCCGGTGACCGCAACTTCTGATCCCAAACGGAGAGGGGAGCCTCCCAACTTGAAACCCTCTTTTCCTTCTCCTTCGCTCTCCGCCTCCTCTCGCTACCTCCACCGTCACCTCCACCTCCGGCACCCACCCACCGCTGCCGCCGCCACCAGCAGCGCCTCCTTCTCTCCTCCTCCTCCCCTCTTCTCTCTTGTTGGCAGCCGCTGGACGTCCGGTGTTGATGGTGGCAGCGGCGGCAGCCTAAGCAGCAGCAGCCCTCGCCGCACGCCAGCTCTCGCCCACCCCCGCCTCGTTCTCCAGCCCTACCTCGTAGTCTCCCGAAAGGTGCTGGGCAGATTTGGGGCGGCAGAGGCGAAGCGGCTGCAGCGGCGGTAGGAGCGGCGGCGGCAGCGGTAGCGGCGGCGGGAGGCAGGATGAGCGCACGCGGTGAAGGCGCCGGGCAGCCGTCCACTTCAGCCCAGGGACAACCTGCCGCCCCGGCGCCTCAGAAGAGAGGACGCGGCCGACCCAGGAAGCAGCAGCAAGTCAGTACGCGGGCGGGGTGCGGGCAGCAGCCCACCTCCGCTCCCTCCGCGAGGGCCCCGCGACCCGCGGCCACCCGAGCGCGGGAGTCCAGCCGCCGCGGCCGCCACACGCCGCCGCGGGGGCGAGCTACGGAGCCCCGGCGCGAGTGCGCGGCGGAGCCCCGGGCGCCCGCGCCCCTCCGGGCCGGGAGGTGGGAGCCACGGCGGGCGGCCGGCCGGGTGCGGGCTGGAGGCGGGGTCGGGCGAAGCGCGTCTTCGGACTTTCGCTATTGTGCCCGGCCCGAGTGGCGCGGTGTCTCCTGGTGACGGGAAGCGGCCGGGTCCGACAAGCCGGGGCTCGCCAGGCACTTTCCGAGCCGCTTTGCATTGGCCCAGGGGTTAGCGGTAGTCTGGCAGGTCAGGGCTGGAGGGGCTGAAGCCCCGGGGGCCGGAGGCTCTTTCTCCCGCCAACCGGGGCTGCTCGCTGGCCGAGGACTGGCGCGCCGCAGCCGCCCCTTGGCGCCCTCCCCAAGTTCTCGGTGGCCTGAGACTCGCGCCCTCCCGACAAAGAACCCGTGGGCCCGCCCGGTTCTCTTAGGGCTTTTTAAATGCGGCGCGGCGGCCGCTGCTGAGGTGTCCCAGGAAAGGGGCTGGCTACAGGAGACCCTGGGTCCCCACGGGACAGGATTAAGTAGTTCAGCCAAGGGCGCGGTGGCAAGCAGTGTCCGAGAGGGTGCACGGTAGCTAGGGTCACTTCCTCGCCAGGCGCCCAGTCCCCCTTTTGCCTTGGGTCCCGCGCCTCAGAGCTGCAGACCTGAAACGTCCTTCTCCAGAGTGAGTGGCTGGGGGTTGGGAGGGGACGGTCGAGGGGCGCCCGGGACCCCGCGGAGTGGAGGGTTTTGTCTGCGGATGCAACCAATTAAGCGTGTAGCCTGCGCTTGCGGAGCTGCGCGCAGCGCTCGGGGTGGAGGGGTTTTGTTCGCAGCAATTTCCAAGCCTCCGCGGGCAAGGATGGAGCGGGACTTGTCTATTGAGAACATTTAAACTCCGCTTCCGTGGGATTTAAAGCTACTTCTTCGTTCTTTAGCCTTAAAGCGCTTCCTTCATGGCAAATAGGCCTATTAGAAAATAATCCTAGAGCCCCAAAGCTGCCCGAGAGCAAGGTGGGGAAGGCGAACGGTGTTTGCTTGCCAGTGCGTTTTAGAAAAGCTGCTGTACCTTTTTGAAATCATCAAAGGAAACAAGCCAATCTAGAGGCCCCTGAGTTTTCCCGCTCTGCCCAGGCGACACTTTACATCGCGTTAGGATCCTGTTTTACACCTCCCAGGAAGTCACTGCCCTTCCCCCCGTTCTTGTTTCCCACACGCCACCCGGCTCACTCTAACTCTACTAATTGCCCCCCACCTCCAAAAAATAATCCAAAAGAAATTGCAGTGGGGTCTGGAGGTGATTGGAGGTTTTACCTTTGAGTTAAGGCAGAGTTCACAAAGAAAGAAAAATGTGTCTCCTATGTGTTTGCTCCGGATGTGCCCACTGGAGCTAGTGGTCCCACAGAAGCTGGCAGGAAACCTTCCTCAGAATCTCTAAATAGGATGCGAATTTTCATTGAAGACTTTTATGCATTTTAAGCTAATTCTCATTTAATAACCGAATCTGAATGAGATGTAAATTGATGATTCACTGGATAAATATTTAGGTTCTGGAATATTAATCATCGCATTCTCTTAACCACTCGAGTATTTACTACTTGGCATAGAAGCCGTTTAAAGTTTTGCTAAACCTATTGATAGTTTCAATTTCTCCTTCCCAGACACTCCCATTCCTCCTCACTACCCACCCCCCCCATCCCTTTTGGTTTTCTTCGGTACACCCCCATAAGGGTTTTCTCAAAAGAAAGTTTTGGAGAAAAATATTTATTTTTATCAAAAGACATTTAAATCTAGACTGGAGACCATTCCTACATCTCCAATTGGCAGTGAAGAATTGAAGCAATTACCTAGATAATTCAAGCAAAGCCTTCCACAACAGATTTACCATAATTATTTGGGAATTTTAGGAGGAATGGAGTTATTTTAAGTTGAAGAACTTGGATAATTGCTGCAGTATTTCACTCAGTGTGTTGTATTGAGTTATAACTGACCTACAATATAGATATACAGAATGATCAAAAGCCACCTTTTTCAATATGGGAGATTGTTGAAATATTTCTGATGTTAGCTTCATATTTCTGTTGTTTAAAATGCTGGTATAGTGGAGAGTAGCATTTGGGTAAAATGCTTATTATTTCTATGCGTTGCCAAATACACAGCCTTGCATATTTTACACCTTAAAATGTATAACTTTCTTTCTAGAACAAGCAACCTTTGAACAGTCAGCCTTTGTTACCTTTTTCGGGTTGAAATAGAATCTAGCTTTCATATGCGAAATAGAATTTCCTCTATGAATTCTTGGATTACAAGTATAGTTATTTCCCCTTTCTGTAAACTCTGTACCATCATCATCCGTTTATGCTTGAACTGAATGTGTTCCAACAGTTCTGTTGAGCAGCACAGGCAGAAAATACAACTATAGAGTCAGGGTCAATTTCTTTCAGCCATTCTTGCCACAGCAGCATTTTTTTTCCCCTGAAACTAGGAGCCAACCGGTGAGCCCTCTCCTAAGAGACCAAGGGGAAGACCCAAAGGCAGCAAAAACAAGAGTCCCTCCAAAGCAGCTCAAAAGGTGAGATTTCTTACCGTCCTCCCAACTTTCTCAACGCCCAGAGGAAACTCCCTGTAATTTTCCCGTTCTAGATCCGCACCTAAGGATTTCTCCCAAGTGGGTAACCCAAGACTCATTTCCTACCTTTAATATTGGTGAGATTTTCAAGCAGATACTTAGCATTAAAAGTTCATGAAGATGCTTACAGTGCTGTTTTTAAACAATCACCAAATAATAAGAAACTTAAAACGGAGATGGGAGGGGGAGGTGGGGGAGTGGAGAATGAACAATTAAGATTTGCACCAGTTGTGAAATAGTTAAAAACAAATCAAAGCTATAGATTTTGTCTGGTGGTGAAGTTTTTGCAATTTCCTTAAAAAATAATAAAGATTAATTTACTTTATGCTTATTTACATGATTACTGGAAAACCAAATCCCACTATTAAAGTTAAGTACTTTGCCAAATAGATGATAATTAGAAGTAAATCCAATTATGGGATTCTGGAAAAAAATTTTCACTAATTTTACAGCTTTAAATGTGCTGATAAAGTACGTTGTTTGTTTACAATAAACCTGCAATATAGTATATCATAATCTCTCAAAAGCCTTTCCACCTCAGGTGACAGAGAAATGTTCTGAATAGGACAATGAGAAATTTTTAAAATAAATCTTTGACTCGTTTATTGTGTATTTTTGGGCAGGATAGAACCCAACCAAGTGTAACTTCCAGTGTTTTTCTTTATAAATTTTAAATTGCAGTTTAAAAACATCATGTTTGGTGGTATTTGAGCTAACAAAGAAGAAATATCTCAGGATCAATGCGTAGACAGAGAAGGGAAGGTGAAGATAAAATTCACATTTTTTTAAGCTTTACAAATAAATCAGAAAAAAAGTTTCTGTATTTTATTTGTGGGTTTGTATGCTCGTTAAAAACAAAGGTTCAAAATTCAGAATTAAATTTTGATATAGCTTTACAGTCGATTTGAGTACACCATGTATAGTATTTGTTGAAAATGATTGTATGCTCATCTTTTGAGGATTAATGTTTTGTGTGCTTTTCTCCGGGACTGTAAGCATTAACCATGTTATATTTGATAGTTTTCAGTGTTGTAAACTTCCATAGCAACCAGTGATACATATAAAGTTATTTAGGGAGCAACTATGAGTTCTTCTCTGTTTTATTTTAACAGTCTTGAGCAGAGTTGAAAGAGCAGATTTCTAATATATTTAAATATAACTGCTTCTCAGAGTGAAGATTTAATTGTACTCATATTTAATCACTAAACATTGAAGTAGCTCTAAATTATCTTGTCATTTAAAAGTGCCTGTGTAATCTGATATTACTAATATGAATACTTACTATTTGTTTTTTTACCTGCTTTATTAAATTTTTGAAAAGGGCCAATTTAACATAGGTTTTTTCTGTTGCATTAAGTTAATTTTATCTTAATTTTACTCTAATGGAATGGCAAAGAAATATCTTGGTAGCTAGCTGACAAACATTTAAACTATGATGTAATTGCTCAGAAAAATGCATCATAACACCTCCCAGGAAGAAATCTGTAATCTCATCATAAATAATTTAAAATTCAATACAAAGAAAGTGAAAATGAATTACCTCTCATATTTTACTGTATTACTCTTTTTTTTTGAACGAGTAAAAAGGTGCTTCCATCACCTTCTCTTCAGTTTGAAAAGTTTACCACTGACTAGCAAAATCTTTATTGACAAAAGGAAAGCTGAGACTTGTGCCTAATTTACCACCTAAAGCAAAATAACAAAAGGTTGGTCTCTTCCCAAGTAAGGTTTGACTTATTTTTAGTTACTTTGGTGATAGGCATTTATAAATGACCCTTAGGCTATTCATCTTTCTGATAATTCTTCATGTGTATGCACATAGTATTACAACTTCCAAAAACAGAAATAGGCTTTCTTTTTCCGAAAGAAATTTTTCTCTGAAATCTTTCATTCTTCCAGACAAAATTATTTCACACAATCTGTTATAGAAGTCCCCTTTCTAATAAAAATGGATACATATTATTGCTCAGAACCTGACTGTTATATTTCTTCAGTTTTATAAATTACGCTTCATCTGGAGAAGATAACACTTTGCAAAATAATGAATGACACTGATGAATTGGTCATGGCATGTGTAAACTTAAGGTATTTTCACTTTCGAATCGGTATTTATTGAGTTTGCTACTACCCTATGTAAACATGATTATCAAACATATATTTGTTTATTAAACATATGTTGTATTCTAACAAAACATATTTTTGTTAGGACTTTGAAAAGTAATCTTTTTTAGAAAAAGTTACATTGTTCATAACATGCTAGACTGACCAGAGTAGAGATGAGAAGTCTTCTATGATTAATAAATTGGGAATTCTCCTGCAAACCGAGACTCACCAAAGTGGAAAATATATAACAAAACCTGGTAAGTATATAAGAGAACAGAACTCTAAAATTAGAGGAGATACAGTGTACACTGGGATACTGATGATGTAGTATGTTTAAAATTTCTAGCTGCTTGGAGTTTCTTTACTTACAAAGTTTGTGTTTGGACCCAGTAACTGGCCTTGGGGCATTTGAAAACAAAACTGCTTGTTGGAAAATTAGCAATGTGACACTTGACAATGCATGAGGAAAGTTGCAAGACCAAGTGGAGGACTACTAAATTAGCAATCACTTTAATTTCAGGTCATATTCAATATAAAATTGATTTGTGTAATATATAAAACAAACATTTATAAAAACATAATTTGTTATGCTTGGAACTTTTGGAAGAGAAGATAATTATTCTTCACTTTGCTTCTATTCCGTTATGACAAATTCCCATGGATAACCATTATGTAGAAATTCTAGTTATTCATAAGAACACCAATCTGAGTGCTCAAAATTCATCCCTGAACCAGTTTCATATTGTTATCTTAATAAAAGAAATCAGAAGTTAATGTTTTCCTGAATAAATAATTTATTCGTGTGAGTATATGTGTGTCTGTGTATGTGTGTCTTGACCCTTTTATTTATGTCTTAGTTTGAGGTATACCTGTGACCAGTTGGCTCTTAATTTCCTTTTTGTTTTATTTTGTTTTCCTCTCCTGTTTGTGCTGGATGGAAATACTTTGTATTTTCACATTTCTCATGTTTGGAGAGAAGAAAGATATAATCTCCTTTATGTTTAGTTTAGGGTTTTTGTTGTGCCTGTTTAATGAGAGAACACTGGAGGGGTTTCTTTCACTAATTCTCCAGTGTTGAAGGTCACAAGTCAAATTCATCTGTAAGTCAGGCCAATTGTCATTCAGGTACTTTTAGGGAAAAAAAAAATCTGAGATTGAATTAAATTTTAATAGGAAGAATTGCATATAAAAAAGATCTCAGGTGTGAGATAGCCCTACTTAGTAATATCACAGATTTGCTTGAACTTCCTTTTGACTTTAGGTTGTAGTGAAGAGAAATAGAGAGCGAAGTACAAAATGAAAACACCATCTAGGTAAAGTATACTTCAAATAATGTGTTCAGGCAGACACTTAATTTATATTTTCCACTTGTCTAAACAAAGAAGACTTGATACAAATTGGATACTATAGAGGAAGATTTGTGCTCCTTTTCTAATCATGTTCCTAGAAAGATGGTTGATTTTTCACAAATGATTAATAACACCAAGCACAGATATTTTAGGATGAGAGAATGGGTTTTCCTCATCATTTCAGTTAAATATTAGCACATAGATGCTGAGCAAGGACATGATTTTTTTACGGGATATAGTAGGTTGAGCTGAAGAGAGGAACCAAAAGCATCATTATAGGTAAGTCAGGGAAAGGTGGTATTGGCAATTGTCATACAATTCCAGCCTTTGGCTTCTATGTTACTAATATGAGTTATTTTGAGTTCCTCTGTGTTTTTATGGGCAAGTAACTTCCACTGGGACTCAGGGCTCTATCTAAGGATACAGATAAATCCAGTCAGGTGGAATTACGTAAAGCCCAATTGTTGTCTCCATTATCTTGGTATTTTAGGCTGTCTTACCTAAACAGTTGACTTTTTTTTTTTTCACTTAACTTTGCCAGAGAGGACCGAGCCTTAATGTATCAGTAAATTCTCTCACAATGCCTTTGAGTCAGCGTAGATTATGATCCAAATATGGAAGATTCAAATACATTTGAGTTATTTTCCAAAATCACTTTACTTCAAGGAGCCCAGAGATCTCATTCTTTGCCAGTTATTCTTCTGAACTTTTTCATCGAAAGCCCCTCATTACTTTGACTGACTTCCAACTCTGGCTCATTTTTATCTCAAGGTCTCAACAGATCATTTTGCTCAAGAGAACATAACAGATTGGTATTCTGTTGCATTTCAGTTCTTTTTTGAGACTAGATGGATGCTGAAGAGCATTTTATGTCAGTTAAATCATTCAGACCTTATTATCTTATCTTGTTAGCTAACTTTCTGCAGTTTCCAGAGCTTGCTCTGGAACCATATAGCTTGGCACAAGGGTGGAACAATGAATTTTATATCCTAGATTCTGAGATTTTTAGCTCTGAATTTTTATACTGCCAACCAGGAGAAAAAGGTGAATGGAGAACTGATTCCATTTTAGGCTGCTGCTTTATTATTCTATATTGCTTTAATTCACTGAACAATGCTGAATGGCATCTTCTAAGTGATTTAACAAGGAGTAGTCACAGCCATTTTTTTCTCCAGGCTAATGTAGGGAGCAGTTTGCTCGAAAGGTCACCCTTATGAACTCTCATATCTTTGCTATTGATTTTTCTGATTACAAAGGAGGGAGAGGAACAGTAAAAGAGGAGAATCCTAAACTTTGAAAATAACTTTTCCTGTTATTTTGGCCTTGGCTTTAATTTCATGTTTGTATAGGTGAAGACAGGCATGTGTAAATAATGACATGGGAGTTGACAACAAGGACTTCCTTGGGGAAAATGAGCATGAACTACAATGGATGATAGAATTCACTTTTCTTTTTTGGACAATATGTAGTGATGGCAAACTTGTAATGTCTTTTAAAGACTAGAAATAGTTGCATGTACGTTTGGAAACCCATAGAACTAGATTAGCAAGAAGGTAAAGTGACAGTTACTTAACATTTAATGTGATTGATTAGTCCAGTCGATTTTGGTGCCAGTGCACATTGATTTACACTCTTTATATTTTTGAAAGAGCCACTAAAAGAAATAAAATGTAACTCTACACTTTTTTCGGATGGCTCCATATGCTCTAAATTCGGCAGGTCTTAGTCACATATACATATATATGTAAAGATACATGAAAACAAAGCAAGGTACTACTAAGCCCAAATATTTTTCTAATTCTTTTGTGTGTGTGTGTATACAGATGCACTGATTGATTTGGAGTGGGGCATTCTGGTTTTTATGCATTATCACAGTATGATGTGAGCATTTAGAATAGCAAAAAATTAATAGCTATCTAACTTTGATCCAGAAGTCAGAATTGGCTAATGCGCTTGGTTCCCAATCTCAGCTCTTGTCTATGTCTTTATAGGAAACTTGGAAATATTTTACTTTTAACTACTCATTTGATTTCCACTCTAGAAGTTTTAAAAAAAAAAATTCCCCATGGCTACTTCATTTTGTACGGGACTATCTCCCAGAAGAACAGACCCTTTATTGCCTTGAAATCAGATGGGGTCTCAGTTCCACCACTTAAGAACATGGGCAGATTGCTTAATCGCCCATTTAAACAGGGGAAGTAATAGCTGCCCTACTTAAATAAGATAATGCTCAGAAAATCACTCAGTACTTTGACTGGAAACTTACAAAATTGGGAGTACTCCTTCTAAGGGTAACATTTTAAAATATGGAGGGAGTTAAGAAATTACATTTGACTACCTACTAAATGCTGTAGCTTTTGTCAGGCTTACCTTCCATATACATTAGCTCCTTTAATCCTTTGATGTAGGCATTATGGTCTTCATTTCAAAAATGAGAAAACTGTGATTCAGAGATGTAAACTGTGACATGTCTAATGTTCAGCTCCAGTAAATTGGAGTACCTGGGCTTGAGTTCAAATCTAATTCTAAAGCTTATGATCTTTCCACTATTATGCAGTGTCAAATATCTCGTAAAGTATTTGCTACAAGGTAGATTATGTTTTCTCCAGTAACCAGAAATGTAGGTTGCAAGTTAGATTATGAGAAATCTTTGGAGGGCAGTTCTCTACTAGCTTATAAAGGGATTGGCAATTTGTACCTACTGCAACCCATTCCCACAGACTTTTGGCCCCCAAATAAACCAGAAGGCTATGACTTTGGAGATCATGGCACATCCAGAAGTGTTTCTTTATTTGTTAAATGAAGGGGCTGGATGAAATGTCTTCTAAAGCCCTACCAAGCTGTAGAATTCTAAAGGCGAGAGGGAAACAACAGGGAAACCCACAGGTGATATAAACACCAGTGTTTCTTTCTTTCCTTCCTTCCTTCATGCAATAAATATGCACCAGACACTAATGCTAACCACTGTTTCCAAGATCAAGCGTTCTGTTTGCTAGATGAATTTCCTTTTTTCATTAATGTTTTAGTGCTAATACATTGAAGAGCCCGGAGTACCAAAACTTCTTAGAGAAAGATATAATTACATTTCCCATTTAATAGTCTCCCCAATCCTTATGAACTTGCTTCTAAAGCATCTTATAAAATTAAATACACAGTTCAGAACTTATACTTTTTTTAAAAGGCAAAAATAAGAATGAAGACAAGCTAGGAGGGAGTAACACTTAACATATGATCATTGCAAACGTTAGTATAACAGGGCTGATAATAGTCTGAATTTCAGTTCTTAATAAATGCAGAATTCCCACCCTCTCTCCCTACTCCCCCGCCCTGAGATAAGCAGTAAGTACTCAGAATAAGTTATTGTCTGAATTATGCATGGGTTTGTAGTGTGGAACCAAATTCCACTCTGGCGAAGGAAAACCAAATATACACTTACACAGTATTGCATATGTTAACATATTAAAAACAAAACAAGCCCTCGAAATGTTTTGTTTGTTTTCTATTGAAAAATAATATTCCGAAGAGCATTAAACACAGGGGAAAAAGTTAAAGCCAGTGTTTTCCAGTATGTAAAATTCCTGGATCTATGCTGGTTTACAAAGGAAAATCCTAACTGGTTTTGCAGCTTTTGTGAAGTTTGATCAGAATGATTAAATAATGCGGGTTTTAAGGAACAATGAAAACCTCCCAGATCGACGACACACAGCACAGCTAATGTGTTTCTTCTAGATGTAGTCTCAGAAGAGGGTTTCAGTTTACATGTAATACTGGCCCCAAGACCAAGGAGCAAGTTTGCTTTTAACAAGTCCAAGTGATAATCGTGATATTTTGCCCTTTAGTTAATGGTGCGAATTTTATTTTTGAATAGACTTTTTGTAAATGGGATGCTCGTTTTTAAGTCCTCTTGTTTGCTGGGCTTTCTCTCTCTATGAGAGATTTGCTTTCTCTAACCTTGAAATGCAGTGAAACCCTCTTAGAAAACAACCCTCTTTTTAACAGACTTTAGATACACCCGGATCACATCATGGCCCCGGAATATAACCACCATACAGAAAAGCCTGGTGTAGCGCTGTTAGCTTTTAAGATCAGCAGTCTTCTCCTCTCAACCCCACCTACCATCCCCATATGCCCATTAGAAAGGATTTCTATCTTCCATGTTTGTATAATTTACTACTGAGTAAACTGTGCAACCTTACAGTTGCTTCTAAAGGGTAAATCAGACACTACTTCTGTATTAGGGAATTTTGTACTCATATAACTCATGATGTACTAGCCAGAGGGTTTCTTAAAAGCTTCATTCTTAAGGTGATCTATGGGTGTAATGGAATATTTGCATTGATTGAACCTTCTATGAGATTGGACTAACTTAAAGGAAAGCTTTCCCTTTAAGAGTTCCATCTGGTTAGGAGTGAAAGAACATTTATTGAGCACCTCATTTATGGCAGCCACTTCACTCCTCGGTCCTCACCGGAGGTGTTATCTCCATTTCACACCTGAAACCAAATTAAGGTTTTCAGGGACCTGCCCAAAGTCGTAAAGCTAACATGGCAGAGCACAGATTTGAATCTAAGCTTTCCAAAGTGGAGTCTGTGTTCCTTTTGAGATCTCCCTCTCTCCCTGAGACAACACTCAGAAAGAGGGTGTGATTCACTGGGCACTCCTGGCTTTCACTTAATTTAACTCATGCCCTTATGACTGAAGGTAAGACAGGACCACTAACCCTTGACAAGAAATGATTCCTTTGTGGAGCCATTCAAAGTAGTAACCCCTCCTACTATGATTCGGAGGGCCCAAATCTGACTCAGGTGGAGCTGAGTCAACTCAGTGACAATTTTCGTTAACTAAAATATCTCCTCATAGCAGCAAATGCATGTAACCTAAAGGGAGGTAGCGTTGTCAGGAGAGAGAGAGCCCTGGCTTTAGAGTCCAACAGAACTGGGTTCAAATCCCAGGCCTGCCACCTACCAGCTTTGTGTGCGACCTGAGTTATTCAGCTTGCCTTTCTAAGACTTAATTGATCGTTTGCAAACTAAGAGAAATAATAACAGCTACCTTACATGGACGGCTGTTGTAAAGATTAAAATAACACATGGGAATGACTTAGCCCGGTGCCTGGGGTATTTTAAATGCTCAATAAATGTGAATTAACATTATAATCATACAAAGTTTGGGTTTATTCATGGAACCTGTTAGATAGGTCAGGAAGATATTTGGTGAGAAATCTTGTGACATAAAAATCTTATTTTGTCTATGTACCTGTGTATCTTTGTATCTCTCTGAGTATCTATCAATCTGTCACCTATCTCCATCTATTTTTACCAGATTGAAGGGAGAAAGGAGAGTCATTTGGCAGTGTAGACAGTTATAACAGGTAATTTTAGTATCATTGTACCAAGTACTTGCTGCTAACCCAGGTAACAAAAGTAAAATGCAAAACGAGTTATCCTGGCTCAGGTTACCTGTATTCTTGTGTTTATATAGCCTTGAGATAATTCTCATACACAGAAGAGGATATACTAAGTTTTCTTTACTCCGAAAATGAAAACTATAAACTTTTTTTTTTTTTTTGGCTGTGTTGGGTCTTTGTTGCTGTGCGCAGGCTTTCTCTAGTTGCAGTGAGAGGGGGCTACTCTTTGTTGCAGTGTGTGGGTTTCTCATTGCACTGGCTTCTCTTGTTGCGGAGCACAGGCTCTAGGCGCCTGTGGGCTTCAGTAGCTGTGGCACATGGGCTCAATAGTTGTGGCGCACGGGCTTAGTTGCTCTGCGTGCGGCATGTGGGATCTTCCCAGACCAGGGATTGAACCTGCATTGGCAGGAGGATTCTCAACTACTAAGCCACCAGGGAAGTCCCTATAAACGTGTATTTTTATAGAAAAGTGTATGTGATATGTGTGTATTGGTGTATTTGGGGATTGGAGTAGGGATGATAAACACAGGGAAATTATAATATTAAAATATGTTTCAAAAGGGAAAAAAACAACTGTGATACCAGAAAAATCTTCTGTGAAGTAAAGCAATGAATAAACTGTTAAGGTAGTTAGAAATATGTTCATGTCAGGTTTGTGTTGAGTGTGGAATTGTTAATTGTTAATAATATACATTGTTTATTAATTATTATTTTTAGCATCCCTGGTTTCCATCTCAGAGAAAAACATTGATGATTTCTGATAGCTTTTTTTTTTTCCTCTCTGCTTTGGGTGAACTGATTGACAGGTGTTTGTTTGGGGCAAGGAATAGGAAATTAACTATGTAGAAGTGTGCTAATATTTGTTTTTTTTGAGTTAGAAGCCTATATATTTTCACTCACATTTAGATTTGCTTTTGCCTAACAATGTGGGTAGAAGTGGTTTGTAAATTGTACAGTAATATATTAATGTTAATTTTGGTAATTTTAGTTGTGATATGGAAAGAAAAATCATCATTTAAGAAACATTAATTTTCTAAAAGTCTACTTTACATAATTATGGACATGTGGGAATAATTTTTTTAAATTACAGATAGAAATAAGGGCAAAATGGATTTTAAAAAGCATTTTCATGCATTTCAGAGATTACTCCAAGGGAGTCTGTTAGGGTGAGGGTTGCATAGATCTCTCTTTACATCATGCAATGAAAAATGGAGAAGAGGAACCTTCAAGGAGAAAGAGATTGTTAAAGTAATCTTAATACCTCATCTGCAAACCAGAACATTCTTACTTGAAATGTGTCCCCTGGTACAGCACTTATAAGAAATGTCAGGTAGGAAACGATATGACTTCCGTTTTCATTTTGCAGAAAGCAGAAGCCACTGGAGAAAAACGGCCAAGAGGCAGACCTAGGAAATGGGTGAGTAGTAAGATAAAATTTCTGTTCTTTTTTAGTACTGAAAAATTTCTGTTGTTTTTTTAAAATAAATTACTTTTATTTTACCAATTACATGAATTTCTAACTTATGGTTTGATGCATCTTTGAAAGGGTTAAGGCAAGCAGCATATTATCACCACCTCTTACCCTCAGGCTCCAGGAGTTTCCTCAAAACACTTTTCTTTCCTGGGAGTGTCTCCTTTTTCTATCTCTTATCAACATGAAAAGAGTCTCCACTCTTCCTTCAAATGGGGTAACAATGAGATGACTTGTTCCCTGGGTTGAGTAACTAAGGTTAAAGGGTATTATGAAACATTGGAAGTTGATTACAAATGGTGATAAAATTCAGATGAAATGTGTATGAGATAGCTTTTTAACTCTTTCTTTTCATTTCTTTTTGTTGTTGTTCCCGGGATGGTTTGGCCTTGGAAATATCTCATTTTCTAGGTGGTTTGTGTTTTCCTTTTCGCGTTGCCTTTGTTAGGAAACCAGGTTTTACGCACTGGTTTTTCTTGCTTCCCTTAGTAGTGATTCTTACATACTGGCGGTGGCTTCCATGCAGGTGTAACTGACCCCATAGGCACACAGATCCTGTATCTTTCTGAGGCCAGAAATTCACTGATGGCTGAAGAGCTTTGTTAATTTTACCACTTGAACCTTGTTCTTTATGCTGCTACATTACCATGTTCTTCTGGTCTGTCTTTCCCACTGACGGAGGAGAAAAGTCTTAAAAACAAATAAAACCATTTCTCAAGAAAGATGAAGTCATCCTCTCTCTACCCTGGGCCATCTGTAATGGGATCTTCGGCCTTGCTTTTCTCTCTTCCATGGTTCCATCTTCATGCTTCATCTTTTTCTGAAGTTCTTTTGCTGCTCTGCTGGATTGTATTTTCCTGTTAGTTTGCCATTCTTCTCTCCTCCAGAGTTCTGCATCCCTTTCTATTTATACTTTGGTATTGCCTTTCATTCAATTTATTCATCTTGTATTTATTTCCCTCTGCTCAACATGTGTTGGGATTAGATTTCTTAGCACAAGGAAATGGGGATGATCTTTAGATTAAAAACATCTCAGTGTTACAGTGTAACCTTAAAGTAAGAGCATTTTATTCAACCTCTGGTCAATAAATGAATTCTCTCCAAACTAACCCACCAGGTGGTGATCATCTAGACTCTGCTTGATTACCTTTAATGTTAGGAAACTCACGGTCCTCTTAAGGCTGCCTCTTCTTTCCTGGAAAGCTCTGAACATTAGAAAATACTTCCATCTGACTCCCTGTAACTTCTGCTAACTGTTCCTAGGCCTCCCTCCTGGGCATATACAGAGTAATTGTTATTACTTTTACTTGTGATAGCTCTTCAGATATTTGAAGGCAATTAACATATACCCTTTGTTCTCTTTTCTGGTTTGAATATTTCTAAGCCTTTCAGCTTTTTCCCATGAAGGAACATTCTTCTTATTCTCCTCTGAGTATGCTTGTTTTTTTGTCTGTAATATGTCACCCAGAACTAAGTATCATATTCCAGGTGTGGGCTCCATAACCAATGGGTTTATTACCTCTCTTGTTAGACGTATGGTTCCAGTTACCTATTACTGTTTCATCAACCACCCCAAAACTTAATAATGTAAAAAAAAAAAAAAAAAAGCTCATGGATTCTTTGCGTCAGGAATATGGACAGGGCACAACAGAAAGGCTTGTTTCTGCTTCAGGATGTCTAGGGCCTCAGCTGGGAGGATTCAAGCAGCTGGGGGTTACCTCTCATGCTTGGGGTAGAATTTGGAGGCGTCTTTACTCACAGGTCTGGTGCTTTTGCAGAATTGGCTTGAAGTCTGGGTGCATCTGGGGGTGTCCTCTGGAGCACCCACACACATGGCCTTTCTAACGTGGTGGTCTCAGGGTGGGAAGTCAGCCTTCTGACATACACTCAGGGCTCCCAGAGAGGGTGTTTTCCCAAATGAGGAGAAAGCTGCAAGCAGGGCCTTTTTTGACCTAGTGTCAGAAGTCAAAAAGTGCTACTCCATTACACTCTAGTGATCACAGTGTTGACTAAATTGGTATTGGCATACATATCAAACATAGGTCTGCCATTTTCTAAGCATCAGAACTAAAAGGACATTGTATTCCATTGAATTCATCAATAAGAAAAATCTATATAAACTTTCTTATAGGCAACAGAATAGGAAATAGGTAAGTTCTTTGAAGTCATGAGATTAATGTTGCTAAAATGAAATGAAACGCATTGTAAGCAAATACAGTGAAATTTAACCAGCGCTCAGCTTCCATCAATTGTCCCCCAACCCAGCTTTATTGAGATGTAATTGACATATAACCTTGTGTAAGTTTAAGGAATACAGTGTGTTGATTTGACTTATGTATTGCAAAATGGTTACCACAGTGGCATTAGTTAATACCTCCATCATGTCACATAATTACCATTTCTTTTTTTGTGGTGAGAACATCTAAGATCTATTCTCTTAGCAACTTTCAGGTATATAATACTGTATTGTAAACTATAATCACCATGCTAGATCCCCAGCACTTACCTTATTACTGGGAGTTTGTACCCTTTGACCAATATTTCCTCATTCCCTCTGCACGCCCCAACTCCCCCCAAGCCCCTGGCAACCACCATTCTACTGTCTTTTTCTATAAATTTAGCATTTTTAGATTCCACATATTAAGTGGTAGACAGTGTTTGTCTTTGTCTGACTTATTGCACTTAGCATAATGTCCTCAAATTTCATCCATGCAAATGGCAGGACTTCCTTTTTTCTCTGGCTGAGTAATGTTCCATTGTATGTGTCCACCACATCTCCTTCAGGCACTCATCCGTAGATGGACTCTTAAGTTCTATATCTTGCCTCTTAACTGGTCTTCTTACCTTTCACCTTTTCTACCTTTGGCTCTCCTATGTTTGCCAGTTAACCTGCATAGGGTATAGTCACATCACTGCTCTTCCTAGAAACTTTCTACGGATCCACGGCTGGCCACTGAATTGATTACAACCTTCCCTAGCTCTTCGAAGTCCCCAGTTTATACCCACCTCCCTTTATGCCTTTATTTTCCACCACTCATCCTCACACAGCCGATGTTTCAGCCAAGCTGGAATAAAATATGTAGTAGTTAAAGGATCTATATGGTTTCATTTTCTCAATGGATTCTTGCTCATTTGGCGGATATCTGGATTCCAGGCACCTGATTTTCATGCTGAATAAGAAGCGCACGTGAAGCACCCACCACAAAATCCCTTGCCTTTCTGGGAATAATTGGGCCATCTTCATTGACCCTCATGGTTTCTAGTTTTTACTGACTGTGAGAATGGAAAATATTGTGTAGCTAATTGTTATAAGACCCCGATTTGTTCCCCAAAGAAGAGTTGTTCTACTTAGAAAAGGAAATAGAAGGAAATTGTGTATTTTTTTTCTAGACAGCGTGTTTCCTTTTTGCTTATATATATTCTGTTGGGTAGAGTGTGCAGCCAGTCACAGCAAGGCATTCAGTTCAAGGGCATTCTTTACTGGAAAAGCTTGTACTAAAGAAATAAATTATTACATTTTCCATAGGAAATGAGCCTTGTACTTTACAGTAAGTTCAATTCTTTCCAACAGTGTCATTCACTGATTTCCTTATATGAGAGATATATTTTTGAACTGACAGGATTTACTAGGTACAGGGCCTAAAAGCCAAACTGGTCCCCTTTTATTCTTCTGGGTTGTTTTGTTTTAAAGTTCTTTTGCTTTTAAAAAGAAGTCTTGTACGTTTTATGGTGTCATGTAACAGGGCTGGAAGAAGATATCTACATTGTCACCTTCTTATCTGATGTGACTGGGATCAGTACTTGGTAGGTTACTCCGAAGTTGCTTAACCAAAAGTATGTGGATATAGGAAAGAAATACGTGCCACTCTTGCTTCTGCGGGGGATGGAGTGTTGACTAATCCAGTGAGGACATTAACTAGATTTTGGTTAAGAGTACTTCTCTTATTTACTTTATTACTCTTTTTTTTGTTTGTTTTTGTTTTTGTTTTTTTTTTCTGAGTTTGAATCAGATTTCAGATCTATTATTTTGATGAGATGCTTTGGACTTTCACATTTCTTTGATCTGGAGGAGGTGAGAGGTAAAGGAAGGAGAGAGAAATGGGACCTAACTTTTCTGCTGGTCTCAGGATCTGGATTCAGGTGGCTTGGGTTCAAACTCTGGCCCATCACTTGACTAACTAGAATCTTCAGCAAATTACATGACCTTTTTAAAAGCACTTTTAAAAACTATTTTAACTGAGGTATAGTTGATGTACAATATTATATAAGTTTTAGGTGTATAACATAATGATTCACAAGTTTTAAAGGTTATACTCCATTTATAATTATTATAAGATATTGGCTATATTCCCTATGTTGTACTATCTATCCTTGTAGCTTATTTATTTTATTCATAGTATTTTGTACCTCTTAATCCCCTACCCCTATCTTGCCCCCCTCCCCCCTTCCCTCTCCCCACTGGTAACCACTATTTTGTTCTCTATATCTGTGAGTCTATTTCCTTTTTGTTATATTCACTAGTTTTATTTTTTAGATTCCACGTATAAGTGATAGCACACAGTATTTGTCTTTCTTTATTTCACTTAGCATAATACCCTCTAAAACTTCATTCATTTTTATGGCTGAGTGATGTTCCATTGTGTATATATAGGGGTGTGTGTGTGTGTACACCACATCTTCTTAATCCATTCATCTGTTGATGGGCACCTAGGTTGCTTCTATATCTTGGCTATAATAAATAATGCTGCCCTGAACATCAGGGTGCATGTATCTTTCTGAATTAGTGTTCTCATTTTTGGGGGGATAAATACACAGGAGTGGAATTGCTGGGTCATATGGTAGTAATGTTTTCAGTTTTAAAGGTCCAATTTCCTCCTCTTTAAGAAGATGGTAAGAGTGGTACATTTCTAATAGCATCGTGTGAGGATTAAATAAGGCAGTGATGCAAAGGGCTTAATAGAAGGCCTGGCACATAGTAAGTGCTCAATAAATGTTTAACATTATTATTAATTCCACTGTACACTTTCATGTAGCTATCACTGACAGCCTAAACCCTAATAGCATATAGCTACCTGTAGCTACACATGGAGTGAGGTGATCGTTGTGCATCAAACTCACCGAGTACCCTTGGCGGTATCATTATATCTTTACTATATCTATGCTGAATATCATCAAGTTTAAGACTTGCTTATAAATAATACTAAGGTACATTTTAAATCTATTTGTAGTTAAGGAAAATTATTTATTTATTTATGGCTGTACTGCGTGGATTGAACCTGTGCCCCCTACAGTGGAAGCGTGGAGTCTTAACCACTGGACCTTCAGGGAAGTCCCCAAGGAAGATAATTTAAATTGCAATTTATAAGCTTTCTAACTGTACAGTTTCGATGCCATGTGTTGTTCATCAATTTGGAAAGTAGTATTTCTGCTGTGTGCCTCAATAGGCACATGCAGAGATGTCCTCGCCTCTTAGAACCTATATAGATTTCAGTTAGTCAGTCCTTCGGCCAGTTGAAACTAGGCATTTCATATTTATTTGCATTTCTCGATTTTGGCTTTAGACAGGAGCCCATCATGTAACTGATTTAGTGATGGAAAATATTTGGAAAAAGTTTTAGAGAGTAGAGCTAAGGCTCAAGAAAATACAGTGCAGTAATACAATGTTAACCTTGTGTATGAAATGCTCCATCCAGATGTTGCTTAGTGAAGCAGCCAGTGCTTCTGGAGGAAAAGAAGGAAGGACAAAATAATAAAGAATAAATCAGTGGGAACCAGAGATGTTTTTAGGTGTTTTGTTTTCAGAATATCTTTATGAGAAAGGAAATTAACAACAGAAGGGAAATACTTCTGTAAATATGAATTAATGGTTTGTAAAGAACAAAAAAGAAATCATTCTGGGGATACTGAAATTGACCTAGAAATTGATCCAAGGACTAGATGCTGAAGCTTAACTTCAATTGGTCACTAGAAAGTTACTAACAAACCCCAGCTGTTTTCTCGGGTTGCTGATTCTCTTTATTTGGTAATGGGGTGTGTGCGGTCTGTTGATTTAAAAATATGCATTTCAGGCTTCCCTGGTGGCGCAGTGGTTGAGAGTCCGCCTCCCGATGCAGGGGATACGGGTTCTTGCCCCAGTCCGGGAAGATCCCACATGATGCGGAGCGGCTGGTCCCGTGAGCCATGGCTGCCGAGCCTGTGCGTCCGGAGCCTGTGCTCCGCAACGGGAGAGGCCACAACAGTGAGAGGCCCGCGTACCGCAAAAAAAAAAAGCATTTCTATTCCATATCTTTTGGGGGACAGTTCCTTTATTAAAGAACTTGTGATACACAGGAAAGTGATGTAATTTCATTAGTTAGTCAAACATTCTAGATAGGCAACAAGAGCTTTTTGTTTTTCTAAGTTTGTAGAAATCTAGAAACTTAAGTGATGATTTAAAAATTAAGTAGGAGGAACTAAATCGGAATAAAACCTGTTACAACTAGACTGGTTGAAACTCTTTGGATTTCTTCTAAAGATCTCAAGCATTAATGTATTGAGGAACCTGGAAATCTAATGTTGAAGTTAAAACATTAGGTTTTCATTTCCATTACTTTTCCCCTCCAGATGTTTGTTACTTTTTTTTTTTTAACTTTTAGCCATTTGTAATTTAACACTTGCTTTGTTTAAACTGAAAATATTTCTTTGATGTTTAGAGAGGAATATCCAATAATGCATATTGCAGATAATTGTAACTTTTTACTGGAGTCAGAGGGAAAGAAATGACTTTGATAGAATATCAAAAACTGTCTACTAATGGAGTGTGTGAAGACAAAACCATTTTCCCTTAGAAACTTGGAAAAACAACATGCTTTAAAAACCGGGAGATGCTTCCTCTAAAGCACATGAGCTTTTGACATATGCTTAATAATTAAAATATAAATTTTCTGATGCTTATAACGTGTTCAAAATCGGTAAGCTATATTTTCTGAAGCTATCTCCTTTGCAATATTTTGTGATAAAAATGGAGATTTTTTGCAAACCCTAATAGAACTCTGTGGGGAAAAGTGACTTAAGTTGATTTTCTTTTTTTAATAGCTCACTGCAAAATTCCCTAAAATGCTTATATAAAATTGCAAAATTAAATATGAAAACACTAATAAATACATCATACTCAGAAGGCAAGAATTGGATTTGATCATTAGCATTTTGATTTAGTCTCTTTTTTTTGCTTGTTTCAGTATTGAAGTCCTGTTCTTAATTATTCGGTTAATGATGTCTTTAACAAAGAGACTGATAACCAGCTCTACTTGGTCATCCAGTTCAGTTTGGTATTACCAGCTTCTACAGATCCTGACCATTCAGGATTATTCAGACATTGACCTTGGGGTCCACTGCTCAAGTGATGCTACCACAATACCACAATAGCCAGGTGGTCTTATTAAACTATAATCAAGGAAGAATATGTTTTTCTCCCACTTGTGGATGAGTGGCAGATTATAGACAGGAGGCGGTTCAAATGAATGTCCTGTTTCTCGACCCAAATAATCTAATCAGTAAAATCCTGGCCAAGACAGTTATCTCAGTTTCACTCTAATTAAATGACAAGTACTATGAAATTCCGTGACCATTTTATATGACAGTAAATGTATTTAAGACTTTATCCATACTACCATACACATATTTACCTATGTTCCCCCAAATCTGAGTATTTATGGATGGCAGTAAATATTTCTAAAACACTGGAAACCCTCATGTCATACATAAATAAAAATAAAACATATATATATATTGTTTATATATATATATATAAATAAAACTATTAGTTTTATTTATATATATATATAAAATATATATATGTTTTTAACTAGGTAAGATAGGTGAAACTATTACTCCATATTTCAAGAGAACATTTTTGTTCTGTTTTTAAGAGTGGAATCTGTTTTTATTTTAAGATTTTTTTTTTTTTAACCAAGGAATTCTTGATTCTAAACTCTTCCATATTTGACACAGATATTTCACTATTTTTTGGCAAAATTTCAATCCAGCGGGATTTAATCAAGCCTACTGTTTCTTCTCTGGACTGAGATAAAGACTGTTTTGATGAGCTGTGTACCTTTGGGCAGGTCGCTCAGTGTGCCCACACTTTTTCTCCTGATAGGAACATTCTATCTATAACTAATGGCTGTCAAGCATTTTGAGTTGTAAAATACAAAAACCTTTATTGCTACCACCAGCTCTATTGTCCAGGGACTGATTGTTGAGTTTGTAAAGGATCCAGCCTCCTGTCTCCTTTTTTGTGTTGTTTTCCCTGCTCCCCCCTGCTGCCTGCCCTTTGGCCATTTCACTGCTCATTAGCGCCTCTGCCAGATGGGGGGGCAGGCCCAGGAACAGGGGTCAACTCTGGTAAAAGGCTTGGTGGGAAGGAGGCTGAGAGTAATGGCATACATAAGGTTTTCAGATTATCTGTCGATTTGATACATCCAAGCCACCCCCAAACCCTATCCTTAGCGGTAAATTCAGTGCAGCCATGACACTGAAATTTGTTTTTTAATTCATTATTTATTCATTCTTATAATCAACGTGATTTTAGAAGTAAGACATCTTTTTCAGGATGCTATAGGAGGCAAAGTCTCTTTCTTATATTTCCTTAGTATTAATGAGTGGCTGCAGATCAGGCTTGGTTTAGCAAGGCTTTGCCCTGCTCAAAGCCAGAAGAATTGCACTGTCTGCTCTTCCATTAGACTCAGGTTGGGGAATGACAGTTCTTTAAATTCTGGCAAATGGAGATTGCCTTATGAAGCGGAAAGTGCCCTGTTGGGGTGTTAAAAGATCATAAAGCTCACCCTAGTTGTGTGACCAAGGGAAGCCATGTCATCACTTTGTGCTGTGGTTTCAATGCATTAACCCAGAAAAGGCACTTCTAGTGTCTCTTTGAACATAATATTGTGCAGAAGGCTCAGCATGTACGATGGACACTGTGGATATAGAAGAAACTTAAGCACTTTGGTTCACTTGTTTGTTTGCTTGTCTCTTGCTTGGCTGGACCATTTAAACCCTAGGGCTCCAATTCCGAGACCCTTTGATTTTGTGATTTTCCATTTGTCTAAACATTTTGCTAAAGTCTTCTGGCAATATTATGGATCCAAGCCCTGTGCTAGGTCCTGGGAATGTAGAGGCCAGCAAAATAGGTGGAGGCTGCCTTTGAGGTGCTCACAACCAAACAGGAAACCTGATGCCAGCCTGTTAGATTAACTACTCTGTGCTTCAGATGTTGTGAGGGTAAATTAAATTCCAGTTCAAGTATTTTGAGCTCTTTAGAATTTGAATCCTTCAGTAGAAGTGATTATGTTGCTTTCCCAATCCTAGTAACTCTCTATATTATTATTTGAATTTAGCTATATATATAAAATTTATGAATTAGTTGTACTAGTGGGCCTAGAGTTATATCCTCTCATTATCATCATAGCAAATATCCAGGCTAATATCAGATATATACATGTTTGATTTATCAAAATAGTTCAGTTTTATCCAGTTAAGATAGACTTAAAAAGATAGGTATTAAATTATTAGATACTGGCTCCAAAAAGCAGAGGAGAAACAGAATCAGAACGACGAGGATAATTCTCTTGAGCCACAATATCAGCATTTGTTGATCTTGTTTTTTCTCTTTGTTCATGCTGTGTGTCAAATAATTTTAAAATCACTAGGTGTTAAAACAACTTGATCGTATACTTTAATGTTTCTGAATCATGCTACCATTTGTATTTAAAAATTAGCTCTGTGAGATTAGAGAGCACGTTGCATTTATCTTTTTTACCCTCAGCACCTAGGATATAGGAAGGAATTCAGCAAAGTGATTAAGAGTTCAGACTGCCTGGGTTCCCTTATCAGCTTATCAAGGCAAGTTGCTCATTGTTACCAGCCCAGTCTCCCTGTGTGTAAAACGAAGGGTAATAATAGTTCTCATCTCATAGGATTATTTTTTAAGAATTAAATAAGAAGCCATCAAAAATTTTTATTCATCGAGAGGCAAGCACTCAATAGATCATAGTCATTGATGTTAGTATAGTTTCAGACCCGTAGCTGGACTTAATAAATGTTTGGTGAATAGAATGACAGTATTTCATTAGTGTGCATAAAGCATGGCCTTTCAGTTTTTGTTTCCAGTAGTGAATGTGGATTTGAATTGCATTCTTTGGCTTTTTTTTTTTTTAATTAGATGATTTGTTTTTTCAAAGAGGCCACACAAGGGTTAAAAGTACAACCTGTAGGCATCAAAGCAGTGTTTATAATAATTCTGAATTCCAGCCTATGCCTTTCCACTTAAGAAGTATGCTGTGAGCCACTATCACCCAGGCCCAATGCAGACTTTGAATGCCTTGCCCTATGTTAATGTTTCCATTCCCTCACTCCTGGAAATAGCATTCTGCTTTCCAAAATAGACTCTAGTGCTGTACCTTAGAAGAATTTTTGTCACAGCTTTGGATCATCAGAAACACAGAAGAGAGCTTTGTTGGCAAAATGTCACAGGATAAATTTCAAAGGTAGTTTCTCATTTTTTTGGTATAAAAACTCATTTTGACTGCCTGTCTCCCATATCCTTTGGTCCTAATTTTTAGTACTAACTTGCAAATAAAGACAGAGGAAAATCCGTTAATAACTGTTCCTTTGACTTCTTTCAAGGATATTTTGAAGCACTTAAAGTGACACATAAAGCTGTGGGGTTTATAGCTAGGGACTCATTGGGGGAAAATCTAATACCCTAGGTTTACATCATTATAGGCATAAGGACTTTACGTTCGGAATAACATAGGTAGCAGTGTCACATAACTTAGAAGTTTAAGCACTAACATTACCAATAAAGGAAGTGCAGGTTGGCCAAGTTTCCAGACAATTCAAATATTTTCAGTCTTGAGGGAGCACCCTATTACAGGAAGCACCAAAGCCCAGGGAGGTGTGGAAGAAGAGGGAATCATAAGATTATAGCTGATAATGTTCTATAAAATACCATTTGTTTTGCAGTATTTTCTCATTCCCTGTTCCAAATGATTCTAATATCAGAGAAGACATCCATCACCCAGTTTGTGTCAGAAGCTGATCCCGGAGTCTAATTTCCTAATTACAGAATCTCAGTTTCAGCATTTTCTTTCCTGTCATTATTCTCTCAGACAACCCAAAAGTTCTTTAAATTCCCTAATGGATTTTGATGAAGGATTTTCAGGCCTGGGCCCCCTCTCAGTTGGTAGATCTGGGGTGGAGCTGGAAAGTATGAACATGACCATCTCGGTGGTCTCCGATCCTCTTGAGAGACTGACATTTGGTGAGTGGTACTGTTCATGCCACTGAACTGTCCATCCTATTACATTTTCATTCTCCTGCGCTCTTACTCAGTTTTACATTTCTTTTCTGGGAATACGTAATGTTTGATTTTTTACAGCCTTGGTTCTCCTTTCTTAACTTTGGAATGTATATTTCCCACATGTATTGGATGAAAATGAACTCATTCCCAATCCTTATTCTCTTCCTTATAATTCTTTTCAGAGCAATGGTATAGAGTTTACTGACGTTCCGTTTAGATTTGCCATTTAGATGCTCATTTCCAGCCTATCAAACCAAAACAATGGCTTGTTAAACCTGTGTTTTTATTTCGTCATGCTCCTCCTCCAGTGGTGACCTACTTCTTTTGTGGACATTAAAATCGATCAGTGAATCAGCCAGGCCTAGGGTTTTGTGCATTGCTTTGCATGCTGTTTAGACAACTGATGAGCTACACAAAATTGTTTAAACTCTGTAATTTTATAAACAATAAAATGGTGACTTTGTCTAATACATAATCTTAATCTGCTTTGCTGTTAAATCACTAATCTCAGTGGAGATCAATTGGGACCCTTTTTAGTAGTTATAGGAAGAAATTTTGTCTATTTTCTTACTTGCATTGTAGAAAACTTCTTAGGGTTTCCTTAGTATTCACAGGGAACTAATTCATGTCATACTCATTGGCACCATATGGTTTCCTGCTGTGGTAAGGCGAGTGGGCTTATGTACATTATAGGATTAATAGGATACATGCATCCTGTTAATACATAGACTGTATAGTGTGAGAGGGTTTGGCTGTACATGGTCACGGTATGAAGAATTCCCTTGTGACTGACATTTTTTTTTTTTTGCTAAAAAAAGTTTTCTGCCCAAGATTATTAAAATGTGGTATGTATTCAGCACTACTATTTGCTGTTGGGTTTTTCTTTTTTCTTTCTTTCTTTTTTTTTTTTAAGACTTTTTGATGTGGACCTTTTTTTTCCTTTTTTTTTTAGCAATGCGGTTGGAAATTTATTTTTTTTTTAATATCATTTCCAATATCACCAAAAATGAAATACTTGTGTATAAATTTAACAAAATATATACAAGATCTGTACATATGTTGAAAACTACAAAACACCAATGAAAGAAATCAAAGAAGACCTAAATAAATACAGATATACATATTTAATGATGGGAAGATTCAATATTCTTAATATATCAATTCCTATCAAATAGATTTTTTTTAGCTTTATTTTTATTTTTTTAACTACTTTATTGGAGTATAATTGTTTTACAATAGTGTGTTATTTTCTGCTGTATAACAAAGTGAATCAGTTATACATATACATATATCCCCATATCTCCTCCCACTTGCGTCTCCCTCCCACCCTCCCTATCCCCCCGCCAGGTGGTTACAAAGCACCGAGCTGATCTCCCTGTGCTGCTGCTTCCCACTAGCTATCTATTTTACATTTAGTAGTGTATATATGTCCTGCCACTCTCTCACTTCGTCCCAGCTTACCCTTCCCCCTCCCCGTGTCCTCAGGTCCATTCTCTACGTCTGCGTCTTTATTCCTGTCCTGCCCCTAGGTTCTTCGGAACCTTTTTTTTTGTTTAGATTCCATATACATGTGTTAGCATACAGTATTTGTTTTTCTCTTTCTGACTTACTTCACTCTGTATGACAGACTCTAGGTCCATCCACCTCACTGCAAATAACTCAATTTTGCTTCTTTTTATGGCTAATATTCCATTGTATATATATGTGCCACACCTTCTTTATCCATTCATCTGTCGATGGACACTTAGGTTGCTTCCATGTCCTGGCTGTTGTAAATAGAGCTGCAGTGAACATTGTGGTACATGTCTCCTTTTGAATTATGGTTTTCTCAGGGTATATGCCCAGTAGTGGGATTGCTGGGTCGTATGGTAGTTCTATTTTTAGTTTTTTAAGGAACCTCCATACTGTTCTCCATAGTGACTGTATCAATTTACATTCCCACCAACAGTGCAAGAGGGTTCCCTTTTCTTCACACCCTCTCTAGCATTTATTGTTTATAGATTTTTTGATGATGGCCATTCTGACCGGTGTGAGATGATATCTCATTGTAGTTTTGATTTGCATTTCTCTAATGATTAGTGATGTTGAGCATCCTTTCATATGTTTGTTTGCAGTCTGTATATCTTCTTTGGAGAAATATCGATTGTACCACTTTTTAAAGTCTTTCTTGAATTTGCTACAGTATTGCTTCTGTTTTATGGTTTGGTTTTTTGGCCCCGAGGCATGTGGGATCTCAGCTCCCTGACCAGGGATCGAACCCACACCCTCTACATTGGAAGGTGAAGTCGTAACCACTGGACCTGCCAGGGAAGTCCCTGCTGTTGTTTCAAGTAATATGTTATGATAAGATTTTAGACCCCCATGTGAGAAGCTGACATTTTATATCCATAAGGCAAACACAGCTTTTTTAATCTGTGTGAAAATTTAGGTATGTCTATTTTGTGGTTTTATCTTTTTAGGAATTTTTTGAGTCCGAGAAAATGTTTAGACTGATTTACTTACATTCTTGAAAGTCTCTTTGGGAGCAAAGTTGTATATATGTGAAAAAGCCATCTAGAAAGGAGGTTTCATGAGTACCCTTGGTAATGGTGCAAGTTTAATCACCCTGCCTGTGACAGGAGGGTCTTAAGACATTCAACCTAAATTTCTCCTTATACGGTTTTCAGTTCATTTCCTCTTGTCTTGTTCTTAATGGTGATAGAGAACATCTGGTAAGTCCCTTTTCAAAATAAACCTTCCTACTTGGGGTAGCAGAAAGTATACACATGTTGGATCCTGCAGATCTGGGTTTGACTCTGGGCCTTATCACTTACTAACTTTAGGCCATTGTTACCTCTCTGAACTAAATTTCTTCTTTTGTAAAATGAGGCTGATAATCTTTCCATTGCAGTTTTAGCTAACGTGTCCCATTCCCAGTAAAGGCTCAAAATATGGTATCTTGTATCATTATTGTTCAAACCTGTGAAAATTTATTGTCAGCTTTTCATTTTTACATAATAACATTCCCAGATCTTTCTGACTAGGTTCTTTTTTTCCAACCCACTAATCATGATTCTAAACGAGACATCCGATGGTATGGTAGATAGAACACTATGTTTGCAATGAAAGGCCTCTCTGACTTGTTTTCTGACTTAATGAATTTCTAGCTATATGACCTTGGACAAGTCACTTACATCCTTGAGCCTGTTTGCTCATAGGTAAGATGGGGATAATAATTATCATATCTTCTGTGCCTTCCTCTCTGAGTTGGACTGAGGATAACATAAAGAAGTAATTTATAAGTCAGAAAGCACCACACAGTCTTAAAGTGATAATAGTAAGGGTAATCAGCAATTAAAATTTAATATTTTACAATAGGGTGAATGAAATTGGTCTTGTTATTTATGTAACTTAAAAAGGTAGGTTGCCCTCCTCAACCTCACCCTTATCCTACATAGCAGTTACAGGGCATTTACTCTTTTTCCATTTCCACTTTCATCAGCTCTTATGGTTGGAAGGCTAAAACTGACAACTTTTGGATGTATGACAGACACCGATTAAAACAGTTCTAGCATTACAGGGATTGAGTTTGTGTGCAGAGAGGCTGAATCAATAAGCAGAGTTAGGTGAGTAAAGAGAGGGCCAGGTGGTCTAAGTGGGAATAAAGAGGTGATGTGACCCAGGAGGGGTAAATGAGCGATCTCTCCAGTGATGGACATTAAAGAAGAGGGTTGTTAGACTTAAGATAGTCACTGCCAAGTTCCAAACAAAAGAATGGCATGGTCAAACACATCTGAATAGGAAGAGAACTTTGACTGGGATTTTGGGGATTGCTTAGAGTGGAAGTGACCTTGAAGAGTACAGCAATCCCAGACAGTAGAGGACATAGCAATGTTGAAATGAAGATTTACATGTTCTGTTAGTTTTTTAAATCTCTTGAATCTACATTTAGGGTTTGTAGACACAAGAAGCCTTCCCCCATGTTTGGATTCATCTTTTTGTTTTGTTGCCTCAATTTAATTTGGTTTCAGGTTTAATTATGGGGCTGAAAGTACTTAAATTTGGGTAGTAGAGAGTGGAATTTGGTTAAATATCCTGTTGGCTACTTTGCATGTTTCTATATTCTAATAAAACTAGCCATAGTGATCCAGCTGTCCATTTAGGATTTGTGGTTGCTGCTCTCCCGGAGCCCTTTCCTCCATGGCTGTCTGTGACCTTACCCATTGAATTATGTAATCGTTTTTGGCCTCCAAAGTCAGTGCTTCTGACTAGGCAGAGTGGTGGTGTGATGTCATGTCTGGGGCATGAGCCTGTACCCTCACCACACATGGGTTCCACCCTTCCTGGTCTTGGCAGCTCAATACACAGTGCTTGGCGCATCTTGAGCGCTCAATAAATTTAGTTACTTTTCCTGTCTCTCTCTGGATCTCAAATAGAAATATCTAAATTTGAGAACACCACCGTAGCATTCGACTCTCCATTTAAAATCCATAAAAGAAAGCTGAGGCAGATGTGTGGGAATGTAGTTCCAGACCCTTTCGTTAGTCTAGTAAAGATGATTGCCCTGGTTTACAGCGAGGCTTCCCGTGTTCATGAATCATAAAAAGACCTCTTCCAGGTTAACTTAATGCAAAATTGATAAGCTATGCATAATACTGTGACTTCTGAAAGTATTCGGTATGAAAAATAGCTGATGGGGGTACAGATTTTGAGATACTTGGTGTTCTACCAACATTGTCAGGATTTTATTGACCTCCCTCGGCCCCCCCACAAAAAAGGTCAGAAGGAAGGCCCTCCACATTGTTTCCAAATTTCTAAATAGGAAAAACTTCAAACTAGAAAGGGAGCTTTTGATAGCCTTACACATTTATATATTTTTTTAAAATAAAAAATCTCTCTCTTGCGCTTTCTCTGGTAGAGAGAAAAATTAGACCCCTTTTCGTCTTCTTTCCTCCTTTACCTCAAACTCCAGAAAATATATCCTTATTTTCCTTTTTAATTTAATTTTTAATTTCAGATTCACATGCCCTTATAAGAAATTCTACAGAAAATCCCTTTCATGCTTTGCCCAGTTTCTCCTAAGTGGTGACATTTTGTGACACTGTAGTACAGTATCTCAACTAGGATATTGTATGAGTACAGTCCACCCATCATATTCAGATTTCCCCATTTCTATGTGTACACATTTGTGTATGTGTGTATTTTAAGCACTGTACAATTTTTTTTTTTTTTTTTTTTTTGTGGTATGCGGGCCTCTCACTGTTGTGGCCTCTCCCGTTGCGGAGCACAGGCTCCGGACGCGCAGGCTCAGCGGCCACGGCTCACGGGCCCAGCCGCTCTGCGGCACGTGGGATCTTCCCGGACCGGGGCACGAACCCGTATCCCCTGCATCGGCAGGCGGACTCTCAACCACTGCGCCACCAGGGAAGCCCAGCACTGTACAATTTTACCACCTGTGTAGATTCATGTGTCTGCCACCAGAGGTATTCTTTCTGAAGACTGTAGGTTGCTCGAGAGTTGTCAGCACATCCCGTGATGACAGACATTAAGATGTGTCTTCTCTTCTAAATACACAGGGACTTTGTGTGGCTGTAGGGAGGTGGAGAGTAGAAATCTGGCCCGTGGTTCCTGTCTGTGGCTGTGCAGTCAGTCTTTCACGTTCCCTCATTAGAAAGGGCTGGCTGGCCCAGGCAGCATCATAGGTGGGCTAGGCACACAGCTAACTACTTGCCTGGAGGAGCTTATGCTTTTGTACTGTGTTAAGAGTTCTGCCAGTTTCAGAGGCCAGGAAGCAAAGAGTTGGCCTAGGAGTGTAACACACCTGCTTTTCCCGAGGCCGCGTGCAACAGGCTGATTTGAGTACCTGTTTGCCCTCTTTGGGGATATATTGAAACACGTCTCCAGAGACCCGAGGTTGTGGATAAATGCTTTTCTCCCTGCCTAGAAATTTGTTTCACACAGATTTTAAATGTCCATGCGGACAGATATTCACTGGGAGAACTGTCCTGTTAATTGTACTTTGGCTATCTGGCTCAGACTCTAGAATGAGCTATAGTAGAATCCTGTTATCTTGAGACCTTTAGAAGTATCCACATTTGAGAATGCCACAATAGCATTACATTCCCTAATTTTAAAAAAGATTGCAACCATCTGTCACACACACACACAGACACACACACGGAGCAAAGCTATACTGAGATGCAAACACTAGGCAGATGGCCAGGCTGCCTCACCAGCTAAGTATCCTGTACTCCAGTCTGAGAAAAAACTGGATTTGCAAAGAGCTCCAACTGTGAATATTAAAACTGAGAATGACAAAGGCCTGTCATGTTCTACTAGTCACTCCTGGAATCTGAGTGTTTGATCAGATGACCAAAATTTATGATTATGATGATGGTGGTGATGATGATGATGATGTTTGGTCATGATAACCAATGAGCAAAAAGCTGTACATTTGATCACTGTGGCAACCATTTGGAGGATAAGTTTACTATATTTGTTGCCACTGTCCTATTGGATTCTAAACCCCAACTATGTCACGGCTTATAAAGTGCTTCTTTTCCTCTTTGGATGAACACTTTTCCTATTGGCAAAATAAAATTTAAAAATCATGATTTACAAGTGACATCCTTGTTTTTGGTGGTAACAATGATCTTATCTAAACAAAAGCTTACTTTTGAATCATTCTGAAAATCTTGAAAGGGCAGAAATAATTATATATCAAAAGAAAGCATTATAAAAGAATATCAGGTCAGGCTGCTGTTACTTCCATAGCAAACTTTGGGCCTGACTTGATCCAAATAAATGTGGTCAAATTGCCGGTGTGACCATGGAAGTGTCAAATGGGAGCCTGCAGTTCTGCTTCCTGTGTCCTGTTGTCTGTCACTGAGCCCTTTACGAAGCAATGCCAGAAGAGTGATTTCTGTGTGAAAATGTTCATCTGTTTGGTGCTTGATCTGCCCATCAGTAACCCTAGACTTAGTTTAGAGATTAAGTAGTTGAATTTTCTCGTATTCTGCAGGTGACAAAATGAAAGCTGAGAACAGTTAAGTGTCCAGCTCAGGGTCAGACAACCTCATTAGCTGGGACAAGAATCAGGTTTCCTGACTCCTAGTCCATTGCTTTTTCATTGTAGGGGGCGCTTCCTGTCACCCCACCAGTCTTTTCTTGGTTTTCCATTTGTAATGTTGACAGTTCTTCTGACACACCTCTTCCTTCAGGTCCTGTCGTCGTTTCCTAGGGCTGCCGTAACAAAGTACCATGAACTTGGGTGCCTTAACACAACACAAATTTATTCTGTAATGGTTCTGGAAACCAAAAGTTTAAAATCAGGGTGTCAGTAGAGCCATGCTGTCTCTGAAGGCTCTAGGGGTAAGTCTGTTCCATGCCTTTTCCTTGGCTTCTGGTGTGGCTGGTAACCCTTGATGTTCCTTGGCTTTTAGCTGCATGGCTTCAATCTCTCCCGCTGTTGTCAGATGATATTCTTACTGTGTGTCCGCATGTCTCTTCTCCTCTTAAAAGGACACCAGTCATGTTTGATTAGGGCCCATCCTAACGACCTCAGCTTCACCTGATCACATCTGCAAGGACCCTGTTTCCAAATAAGGTCACATTCATAGGTGCACAAGGGGTTAGGGCTCCAACATCTTCGGGGGGGAACACAGTTCGTAACAGGTCTCGTTAGCTTCCAAATCATATTTAGAACCGGGCAGGTATTTGTAACACCCAATGAGAACTTGCAGAGAGTTTCATTAAGTGTAAAGCATCATATCCAACATTTGTAGTTTGTTACAATAACACAATGAAAACATTTATAGACTGTTTTGGGTGTGATTTTTGGATTAATTCCCTGCTTTGAAACCATTTGTTGGGTCCTGTTTATTTAAAAGAGGGAATGAATAGACCTGAAAACACCTAATTTTCATTTGCCTTTTAGCCTGGAAGCCAGTCAAACTTTTTTTAGAGAACGGAAAACTATGTTGCAGAACATTAGCACTATATTTGTGTATTATTTCGACCTTATCTTCAGTTATTAGATGCTTATTTGCATGTGCTAAAGCCTCCGGCTAAGATAAAAAATCAAAATTAAAAATAAATTGATTTGTGGTAGTAAAGTCTAGAACAAAATGTTTGCTGGATAGTATTTCATGGTGTGTGTACAATTTTTAAATAAAAATTAAAAAGAAGGAAATCCTACACACAGTCAGCATCCTCAACTGTTTGCATTCCCCTAAAGTTTCCTAGTTGAATACAGTCATTTGTGTTCTTAAACATTCTTCCTGACCTCATTCTCTTTAGCATCATTTGATCAATTTGGGAGGAAATATCCATATAACCATAACTTGTACCTTTTTAAAAAAATATTTTTTAAATCAAGTAATGGGAGTGGATGCCGTGTCTTTTATTAACTTTTATATATGTGATTCTAAATCTCCCTTTAAATTAATATCTTTTAGCTTCAAATCTGCTTCTTCCCATAAGGCTAGTCCCCATTTCCTATAATCTTACAGACCTAGGAGAACAACATTTTCCCTTCTGTCGTTTTGATAATTATGTCTTCTGTGCTCATTGGTGACCTATTAACTAACATGAATACCAAGGGCTTGCAAAATAGCCTCAAATTTCCATATATTAGAACTGTGAGGATTTTCTATAATAGTGCTTTAGCAATAATGGTGGAGGTGCAGTCATTTCCTGAGGATTAATGACCAGCTGGGAGGAACCAGTGGCCCTTGGCTCTGCCTCCCAGCCAGCCATTAATTCCAAGGAAATGTCTTTTGCTGAGGTCGTTATTGCTATTACAAGCTTAAAATGGAAAAACATGATAGGCGTATGAGTTATTTTTATGGGTTGATGCAGTTTCTAATGGTATGTACTAATTCGAGAAAATGAATGTGTATACATACAATAGTAAGTCAGATTGTTTGAATCATCTCTCAGTATTCCATATGTTTTATAACTGACTTTACAGTTCCCTACCTTTCCCACTCAAAAAAAAAAAAATTGATTCAGTAATTTCTACATTGGTTCAAGGCTTAAATGTGTTGCATTCACTGACATATTTAGAAACACCAGTTTCTGTTATCAACTTCAAATAATATTCAGGTTTCACACATGGACTGAAAGGAAAAAAGTTTATTCTCCATTTTTGTGATAATACTTCTTTTAGAATAAAACACTGCAAGAAAAGTTTTTAAACCATGTAATAATTTACTGTGCTTCTTTGAGTTTCTTCTGTCATTTGTATAAGAGGCAGCCTTATATTTATACTTTTACATAGTGAATCTATGAGAGAGAAATGCACAACTTAGTTTTTCAGGATTGCGGGGTTTTTAAATGTATATTAAATACTGCAATTATGGGAAAACCTTTAACACAAAACACACACGAAAAACTCTTAAAAATGAAGCCAAAGTGTCAAAATGTTGCTCACCAAGCTCCTTTCTGATTCTTTTAAAAAGGCGGCATTTAAAACAAATTTTTCCTTCTGATCTCAATCACCTGGCTGGTAGTCTTATTTTTATCTCAATTATTAACAAATCTAACCTAGAAACATCCTGAAAAGTCATAAACGGGAAAACCTGGACAATCCTGGAATATTGTCATACTTGCCCTGACGGAGAAATGTGGACAGCATCACCCAGGCGTGATGGCTGTGCACCAGTTTTATCTGTCTCACCAGTTAGTGACTCTCCACGTTTATCAAGCTTCAGGTATAGGCCAGGCTCGGTGGGGCATCTGAAAAATTGCAGAACATGTAGATCTGCACTAAAAGCAATAGGAAGCAAGCTAAGAAATCTTGTCCTGTTTGGCTCTCAAGTTCCTGTCCCACTTCTTTTCTTCTTTACCAAATTCGCTTACAGCCTTCAAGTAGTTGTTCACGTTGGTGAACTCATTTGCAATCATACTTTCTTGAACCTTCTTTGTCAAATGTCTTCAAGTGTCCCCATTCTGCTTCTCTCCATCTCCTCGGCTTTTGACATCCACGAAAAGTGTAGATGCCACTTTGCTTCTCAGACCTACCCCTCTGCTTTCTTTCACTTTTTGTTGAAGGTGCTAGGATTCTCCCAGTTCTTCTGGAGCAGCACTGCCCAACAGAACTCGCTGTGGTGATGGAAATGTATTTGTGCCATCCAATATGGTAGCCACTAGCCACATGTGGCTACTTGGACACTTGCAGTGTGGCTCGTGTGTTTGAAGAACTGAATATTTGGTTTTATTTCATTATAACTAATTAAAGTTTAAATAGCTACACATGGCTGGTAGCTACTGTATTGGGCAGCACAGTCACCTTGGGTCCATTATGTCTTTGCCTTGCCTCCATATCTGTCCTTTTTACCTTCATGGTACCTTGTATCAGTTCTATTCTAACTGCCTGTTTCCCCTGGAGGAGACCTTAATTCCCTTCAACTCAAATTTTGTCACATTCTGCCTTTGGTCTCTTGCCTAGTTCGGTACGACAAAAATCAAGTAGCTATTCTATGCAAGCCACTGTGCTTGGACCTGAAGAAGTAGAGAGATCGAGAAAACATAATCCATTCCATTTCCTCAAAGGGCTTACAGGGTAAAAAGAACCAGGGTTTTCCATGTGACAGTGAACAGACAGTTTATGATTTAGCATTAACCCTGAGTAAGACATCTGTGGATTTTCCTGAGTTTAAGTCTTTGAGCTGGGAGGTATTGCATAAAAGTGTGATTTTATTCCTGAAAAGGTTAACTTTCAAACCATTAAAAAAAAAAAAATTTCGTTTTCCTTGTGTAAATAAATTTTAATGTATTTATTTATTTTTGCTGTGTTGGGTCTTCGTTTCTGTGCAAGGGCTTTCTCTAGTTGTGGCAAGCGGGGGCCACTCTTCATCGCCGTGTGCAGGCCTCTCACTATCGTGGCCTCTCTTGTTGCAGAGCACAGGCTCCAGACGCGCAGGCTCAGTAGCTGTGGCTCACGGGCCTAGTTGCTCCACGGCATGTGGGATCCTCTCAGACCAGGGCTCGAACCTGTGTCCCCTGCATTAGCAGGCAGATTCTCAACCACTGTGCCACCGGGGAAGCCCCCAAACCATTTTTAAATGAGGTACTTTGTAAAGTATAGCACTGTTATCTCTAATTATTTATTTATTTATTTGTTTGTTTGTTTTTATTTATTTTTGGCTGCATCAGGTCTTCGTTGCTGCACGTGGGCTTTCTCTAGTTGCGGCAAGCGGGGGCTACTCGTCGTTGTGGTGTGTGGGCTTCTCATTGCGGTGGCTTCTCTTGTGGAGCACAGGCTCTAGGTGCGTGGGCTTCAGTAGTTGTGGCACGCGGGCTCACTTTTTGTGTCATGGGCTCTAGAGCACAGACTCAGTAGTTGTGGCGCATGGGATTAGTTGCTCTGTGGCATGTGGGATCTTCCCAGGCCAGGGCACAAACCTGTGTCCCCTGCATTGGCAGGTGGATTCTTAACCACTGCACCACCAATACCACACTATTGATGGGAATGCCAGTTGGTAATAGCCACTATGGAGCACAGAATGGAGGTTACCATGGGTAAGGGGAGGCGGAAGGGATAAATTGGAAATTGGGATTGATATATACACACTACTATATACAAAAGAGATAACAAATAAGGGCCTGCTGTACAGCACAGGGAACTCTACTCAATACTCTGTAATGACCTGTATGGGAAAGGAATCTAAAAAGGATTGGATATATGTATAACTGATTAACTCTGCTGTGCAGCAGAAAGTAACACAACATTGTAAATCAACCATACTCCAAAAAAATTGAAATTGAAATGAAATGAAATGAAACAGAGCTACCAGATGATCCAGCAAGTTCACTCCTGTGCGCATATCTAGAGGAAAGCATAAATCGAAAAGACACATCTTCCCCAGTGTTCACTGCAGCACTGTTCACAATAGCGAAGACATGGAAGCAATGAAAATGTCCATCAACATATGAATAGGTAAAGAATATGTGGTACATATATATAATGGAACATAACTCAGCCATAAAATAGAAGAAAATAATGCCATTTGCAGTAACATGGATGGACCCAGAGATGATCATACCAAGTGAAGCAAGTCAGACAGAGCAAGACAAACACCGTATGACACCACCTATAGGCGGAACCCAAAAATTGTTGCAAATGAACTAACTTACAAAACAGAGACAGACTCACAGACTTGGAAAACAAACTTATGGTTACCAAAGGGGAAAAGTGGGGGGTAGGGATAAATCAGGAACTTGGGGTAAACATACGAATACTGCTATATATAACATAGATAAGCAACAAGGACCTACTGTATAGCACAGGGAACTCTACTTAATATTCTGGGAATACCTTTATCAGAAAAGAATCTGAAAAAGAATGAATATATGCATATGTGTAACTGAATCACTTGCTGTGCATCTGAAACTAACACAACATTGTAAATCAACTGTACTCCAATAAAATTTAAATTAAAAAATAAAGAAAATCACCTATATTTCAAAAGAAAAAAAGAATTCCCATATATTTTTATGGCTTGGTAGCTTACTTTTTTAGTGCTCAATATTATTCCATTCCCAGAATATATTAGTACCATATTGTTTCATTCACCTGTTGGAGGACACCTTAGTTTCATTCACATTTTGGCAATATTGAATAAGGTGCTTATAAATATCCATATGCAGGTTTTTGTCTGAACGTATGTTTTAAACTACTTTCAGTATATATCCATGAGAACATTTGCTGGATTGTACCATAAGGGAATGTTCAATATTAGAGCAAGTGTCAATCAGACTACCAGAGTAGCTGTAATTATTTTTCATTTCCACCAATAACAAATGAGATTTCCTATTGTTCCACATCCCCTACAGAATTTGTTCTTGTCATTGTTCACATTTTGGCCATTCTAAGTGTTATATAGTGGTATGTAATTGTATTTTTAATTTTCTTTTTCATGACAGCATGCAATCTGGATTATTCTTCTGTATACTTATATGCAAAGTGTCTATTTTATTTGGCGAGGTGTCCATAAAGTATATTGCTCCACATTTTATTTAGGCTGCTTTAATTTTTTTCTATCCAATCTGTATTTATTTTATTTATTTTCGTGCCTTACTGCCTTAGCAAGGACTTGGAGTAAAATATGGAGAAGGAGTAATGAAAGGGGACATCCTGCTTTTTACCTGAACTTAGTGGAAAAGCTTCATGTATTTTTACCATTAATCATGATGTAAGATAAAAGTTTCTTGTAGATTTTTGTTATCAACTTGAGAAAGCTCCAGTCTGTTTCTTTTTTCTTATTTTATTTATTTATTTTTTTGCGGTACGCGGGCCTCTCACTGTTGTGGCCTCTCCCGTTGTGGAGCACAGGCTCCGGATGCGCAGGCTCAGCGGCCATGGCTCACGGGCCCAGCCGCTCCGCGGCATGTGGGATCTTCCCGGACCGGAGCACGAACCCGCGTCCCCTGTATCGGCAGGCGGACTCTCAACCACTGCGCCAACAGGGAAGCCCTCCAGTCTGTTTCTTTAACTGAGAGTTTTTATGAAGAATGGTTGTTAGATTTTTTTCAAAGGTCTTCTGAATCTATTGATATGCTAATGATTGTCTTCTTTAGGGTGTTGATATGATGGATATAATGTTTGATTTTAGAATGTTGAACCAGCTTTGCATACCTGGGATTATTCCCTCTCATTCATGATATAAAATTCTCTCAAAATATTGTTGGATTCGATTTGTTAATATTTTGTTGAGGATTTTTGCATTGACATTCCTGAGAGATATTGGTCAGTTTTCTTTACTATTCATATGTTCCTCTGAGTTTGGATGTTGTGGTTTTGGTGTCAGACATTCATTTGGGGAAATTCTCAGTCATCTTTTTAAAATATTTTCTGTTTTTTGTTATCTTTATTCTCCTCTTGCTATACCCATTACATATATGTCATAGCATTTTTCATTGTTCCACAATTACTGATTACTCTGTTCTGTTGATTTCTTTCCTGCCCATTTTCTCTTTTCTTTTGAGATTTGAAGGTTTCTCTTGATATGTCTTAAAGCTCACAGATATCTCTCCTCAGCCCAGCTCTTTGACTGCAGCTGACTTAGTGTCTGGTGAGGGACCAATTTCTGGTTCATAATGTGGGTCTTCTGGCTCTTTTTTTTTTTTAAGATTCCGCATATAAGCAACATCACATGATATCTGTCCCCCTATACCTGACCCACCTCACTCAGCACAACAATCTCCAGGTCTATCCATGTTGTCGCAAAACCCCTAATTGTTAAGGATGACTCTCAATTTTTTCCAGTGTCATCAGCAATTCTTTCTGGCAGACATGTGATAACACTTTTTAAACAGGGATATTGAGACCAAGCCTCCTGACTTATTCTGTTTAATGAAGTCATATCTCTCATGGCATCTCATCATCACCAAAACAACCAGAAAGTTCAAATGAAAATGACAGGTATTATCAAGTTTGACAAGAATGTGTATAATCCTTGAATCTCATTCACTGCTTCTGAGGATGAAAATTCATACAAATGTTTTGAAAATATTTAGAAGTATGTGGCTGTAAGTCGGAGGCCTCACTTCCTTGCCACATGGATCTCTCCTTAGGGCTGCTTGAGTGTCTTCATGACATGGCAGCAGGCTTACCCCAGGATGAGTGATCTGGCACAAGGTGGCCATCCCTGGTTTCACATCAACATGATCTCAGGCACAAACCTCCTTGTTTTTCCATTTTGTCTTTAAGTTACTTGTTGAAACAACTGGCCCACGGTCCCAAGGACTGTCATGGCCTCAGCTGTTGGGGCCCCTCCAGAGCTGGCAGCCTCAGTGAGGCCGCCCTCCCCTTGGGCTCCGGGGCAGTTCAGTGACGGCTGAGGGAAGAGACCCCGAGCCAGGAGTTCCAGCTCTATGGAAACACAGGCTCCGTTTTGGGCACAGAGGGTAACACTATTATCTCTTAAAATGCCACATTAGTGCCTCATAAGTAAAATGATTATATATCACGTTTATTTCAGCACAGTTGCAGTTTATGCCTGTTGTTCCAGTGTAACTAGTCCCCAGAGTGTCCAGCTTGGGAGTAAATCCGATAATCCCCCTACCTACAGTCTGCCTAAATTTTACACACACACACACACACACACACACACACACACACACACACACACACACACACATACACCCCTTGTACCCGCCCTAATCTTGTTGCATTTGTGTTCTTAGGTTACTTCCAGATTATTCTTTCAGGTCATTTCTGTATCAGGTCATTCCTCTGTTTGGAAACTGCCAATAGCTCCTAATTAGTGACTGAATCAATTATAAATTTTTCAGGTCTCATAAATAGAACTATTGAGCTCTCTGTTTTACCATTTTCCTCACATACATGTAGCCAAGTGAATAAGCTTCCTATTCCGCAAACAAGACAGACCCCTTCTCACCTTCACTTTGACTGGAATCTCTTTCTCCCACACCCAACTGCTGAAAATCTTCTCCAGTCTTCCACGTCCGGTCTAGACACCACTCTTTTTTGAAGTAGCTCCTCACTCTCCTGGTCAGAAGAGGGCTGTCTCACCCCTGAATATGAACATACATTGTTAGTGCCTTGCTTAGAGCATGATCCATTTTCTCTTGCACTGAGACTTTTTGAACAAATCCCATTTTTGTTTACCAGTTTTGTAAACTCCTTGAGAAGAGGTACCACATGTTTCGCATTTTCTTCAAAACCTAGGACAGTGGTATACAGTAGTTGCTTAATACACATTTGTGGAATGTGGAATGAAATTTAAAAAGCATATGGCTAGGCTACTTAGGTCATTCCCACAAGATGATTTCTTAAAACTGTGTAATTGGAAGCTTTTTTTTTTAAAGTATTTCCACAGTATTATGTCATTAATTACAGCACCCTGAGGAATTACTGCTGCTGTTAATCTCTTGGATCCAATACTAAGAGACATAAATATAAGTGACATTAGCTCTACTACTGCGTTCAGTGAGATTACAAAATAGAAAGTGGACTTAGAAGCAGATATTGGAAAAATACCCGCAAAGATAACAAAATGTAGACAGTCTTGCTAAGTTTAGTTCAGGGACTCAATCTAAGATGAAGCTGCCCAATAGGATTGATAACATGGTGGCATGCTCTTCTGCACTGTTGGGAAGAGTTGCGTCTGTTTGGGAGATTTTTCCTCCAAATAAAAACCAAAAAATAAAAGTGTCTATGATTGATTTTTTTTTTAGCAAGAATATTTAAAGAAATAACACTTATTGATTGGGATGGACAAAACAGAGCTCCGTGTGGCAAAACTTATATGTGAATGTTTATTATTTTTGATCCTCATTCTATATATATGATACACTGAATTCAGAAAAAAAATTTATTTTTTAAACTTTTTGAGGTATAGTTGACATAAAACATTATATTATGTTTATATAATATATATATATTATGTTTCAGGTGCACAACATAATGATTCAGTATTTATGTGTATTGCAAAATGATCACCATAATAAATCTAGTTAATATCTATCACCCCATAGTTACAGATTTTTTTTTCTTGTCATGAGAACTTTTAAGGCTTACTTTCTTAGCGACTTTCAAGTATGCAATACAGTGTCATTAACTATAGTCGCTGTGCTGTACAGTACCTCCTCATGACTTATTTATCTTATAACTGGAAGTTCGTACTTTTTGACTTCCTTCTAGATATTCTGTATGTTTAATTTAAACATCTTATATGTCCATGGTAAACAAAATGATTAAATCTTAAGAGTAAATTCAGTAAAGAAATATTGCAACTATTTTCTGAATAGACAATTCTTTAAAATTTAATATGTCGACATATTTTTTTAAATCGATTTATGCATGGGCATGTTCCTAACTCTACAGTGAGACTTTAGATTTTAAAGGGTGGCAACAAAAGAATAAACATTGGATATGTTTACTTTTTCTCAGGCTTTTACACCAAACTTACCAAAACACACACACACACACACACACACACACACACACACACACACACACACACACACACCCTACACAACTTCAAACAACAGAAAATGGCTTTTTCTCTACCCACTTCTCTCCCTGCTTCCCACAATCAGTACTACCTACGGGCTTAAATATTTTAAGTACTATCACATTTTTATATTACATGAGAGGTGAGGAAAAACTGTTTCTGAAAGTACATTTAAAGATACTGTTTTAGAACAGTTAATCTGCTGGGTATACAAAATGGAAGGCAGTGGCTAGAAATCTCTTGTGCTCCAAACATTTAAAAAGTGGTAACTGTCAAGGGCTATAAGCACTAGTCACTTGGAGGGTGGCCATGCCCCAAGCTAAGAGAAAAAACCCAGGAAGGAGAAGAATGGGTTTAGAGTTCCACGTAGAGATGAAATGGTCATATCCTTAGTTATGTATGGATGACGTTTGGGAGAGGAAGCTGAGCTGCAGATAAAGATACGAGGGCCATTCATGGTAGTAGTTGAAGCCATGAGTGTGGGTAAAGATCTCTAGAAAATGTGGAAAAAGAAAAGTGGTGCCAAAAAAAAAAAAAAAAGAAAGAAAAGAAAAGTGATGCAGAAAGTGGAGAAGAAAGGGTATATGGGACCATTGCACACAAAGGAGATAAAATATGCTGTCAGCTGCTAGCTATGGTATGTGGACCAGTGGTCCCACCGTACACAGGACCTCTATATGGCTCCCTGGCCCCTTCCTCACCCACGCTCAGCTCATGGTAATCGACTTCTCCATGAGCTCACTAGAATAAGCACACCACAGACAGCAGTCAGCCCTACATCCTGACGTTGCGATCAGCACTCAAGGACAGCAGGGAGATGAGACCAAGGAGAATCTTTTTGGGGGCCAGATCATTAACTCCTGTCTGTGACATCCCGTTTTCCATCTGGAAAACTTAAAGTTTTCTTATGCACTTAGCTTTACAGAATGGAGCATTTTTGTTGGTTTACTGAAACTGTTTAGCAAAATGGGCACAAGTGCAAGGCCTGGCCCCAGCAGTTGACTGCACCGTCCTTTCTGAGGTATGAACAACTGTAAAGAAGAGTGAAGTAAATGTCCCTGGGGTGTTGATTAAACTGACAGCCTTGGCTTTAAGGATCATTAGATTTCAGAGACAAAAAAAAAAAAAAAAAACCCCACCAAGATAATACCCTTTGCATGAATCAGATGATGAGGAACTGAGTTGTAATTTGGGACTCACTCACAAGGAAGAGTCTGAAAGGTTTTCACATGAATAGGACCGTACAGGTCAGAGATGCTAGGGTCGGTGCCCACGGCAACCCCTCTCACCTGCTAGTGGACTTTCACTTTCATCCAAGATAGGCCGAGCAGTTTCAGTAATGCAACAAAAACGCTGTATTCTGTAAAGCTAATTGCAAAATTAACCTCTCCAGATGGAAAACGAGATACACAAATACACTGAAGGACAGAAATGCACTGCTTCCCGCACCACAGCTCTGCAGTCTTAGTTCCATGAGTCTTATGTATGTGCAGTAAACATTTATGATCACATTTAGGTCCAGGCAGCATGTGGGATTTTGTGCTAGTAGCTGCTGATGAGTACCTCGAATAAGAATCCTTTATACCTGAGGTATCCATGGTAACTAAGTAGAGCCCATTTCCATTGTGCTTATTAGCTTCCAACCTGCTGGCCATGCTTTGACCCTATGGGCTCCAGGATTCCTAATTCCTATAACACCCCAGAGAGGTGGGTAAGTGCTTTTCAGAAAAGCAAACTTAAGCAAGGGATCTGAAGACATTTGAAGAATACCAGCCACATAGCAGCCAAGATGATAATTTTTGACTCCTGGGTTAACTTAATTGAGTAGTGCTCTAAAGCCAAAAATTCCATAGCTAGCAACAAAAGTATGATTATTAGGAAAATAATAGCATTTTCTTGCACCTCTTTGAAATCTTCTGTGATGTTACAGACTCCATCGTTGGCTATTTTGTAGGTAGCTTGTGTTCGCCTTGCACTTGGCAGAAATCACTAGATTTGCTATATTAATAGCAATGTTCATTTTTTTAAATACAGGGAAGTATTTAACATACTAGAAAAAAATGCTTTAAACTAAGGACATTAACATTAATATTGTAATTTTCATATACAGTAAGTCCCCTACATACAAACAAGTTCTGTTCTGAGAGCGCGTTCGTAAGTCCAACAAAGTTAGCCTACGTACCCAACTAACACAGTCGGCTATATACCGCTGCTTTTACGCTTGCCTCCGGACATCCTGACTTTGAAATAAAGATACTGTACTACTGTACTCTATACAATACTGTACAGTAAAGTACACAAAAGCACAACCACTTGTAGAAGATGCATGCACGTGACAATGTACGCCAGACGCATGAACTGGCTTACATGATTGGACATGCAAACGCATGTTCACATCTTTGAAAGTTTGCAACTCAAAGGTTCGTATGTAGGGGAATTACTGTATCCCCCTTTCTTCCCTAAGACACCCTACAAATGATTCCATGCTGTTTACATTTAACACACATAGTAGATTTTCCTTTCATTTGCATGTGCAATGGCCCCTTGAGCACAGCATAACATTTTCGGTGGCCCTCATTTCTTATCTCACTTAGCTGCGATTAGAAGTAGTGGGATGTATTTTATTCATTTCAGGTCTTTTGCACATTAGTGTATTTTTGTTTGATTTCATGAGGGTGAACTTTTTATACTAAGCATTTGCAAATAGAAATGAAAGCACTCTATATTAATGAAATGCATATGTGCTTTTCATACACATACAAACTAGTTATATTAAATTGAAATCTAAGTTAGTCCTCAGATTTTCTAAAGTTTTCCAGTTTGAATGGAAATACAATATGGAATTCACCAGAGTGACATTTTTCCATTTCTTCATTATCAAGGTGGGAAGACACTCGTCGTAAGCATCTGTGTCCACATATATTTTTCACTAATATTCAAACTGTCATTATTGGCTAAAATGGTGATGAATCAAATGTGCGAACCCTAGGGAATCACATAACATATGTAATTCCTTTGGTTCCAAGGAGGGTGGGCCTCTATGTTGCAGAGAAAAAACTTTCACGAACATAGGAGAAAGACTGGAAACTGAGAATCCTCCCTAAGGAGATGTGCTCGCTCACTTAGCTAACCTTTCTCACACCAGTGCTAATCCCAGGCAATGTGCCAGATATTGGAGATACACTAGTGAGCACTTCCAGGCCCCTGCTCTCATAGATCTTACATTCTAAAGAGGGACTATGAACAGTGGTCTAGCTACTTTAAAATAAAAGTGATCATTTCCAGCAATGATGAGAGTTATGGGGAAAAGTGAACCAGGCTCACGTAGTGGAGGGTACTCGAGTGGGGGAGGCTCCTTCAGATTGGGCAGTCTGGGTGGACGTTGTGGAGGAGGTGCTGTGTGAACTTAGAATCCCAAATGACAAGAAGCCAGCCTCGCAGCTGGTAGATCTGCTGGCCTGGCTGGCGTTAAAAGCAGATGGGAGGGTCGAGTTAGACGGGGCTACCTGAGCATTCAACTTTGTTTTTCTTCTCCTCTGGGTACTGAAGAATGCCACAGGCGGAACACCCAAGAATATGTCGCAGGTATCGTAAGAGGCAGGAAAACAGTGAGAAGATTCATTATATCTATTCCACCTATGTGACTATTTGTAAGCTTCAAAGTGAAATAAATATTACCTCTCCCACCTTAGCCCACCTTTCATTTTTCAGCACAGATCTAAGAAAGCAGTCATTGATTAAAACAGTCGTTCTTCTTTTTAGCAGTGTTAACTCAGAAAAAAAAATCGCTGGCACTTCGCTGAGATGCAGCCAACGTGTATCAACGCGCTTAGCATTGTACTTCCTTAACCCATCTGAGTCAGATTGTTCTTTCTGCTGCTGTTTCCCCTGTAGAAGTGAGAGACAGAAAGAGAGAGAGAGAAAGAGTGTGTGTGTAGGGGTGGGGGAGGAGAAATCTGTTCCGGTTTTCTGGTTTCTAAACACTGCAGAAGAACATAGTAGAGGACAAAACAGAATTTGTGAGGAAAGAGGTAGAATGAGGTGCAGGAGACTCCTTAGTTGGTGGGTTAAATTACTAGCTTGTATAACAGCAAAAAAAGTGTGGACACTGTGAACTGAGGACCTGCCCTTGTTCTTAGCTGGTGCTCCTTATGGAGTTAATGGCATAGACTGTGTAGAAGCAACCACTGGTCCTGTTTTGTTGAGGAGGAGAGGTGTAGCCCCTGAAGCACTGGATACTTTTCCAACTTCTTCCTCTGTTGAGAACATCTTTGCTTTTGGATACAAAGGTAACATGAAAACCCGGAGACCTTCTCAGGAAGGGGAACCTCTAGGAACTCAGTCTGTTATGGGGAGAGCCAGGACGCAGCACACTTGGAATGATATCCGAGTAGGAGGAGTCGGAATTGGCTGGCCAGTCCTCCCTGAGTGAGTGTTTATTATGCTTAAGCTACAGAACTAATTACTGTGAACCGACACAAAGGAAAGAGAAGACCAAAACCCTATCCTCATGATACTGACAAATCAGCTGGACTGAGCACACAGAAATCAACTAAAGAACACTTCTGCCAAGTTCCAATTGTGTAAAAGGGGAGGATATGAGTCTTGTGGGGAACACAGGGTCGAGACGTGAGTGATTAGTCAGTAAGGCTGCCTGCTGGAGAAGAATTTTGGGTGGAGTTTGGGAGGGAGTGAGGAAAAGATTTGAGTCAGCATACATAAAGCTTGTCACCTGAACAAGACTAGAACCACCTGGAGGGTGAGGACGTGGTATCTCTTTCTTATATGTTCCCTGAAGTGTCCCTTGTTACTCCTCAGCAGTGTTTACCAAGAGCTTGAATGAGGGACTGGAGCGCCATGTTGCTAAACTGATGAAGGATTGGCCTTCTACTCTGCCACTGGTCACAGAAACAGAGGTCACAGGCATCTGTAAGCCTGTCCCTTTTGTCTTCCTATGTCCACTCCCTGTTGAGCTCTTTCTCCCTCCAACGTTGCTCACAAAAGAACCTCCACATCCGAGAAGGAACAAATATCCAGTAAACCTTCTGCCGCTGGCCTTACTGAAAGGGAAGAATTCTATTGAATGCCATTGGAAATGTAAGGATCTCTTGTGACAGTCAACTCTCAGGAGAAAACTAGTGGTTAAATTGCTAAGTTCTTTGAGTCTGAAGCTTTTTTCACTTGCAGTGCAGATAAGTGCCTGATTTTACAGTATCATGTTTCTGACTTCTTTGTGCTGGCTTCATTTTTTTTCAAAATGCCATTTTCATTTGTTGTTAGAGTTAAGAACACGTCAAAGAGCTTCTCTAGCGGTAGGTGGTTTTACAGAGCCCATGAAGAATGAAAACTAAATTATCATCCTGGAAGCAGTCCACTAGGATCAGGGAGGTGTCCAATTTCCAGTCTTGGCTGTGTCTGAACGTGAAACAGGAAAGGGAGAACTGAGGCAATGTCACATCATTTGGGCCCCAAACGCCATTTACCTTGAGTATGGAGAAAAATGGAAGCAAGAGTTTCTTTGCTGTTTTCTCCATGGTTCTTGTCTAATTCAGTCATCCAGCATCCAACCAGCATCTTAAATGACGGTTTATGGAATGGTGATATGGCAGAGAAACCCAGGTAGCACCATTCTTGTTCTCACCTAACTGTTTTACCTGAATCCTCATTAGAATCTATGGGAATGCTAGCATCAATTTTCATGTTATCAACTAGGTGATTGGTGGGTTTTATTGCTTATTCTTGATAGAATAATAGAATTGTGGCATAAAAAGTAAAATAAAATAAATAAATAGTAAATAAATAAAAAGTAATATAAATAAAAATAAAATAAAAAGTAAATCAGGAATTTGTGCCAAAACTCAGACTATAGTACTATCATTCTTTAAATGCTAATGCTGCCCCAAACCACCAACACATTGTGTATAAGTGAGTCTAACAGATTACCGTTGATTGATTTCCCGTACCATATATTTTAAGAGATTGGCATTAGTAAGCTGCTTACACTTCCTTAATCAAAGAGTCAGAAACCTTTGCAAAACATTCAGCTGATGAAATGGTTTGCTAATATAAGTCTAGGAAACTGTTAGAAAACCGTTAACTTGTTTTCTAACGGTCCTACTCAATTCAACTCAATACCAAGTAGACTTTGATTCATTTCTGTGTAGGGTTCCCTGGGCCAGTTTAGTTTGGGTATACATCATCAAATAGGGACTGCCACTCCCATAATCATGTATCTACATAAATCAAAGCAAGACTGGAGGAGGGACATGGTAGATCACAGAGCAACTCAGAAAGATGACAGCAATGACACACAATAGTTGTATTTCAGGGAGCTTACCAAACAGATGGTAGTTATCATAGCTCTTAAACTTCCATCTGATAGGTTGATGGATCCTCAAGTCTAATCTGACATCATGGTCCACACTCCCCTCTTGCTATCCACTGAGGTCATCAGGGAGAAGTCAAAGAATGTACTGTCAATAGGGTAACTCCTCATGGATCATAGTAAACTACCCTCCCTTGCACCACTCCCCTCTCCCAACACAAAATGGGCTAGAGATTGCTGCTGTATTTCTGTATTTAAGAAAGAATGGTCAAACTCTTATTTCGAAAAGATACATGCACCCCAGTGTTCATAGCAGCACTATTTTCAATGACTGAGACATGGAAGCAACCTAAATGTCCATCGACAGATGAATAGATAAAGAAGATGTGGCATATATATATATGGAATGTTACTCAGCCATAAAAAAGAATGAAATAATGCCATTTGCAGCAGCGTAGATGGACCTAGAGATTATCATATTAAGTGAAGCAAGTCAGATAAGGAAAGACAAATACCATATGATATCACTTATATATGGAATCTAAAATATGATATGAAGGAACTTATTTACAAAACAGAAACAGACTCAGAGACATAGCAAACAAACTTATGGTTACCAAAGGGGAAAGGGGATTGGGGAGGGATAAATTAGTAGGAGTTTGGGGTTAGCAGAAACAAACTACTAAATATAAAATAGATAAACAGCAAGGTCCTACTGTATAGGACAGGGAACTGTATTCATTATCTCATAATAAACCATAATGGAAAAGACTATGAAAAAATATATATATCATATATACATATATAATATATATATACATACACACACTAAATCATTTTGCTGTACACCAGAAACTACCAACATTGTAAATCAACTATACTTCAATTAAAAAAAAAAAAAAAAAAGAAAGCATAAAAGGTCCAGAAATACAGTTCACATTTCATTCTGGTGTATACTATTTTGAGCATCTTTTCTCAATGGAGGTAACATAAATGGGGCATCTAAACAGTCCCACTTAATATTCATAATCAATACTTATTAAATGCCTACCAAATACCAGGTATTATTCTAGAGACCTCAAAATAAAACTTCAAAGGACACCTGATTGACATAATTTTATAAATGAAGAAACTGAGTTTCAGAAAATTTAAGTAATTTGTACGGACACACAGTTAGGGAGTAACAAAACCAAGTCTAGAATCCAGATCTATCATACTCCCAAACCCATGATTTTTCAACACCATGTGGCCAAAACAATTAGAAAAATATGGACATCTTACAGTTTTCAGTCCTTCTCAGATTTAGCTTTAGGATTAAAAGCATTGGTTATGCTTTGCAAAAATGAAGTGCTCAATAGTCCAATTATATTTAATAAACATTTATTGAGTACTTAATAGGTTTGTGAGTAAGTAAATAAAATATGGTTCTTAGCCTTAAGAACTTACAGCCTAAGGGTAGATATGCATATGCTTGGAACTTCTGTTTATTTGGAACCTCAACTATGGGCCAGGAGCGATGCTATGTGCATTATAAACACTATCTTGCTTTATTATTATATCTTTCTAAGAGCCTTATGGAGTAGGTATTTTATAAATAGTTTTGCCAAGATGTAAATCATAAACAAAGATCAATGAGGCCTTTATTCCAACTAGGTAAAATGAGGAAGGTTTTATGAAGATGAATGGCACTTCAAGCTAAGCACTAAAGAATAAATTGGATTTTAATAGGATGGCTGGAAGATGAAGCTCCGTTCCTGGTGAGAGCCTTCCATGCTGCATGAAAAGTAGGAACAAATCAAGGGAGGCAGGGAAGTGTCGGGCGTGTTCAAGTGAGAGCAGATAGGTTGGGTTGGATAGTGTAAATTAGGACCATAGCACGGGTAGGAGATGATGTGGACAATAAGCCTAAACAATAAGTGATAATATAGGTCATGAAGGCCGTGTACCACGTGCCCAAGGAGATTGGGCATCATAGGAAATGGGAAGCTGTTAAAGACTTCTGTGTAAGGGAATGATCAGATGTGAATTGATTCAGAAAAAAAGTAGGCTTACTCAGAAGCCTACATCATAGCCATAGATCATCTCATGACCAATGCATTAGAATTATTTGCTATATCATTTTCTTTAAACCATCAGTTTTTAAAAGAGGTATTTATAATACAGGTAATTAGCATTTTATGAGATGATTTTTACAGTTTTCTAATGCCAGGAGCTGGTAGTCACGTGCTTTGATTAACTTGAAAGTGAAAGGATTTACCTCCTAACCACCTGGTGTAAGTATTAGCAATCTCAGACCTCTCTCTTTAATTCTGTGAACTTGCATTGAAATTATTGTATCATTATTTCAATGCATGAGTCTATTGTCTCTAATAGATGTAGACTTTGGAGGATTTGGACCCCATTTTTGCCTTCAGTAATATCTTCCACAGCACTGGAGAAACCATTATCACTCAGTGAATACTTGTTGGATGAATGAAAAATTGAATGTATAGCCTAGGTTAACTGTAATTTGCATTCTTAGCATGAGGGTGATTAACCCAGGGCCACAGTAAGAAAGACTTTGGGACTTCTGAAGAACCAGATTTCTGTAAATTGTGAAATAGATAAATTCCGTGGTCTCTACAGATCAGTGGGTTCCACACCCAGAAATTCTAATTCACTAAATCTAGGCTGATGGAAGTGGTTGACCTGAATGAGGGCTTTCTAGCACAGGAGTCAACATACGGTGTATTACAGTCCAAATCCAGCCCATCGCCTATTTTTGCATGACCTGCAGTCTACGAATGGTTTGTATATTTTTAAATGGTTGAAAAAAGGTATAGTAATATGTTGTGATGTATGAAAATCAGGTGAGATGCAAATTTCAGTATCCAGAAACCGGGTTTTACTGGGACATAGCCACTCATGTATTCACGTCCTGTGTCCTGCATATGGCTGCTTTCCCACTGCAGTGGCAGAGCTGAGTAGTTACCACAGAGACCACCTGGCCCCCAAAGTCTAAAATACTACCTGGCCCTTCACAGGAAAAGTTTGCTGACCCCAGCTGGATTGTGTCTTTCTGACCCTCTTAATCCATTTATATGGGTTCCTTACTTATGGGTACAAATTGAAAATGAGTTGAAGTTCATTAGTAGAAGCAAGAAACCTTTAGCTTTGCCTTCAGATATTTTTTTTCCTCCTTCTCTTGAGAATCTTGAATGTTCTCTATATATCTAGATTCTCAAAGCTAAAGAATAATGAGGGAGAATATGTTTTATCCATTAGTATATCCCTTTACTATGGGGATCCTTAAAGTATGGTTTTCTCTTTAGGTTAGAGAGCTACATTCCTTTTCTAATCATACCCCATTTGTAGTTCATGCTCAGGCTGTCAGCTTCACAGAACAATGCCATACGAACTTGTTAGCATCTCTTAAGAATCTCTTCCAGTTTGGTTTCTGCCCGTGTTCTTACTGGGGTAGTTTTCCTCAGAAAGGCTCAGGAATAGTGGAATAACCTTGGATTACGAACAATATATTTAACCTCCCTCTTTGGTGTGTTAATGTCACAGTACCTACCAGTGGCCGCCTGTGCTCTGCAGTTTTGTTTGTGCTTCTCAGCATCATAGCTTTCTGGGGTTTCAGGCCCCTAGGCTGAAACCATTCTGAAATATCAGGGAGACAACAGGATGCAAAATGAAAAATATTCTCACTTCTTCACGACTGTCCTTCACTCCTGAGGCAAATGTGACCTGGCTTCCACCCCCTTCATCCCACAGAAAGCGCTCCACGTCAGGTCACCGACAACCTCTTGACTGCCAAATCCCAGGGATGCATCTCAGTCCTCATCCTGATGTCTCTTCTGAAGGATCTGAACTTTGACCACTCTTCCTTATATCACACTCTCCCTCCTTGGATCCCAGAACAAAACCTGGGCCTGACGTTTCTTCTGTTATCTGAAAGCTCCTCGGTGCTGGCAGGCACTTCTCTTTCTACCTGCCCTTCCCACATTGCTTGCTTGTCTCCAAGGGGATAAGCGAAGCCCACTGTGTTTCATTCCGTGTGTCCATTCTGAGGAAACTCATGACATCTATGTGTTGGTTATTACCTCCATGTCAAGGACTGTATTCCTAGCTTACGTGAGCGTGCCGTCACTCATCCTGTCACCCTGAACTCCTTTCTTCCTCCATTTCAACACTCACAGAGTCCTGTCATTTATTTACTGCGCCATATGGTTTGAGTTTGCTTTTCCTCCATTCCCACTGCTGCTTCCTTTGTACAGGCCCTTATCATCCCTCCCTTGAACTATTTGCACTTGTCTCCTGCTAGCTTCCTTGCTGTCTCTAGTCTTCTGTCTCCAGCCCACCCTCAATACTCCCACAAGTGCTATCTCCAAGACCAAATGCCTTCAATGGCTTCCATTCGCCCAAGGGAGAAAGTTTAAATTTCTTAGCTTGATTCTCACATTAGGCCTAGTTTCGAATCCTGCCTTTTATCGTCCTCCAGTTGTAATCTTCCCTCCATTAGTACAGAAAGGCTAGTCTTTCCGAAACCTCTATTGGTTATTTCACTCCTCTGCTCTCATTGTTGTATTCTTTACCTTTGTCTCCATCTGGACAAATCTCAACACATCTCCCAAGCCCCAGTTCACAATTGGCTCTCCCCCTCCCAAAATTAGTACCCCCTCCTTTTTTTAAAACAAAATATTTATTTATTTATTTTGGCTGTTCTGGGGTCTTAGTTGTGGCACCGGAATCTTCGTTGCAGCATGCGAACTCTTAGTTGTGGCATGCGTGTGGGATCTAGTTCCCTGACCAGGGATCAAACCCAGGCGCCCCGCATTGGTAGCACGGAGTCTTACCCACTGAACCACAAGGGAAGTCCCAGTAAGCCCTCCTCTTTGCCATGATAGGATTTTGCACCACACCCCGAGGAGAGCACAGTTCACAGTATACTGTAATTGTTTGTTTACATTTTTCACACAGTGGACTGTATCTCCTTCCTCATTGTATTTTCCGTCCATAGCACACTGCCTATCTCATAAAAAGCATCCAAGGAAAGAATGTTTCCGAGCTATATGTCTGTACCTACACCATGAGCCCTCTGGATGCTGTTACCAGGCATGTTAGAAATGAATGGTGCTGTGACAACCCAGTAGGGCAGTTATCAGCAAAAAAGGTTTATTTCCTTCTCTCAATATTTTATTTGTGTTGAATTTAGGCTGTACGTGGCTATACATAGTCACTCTAGAAGTCAAGTGTGGGAAGATTAGTATTTAGTTTAACAGAACAGGGTGGAAGAGAATAGGAGAAACTTCCAGTGTCATTATTAGTGAGTCATATACATTAGAGATAAAGTTTAACTTCCCATACTAATACTGAGAGAGCTTGGTAGAAAGTTAGTGCCTTATTAGTCATATAAAGTATGTAATACATGTTTGTGTAATATGAAACATATATGTACATATATATTTAAATATCACCATTATAACATTACCGAGTTACATTTTAGTATATTCATCCTCAGAAAATTATCATTATAAGTCCAATAATAAAGACAGAGGACTTTATAGGGTTAACCCATGAGGTTTAACATGTGGTCTCTGCCTTATGGAACTCAAAACTCACATACATAAAAAGATAAGTAATAACATAAGGTAGTTTGAGGAATGCCGATTAATGGCAAATAAATAAGTGAGATTCCATTTTGTATCTCTCTATACCTTACTATAGCTCTTTGCACACAGTGGGTGTTTAATAAGTACTTGCTGAGTGAATGAAGTGACAATGGGTCAGAGGCAAATTTGTAATAATTTTTCAATTTTTCTTTCTTCACTGTGTGTATTTAACTGCAGTTGGGTCTTGGTCTGTGTTTATTCACACTAGCCAGATGTGGATAAGAGTAAGAATTTATTCTTAATACTCTTCATAGATCTCAGATAAAACTTACTTTTATTTTGCAAATTGAAAATCAAAATTAATAAATATATAATGTGAATAATACGTGTATGTAAAACATATAAGTAATAAAGATATAAAAATGTATATAATTTAAAACTATGTAAAGTCTGCTACCTCGTTGAAGGCTTTGTCAGTCTTGCTGAGACACGTTGGGTGAAAGTGTTAGATAAGTCTTTAACGACATGAGGCGAATATTCAGGAAATTTGAACTGTAGTCTTTTCAATGGGAGCAAATTGCTTTCAGACAACAAAGCCATAGGTTTCCAACAGGAGGGAAACCAACTGAAGATGTGGTTCTTTCTAGTAGTTGTTTTAGTCTTTTTCAGGAGGTGTAGGGTGATTCCAGGTGCCTCGCCAGCTTCACTGGAATGGAGTACAGGTAACCCATGTACACTTGATCTTTGCCAATTTGTGATATGTACCAGGCTGCCCAGATTTACACATGGAACCTCCTTGAGGCTTAGCAAGATATCTTTTTTTTTTTTTTTTTTACAAAAGAATGGATGATCATGTTCGAATTCATCTGTTATTCTGTATCTATATATGAAGGTTAATATTTTCACAAGTATGCTTAAAAATATTAGAGACAATTTCAAATGGTCATCCCCGATGCCCTCTTCTTTGCCTTTTCCAGTTTGGAGCTCCGTTTTGGGAAAATAGTCACATTTTGAAGCAGGTGTAGCTCTTTCTACAAGTTTCTCCAATGTCAGAAAATTGGAATCTCACAGATCTGCATGTACTCATTCTATCTTCTCTTTTCCCTTTATTCAACCAGAAAGAGATTTTTTTCCCCAGTAATAGTCATGTAGAAGTTCCATGGAGCTTGATGCTATTGCCATGGTGAGTTTTATTTTTCAAAACCACACATGTGTAAAAATAAAAAGAAACATTTATATTTAAAGAGTTAATGCAACCGGTAATTCTTCCAAAGTAAACCCAAATTGGATTTTCTCCATTCTCATCTTAGAAGACAACTGACAGTGGCTCAGCCCATACTTTCTTTAGTTGTCTTGCTGGCAATAATACCAGATGGACTTCATTTAATTGAGTAGCTGCGTTCTTGAATGAATAATTTATATTATTCCAAGTTGACCTATTTACGTGCTCTAGAAGAACATGTCATTTATAACAACCTCAGTTTGTTATTTCAACCATCATACTGGATTGCAGAGAATTCCTTATTTAAATTTTCATATATTTTGGTTTTTTTAAATACCAAGGCTGACATCAATCATAAGTCCTCTCTTTATGAGTTTGAACTACCAACGTGATGGAGGTTACTTTCCTTTTTTAAATTTGCTTTTCTTTTGAATTATTTTTACTATCGTTGAGAGAATGAGCAAGGTTAGTCAGAAGAGAATGAGCTCACCCTGGCCCCTCTAGCTATTTTGAAACGCTTTAATTTTTAAAAAAGTGTTTGGATGGAAGCAATAGAACTACATTCAACTAAGCTGCCCCTGGCTTCTGTTAGTGTGGGCATCGGTAAGTTTATTCTCTTTTGTTATTGCTTCTCATTTTTTTCATAACACTGTTTCTTTATAAATTCCTTCTTTTTCCCCTAAACTACTTGTTATATAAGAATGTAGCAGCTACCAATGAGTCTACATTTTAATACGTTTGTAAATGATTTACCTTAGCTGATCTGAACTGTTAAGTATGTACTTAAGACATTTAAAAGAAAATAGAAGTTCTGTATTATGTTTTTCATAGAATGAATTCTAATTTCTGCAAAATTCGTCAAACACTTTTATGTAAATATTTTCAGGAGTTTTTACACTGGGAGTTTACACTGTATACTCACTCCCAAATCATGGCGTCAAGTGTAAGTCGGTTAGGTATGTTAAAACAGTGACGGAAAATATTTTCTTTGGTAATTCTCTATTGGCCAGTATGTTACTTTGCATTAGGCAATGTTAAATAGTCCCATTCCCTTCCTAATTTTGGTCTGTACACAACTATATGTCCAGTTTTTCTTTCAAGAAAGCCACATCCTAGGATCCCAGAAAGGGATGCTGGATGGGTAATTCTCTAATTTCTCTTTGTGTCATTTACAAAGCAGGCAAAACAATTTCTGGCATCCGATTTTTGAAAACCATAAAATCATTTCACCACTGAAGCCCAAACTTTCTAAATCAAATTTTGACTAAAGAACAAATACTTCTGTCATTTATAAGCCTTTAAAATTGGGGTTTCGTGTAGAACTTTCCAGACAGCCTTCAACAAAGCCACATCAACACATGTCTCTAAAGCACATTAAATTATACAGTGCTCCCCTTGTACAAGCAGTATTTGCCACAGAAGGAAAAGAACTTAACCCTTGAGCAGGCCAGTTTGTTGGTGCAGGGGTGACAGGTGCACTCCAGCGAGGGCGCTGGGAGAGGCTGGGTGTGGTGTGTGCCTGTTTGAGGGTGCAGGGAGCTGGCCCTCTGCACTCTGCTTGCAAGGCTCATTCTTTGCAGCTCTGGTTTGTGAAGTGATTTATGGGAGCTGCAGCCCAGGGGCCATACATCACCTTCCTGGTCGGCTTTGTTGACACCTTGTCACATTCTTGTGGGCTTGAGGAATTCATTGTTCTTATTTGAACTGATAAGAACCCAAAAAAAAAGAAAAAGGAAAAAAAAAAAAGTTTTCTCACTGAGACCTTGGGAAAGGCCGAGGGGGTGGAATGTTGACGTGGAACACCGGGGCTGTGCTTTCCCAAGCAATGCAGCCATGCATCGCCACGTTCTCTGGTCCCAGGGAAGCCTCACCCTTAGGTGCGCAGCTCTGGTTGCCCCCTGGAAGTCGGTTTCTGGTTATGAAGTTTCTTTTTTGCTGGGATGGGACTGGAGAGGGGCTTTGGGAGGAGTAAAGAAGGGGAGGGAGTTGTCCTTCAAGAAATGGGAGATAGATTGGCTGAGAGGAGCTGCCAGTGGAAGGTAAAATGACCCCGGGCACTGGGGGAATGTAAAACACGCGGTGACTTTTGATGTGAGCCGGTCTCTTCGAAGTTCATCCTTTGTACAGCGTGCTTTTCGGGCAAGCTGCCATGCCGACCTCTCCCCTTTGATGTGTATCGCCCCATGCCTCACTTAGTATTTTGGCAGCCTGCACACACAGGCTGGCATCTGAGCCCAGCACTTGAAGACAGCAGAACGTTTCAGAATAGAAACTCATGGAGCCACTGATGTATACATAGGGTATTACCTCCTGCTTCCAAAGGGCAAGCAAGTGATCTGCCTGCTGTTTTTGCTTTTTTTTAAAGATCTTTGCCGAATAATCTCTCTGATAGCTTTGCTTCAGAAAAATATAATGGATTAAACTTCTTTTCATCTAAGAAAAGTAACAAGTCAGATCATATAGACCACCTCATGGGATCGTTAATGCTCATACTTCCTAAGTGAAAATAGATGTTTTCTTTGAGAGCAGCTTAGCACAGACATGGTTCATTCACTAATATTCTCTGTCATCAGCTTTTGCTGATTGGAAGGAGAAGAACCCATTCGCACCCCAGCCAAGGGCTGGGTGTCCAGGGAGTTGTACATTTTTGTGTTATACTGTTAACAAGTTCACATGTCCTGTTGTAAATCACTTCACCTGGAAGCATCATTCACACATCCCCACTAGGAACCTCATTTTGAACTGGAGCCACAGCTTCTTAAAACGGCTCTCGCGACCACGTTTCCTGTAGAATGCATGTGTACAAACTCCTTCCGGCACTTGATTTACCAAGCAGTTACTGCTCTGCAAACAAAGAATGCTTGAAGAACTGCCAAGGTAGGTGGCCGGAGAATGGGATTCAAGAGTTGACATTGTGATAATACCGAAAGCAAATGAAAGTGACCTAATAAATGTATAATAATACAGTGATTGCACGATTAAAGTAAGAGACCAGTTTTGGAAGGCGTACACTTTTTTTGTGGCTCATCTAATTCGCTCTAAAGTGCTATTCTGACTAACATTTAAGTGTGTAAATATATGCAGCGCTGTCACCATCGGCATCAAACCTCTACACACATCCAGCTCTGAAAATCTACAAGCCCAGTTTCCCCCATTCCTCACAACTCCGATGAGCTTGCCAGTTCTGCCTTTGCCTTCCTCTTAGCTTGGAAGCTACTCTGGTTTCCAGAATTAAGTTTATTGACAGTGTTTCACTGCTCTCTGCTGGAGAAGCCCAAAGCTAGGCCAGGCTTCTAGGGCTCCAATCACTTTCAAGGAATGCAGGTGAGATGGCTCAGCTGATAAACTCCCAGCCTCTGAAATTAAACTCAACACAAGACTTATTCATGCTTGTCATAGATCACAGTTGAAGAGGCGAGGCGTGCAGACTAGGGATGGGAGTCTCAGAGAGGAGAATGGGTAAGATGAAAATAGATCACTGCCCACACTCCAGCTTCTTACCTCCAACTTCTTACCTATATAAAGCTATCGCATGTAGTGGTACACGGAAACGGTGCACTGTTCTCAACTTAACTCCCATCCTTGCGTTTTGACACACAGATATATACCTTATTCTGTCATATATTACATCTGAGACGATTATCCCCCGGCGCCACTGCCCCCCACACACAAAAAAATTAAGTTCTTTTGACCAAACTGTATATTTCTTCCAAACTCCTTCTTCAGTGTGTACCTGACTGGAGAAAAGAGATCAAGAGTGTTTAACCAAATAAGCCGAGAATGTGTTAGGACATTTTTTCTAAAACTTTTCTAGGTAGGAATAAATGTTAATTTCCATCTTCATCTGCATGAACACAAAACCATACCTTAACTTGGATGTTACACTTCCAAGCATGAAACAAAAGTACAAGTGCAAAGACAAAAACAGCCAGCGCTTTCGATGAATATTGTTTTTCATATACATTTTGACTGTGTATATATACACATCAATTTATGCACGTGTGCATGTGTGGTTATTGTGTATATTGTACGCATGTATATTTTGAAGGGATGGGGGAGAAGAGATAAGCATAGTACATCTCCAGAGTGTTTTATGTTCTTTTCAGTCTGGCATCTTTTAACTTAAAAACAACTTGATGAATAGAAATCATAAAAAGCCAGCCTTACAAAAGCATTAAAGTGCTATTCTATTCTACAGCATTCCAAGTGAATTATTGCTGTGCTGTCAAAGAAAACAAAAACATTTGAGAAGGACTATTTATTTTACAGTGGTTGACCAAAAGTATGCAAGTGGTTATAAAAAAATGTAGACAGCTAATGATGGGAGGTGCCACTTGGCACATTCTGAAATCCATTCACAAACCTTTGACACTAACTCCCGATTACGAGAGATAATATTAGCGGCAAACACATTTTCCATGGGGAAAATCCTAGCACTTTCAGAGCATTGCCATTCAGAGCAAATAAATGAAACCACTATCCTCCATCCTGTATCATTGGCCTCTTCTCACAGAGCCTGATGGCATGATTTTTTTTTTCCAAGAAGAGCAAGGAAAATTTTGCAAAAATATTTCTGCAGGCAGTTATGGCAAAGCAACCTTTTTTGTGCTATATGGCCTTTGTATTTAAAGATTAAAATTAAAACTGCCATTGACAGTGTTAATAGATTCTTTCATTAAACAAATGTGATTTTAGAACTAGATGGGAAATTAGAAATCCCTGACCCAGTCCCTTCATATTAAAGATAATAAAATGCATACTCAGAGAAGATAAATGACTTGTTTTAAAGTTGTGTAGCTAGGCAGTGTGGAGGGATGAGAGTTAGAAATAGAAGGTCACTGTTTGTGTTATAGTAGGTTTTGCCTGAGAATCAGCCTATATATAGTCAAGACCTCATTGATAAATGCTTATCAAGACCTCCTGGTAAATGCTTATTTTAAACATTAAGTTTAAGGATTTCTCATTCGCGAACAGATCCTTATTCCAGGAGTCTAGGTCTTGGGGTTTAAGTTTCTTTTACTTTTTAAAAAATGTCACTGATTAGTCAGGATCCATTTAACCTTCTGGTAGACCATCAGATATATTTTTGCGGAATGGAAATGATCATAACTGGCTCTAATTACCTTTATCATGGGGTGAAAGATACGAAAATTCTTTCACTTCAAGCCGCTCAATAAATATTGATCGAAAGAGTTCCTTTCTGTCGATGCCAATGCAGCTTATTTTCTGGGTGGTGTGTACATTGTAGGAACACACCACATTGTAAGTGTATCATTGTGGTAAACAGACAGAGAGCTTGCCACCATTCACGTGTATTAGATGCTGTGGGCATCCAGCTCTCCTCAAGCTTTGCCCCCAGAGTGGAGAGAGTGAAAGAGAGAGAAGGAGATGGAAGCAGAATCACTTGCATCTGGGCCCCTACCTCAGCAGCTCCTTCTTATCTCTGAGGGTCTCCAGAGTCGGAGAGTTTTGTGTAGTGTTGGCCCAAGAGGCGGTTGTCCTTTCGACGGCTCAGCTGTGTGTCTCCTCACCGAAACAGCATCAGCTTTTGTTCAGACGTAGCATTTGCCTTCCCTCCGTGACATCCTTGGGTTAATCACGTGCTTGCTGGCCAGGATATGTAAATAAAACTTGGCTGAAAAACACTTAAAGGATTATGAAGCAATCTTGCTTAATAGTAGTGAAACAAAACAAAACAAAACACCACTCCAGCAAATCCTCATGTGTGCTCCTAAGTGATGGAAAGATCCAGTTATGACTGGAACTGTCCTGGCCTGAGTATTGTCCTAGACCCAGAGAGAGAGAGAGAGAGAGAGAGAGAGAATGACAGGGAGAGGAGAAATTGTGCTGCAGACAGCCCAGCACACGATCCCTGCAGGCAGATGCTAATGAGGACGCAGTGCTGGCGAAGGAAGCCTGCTAATCCAGGGAACCCACCTTTCCCGCAAGTGCAGGGATGGCCGAGTCACTGCCGATTATGCTTCCTTAAACTGCAGACCTTTTCCCACGTGCTCAGAGGTGGCCTGGGCCTGGGGAGATCCCCCAGGAGGTTGCAGGCTACAGAATAAGAGATTCAGATTGGGGGGAAGGTGTTCCCGTGTGGCTTTGCAGTTGAAAGTCTGCGTCTCCTGTCCCTGGCCGGTCAGTTGCTAGCACGGGACCGTGGAGCATCACCTCCAAATTGTCTATCAGCAAAGCTGTCTACTCTGACCAGAGGGAAATAAGCGTGGAAACCCCTGGTGCCTGTGCATGCCAAAAGCAACCTTAGTCAGTGAAAGAGCTCAGTAGATGGCGGGGTCCTGCGTGCCGACCTTTCTCCTGCTCATAGGAGAATCATGCGCTGCTATTTCTGTGGCTTCTGCCAGTTGGCCCCTACCCACCTTTTCTGTTCATACTAAAGCGGCCAGGAACTGAGCGAAAGAGGAAGCCTCCTCGGCTGCACTCTGGGCTGCGCTGCCAGGAGTGCGTCTGTAGTAGGTCCAGCCGCAAAAACAAAACAGGGCAGAGCCGGGGGAGGCCCGGCCAGAGCAGCTGAGCGTGGAAACAAAGAAGCCCGCCAGCAGCAGCAGCAGCAGCAGCCTGTGGAATGTCAGGCTGGAAAGAAACTTCGAGAGTGGCTGCTTTCTCTCCAAGACGGGGAAACTGAGGCCAGAGAGAATGTAGCATATCTGGGCAATGGCTGAGCCGGGTCTGCTGAGGACCTGTCCATACCACTGTTGGATTTTTCGTAGCTCTGGAGGTGATGATGTAGCCCTGGACAACTTAGCCTCCCTGGCCTCAGTGATCTCATCTGTAAAATGGGGGTGAGAATAGTACCTCCCTCCCTCTAAGGGTTGTGAGAGTTAAATGAGAAAGTGTAAGCAAAAGCTCTTGGCACTGTGCCTGGCCCTTAGGAAGTGCTCAGTACGCGTTGGCTGGTCTCATATGAACGGGGACTTGACATGCCAGCAAAGCAGGAGAGATGGGGAATTGTTCCTACATATCTGATCTGTTAGGGAAATGTTTTTTAATTTGAATGCTTTTCCCAAGGAGAGGTAAGCACACTTGATTAAGATCAGGCTGATTATATGATTTTGTTCAGTGTTGATGTTATTGGAATGTTTAATCAAACAGCAGACTCCCCTTTCCAGGAAGAGCCCGACTGGAATAACGAGGAAGCGGGTAATGTGAGCCCTGGAATTGTTGCTGGTCAGACTTCCTGAATCCATGTTTATCCCCTTTGTGAAAGCGAATTCTGAACCTTCCTGACTGAGAGTTTAGAATATTCAACTTCGAAGTTATATTCTGATGGAAAAACACCTCCTAAAAGCTGAAGAACTGTTTTAGGGGATACAAGAAGGGAGGAGGTGGTGAATAATACTACATTTGCGGAAAAGACTAATGATAGATGATTTTGCCTCCTTAGGCCCAGGTATATGGAAGGAGTTAGGAACCAGCTTGTAACAACACTTACTCCCAAAGTGCTTTACATCAAGTTCTGACACCAGCTGGTTGGAAATCATTTAAAGATAACAATACAAGAACAGTGACCATTTACTGAGCCTTCACAGGGTGTCAGCTATTACACAAATCACACTATATTTGTAATCCCACTTAATTTCCACAACAACCGCATGAAATATTTCCCTCTTTGGTGATGAGCAGAGTGAGGCTTAGAGAAGTTAAATAACTTGCCCAAGATCATTCAGCTAGTAAATGCTCCTATGCTCTAAGCCAGCATGCCTTGCCCTGCTTTCCTCTTAAAGATAGCCTTTATTCTAACCTGAATCTCTATGAGTCGCTGTCTTTTCCTCTGTAAATTAAGGGCTGCACTACATTCTTTTTTTTTTTTTTGTGATATGCGGGCCTCTCACCATCGTGGCCTCTCCCGTTGCGGAGCACAGGTTCCGGACGCACAGGCTCAGCGGCCATGGCTCACGGGCCCAGCCGCTCCGCGGCACGTGGGATCTTCCCGGACCGGGGCACGAACCCGTGTCCCCTGCATCGGCAGGCGGATTCTCAACCACTGCGCCACCAGGGAAGCCCCTGCACTACATTCTTGCCAAATCTACTTCTTTCAAAATTCTAAGTGTCTCCAGGAAGAGGCACAGTTTATAATAAGGAATCTTACTTTCCAAATAAATTGTACCCTATTAAAATTAAGGGACCAGTTGCCTTTTTTTGGTATGTATAATATGTATCATTCAAGTTAGAGAATTCAGGAAGGGATTAAAAACTGGGAAAGAAATTTCATGTGGTATTTTGATACATGTGCAAGCCCAGTGGCTCTTGGGAAAAATTAGCATTTTTACCGAATTATGCCTGCTTAGTTGATACTGACTAAACAGTATTAATACACAGGTGTATCTCCTTTTGCTCTCAAAGGCAAATTTTAAACTTTATTTGTGCTGGCCTTTATTTCTAAGAAAGATTGTGTATTTATGCATATAATTTATATCCTCAAGTTAAGCTATCTGGATAGCTCAGCATTATTACTATACTAAGTGAAATTTCTCTAAAAAACTTTTTTTATATTCTAATGGAATTATGCTTCTAAGTTCTCAATATTTATCAGTATCTTTGAAATTTTGTTAGTTAGCCTCATCTAGAATAATATGTGCTAATAATCACTACCTGTATGGTCTTGGACAAGTTTCTTAAGCTCTCTGAGCTTTAGTTGCTTTAGCCACAAAATGGGAGTTTTTATGGAATCATCGTATTATTATAATGGATTGTTGAGAGCATTAAATGAGTTAATGTCATAAAGTGCTTCAGATTGTGCCTGGCACACAGTGCTATATGTGTGTTTACTAATATTATTAATCACTGATGATTTCCAAACAGAAATTTGCTAATAATTTTATCCATTAAGTTTTTTTAATAGAAATTATTTATTTATTTATTTTTGGCTGTGTTGGGTCTTCGTTGCTGCGCGCGGGCTTTCTCTAGTTGCAACAAGTGACGGCTACTCTTCGTTGCGGTGCATGGGCTTCTTACTGCAGTGGCTTCTCTTGTTGCAGAGCACGGGCTCTAGGCGCATGGGCTTCAGTAGTTGTGGCTCTAGGGCTCTAGAGCGCGGACTCAGTAGCTGTGGCTCGTGGACTTAGTTGCTCTGCGGCATGTGGGATCTTCCTGGAGCAGGGCTGGAACCCGTGTCTCCTGCATTGGCAGGTGGATTGTTAACCACTGCGCCACCAGGGAAGTCCCAAGCCTTCCAATTTATTCTACTTTTAATTGGTGTTCAGCACTATGAAGTTTGCTCTTTTCATTTCTCACTGGTGTCTATAAATTGCATTTACATAGAAAGAAACTCTTAAGAAACTTTCATATTCTCTTACTTCATCCTCTCTTTAGTAAGTGGTGACTTACTGTTTATTTTTTCCTTCGAATTTTATCTAGTGCAGCTTTTGACTTTAAGCTGTGATAAATAATGCATCAAATTACACTCACTGAATTGATTTACTCTGAACTGCAGATGATTTTAGGTAGAATTTGCCCTCAATTTTTTTCTTGGTGTCCAAGTTTCAGAGAAACATGTTTTCAGTCCTGTCATGAAAAATAGTGGGTTTTAAAATGACATCATGAGATACATATTTCTCAGATACAAAAGTTTGTTGTTATGTTCTTTTGGCCAGAAAAGATTCCTCTTCCTGGGAAACGTAGCCACAGAATGCTGGATTTGAGTTTTATTAATATCCTTGTAGATTGAAAACAAAATGTTTTCCCTCCCCATTTCTGTTCTTTTCCATTTGGCAAAGCCGGTGATTTGCCACATGAGCCAATGTGTATCTCATTTGCTTATTTTCTTGTGCACCAGCAGCCCTGGTGATGTCATCTGGAATGTGTACAATCCCTAGGAATAAATAACATGCTGGAAACACTTTGCTTTGAGGCAACAAGAGCATTCCTGCACCTTACAGTACACTCTAGATATCTCAACCCAATTTCCTTGTTAAAAAATAATATCAAGGCCGGCCTCCTTTCCCATATTGCTTGGTTCAAATAATAATAATCACAACAATGATATGAAAAGATTTTATAACTATAAATTATAGTTTGAGAGCCACATTTTAAAAATTATCTTAAAATTTGATCTGATGATATCAAATATCTATGCCATGACAATGTCTTAAAAAAAACCAAATTGCTAGTTAAAAGATCAGACTACTTAAACTTGGCTTACATAAATATCTTTGTTGCTGTATTATAACCATTCTTAAAAATGGTTCATTGACTAAAAGAAGTGCAGTTTTAAGAGTTACAATGCTGAGTGGAATTTAAACCGGACAGTTCTCAAACTGTTTTCCAGCTGACAGTTCAATTAAGGTTCAAGATTCTCTAGCATCCTTAGTCCCTGTTTCCTCCTCCTGATGGGGAGATTCTTTGGATTCATCATTTTTGCAGGAAATTACTGAGAAATACATTGGCTAAAAGACAACACAGAGGTGTTTGGGGAAGGAGGTAGAAATCCAACCAGGGCACACCATTGAATTCAAGAGAAATGTCCAGACAAAGCTTATCAATTTGCCAACCAAGAGCCAGCTGACGGTGGTCACTTTCACTCTCTGCCTTATCTTGAACACACTCTTGCTCTTTGAAGGCACAGTCCACTGAATTCCTCATTTCCTGGTTTATTCATTGCCTTCCTCCTGCGCCCCTTAATAAGTAAGCCAGACTCTCTTGAACTACAGGTTAGGTTATGAAATTCTTGTGATTTTTAATGACTTTGAGCTCGTTTAGAAAGTAATGCACGTTTCTAATGGCCCAGAATTATAGAAGGCCAGTTACCTCACTCTATTTATTTGGCAATTTAAGTGATGCCTTTTCTATAAAGAGTTCATTACACAAATGGCCCCTGTGCAATCAATGTTATTTTAGTGGGGAGTTTCAAAGACAGAAGTTTGATGACTTCTTCTAAGGCCAGTTCGATGAAGGCAATGAAAATCTTAATTCTTCTTTTTGAAGTTGGCATTCCAGTGAATCACCATATGGAAGAATATTAAGAAAAATATTTGATACTTAGAATCTGTGAAATTCTTAAAATCTTAAAGAACCATAGATCTTAACTTTTATAATTAAAATAAAGAAACAGTGACGATTCCTTGGAGTTTGATCCCTAGGACCTCTATAGTAAGATACCTGTATGCAACAAAACCTGACATAGATAAGCTTTAAAAAAAAAAAAAAACTTTTGAATTTATTATTCTAACTGCGCCTTCCTTGCATTTGACCCCAAGGCGTTATGTGACTTTTGGATCACATATTAGATTTTAGAGTTTCTTCTTGATCTCTCCCACATACACAGACACAGACACACCCACCTACACACACCCCTTCACAAAGACTACTAGAAATAGCAGCTGTTTTTTCTGAGGTTATTAATGCCCTTTTCCTTAGTGGTTTAGGGGCATAAGATGTTATTTGTGAGTTAGGGAGGCACAGATATTTTATAAAAAGAAACCTTTGAATAAAACTTTGTTTACATCTTTCACTCATTGATTCCTTCACCAATATATAGAGAGAGTGCCTCAGCATGCTAGACATTTTGATCAGATTATCTCACACAATTCTTATAGCAAAGATGACTCAGGGACCCAGGGACCATCATCCCCTTTTAGATGCACTCACCCCAGCTTATCTGATTTCAGAGCCTGAGCTCTTTCTACCAGTAGTGAGCTACCCTCCACGTGCATACTAGCAAGGAGGACTACACACTTGGTATCTTGTTTTATTATACTTCTGAATTGTACTGGCACCCTCCTCCAATCTACACCAAAATATCCAAAGTATTAAACATTTTTTAAAAGAAATATTAACTGCGCACCTTTTAATCTCCTCAACTTTTATTTTTATTCTTGTTGCATAAACTCCAGTATCCCAACTAGATATCTAAGGCTTCTTTAATTTGGACTTTGGTAAAACTGATTGTTGTAATTAATATAGTATCACCATTGCTTTTTCCCCTCAAGTCCCAAGAAAGAAAAACGGCTCTTTTCCTATAGATCAAACAACCCTCAGTGCACCACGAGCTGCCAGTGTTATCTGGTATTTGTTCCCTCTCTTTCCCAGCAAAATAATCTTAGATGCACTGGAGATGTCCAGACAACCTGTTCTAGTAAATACATGGGTAGTAAATAACAATCTATACACACAGATAAAAACAGATGAGTACTCAAGAAAGTTTCCATTCCAAGAATGCTACCTGAAAACACAGTGCACAAGGCCAAAAAAGTGTAGGACAGAATATTCTAGCTTTGCAGAATGGTGAATGAATTGAAGTATGACTTTAAATAGGTTTGTGGGTACTTGTTGACAAATCTTAGTTTGGAAGTGGTTTAAGTCGTGGGAAAGTCCATATCAGGGTTGTTGTAAGGATTATCTCATTTTTTTTTCTCACAATTCAATGAGGTAGTACTATTATCAACCCCTTTTTACTAATGAAGAAACCAAGGCACAGATAAGTAAAGTAATCTTCTGGAGAATTCAACAGCTAAGTAAATAATTGATAGAGCCAGGCGGAACAGGTTGGCTTCAGAGCCATCCTATTTGACTACCTATTTCTTTCTACACCCTTGTCCCACTTATATGGCACATCACTCTGAAAAATTCTTCTGTTTTCTTCACTAAAGAAAATCCAGGCTCTCTTCCCACCAATTCTTACCCACTTTCATTTCCTCCACAATTAGTACAAAAGTGGATCCATACAACAATGACATCACCAACTCACAGAGTAGTTAAGTAGTAAAAAATCATACAAATTCCTCTGGTTTAATTTCATCAGCAAAAACACTAAGCAAGATGAGAGTTGCCCAAATCTTGGAAATTATTATGCCACAAAGTTAGTAGTTACAAGGACAGGCCACTGTTTAAGTATAGCACTTAAAAAGCACTGTATTATCCCACTGTATTCAACTCCAATAGGGCAGAGAACATGTTTTATTTATCTTTGTATGTCCAGGCCTTAGCACAGTGCCTGAGACATAATGGCTGCACAATTAAATAAGTGATGGACTGATTAAAGTAATAGGTCTTGGTTTGGAGTCCTTTCAATTTCCTACTTAATCTTTCATTAATAGATTCTTGGGATTTGATCAATGCAAAGAAGAGTGAGACCATCACCTGGTATTATTCTAAATATTATATTTCTTAAGATGAAAATCTTCGACTTCCCTGGTGGTCCAGTGGCTAAGACTCTGCGCTCCCAATACAAGGGGCCCAGGTTCAATCCCTGGTCAGGGAACTAGATCCCACATGCTGCTACCAAGAGTTCGCATGCCGCAACTAAAGATCCCGCATGCCACAACTAAGACCTGGCGCAGCCAAATAAATAAATATTTTTTAAGAAAAGATGAAACTCTTTTTTTGACAGACTTATTCTTCTACCCACTCAAGCTAGCTAGCTAGATGGGCTATGAACATCCACATTCCCTTCCCCCACACCACTGTGATTTCAGGTAGACCAGAACTCCAGGAAGGACTGTCCTTCTTGGATTAGGATGTCCACTTTACTGCTTCTCCTGTAGACCCCTGCATGCAAATTGGGCCTTTCTCTCCTTCCTCCACCTCCTCTTCTGTATCTTCCTCTTCCCAGCCATTGGGACAAGTTATCTTTTTAATGCAAAGCATAGAAACTTCCTCCAACCCTGTTTTTGATTCCAAACCTTTATATGTAACAGGCCATTTAGAAGCATTGTCACTCCAGGGAGCATCCTGGTTTCACAGTCCATTTCTGCCTCTTAGAGGCCAAACCATGCTAGGTTCACAGGAGACTCAGCCAGAAAACTGGCAAGTCAATTAATCTGTAGTTAACCACAACAATAAATGAACACAAAGGAAATGCAGATGTAAGTAAGGGATAAACTTTGAGTGGTTCCATCAGTAGTGATTCATGATGTTGAACCCAGTTCCCTCTGTGACCCTGGAGCAGAATTTGGGGATGACTGGTGGGCTTATAAATAAATAAATATTTATTTATTTGGCTGCGCCAGGTCTTAGTTGTGGCATGCGGGATCTTTAGTTGAAGCATGCGAACTCTTGGTAGCAGCATGTGGGATCTAGTTCCCTGACCAGGGATTGAACCTGGGCCCCTTGTGTTGGGAGCGCAGAGTCTTAGCCACTGGACCACCGGGGAAGTCCAAGATTTTCATCTTAAGAAATATAATATTTCTTGAGTTCTGTGGTCATGGCTGTGAAGATTGGTCCAATGGATGTTAATCTGGCTGATACAGATTTTAATAAACATATATGGTTGAAAGTGGCATTATGTTCATTTAGAGAACAGTGGTAGTTAGGAGAGTGGCTTAAATATTTAAAAGCCCAAGACTGGGAATTCCCTAGAGGTCCAGTGGTTAGGACTCCGCGCTTTCACTGCTGAGGGCACAGGTTCAATCCCAGGTCGGGGAACTAGAATCCCGCAAGCCACATGGCACAGCCAAAAAAAAAACAAACACAAAATTAAAAAGCCCAAGACGGCAAAAAAGTTCCTGGCTTCTCCCAGTTTCAGCTGAAGAATCAGAGAAGCAGCGTAAAGAGAGGAAAGAGGGCAGGGCCGCTAGGTTGGGTTCCAGCCTAAGCCCTGCTTTCCTTGGCTATATAATGCAGGAAGCCACTTCTCTGATACCCGTTGGTCTCTTGTTGCCTCACCCATGGTATGGGCGATCATATCTCTGGAGTATTCCTTGAGAGCGTGAATTTAAAGAGCCCAACCCCACTCCTGACTCAGAGGCTACCCTCCAGAAGCATCAGACCCTCTTCTGTATGGCTCACCCGTTCCCTCCAGCTTCTTTGCCTCGTCCCTCAGCTGACTTTTGTCCCCTCCTGCCCACTCGGTCCATTCAGCAATTCCGATTTTTACGAGAATGTGCCTCCTTGTGTCCTGGTTGCTGAGTGTGGAGTGAAGTGCCCCGCCTCTGCACCGCTGCTCACACTGATGTTCTTGGCTGGACGACAGAGGCTGCTGGCAGGAGCCTGAGAGGGAACGCACCGTGGTAGCAGCATGAAAGAATTTGGCAAGGAGGTACTCGCCACATGATCGTGATTCATACTGTACTCTCAAAGTGTGGCAAGAGGGCTAGGAAAGGCTTTTAATGCCAGCACACAGAGAGCAGAGACACTCATTTTCAAACATCACATTCTTTTTATAGTACAGGCATGCCTCATAGGGAAAATATTGAACTTGGCCTGCCAGCACCACGAGAGTCGTCCCAACTGTGATTTTATTGCTTGAGTCACTCCCTGAATCAGATACTGGCTGCATGGAGGAAGTCTTCTATTAGGGATGCTTTGAAATTGTGTTTTTAATTAATTAACACCAACTCTGGGCTGGTTTTTAATTTACTTCTAGCTGACTCTTTTTTTTTTTTTTTTCTTTTCTTGCCTGCAACTTTTTTAGACATTTCCTCACCGTCTCTGCCGGATCATTTCTAAGTATCTTGGTGAAAGAGTCATCTGTGTTGGCTGAACAATGGGAGGGAACGCTTCAAAGTAGAGTTCACCATCTCTGAATGAATCTGATACATGGGAACAGCATAGTTGGGAAAAGTGTCTCTAAAAAGTCTGGCATAATGCTTTTTGATCCCTTCAGCCGCCCTCCATTCATTCATCCTGTTGTTAAGACTTAAAACTAGAGCTGGCCAGCTGTTGGGGAAAGTCCTCAGTTTTATTTCAACCAAATGCTGCTGCCTCCTGGGGCTGGAAGGGGGCTGACTCCGAGCACAATTATAAATGTGTAGCTTTTTCAGGCAGCGGAAACCTACAAAATGGCCTTGATTCACAGGGCCCCTTTGCCTCAAAGGCTTTCTGCTTCCCGTGGGCCATAAATCTGTATCTGCATCAAAAAGTGTAAAGGCTGCAGTGTATGGAAGTTCCTCTTCCTCTGTGAGTGTGTCTATGACAGATTTATACTGATGGCTACCCCGCTCCAGTCACAGATTCCTATTATAGTCATGACCCACTAACTCAGCCCCCATTTCCTGGAGACAGGGAGACAGGGTCCTGCGTGAAGGAAGGAGGGCTGAAATTACAGCTCCACTCTCTAATTTCTGTTAGTACAGGAGGACGTTTAAGGGCCGCATTCTGTTCACAGCCCCATCTACTATCTCCTCCCGCCGGTGCGGTTACAGCCTGAGATCCCAGGCGTTTACTGTCACGACAAGATCTGCCAGGACAGGGCACTCCAGAAACCCAGCGTTGCCTGAGGACAGGCCAGACATACCTTTGCAAAGAAGAACTAACCTCTTTTGTTATTGCTTTTTATATCTTCAGCGTGATGTCATTTTCTTCCGGAGAACACAAGTGTAAAACGTGAAAGAAAAAAAAAGGGGGGGGGGGCGAGCATTGAGTCCACTTAGAGGTTTTTTATATTAGTATTTGTAAATGGATGCAGAACAGGAGTTCCTTCTGCAGCCACCTCCTTGTTTGAGCTGTTCGTCCTTAGCAAACACTGTAGATCTCAGAGCGATGGCTGCTTAGGACCAGCTTCTGTTCCGCCTGCACCTTTGTGGTATACAGCTGGCCTGACAGTCCCTGCTGTCAAAGAGCTAAATCAGAGCTGTAATTCCAAGTGTTAAGCAACTAAGCAGCAGAGAGTTTAATTGGTCTGATTTTGGGGGGACTGGGATCAAAAGGGAAAGATATGAGAACAGTTTGAGTCTTCTAAGGGAGAAGTCTAAAAAGCAAGACTGATGTCTGACTTTCTGGCTCCATGTAGAGTCTGGTCTGTGTAGAATAGCTGTTCTTCAGCATTGTGTTATCATTGTTTTTGCTCACAGTACCCAAATATATCACTAGCTGAAGTAGAAAGTTGCTATGGAAATTTTTAAATTCACTTTTTAAAAAAATTGTGGTACTAGAAAGAAATGATATAGAAAAGTATAAAGTTACATAGCTAACAATTGTCATGTTTTTTGAATTTCCATTTCTTATTCATTTTTCTTCTCTTCCTTTGGCCAGCTTAACATGAGCATGGTTATGTACCCCTGGTGTTTGTATTGTATCCACCACATTTTTTTTTTTAACATACTGAAGATTCTGGTTTAAATAGAAAGTCAGATTGTCGTTTGAAAACTGAGTTTTAAAACTCCACCATCTGCTAGATTTGTGAAAGAGGATCTGGTAAATGAAAATTGTGTGTGTATGTGTGTGGTTTATTTTATGGGCACTGCATATTTCTTTCATGATCTATTTTCCAAGCTCATTCTTATCTTTTAGAAGATGTTTCCAGGATTTATGCATTTGGCAAGATTTCAGAGAAATCTACAGTGGTGGAGAGGTACACTCTATTTATAGGGAATCCTGAATCAGGGTCGTTGAGAGCATTTATTTGGTTCTGTGCTTAAATTTATTTCTGCTTTATATATTTCTTTCAAATGGATCTTATTTTTTATTACATTGGCAAAACGACGCATTTTATTCATAAGAACTCTAACGATAAAGCTTTTTCAGTCCAGACATAGAAGGAAATTTGCAAAATGCATCAGAAAGGTGTGCCAGTTGTTTTTCAAGCCGTCATGTATGTTGAGAAAGTATTGTATTCATTAGTGCTTGCCCAACTATATATCTAATGATGCACAAGTAAAATTGACCTCTCCCCTTTGGTGCACAGAGGTATAAACTTTGAGAGTACACCCTAAGGTAGAGACTTATTGGAGTAACTCTTAGGAAGGACGAGGTTGGTCATAAACAGTGATGCAATAACCTCACAATTATGTATGCTCAATTATTTGTGAGGGAAGTCAGGGAAAAGTGTTATATATGGTTACATGGGCAAACAGAACTGAGCATGGAAAAGCACAATCCAAAGGCTTGAATTTGTTGTGTATACCCCCAATAGCACCCTAATACAGGCTTTATAATGCAAACCCACTGGTACCAGTAAAATGGCATTTAAAACAAATAATTAAATGAACAACATTTGCAAAGCAATAAAGGCTTTGCAACCATTTTACTACAGTTTTGAAAAATGTTAGTGAATCGCTCTCTAAAGATGCAAACAGATAATATTTTATTATATTTCAGCCCAGGAGAAAGGGGAGGAAAACCTTCCACTAGAATTACATGATTATTACTTTGCTCCTCCCTCAACCCTGCAAACTGTTAAAATGGAGCATAAAATAAGTCTACAACAAGATTTATGAGGGAAGGTATTACACTTAGGGGCACATTGTGCAGAAAAGTCATTAAAATTGTTTGGGTCTGAAGAAGCATGGGGGTGGGGCACTTCTTTAAAAATGAGAAATTCAGATGTACCAAACGCCTTTCTGACGGACGTCTACCTCAGGTTGAAGGTTTAAAATACTCCTGTACCAAAGGTTCAGATCCATCTTCTATTAGGCCAGCTTCTTTGCACCAAACGAAACTGAAAGATTCTGTTTTCTCTGTTTTAGGAAAACATGCTAAAAGAAGTGTAGTTGGCTTCGCATTTCTTCTGCCGGCTCTGGTATAACCAAGCTATTAAATGGTAGCAACGATATAAAGCTGTGATTTTTGCCATCCTTTAGTTAGTTAGGGGGCTTCAGTAAAATTTTGCTGCTGTGTACAGAATAAATGAGAATTACTGATGTCCACGGTGCTTGTGCCTTAACATCCCTTCTTCATCCTATTTAGTCAGCCTGGCAGATTTTCTTTCTGGTTGGTTGTCTGCATGTTTTGATAACGGTGATAGCTCAGCATATCCTTTATGTTTTGTTCTGGTCTGAGTTTGGTTGATATCCTCGATTCAGTGTTGTACGCTCTCCTCTTTCCTTGCCTGATGCTTTTATGTTATGCTAAATCTCAGTGGATTCTGTCAGTAAATTTGAAGGGAGTGAGGGAATGTGTGTGTTTTCTTATCTGTAAAGTTTTAACTTTGACTTACTGTTTAACCAGGAAACGCAGTAGGACAAAGGAGATCTAACGAAAACACTATTCCTGTTGAGAAGCTTCAAGGTTATGCAGTCTTGTAAAATGGTGGTTTGGGTTGAAGTTCTGTAGTTCATCTTTATCAGAGTGATAGTTTGAGGGTTTTTTTTTTTTAAAGGAGTATTTCAAGGAGGTCTTTGAAAAACATTTTCTTCAAATGTTCATTGCATCTAAGATCCCATTTTTGTCCCTTTATTTGCTCCAGAATACCGCCAGACTGCCAACAAAGGAAGGCCTGTGCTCCCAGGAATTTTCTGCATTCCTCTCTGGAGTAGGCATTTTTCTCAGCTACAAAGGCCCTTTGGCGAATTCCCTCTAATCATTGGATTTACCCTGGGCTCTGATAGGTGCCATTCATGGACTTGGGTCTGCTGTTTGATGGAGCTGAGGCATTAATGGGATCTTTTCATGATAAAAAAAAAACTGGGTAGCATTTCCAGAGGGGTCACAAAGCCGTTGTTGGAGGTGTACTGCTTTCTTTCTCTTTCTCTTTCTGTGTTTTTCCTCCTTCCTCTTAGTCTTTTCCTCTCCTTTCTTTTTATGAACGTACATTTCTGTCTGTGTGCAGCGTGGCCATTTCTAGAAGCAGATCTTCTGACCTTCGCTGCTGCTCACAAGTCAGTGGCCAACGTCTTTGTTTGACATAAGATGATTCTATAAACTGATCTACAGTAGCCACAAAGCCTGCGGGGAGGTCTGTATTTTCCTAATTGAATAAACATTGGAGGAACACCGCATGAAGAATCTGGTTTCAAGATCTTTCTTACTCCCTGACATTTACGTCCTGAAAATATATCTGGACTTGTGCTGAGTGAGTCTGTGGGAAGCAACACTTAACGTAAGAATCTGACTCCAGGTGGTTGTTTTTTACTTGGTACATCTCTTGCTGAGTTGTCAGTGTCACACTTTATAGGGCAGTTTCTTTTCTACACTAAGAGGAGTGTAGAAAAATTAAAGAAAAAAACATCTTATTTTGAATGGGAATTTTTGTGATGTAACTTGGGACTAAGTTGAGTTTTAGGCATCCTAATAGAGGTGTTCTACTATACTTATTTTCGACGCATTGTCTTATGTTACGTCTTCATACTGGGGCCCAGGAAAAAGGACAAAAAAAAAAAAAAAAAAAACGGTCAGGGAGAGCACGGAGTGAGGAAGTGTACCAAACAGTGTTTTAAAATTCAGACGGGGGCACTTCCCTGGCGGTCCAGTGGTTAGGACTCCATGCTTCCACTGCAGGGACCGTGGGTTCGATCCCTGGTCAGGGAACTAAGATCCTGCATTCCACGTGGCATGGCCAAAAAATTTTAAAATAAATTTTAAAATAAAAAATAAAATTCAAAAGGGATGTTAGGACAAGGGATGGTAGGTAAGGAACAATGCTTGCCACTTCTCCTGGAGAAATAAGAAAGTTAAATGATTGATTCATCCATAGAAAAGGACAGCACAGTGGTTTCAAGTTTCCACAAGCCATTGATGTTAATTCTTTATTTTAATTCTGATGTGACCTGGTTAAGTGTGGGTGTTGCATTATGAGCCTCAGTCCCTACTAGGTAACAAACATGATACCAGGCTGCTTTCTAACTAAGATATGGTCATGCTCTTTAATAGCCCCCCAAAGTCCCTCCCTCAGTAAGTTTTTATTTTATTTATTTATTTATTTATTTATTTTTGCGGTACACGGGCCCCTCACCGCTGTGGCCTCTCCCGTTGCGGAGCACAGGCTCCGGACGCGCAGGCTCAGCGGTCACAGCTCATGGGCCCAGCAGCTCCGCGGCATGTGGGATCCTCCTGGACCAGGGCACGAACCAGTGTCCCCTGCATCGGCAGGCAGACTCCCAACCACTGCGCCACCAGGGAAGCCCCCTCAGTAAGTTTTTAATATACAGGTGCTACAGGTCGAGTGGGGAAAAAGTTTGCCAGCCTGCACAATGGGGTAGAAAATCATTATCTGCGGTAGAGCAGTGTTTTATTCATTTTCTTTCAGGTTTTGTTCTTTGATTAGTGCTGTTTGTTACAGTCAGTTCAGTATAATCTATTGAAATGGTAAACCAGTGTTCAGATCTCTTTTCTATGACTTTCTCAACTCTCCCAAAGTGGAGCTTCCCAGTCTCAACAGAAACCTACAGTGGCTGTTGTTTCCTGCTGAGCCCTGTTAGACCAGTGCCCAAAAGGCTAACTAGGTATCTTTTTAAAAATTTTTTTTCATTAAGAAAGCTTCATCAGTTTTAAAATATCTATGTTATTTAATACTCTGTTGTTTTATACATATGGCTATTGAATTTATTCGACATACTTTAAGGGCATAAATTGCATTTATATCTACCAGGATCCCAGCCATAGCAGCTATATTTTGTGCATCAACTGTGTCAAGCACTTGATTCACATCATCCTTAATCTTCCTAGCAAGCCCTGCAAAACTTGTGTCATGATTACTCCCATTTTACAGGTGAGGAAACTGAGGCTCAGTGAGGTGACAGAATTAGAGGATAACAGAGCCAGATTCCAACTACATCTGGCAAACTGCAGTGGCTGTGTTCTTCCTCATCTGCCCTCTTGTCCATTTATAACTCAAGCTTCCAAACAGATGAAAACCTAACGGTTTGGTCAAACATCTAAATGTTTCCAAATATCCTTATATTTCATAGGCTGTAGTTTATGACACATTGGGGAACAAGTCCTTTTCAAAGTTTATTTATTGTCTATAGTACCTACATTTAGCTCCCCCTCCCCCACCATAATGGCTCACATCTTACTTTCCCCTGCTTCAGAATTCACCCCATTACTTCATTGGCTTTCTTCCTTATCATCACAGGACATGCACGCTTGGGAAAATCTGCCTTATGATGTGATAATCACAAGATATTTTCTGAGTTGCAAAAGGTTTAAGTAGAGGGGGATGAGGGTTTGAATCAAGTTTATCTCTGGATGACAAGAATTCTGGTCTAGGGAATTAAATGGAAGCGTTCTGGCCAAGTTTCTGAATGCTTATGGAAGAAAAGCCTAATTCACTATCTATAGCAAATTCTCTACATTCTAGACATTTTACCACGGTCTGTATACCCTTTAGGATTCTGTAGTTCTGGGGAAGAAAGTGATTATTTCCCAGATCGTGTTATTTTTATGATGAGAATTGAAGACTTTTTATCTCTGGATAGTTTTCATTGTAATTTACAAACACCCCACTGCATCTTAGGAAAGCTGGCATTTCTAGTTCCGTCATGAACGATCACATTTCACCTTCAGCATTTTTGCCATCAAAATAACTCGTTTCCTGACACTTGGGTTTTTCTACCTCTCACAAAGTCAGACATTGAGGCGGCTATGTGGGGACTTCAATATAATGATAAATAAATAACACAATCCAAGGAGAGGGGGAAACCTTTTGTCTCAGTCATCTGGCTATTTTGTGTTTCCAAAAACCCTGACTTACAGGATAATTATTTAGTCATTGTAGATTATTTTGTATATGCAGTTTAGATTATTTTGCTAATTCTTGGTAGCAAATTAGGTCATATTTGCTCTGTTGACAATGAAAATGATTTGTTTGAATTGAGGTCCCTTAGGGTTATTTCAGTCATTGCTACCTCTGAATAAGAGAGAAAGAGCAGTTAAATATCAGTCTCTACATTCTCTAGTACGTCTTTACTGCATTCCAAATTTTATATGGTGAGATTTTGCTGTGAAAGTACTAGATCTTCAGTTGTGAAATGGCTGAGCATTTCCCACACTATGATTCCGAGGGCTTGTTTTTGTGCCCAGGGTAGGCTCAGGCTCTTCTCATCAAGATTCCTTCGCAGGGTGTTATCAAACTAGGTAGAATCTGTTCCTTGTTCAGAGCGTAGCTGAGCGCCAGAGATCAGAGCTTATCAGATGGGAATCTTGCACACAATTCAGGTAGGAACCAGACGCGTGGCATTAACATTTCCACAGCGAGCTCACATCAGCTGCCGGTCAAGGACCACCTGTGTCAAATGAGACTGACCAACTCTGTGAACTGTAATGAATACACAGAGCAGGGCATGGAGACCACAGTCACAAATTTATGGCTTCAAAAATTAGCCCTATTTTTGTAGTAGAAGCTCCACTCATTTCTGAGACTAATTTCAAGCTGCTCACAAATAAAGCTGGATAGATTCAAACTAGCCAGGGCTTTTGAGGGAGATTTTGTGGTGTGCTGGAGCAGGTTATCAAATTTTCAGGAATTTCGTGAGCTGGTTGTTACACATAGTGATTATTAAAAAGTTAAGGTATATACACATATAATTAAATAAATTATGTTAAAAAGAAAGGTAGTACACAAAGCTCATCATTTCCAAATTATTTTTACTAGTTTTTGCTATTATTTATGCTCTTGAGGTTATTTATGTTTATTGCATTCGTCCAGAGAAAATAGTATGTAATGCATGTATCTCTTCCCAACTCTATGTTCAGTGATGACACCTTGGTAGCTTGAAACTGACCGTAGTGGGAACATTTATGCTACAGAAATTGAAAAATGCTACAAATAGGGCTTGACATATTGTTTTGATGATTGCCCAGACTTAAGATTCAGTTACTGAGAACATTTTAACAGTTCAGGTTAATTTTAAGAATGTCTGTGGCCTTTATTGTGAATAGCTAGAAAAAAATTGAGGAAATGTTCTTCAACTCTTCAGAAACTATTATCTAATTCAGCAAAGAAATTACATTATTGATGACTGAGTGAAGTTCTGACTTCATTGTTTCACTTTGTCTTAACTTGTTAATATAAATGAAAATATCATCCTATATTTGTGTTGGAACTGCATTCGTTTGTTAATAGCATGGCTCTTTCTCTGCTAAATTGAATAGGAATCAAGCATTTCTTTGTAGCCCAATTTTGTGACACTGTATTTGGTGATAGAATTATAAAAAATGATTATGAATTTTGCAAGAAATAGCAAGTCAAACTTCAGTTTCAGGTGTTTGGAATTAACAAATAGAGTATTGTAGGTCTTATTAATATTTGAGATTGTTTGCAATACATTTTTTATATCACAAAATTTATAATCAACTTGTGTAAGTGTAGATGTGCACACAGTTTTTTCTCCTGGAGAGCCTGGTGTTAATCATTTACTAGATAATGGAAGACAATAGAAGCCTTATGACCCAAATCCATTAATCCTCCACAAATTTCTCTTGAGTCCTAGTTTTAGGTCCTTGTTATTTCGAGGACACCAGCAGAACTTTTCAAACAGAATGAAAAGTCACACACACACACACACACACACACACACACACACACACACACACACACACACACACACACACACCTGGGGGGAAAAAAGCTATCACCAGTAACCTACTTTGTCTTTGAAAATCTAATCTAAGTACTTACATCTGAAATATACTTAACTATTTCAGAAAACTAAGTGTTTTATGTTAGGCCCATAGAATTGTATTTTAAGAACAGTAAAAATCGATGATGTGTATAAACTTAATTTTTATATTAATTGAATAACTGAAACTTAATTTCAGTTTCTTTTTTGAGAACCAGCTAGGTACCAAACTTTGTCTATGGCTCCACAGAGAGATAAGTTAAGACTCGTCCCTGTTCTCTAGGTCAAGCTCAAATGTTTGTTCACAATATGGATCACCCTGCTTTAAAGATGTTTTTTCCATTCCAAATAAATAGTAAAATTAAAAAGCCAGTCTCAGTGTCTTAAGGAGAATCGGTATGAATTTGTGAAGGCCGATGATAATCTGAATTTGTTTTCCGTAGACTGGTAATACTAAGTCAACACTATTGACCATCTGTTAGGTGCTGCATTCTATACCAGGCACATTCCTCAAAACTAATCTTTTAATGAACTCTGTGATCTAGGTTCTGATATCTCCATTTTATGCCAAAATGAGGCATTTTACACGAAATTTGATGGAGGTGGGATTTGAGTACAGGTCTCTCTGATCCAAAAATTATCTGTCTTTTCTAAAAAGGTTTTTACCCCGAGGCCCTAAAAAAAAAACACAAAACAAACAAAAAATATGTTCTTTCTTATATCATTACTGAACACCCACTGAGCCTGGGGAAGTGCTTTTCAACAAGTGGGAGGATAAAACTAAGTGACTTCTGGATGACCAGATCCGTTTTCTTCAGTAGATAGTACAGCATGAGAAAACAGCTGTCTGGGAATGAGGGAATGGAACAGGCAACAGAGTCTTGTGGTATCTTTTCTACTGAGAGGAAAAATAGCGAACCATATTCTGATCTTGTTGTTCATCTCTGATAACAACCAAGTCTTTGACCCACTGATACCACAGGATATAATTATTCAGCTCACAGTGTGGCCTAAGTCATCGCCCCTTCCTCACTCTCCTTCCTGTCCCATGTAAAATGGCAATGTCCTACTTATCAGTATTAACCCAATATTTTATATCTCAATTGTTTAGAGTAAAATGATCAGATAAACCAGGTAGTGCGATTAGAAAGAAAATAAAGCAAGCTGAGGTGTGATATAAAAGGGAGAGAGAATATGTTATTTATAAATATAAATCCAAGATATTAGTGTATACCTATATTTTTTTAAAGAAACAAACATCAGGACATGAGATGTCACTGGAAATACCATCTCCCTTTAGTTGCTTTATATTTTACTGTATGTTGATCTAGGATTTTTTTTTATTTATGTCTTTTCCACAAAACACACAGTTTGGAATCAGTGGCATTGCTGATGAGAAAGGCCGAAACTTGGGACACTTCACTAAAGAAATGCCTGGAAAATCATGCCATGAAGTTAAATGCATAAATAGTCAATGTACCCTAAGAAATGAAGGGAAATGTACGATTGTTGGTCTTTTAAAATTATGATTGTTAATAGGTTTAAGTCATCAGCTTGAGGCAATAGGAAACTTTGGAGAAATGCTGAAACACACAGGAAAGTGATGGGGGGAGGGCTACCTTCTGGGGAAAGCTGGAAAGACTGTGGTCACAAGACCAGACTGAGATTTGGTGGCGGGGAGCGGGTTGGAGCAGAGCAAGGATCCCCGTTTAATGGGAGTCCCTGTAAAAAAGAGCGAGTATAACAGGTTCGAAGTGTCACAGTGAATATTTATTTAGGTCAAATGTTAGCAAAATGTTTCTGACAGCCCTGTCAAACACTGCATCGGTGGGCCTAGAGAGGCTGTTTGTGTTCTGAGGGCAGGGCTCCTTCATCTTGAAAAGGAATACGGATTAAATGACAGAATGTCTGAACCCAAAGTTATGCCACGTCCTGTGGCTTCTGGATTGGTGAGGTGTGGCTTCTGTGGATAATTAGCAGAAAACAGATAACGTTCATTTCAGTTTCTGGAATGAAACAAGACTCACACTGACAAATTTACATTCCTGATAACTGCCTAGAGCACCTTGATTTCCCAGTGGAAATAAAGGGGAAATGTTTCATTTGAGGGAGGTGGTGTTAGACCTGCCAGTAATAGTAAATAACAAAACCAAGCATATCCCATTGTGATTATCATGAATAGTAATTATAATATCTTGAATGTGTTGGGTAACTTGGCAAAGCACCACTTAATCCAACAGATAAATCATTAGTTTCATTTTGCAGGGAACCCTGGGAGGTTTGGGAGATTTGTCCAAGGTCATTGTCTAGGACTAGAATCTGGATTTACTGCTTCCGCCCATTACTGTCCTTTGGCTGAGTGATCAAAGCATTGCAGTCACTATATCTGCTTCTAGATTATAAACTCATCTAATAAATGGAAGTTGTAGAGCAATTCATTTTAACACTGCTTCTAATATCAAGCACAGTACAATTATCAGGTAATCTCTTTCAAATAATTGTGGTTTATCCTATTTTTCCACAGTAGAAAGCATCCCAAATTAAGATGACAGTGCAGGCCACCCCTGACCCTCAATTTCTTAGCAATTGTTCCTTAACTAAATTTTGTTGCAGCCTTATAGGTAAAGTATTGCCATTTTATAAATGAATAAAGCAGGGTGCACAGAGAATGATTCCTGTATGCTCAATTGGTTGGTCTGATGATTCTGAATGATATTGTTTACTAATCGATTCAAACAATTATTTGGCTATATGGGGGATTACAGTGCCTGCTAATTTGACTACTCTTAAGCATCTTGTATATGTATAGCTTTATACCAAGTCATCTTCTGTTTATGTGAATTGTGGAGTGAAACAGCATTTTTTTTTTTAATTTAAAACTTGCAGATAAATAGAAAATCATTTACATCAGGTTCTGAAGTGCACGTCCTAATTTTTTTTTTTTTTTTTTTAGAGGTTTGGCTTTCTGATTATTTTGGGAGGTGCTAACAAATTGACTTTATCAGTTAAATACATATATGTGTATAGAGGACTGGGGAATAAGGATAAATACTAAAAATTATACATTTATTATTATGTGTAATTAGTGATGTTAACATATTCAGTTAAACCAAAGGAAATTGCTGTTTTTGCAAGACATAAACGATTGTATACTTTCTATTTCTTATGCTTCAGCCTGCTGATTTTGTTTAAGTCTTTATCAAGCTTCTTCCATGTCATTTCACCAGCTTTTGAAACTAACTCCTTTTCCAGAGGAAAAAAAAGAAAAAAAACTACCATTATTCTATTACTTTGCTTGTTCATTATTACTGTCTTCTAGGTTGGGGAATAGAAAGAAAAACTAACAAAAAGGTAAATAAAATACTCCATGTCAAAACCTGTCCTGTGCATGGGCACCGCCTTTATCACACGGGCAGATAAGCCCTCGACTGCATTTGATCTGAGAAAGAGCCACACAAAGCCAATAATATGCATGTAAAGGCTTGTCTCTGTATATGCCCACTATTTTTTGCATGTTTCTTCTTACATAAGGAAAATTTTTCTTTAAAAATGTATTTTGAACACATTTTTTTGATTATGAAAGTAATACATTTTCTTTAGAAATTTTGGACAATTGATAAAAGTACAAGAAATCAAATAGAATTGTTCCCTTAATCTTACTATCCAGAGGGAGTCAGCATTAATATTTTGGTATAATTCTTTCAGAGACAAAGGAAATAACTTTTTTTAAGAAAACTGAATATAATATGGAGCCTATCTTACTTAGAAAATTTGGATTATACTTTACATATAATTGGTATTTGGCTTTTTACACTTCACAGGATATTGTGAGCATTTCCCACATCGTGAAATATTCTTCTGAGTAACCAGAGTAGATCAGCAATAGTTCACTTAAAACAGTGAACAAGCTGCATTAAAAACCAGCCAGAGCCTTACCAAAGAGCTGATGCTATGAATACCAATCATAGCTTAGTTGCTGTTCCATATGTTAATTTAATTTGACAGAGTAAGAGTCTTTGAAGTCCTAATTCTCTTTTGCACCCAATAAACCAGTTTTTATAGTGCCTGAACTTTTAGACATCAGCCTGCAGCTAAACTCATGTCGGGAAGTTGCCTTGAGGTCACGTGTAACAATGGATGGAGGGGGAGTTCCTCTGGAAGTCTTGTGAGAGAGGTGAGGCAGACTAGGAGGGATTACTCTGGGCGGGGGAGGGGGGTCATTGCCTCTGGCGAGAGCATCTTATAGGCATACAGATTTGTTGCCATCTTATGTGAGCCCTTGAAGGGTGATTCCTACAGAAGTGGGTCCTCAGTAGCCCAGCAACGTTCATTAGTAAGTATTTATGTACATCTTTGTGTTTATTTGTGGGCTGTGTGGCTTTAGAAGGGAAAAGCGAAGCAGAAGTTTCATTGGTGTGTGGTTTTGGCTTCCCATGCTTGAGCGAGAAGAAAATTCTAGAGTCTTCCCCACCATCAACACTTAGAATTCAAATTGTCACAGAATGTTTGGAGGGATGTTTTTGTTTGAGTGGTGACTAGAGTTGGTGGAACTGATTAGAGAGGTGGAGGAGAAAAGGGCATTAAAGAAGAGGATGAAAATGAAAGAGCTTAAGAATAAATGATGCTGAACATTAAGTCCTATGGGGAAAGGATTTTGAGTTTCCTTTTATTATTCTTTGTTTAGATTTTAAGTTCTCTGAGGGCAAAAGAGCATGTTTATAAGGTTTTATATGCTTAGGAGTTGACTGATAGAGTCTTAATAGTCATTCCAGAGGCTCAACATTAAATATAGTGTTGTAATTGCTACAAACATTAAAGATCGATACCTTTTCAAATCAGGCTTCACTCACAATTACTGCTTATCTACAACGTGCCGCACCCATGCTAGCAACTTGTTCCAGTGGTGAATGGGCAGTCCCTGAGGCTTAAGACGATGGAAATCCAGCATGTGAACTGTGCACTTCAATTAAAAGGGGTCAGTCCTCTGGTGGAGTCTTGTGCTGAGTGTTCTGGGCCTCCCAGCATTTGTGTGAAGTTAGATCACTCAACGATGAACGAGCATGAGGGAAAATGATGGAGAGATTCAAATAGGAGTCTGTGCTCCTCTTTGGAAGCACCTGGAAGGCCTTTTCTTTGGGGAGTTTGTTAATGACAGCAATATGGGAATAGGGAGAAGAAAGATACAGTGGCCCCTGAGGAGACACACAAGCCAACGTTTAGGGAAATTGGTCATTAACAGGAAATTATTGGACAAATGCTTAATTTTTCCAGTAAGGATGTTTCTAGGTAACATTCCTGTTGTGGCTGAGTGGTTCTGGGATGTGGTAGACATGGGATTAGGCAGCTGCACTGAAGAGTCATGATGTCATTGGGTTTCTGACAGAATTTCCAGTCCTCCTCCTGCTCCTGGGTGGTATCGACTACCACTGTGACTAAAGTTCCATTTTGGCAGTCCCTTTCAGCTCCTAACACTGCTTCCTAGTCTTTACAAATGTAGCTTGACTGCCTCTTGACACTAAGTTACTCAATTTTTACTCCTTTAAATGAAGTTGACACCATACCTGTCTTAAACCCATCTGTGCTGATATAACACAATACCACAGACTGGGTCGCTTATAAACATCAGACATTTGTTTTTCACACTTCTGGAGGTTAGAAGTCTCAGATCACGGTGCCAGCATGGTCAGGTGAGGGCCCTCTTCCAGACCGCAGACTTCTCGCTGTGTCTTCACATGGTGGAAGTGGCAAGCCAACTCTGGGGCCTCTTTCATAAAAGCACCAATCCCATTCATGAGGGCTCTGCCTCATGACCTAGGCACCTCACAAAGGCCTCCCTCCTAATACCATTACTCTGGGGGTTAGGGTTTCAATATATGTATTTGGGGTCGGAGGACACATTCAGACCATAGCAATGTCTATAGAGTCTTGCAATTAAGCATTTAGAAGAAACTGCATTCTCTCCCTGTGGAGGAAGAAGGTCACATTAGACAATCAAGTGGACCAAGAATTTGCCTAAGACTTGGTGTAAATACATATGTGGGAGCTTACCTGACTGTAATGGTGAGTTATGGTACAGTATAAAGGGCACTCTGGATTGCCCATGCCTGACTTTGCTACAGCCGTTACATACAAACGGCAGCCTGTATATGACATGGACTTCCTCTTCCCCCTCAAGAAGAGGTCCAGGAAACTGTTGGCGTGAGCCGTGAGCTGTTCCCTCCAACCTGGATTATCTCACACACCACTGTAGTTCTATTCTTAAGTCTGTTTGTTCTCTTCTGTATAACTCTTGCTCATACATTCCTGTACTTTTCCTCATCTCATTAAAGTCTTGTTCTCTTGGCTTCTCCATGTTTCCCTTCTCCACATCTCTTCTTCTTTTATGTCCGTTGTCTTTCTCTTTATTCTTTCCCTCTTTGCATTCTCACTGTGAGGTGACTGATCCCCATTGTTGCTGGGAAGCGGAGTTAGACGTTCCTCTCTCGGCTCATCCACAGCACCTCCTACAGGTCAGGGTCACTGCATTGCAGCTATTTGATTATGCACCTGTCTCTGCCTTGAAGGGACTTTCATCTTTAACAAGTTACCTGGCATCTAATTGGAACTTAATAAATGCTTCTGCTTAAAAGCATCATAATTTCAGTAAGAAAGTTTATTCTGCTTTCCAGATAGCCAGTTTAAAAAACAGACTTTTGGAACCCAACTCCTGTGTAGGTTGAGGACTTCCTGCAACATAGTCAAACTACACAGCAAAAGGCTTTTTGTTCCAGAACTATAATCTTGATGTACTTTGGCCCCACCTGAATTCCACTGTAATGACCTTTACAACATATATCCTGCTATCATTTTTTAAACTCCTTTATTGGAGTATAATTGCTTTACAATGGTGTGTTAGTTTCTGCTGTATTACAAGGTGAATCAGCTATACATATACTTATATCCCCCTATCCCCTCCCTCTTGCATCTTCCTCCCACCCTCCCTATCCCACCCCTCTAGGTGGTCACAGAGCACCAAGCTGATCTCCCTGTGCTATGCGGCTGCTTTCCACTAGCTATCTATTTTACATTTGGTAGTGTATATATGTCCATGCCACTCTCTCACTTCATCCCAGCTTACCCTTCCCCCTCCCTGTGTCCTCAAGTCCATTCTCTATGTCTGTGTCTTTATTCCTGTCCTACCCTTAGGTTCTTCAGAACCATTCTCTTTTTTTGTAGATTCCATATATATGTGTTAGCCTACGCTATTTGTTTTTCTCTTTCTGACTTACTTCACTCTGTGTGACAGGCTCTAGGTCCATCCACCTCACTACAAATAACTCAATTTTGTTTCTTTTTATGGCTGAGTAATATTCCACTGTATATATGTGCCACATCTTCTTTATCCATTCATCTGTCGATGGACACTTAGGTTTCTTCCATGTCCTGGCTATTGTAAATAGTGCTGCAATAAACATTGTGGTACATGACTCTTTTTGAATTATGGTTTTCTCTGGGTATTTGCCCAGTAGTGGGATTGCTGGGTCGTATGGTAGTTCTATTTTTAGTTTTTTAAGGAACCTCCATAGTGGCTGTATCAATTTACATTCCCACCAACAATGCAAGAGGGTTCCCTTTTCTCCACACCCTCTCCAGCATTTATTGTTTGTAGATTTTTTGATGATGGCCATTCTGACCGGTGTGAGGTGATACCTCATTGTAGTTTTGATTTGCATTTCTCTAATGATTAGTGAAGTTGAGCATCCTTTCGTGTGTTTGCTGGCAATCTGTATATCTTCTTTGGAGAAATGTCTATTTAGGTCTTCTGCCCATTTTTGGATTGGGTTGTTTCTTTTTTTGATATTGAGCTGAGTGAGCTGCTTGTATATTTTGGAGATTAATCCTTTGTCAGTTGCTTCATTTGCAAATACTTTCTCCCATTCTGAGGGTTGTCTTTTGGTCTTGTTTATGGTTTCCTTTGCTGTGCAAAAGGTTTTAAGTTTCATTAGGCCCCGTGTGTTTATTTTTGTTTTTATTTCCATTTCTCTAGGAGGTGAGTCAAAAAGGATCCTGCTGTGATTTATGTCATAGAGTGTTCTGCCTATGTTTTCCTCTAAGAGTTTTCTAGTGTCTGGCCTTACATTTAGGTATTTAATCCATTTTGAGTTTATTTTTGTATACAGTGTTAGGGAGTGTTCTAATTTCATTCTTTTACATGTAGCTGGCCAGTTTTCCCAGCACCACTTATTGAAGAGGCTGTCTTTTCTCCACTGTATATTCTTGCCTCCTTTATCAAAGATAAGGTGACCATACGTGCGTGGGTTTATCTCTGGGCTTTCTATCCTGTGCCATTGATCTATATTTCTGTTTTTATGCCCGTACCATACTGTCTTGATTACTGTAGCTCTGTAGTATAGTCTGAAGTCAGGGAGTCTGGTTCCTCCAGCTCTCTTTTTCTTTCTCAAGATTGCTTTGGCTATTTGGGGTCTTTTGTGTTTCCATACAAATCCTGCTATCATTTTAAAAGGGTTTAGTTCTGAACACATCCACTGGCAGAGGATCTGTTTTGCTTTCTTTTCTAGGAAACTGTTGCGTAGCAAACTCTTAGTCTATCTGACTACTTCTTACTTTTAACTGTTGATTAATTTTTTTAAAAAATAAATAGATTAGTTTTGTTTATATATTATACTCAATAATTACATGTTAGCAATTTAATAATTCTAATAGCAGAGAGTACTTCTAAATCTTCTACTGTTTTTTTGCATGTAAACCCTGTACCTAGGAGCTTCAATACTTTCAAAAGAGCACATCATAGTAATTGTTTTGCCTGGCGCCTGTACAAATTTCTGCTGGGACCTGTCCCATTTAATATAAATTATATTACCTGTGGAATTTAAGAGGATGTAAGGTGTAGTATGCCCTGCAGGCAGGAAATTTAAACTATGGATTGTCTTTTTTTTTTTTTTTTTTTGCGGTATGCAGGCCTCTCACTGTTGTGGCCTCTCCCTTTTTGTGGAGCACAGGCTCCGGACCCGCAGGCTCAGCAGCCATGGCTCACGGGCCCAGCCGCTCCGCGGCATGTGGGATCTTCCTGGACCGGGGCACAAACCCGTGTCCCCTGCATCGGCAGGCGGACTCTCAACCACTGCGCCACCAGGGAAGCCCTGGATTGTCTTTTTTATAAAACTTTGGTTTGTTCCTGTAATACGGGATACTTAGCATCCCTAATTTCTGTTTAATCTTTTTACAGGCATATTTTGAATTTTGCATTCGTGTGGAAGACAAGTTCAAAAATCCTGTTATTCTCTCAGGTTAATCTGAAAATGAAAACAATCTAAAGCTAGTGGTACTGAGGCTGTACCTGACTTGGTGATGTGGGGAAGGAAGAGATGCCATTATCTGAATAAACAGATTCCCCCCCAAAAAAAATGAAAATAGGGGCCTTAGACCTAATTTAACCAAATGATCATGCTTCAAGCCTGATGGCATGCCTCTGTTTTGTTTACAGAGACATGAATTTAGGGGTAGAACATCTGTGGGCAGGAATTATGGAGACATAAACCCCATATTCGTAAATCCTTTGCATGTAATTTTATACCCTGCTTACAGGACCGAGATGTTAGACTCATACCACGTGGCAGGAACACATGCCTGCCCAGATATGCACATGGAGAGCTCTCTCTGGCCTTCCAAATGCATTCACCTCTTCGGAGACTCCCTGACTGGCCTCCCTAGTGCGCTGTGGTCAGCCCCTTGGGCCCATGTGGTCCTAGAATGTGAGATTGCTGCATATGTATTGTCTTGGGTGTTGAATGTGTAGAAGAAACACTTTCACTAGGACAAAAAAAAAAGACCGATGAAAGTTAATAGTACAAAAGATAATACATTGAGAAGATGTAGAGAGGCAGAAAGGAGAGAGAGACAGAGACAAACAGAGAAGGAGGGAGGGAGGGAAGACTAGAGAAGCTAAGAGCAAAGCTCTAAAAGTACTAGGCTCCTATCCCCTCCCCTCTCTGTGCCCCAGATGGCTCTTACATTCGGTCACACTCAGCTCACAGTCTGGCCTTGAGCACTTATCCATGGGACACCATAGCTGAAAAAATTCTCTTTTCCTTCCGCCAGTAGGAGGAAGGGGCTCTGTTCAATCTTTTAATTCAGTCATTGTCTTACCATTCTCATAAGACAGGTCTCCATCACCAGGAACAGAGACTTTCTTCAAATCTTTTTTCTTTTTTCTCCAATAATCCAAGTATTCTCTCTAGAAGTCAGATATTACAGTTATGAACAATAGTTACCACATACACAAGTACTGTGTTAAATCTTTTATCTCTTACTTAGAATCTTGACATCTTAGTCTTCACTCCTGTAAAATAGATACTGTTGTCGCAACTTTATTGATTACTGAATAAGATACGATATAGCTTTAGGCATGAATATAAACACATATAGTTGATAATTCTACATAAAACCTGCTGTTTTCCCTTTGCTCCTGTCTGCATCTTTCTCTGTCCTGCTTCTGTGGGCTCTGATTTTCCATGGATATCTTCAGGTAGGAACTTTGAGTACTGAATCCTGGGCCACTTTTTACAGTTTCCTCCTTTTTTCCTTTTTACAATAGCTCCTTATAAGTTCTCAGAGCACTTTCCAACTTAAACTGAAATGCACACCTCCATTTCTTTTGGTTTCTTACATGCGTCCCCTTTCCTTAAAAAACAACTAAGTACCCTTTGTTCCCTGGGTTGACTGAATTCAGAGGGCCCAAATCCAACTCTTAAGTTTTTGAACTGTATAGACTAAGAAGTAGCAATTACTAGTCACTGAATGTCAATGGTTAAGAGACTTGATTTTCAGCCTTTCATAGACCCCAAACCCCACTTAAGTTTATTCCTTGCAGCATTGGAGTCCCCGCCAGACTCTGCAACAATGGTCAAGATCCTCATGAGTAATAGCATCAAGAAATAAGGGTTCAGAAGTATGACAGACATTTTATCATCCTAAAAACTGATGTATATCTAATAGAAATTCCACTCCTCATTTCAACACAAGACTTTGTATATCCAGATCACTTGGAATACTATGATAACTTAGGCACAATCAAGTTTAGAAGATGCCTCTGTGCTCAAATGTTGGGTCTGGGAAAGAGCTAGCTGGGTTTTGTTGTTAGAAAAACAGATATTCAAAGGTTGGGGTAGCAGACACACTATCTCTGTCACTTCACTTTAAAGTTAGTTTTAGATAAAAAGATAACTTAATAATGGGGCTGGTTGTTGGGAGGGTCAGGCTTCTAAAAACCTTAACACGCTTTCAACTTTCCCCGGAAGCAGGTGATGGGGTAGTTACAGTCCACATCCTCTGCTCAACAGAGCAGCTTCTCTGTTGGCACATTGCTTGGCAGAGCTCCAAGGAAAGCTGTGTGATGACAGCGGGATTAGGATGCAGGAAGCAGGGCTGGGTCAGAGGCTCTAAGTTGCCTATTTCTCCTAGTCCCTTAGTATGGTCAATTCCACTAATGCAGCTCATCCCTAAAGCCAAGCCTGCTAATGAGCACTTGGGCGTTTGAATTCCCATCATATCAAACAATTTCATTTGAGACCCTTTTCCATCTCTGCCATACTTGTAATGATGGGATCCCTTACACTGTAGCTTCCTTGCCTCCCTTGAAGACCAGAGCATCTGTGTAGAAATAATACCATACATGGTGAAGGCTCCATCTTGTTGAATATCCAAGATGTGGAATTCATCACATTGAGCTCTATGTTTATCAATGATTTCATGCTTGAAATTGTTTTATAAGCATGGCCCAATAGGAATGAGGCTCTTATGGTGGCATCTCTATGCTAAATTCTGCTCTTTGTGGATCTGGGTATATTTACACTTACAGATGCTATATTATATAGAGTTTCTAGTGTAAATCAGGGCTTCTGACTGTGATTCCTGACTTAGACGCCATAGCTTTCTTCAAATTTATTATCTATAACTATGTTTTCTTCCCATTAGTTTTTCTGTGTATGTTCTCTTTATAATTCCAAAACACCCAATAACTGCAATCCTTAGCACATTTCCCAGAATGATTCTTAAGATAAATAATAAATGTTTTAAAATCTCTTTAAATTTCTCCATATTATTTTGGAAAATTAAACAATGAAAAGTTTTCTAAATGTTAAAGTGAACTTGATATGTTTTTAATATTTTGTCATTTACTTCTCCAGAGGACACACTACTTTAAAATTTTTCAGCGCTGTGAAAAAGATAAAGAATTATGATTTCCTCTGTTTCAAATGTGGATAAATGAATGAATAAACAAATGGAGGAAAGAGCCTTCTCTGGGTTCAGCCTTCATAGTGGGCTTCAACAACATAAAGAACAAGAGCTTTTAGACATTGCTTCCCACTCTCTAGAACCATGAGGAAGCCAGTCTAATCAGCGTATCTGTAGAGGGACACGGGTGTCCTAGACACATTGGTCCTTTTTATTGTTCTCTTACTCTGAATGATCAGTTTTCTTTAGCAATTCTTCTGCCCCCCTTGTAAGCAATCTCTGGAGTTTACAGGTGATTCACATCAAAGTTAAGGGAACAACTGGAGGTGGTATGGTTGACAGCCAATGCTCAGAATGTGGTTGAAAATGCAGGTTACGATTCTGGAAAGAATCCTGGACTGGAGATTCATTCAGAGACTTAGTGTCGAGTCTTAGCTCTGTCAGTTAGGAACTAGATAAGTTCCTTAGACTCTCTGGGCCACAGCTTTCATAACTCTAAAAATACAAATTGCAATAGGATGATAAAGGCTAATACATAGGGGAATTTGAAAATTAAATGAGGCATTAAATTTTCTAAAATGAGATTACTGTTAAATCCATATAAATATAAGGTAAAAAAAAAAAAACTGCTCTGAGGATTACCAAAGCCCCTAAAGTGGTCATTTAGCACTTACATATTCCTGCTCTGAGGCAGGATCACACTTAAATTCTTCTCTTCAGATAAAAATCTAAATATATTGCTTGAAAATACCTTCAGAGAAGGCGAGGCTGTAGAACTTGGCTCCACAGAAATGGTTACACTAGACATTGAAACAAAAGTGTTTTCAATATTTGCAATCATGATTCTCTTGATTTTTATTTATTTCCCCATCCAACATTTCTTTCCTTCTGCCATTTTGTGCTGCTTTTTTTTTTTTTTTTGGCTGCCTTGGGTCTTTGTTGCCGTGTGCGGGCTTTCTCTAGTTGCAGCGAGTGGGGGCTACTCTTTGTTGCGGTGCAGGGGCTTCTCATTGCGGCGGCTTCTCTTGCTGCAGAGCACAGGCTCTAGGCGCGCGGGCTCAGTAGTTGTGGCCCGCGAACTCTAGAGAGTAGTTTTGGCGCACGGGCTTAGGTGCTTTGCAGCATGTAGGATCTTCCCAGACCAGGGCTCGAACCCGTGTCTCCTGCATTGGCAGGCAGATTCTTAACCACTGCACCACCAGGGAAGCCCTTTTGTGCTGTTTAGTAGCATGCCATTCCGTGGCCGTTATTATTCTCTTCCTTCTCTCTGGTAAATTCCTCCAGCGGTTTCCTTCATTTTAAGCAAACCCCACTTTTCGTCTTCTCCCCAGAGTCGGCCATCTTGACTTCTGCACAGGAAGAAGATTCCACAGTGTTCCTCAGCCACTAACTCCAACACATGTAACATTCTGAGAAGGAAGCTTTCCTTCATGTTGCAGTTGAAGCCCATGTCCTTTTCTTATTTCTTCAGAATAAGTTTCAAAAGAGCTGGCTGCCATCCTTTAGGTCTGCCCTTCCCAGACATTACTTCACAAACATCTCAGTTTTCAGTCTGTTTTGTCAAGCGTGAGTTCTAGAAGTTCCTTTAACCTTTTCTCATCAGGTATATTGTTCAGCCTTTTAATAAGCAGCATGATGTGATTGAAAGAATATGGGCTTTGCAGTTAGACCTGTGTTTGAATCTGCGCCATGGGACTCGGAGTGCCTAACTTCTCCGAACTGCTGTTTCCTCAGCTGTCAGGTGCGGTTAATGGGACCTATGTCACATGGTCCTTGTCGGAATTGATGTAATGTTTCTAGTGTATAATCGATGCTCTGATAAATATTAGTTCCCTCTCCCTGTGACTCTCCTCTACATCAGGTCACTATTTCCTACTAGTTTGGAGCCTAGGATTGATCGGAATTTGAAATAATTCTGCCTACCCATCACCCCCCAAGACATTCTTTTTATTCCCTCCATTATACTGTTTCATCACTAGATCTCCTCTGAGGTATTCATGCTATTTCCATATGCCCTCTGATGCTATGTCCACACGGACAAGCTACTTCCAAGAATCAGCTCTGAAAAGAGAACACCCGGAGGAAACAATATGCAAAAAAGTCACTTAATTGGCTTTGGAGGAGTCCAGGATAGCTTTTTTTTTTTTTTTTTTTAACATCTTTATTGGAATATAATTGCTTTACAATGGTGTGTTAGTTTCTGCTTTATAACAAAGTGAATCAGTTATACATATACATATGTAGCTCTTGACCTCATTTTCACCTCGAAGAGTTGCCCAAGTTACCTCTGTGTGGCTTCTTGGTGGCTCTCTCCTACATAGGACCTGTCAGATGTCCTTCAGATCATTTTCAGAACTGAGTTACTCATTCTTGGGTTTCCACCTGAGATCTAGATGAATCCCAGGATGCATTTTCACTGCTGCTCTGTGTGGCACCTTTGTGCAAATTATAAAAGGCACCCATTCTCAGCAGGTGCACCGCCATGCCTGGGAGGATAGCCTGAGGGTTAAAGGGTGGACTGAACTTTCAGCACCCTTGTACGGATTTAACCTTTCTGTAGAAACCAGAGTGTTGGCTCTGGTGTGGTTTAACGTCAGAGAACAGATGCTGAAGAAGTACTCCCTGTCTTTGTCTCTTTGGTGTCATCCAACGTTAACCTTCCTTTCTCATTCTGTTGGCCTGCTCCTTTTCCTGTATCTGTTACTCCCAATACAATGTGTAATAACATTTCATTCCCTGCTTCAGTTTGCCCCAGTTGCTTCTACTGATTCTAGCTGTTTCTTTACATGCACTTTTGAATACCTGCCTTGGTTTTTATTTTGTGTAGAGTTACTCTGTGTTTAAATGCTAGGCAGTTTGGGATTAAGCCAAATAGATTTTCCTGAAATTTCCAACATTCTATTCAGATTCTTTTGAAAAGCAAATTGGCAAAATCGATATAGTTAATTCCTTTCAGGGTTGTTTCTGCCTCTTCTCCACTCTTCCTCTGGAGATGACTCTAATGAGCATCTAAAATGGCCTAAGCTGGGCTTCCCTGGTGGCGCAGTGGTTGAGAATACGCCTGCCAATGCAGGGGACACGTGTTCGTGCCCCGGTCCGGGAAGATCCCACATGCCGTGGAGCAGCTGGGCCCGTGAGCCATGGCCGCTGAGCCTGTGCGTCCGGAGCCTGTGCTCCACAACGGGAGAGGCCACAACAGTGAGAGGCCCGCATACCACCAAAAAAAAAAAAAAAAAAAAAAAAATTGTTTAAAATGGCCTAAGCTGAGGTAATAGGAGGACAGTGGGGAGGGGTTGCCAAGAGAATTCCATAATCCACACACTGAAAACTTTCACAGGAAGTGGAAGTTCAGTGGTTCTGAGAGGAGTCCTCTGCTCTCTTCCTTAGAAGGAAAGAAGATCCTTTTCCACTAAGCTCACAACTTTGCATAAGTCCCACATAGAACAATAAGGAGGTGCTTTGAACAATTCAATTGTCCAAAGCTTAGTCAAACCAGTTCTGGTGATCAGTGAAGTTAGAAGTCTCAGCCAGCTTGTTCTCATATCCAATAACTGATGGTTCTTCTTAAATTCATCTCGAGAAGGTAGAAGAAAACTTTAATGCAAAAAAAGGGATCAAAATTAAGAAATGAGGAACCAGAGACAAACTTTTCTGACAGCTTGATGTACTGCACTGCAGATAAGTCTTGTGATGGATATGCTTGGGAGTGCCATTATTAAATTTACCTTCCTTCTATTTTTCTTCATCTATTTCTAATGTGACCATTAGGCCAGTGCCTCCCTGGGAACATAATAATAAAACAACTACTGAGTGAAAGAAATAGGAAAACCCAATAAGTATTCATATAACTTCAGCTTGAAGCATTTCTTTCATGCTCTACAAATCACCAGAAGCCATGTGACGGGAACCGTTCCTGATCCATTTTAGGATGTGCAGGGCATCCCAGGAAAGTTTTCCTGTTTATTACTTCTCTGAGTGTGTTAATACGTATATATTTTTACTTGGAGATAGTTAATATCTGGAATAGTTCTTCAGCAGGGAAAATAGTGGTGAAAGATTGGATCTGAGGAGATGCTGCAGAAAGAGAGTTCGTAGGGCTCAGTAGAGACTTGAGGGAAGCGTGCCGGGCAAAGGGGACCATGAATGCAGAGGGGGCTGGTGGAAGATAGATCTGAGGACCTGGGGGCACCAGTGCTTCTGTGGCTGATGGGGAGATAGCCAGAAGCCGGGCCTGGGGAGGGGGTGGAGAGATGATACAGTCTCGTTTTGACATGTTGGTTTTAGATGGCAGTGAAATATCTAGTCTGTGTATTTTGTTGACATTGGGAAATAAGGGACTGAAGAGAAAGTGAAAGGTCAGGGCTAAAGATGGGGATCTGGGGCTCCTCTGAGTACAGGTTCTGATTGAAGCCACATGGGTGCCTCAAGGGAATGAGCAGAGGGGGAGAAGAGCCAGGAGCCTGGGGCTGAGCCTTCGGGGCACTAAGTGATGGTGCCTGGAGGGAGGAGGGGGGAGTTGAAGAAGAAAGAAAAAGTAAGTGGAGGTATTTGAGAGTCCTGTGGCCTCAGTCCCATGCCGCTGAGTCCATGAAGAGGTTGGGAAGCCCATCAAGGTGTGGAAGGCAGCTGGATCCCCAGAACTGGGACGCTGCTAAGAAGTTCGGTAAAGTACAGTGGTGTTTGATGACTCATAAAAGGGACAAACAGGGCTTCCCTGGTGGCGCAGTGGTTGAGATTCCACCTGCCAATGCAGGGGACACGGGTTCGTGCCCCGGTCTGGGAGGATCCCACATGCTGCGGAGTGGCTGGGCCCGTGAGCCATGGCCGCTGAGCCTGTGCGTCCGGAGCCTGCGCTCTGCAACGCGAGAGGCCGCAACAGTGAGAGGCCTGCATACTGCAAAAAAAAAAAAAAAAAAAAAAAAAAGGGACAAACAAAAGCTAGGATTCGAGAAAGAGGCACACTCGGGGCAGAATCTGGGTCTGATCATCTTGAATGAATGAATGAATCAGTCACATAAGCAGATATAGGTAATCATGGGTTTTTTTCCATAAAAAAGAGGATAATAGCATAGTACTAAACTGTGCCTATAAAGTCGCTGACAGGCCTAACACGTACAACAGGCAGAAGGGAGAAGAGGAGTTGAGAAAAGAAAGGAGAAGCATCGCTGAGGAGGAAAGGAGAAGACAGGGGTGATGAGGAAAGATAACCAGGGGTTCCTGGAGTGTGAAGTCGGAGAGGTAAACGACCTCAGTGTACGGGTTTGGCCTTTAATTTGTTTGACTCTCTAGCTGTTTCCCAAACATTCATCTTCTCCTTCGGATGGAACTTTAAGCTTCTTTGCAGAGACAAAAAACCTCTTTTGTATATCTCTTTGGTACCTAATGCGGTTCTACAGCATTTATTCTACACTTAATGACAGATTGAGAGAAAGAGAGACACGTTTTCAGTCATTTCTACAAGTGTATAATTATCCAGAAATTTAGTTGAAGGAAACCGTTTTTTTTTAATTGCAGTATAGTTGATTTACAATGTTGTGTTAGTTTCAGGTGTACTGTAAAGTGATTCAGTTGTATATATGTGTGTGTGTGTGTATTCTTTTTCAGATTCTTTTCCATTACAGTTATTACAAAATATCGAGTATACTGTACTATATAGTGCTATACATTGTTGTTGGTTATCTATTTTATATATGAAACCTCCAGTTTTGATAAATCAAACTGTGGATAAATCTCCACTCAAAGGAAACTTTTAACTTGGGTTTTCGAAATCATTTACCCAACCTCTTCCTCTAAAAGAATGTCTAGATGCATTGCTTGTGACATGTCCTTTAGAGCCAGCTATACAAACATCCTTCCTAATCTTAGCAAAATACAGACACACGGGCCTCAAGGTTTTGAAATATGCTTCTCTCACTTCCCTTACTCTGAGTTTTGTTCCATTTTCATAAGAATACCTGTAAGTATTTGCAGATGAATTAAAGACAGCATTGTTCTGGAGGGAAATCTGATGTCCATGTAATTTTGTGATAGGAGGACTTAAAAAGAGAGCTCAGGCTTATTGATGGTGAGTGTACACATTGGAAACAAAAGCAAAGCTGGTGAGAAAATTTGGTGGAGGTGGTTAATTAATTTTGCACCTGGGAAATGCCTCTATAGTTAGCCTATAAGATCTCCTTTAAAGAATCCCAGACACCTGGAAAAATCAACGTTTTTATTTTCTACCAATTTATGTGCAGCAGTGATCTGAATAAGAAAATGGTTTTGAAAGCATCAAAATGTAATTTTCTTATCATTTAAAAATGTCTGCACACATTTTTCTCAAACTGTTAAGAAGTAAAATTCACCTGTAGGTAGAGATCAAGATGGAAGTGTTGATAAATATCCAGAGGCTGAAGACTCGGGAAATAGCCTTAGGAATGGCATCTGTATGTACCCTTAGTATGTTCTACCACCAGTGTTCCTAGAAGGGCAATGAATAGACTGTTGAAAGGGCACCAATGTTACTTGTTTTATTAAATCTATAAGGGTTGCTGGCATCCATTTCCTGGCAGTCGTTCCTGTTTTTAGGGGTGATGTCAGTGAGGTTGCAGAGCAAGAGATACCAGTGTGTCAACCATAACAAAGTGCCTCTAGATGTAAAAAAAAAAAGTAGAACTACCATATGACCCAGCAGTCCCACTCCTAGGTGTATACCTGAAAGAAACAAAAACACTGATTTGAAAAGATACATGCACCCCAACAGTCACAGCAGCATCATTTACAATTGCCAAAATATGGAAGCAACCCAAGTGTCCATCAACAGATGAATGGATAAAGAAGATGTGGTATATATATACAATGGAATACTATTCAGCCATAAAAAGAATGGAATTTTGTCATTTGCAGCAACATGGATATGGAGGGTATTATGCTAAGTTAAATAAGTCAGACAGAGAAAGACAAATACTGTATGATATCACTTACATGTGGAATCTAAAAAATACAACAAACTAGTGAATAAAACAAAAAAGAAGCAGACTCACAGATACAGAGGAGAAACTAATGGTTACTAGTGGAAATGGGAGGGGAGAGGGGCAAGATAGTAGTAGGGGATTAAAAAAAGCATTATTATGGGATTATATGAAATCATGTGTGTGAAACTTTTGAAAATTGTAAAGCACCTTAGAATTTAAAGAATCTTTTATTTGATTAAAAAAAAAAGTTTCTGCAGGAAGGAAAGGGTACCACTCGGGTAAATCTCTCAGGAGGATAAGAAAGAAAAGGGAGGTCCAGACAGTCTTGGTTCATGTGATAAAACTTTCCGACAGAAAATGGATGAATATCAGATAAGAACTTTTATCAGACCTCATGGATTTTACAGCCACATCTCTGTGGGAACAGTATGCAGCATAGACTCGCTAAATCCCAGGCATGGATGACGGAAAGCACTATAAAAATATAGACTGGCACCCTGAGAAGAACAATAGCCAGTCTTCGTTAATCACATTGATGTAAACACTAGACATTGTGGTCTGCTTGTTAAATGACACATAAGATAGTATGACTAATGAAAGTATAGCAGTAGCCCATGAGCTCCTGGCCCAAAAGGAAGCTCAAGTGAATTAGGCAAGATATCGAATAAAGACATGGTAGTGGTCCTAATGGAAAGCCAAATATATGCTGATCCACTTTTCTATGTCTGCTTTTGTCAGACTTTCTTAAGACTGTGGAGGAACCTTGAGCATGACTGCAGAAGACAGATACCTATAGTCAGTTAATTCCCAGCTTTAGAAGCAAGAGGAAGTTGGCAACCGAGGAGATGCTTTCACTGATATGGGCAGGTGTTTCCAGCAAAGATCTTTGCAGATGAAATAAAATGTATGAAACAGAAACTAAACATTATTCAAAAGCTAATGCAGTAATTCTTCAACATGTATGTAAATCAGCTGTTTTCCCAACTCTGGAAGACAGAACAATGTGGAAGGGTGTGGCATGTTCTATTACATGCCATTAAATTGATGAGAATTAGAACATCTGAGAATCCATCAACACCACTGAAAGACAGGTCATAGAATCAAGTAAGGGGTAGAGTATGTATATAAATGACAAAATAGGACCAAAAGATGTCACCGGGTGGTGTTCAGATCTGCTCTTATTTAACCTGTTTTACCTCAATCTGTAGAGGATTCAGGCTATAAAGAAGAACATGAAGGACCTCAGACAACCCAAGTTTTCAGTGACCAGAGGTGGACTCCAAGATCTGTAACATTGAGTGGTTGCTATTTTTCTTAGGCACAAAGTTGAATTCTGGCTCCTGGAAGCTGATGTTTGGGAGGAAACTATTCAGTCTGTGGATGAAGGGAGGCAACACAAAGCCAGCAGTCCCAGAACAATGAGACCTGCTTGTCCTCTAGTTGAGGTTTACGTAGACCCTCTCTTTAGGAGACTAAACAACTGTTTTGGCTTCTCTGTGAAAATAACCATCACATGAGGGGTGACTCTTGGGGAAAAGTTGGAAAGGCAGTTAACCTCTCCCGCAGGAAAGGCTTGCCTCTCAATAGGAATACAGTTTTAGGAGCAATCTCCAAACCTGAGGAAGATATTTCCTGGATTCCCGAAGTTAGAGACTGAATTTGGGGGTTGCCAAATCCTCATAAAACATCAAGGGTCTACTAAAATATAATAGGAAATGATCGAGAAAAGAAAAAAAGACCAAGAAAATGTAAAAGATTTTACAGAATGTGTATTTTAGATCCAGTTCTCCTACTACTAACCACGTGGCCTTGGGAAAATCTGACCATTTCTTTGGTGTCTCCAGTTGGGATCGAGGGGAATTTGCTCCTCCTCAGTAACTGGTGTGCCCTGGAGAAGGGTGGCTTGCTCCTCTGGCTGATTTAATTGTAAATTCGGGTCCAGTAAAAGAGAAGCAAAAATTCCCTACAGCCATATGTATATGTATATATAGGAGCCATAAGAAGGCTCCTCAGGGAATAAGAGGACAAGATTCTAGGTCCTTTCCCACTCCCAGACCAGAGCACCTCTGTCCTTATCATTTATACAAATTGATGTTCTAAGATTGTGTGTGGGAAGAAGGGGAAGTGGAAGGGTTCTTTGATGAAGGAACACTGGTCACCCACAATGGGCTTCCCTGTATTATATGCAGGTCACTGTCAGTTCTCTGCTTTCAGGGAATAAGCTGGTACCATCACAGGCTCCGCATGCCAGCTCTGGCCCTGAACTAGGCAAACAAAATATGTTAGGATGCTGAAGAGCAAACAACTGTCTGACTTGCCTGGTGAGTACCTTAAGCTCCTGTAGGTTCCTGTACCCAGGGGGAACCAAGAATAAGCATGTTAGGACACCAATAGAAGTGCCATTTTATGGCTTCAAATGGGAGCTCTAGAGGTTGTCTGATCAGAGATGCCAAACTTTCACACCCCTCAGAAAGCTTTCCCCAATGGCAACCCCAGCCTGCCTGGGAAGGTACTACCTAAGAGTAACGAAAATTTCTCCTGTTGTTACCAAGATTCCTTTTGTCATGGTTTATTCAAGGCCCTGGAAGCTTTGCTTACTACCTACTCTCCTGCATGTTATTTTTATTTTTTTTTTTGCTGTACTCTGGCCTCGGACACACAGGCTCAGAGGCATGGCTCATGGGCCCAGCCACTCCACGGCACGTGGGATCTTCCCGGACCGGGGCACGAACCCATGTCCCCTGCATCAGCAGGCAGACTCTCAACCACTGCGCCACCAGGGAAGCCCTCCTGCATGTTATTGAAGCTAGGTTTTAAATTCTTCACTTCAAATTAAGGTGTAAAATTATTTTCCTCTATCTTCATCTGACCTGCTTCTAATCCCATTGTTCTTTTTGCTGTCTGAAGATACTCTACAATTTCTCCAACATGTTAATTCCTGGGCTGTAAATTGGATAGAGGGCAGGTACTCAAATTCTGTAAATGCCCTGTGGTTACAAATCCCAGGTGTCCTCTGTCTTGGCTCAGCCTCCACATGACATGCGCGCGTGCACACACACACGCACACACACAGAGTTCAGAGGTCACTCTAAACAGCAGTATCTATGAGGTCTCTGGCAGAGGGTACTTTGCTGTGCACTGGAGTAGAGTACTGTGTGGCTCAGAGGTTCCTCCTGCCTTTACATCTCAAGACAATGTTCTCAAGTATATTTTCATATACACAAGTATCCAATTTACTTTCCCTTTCCTTCTCTTTTCCAACTCTTTCAGAGTTTCAAATATTTATTTATGGTTACATTGGGTCTTCATTGCTGCACGTGGGCTTTCTCTAGTTGCGGTGAGTGGGAGCTTCTCTTTGTTGCGGCGAGTGGGCTCTAGAGCGCAGGTTCAGTAGTTGTGGCGCACGGGCTTAGTTGCTCTGTGGCATGTGGGATCTTCCTGGACCAGGGCTCAAACCTGTGCTCCCTGCATTAGCAGGCGGATTCTTAACCACTGCGCCACCAGGGAAGTCCCTCAGGTTCTTTCAGAACATGTCTTCCCACTTTATTCCATGCCTCTTCTACCATTTTGCCCCATTGCTAGAGTGGCCCAGGCAATACGCATGTCAGAGAAGAGAGAAACCATGTGTTTTGAGGTAAAATGTAAGAGAATGAAGCAAGAATGCCATTAATCTCCAACCCTTGAAAATGCCTAGAAGCTCCCATTCAGACCCTCCTCAAAAGTTTCCATCCACTGTCTTTTATTAAAATCCAGTATTCCTCAAATGTCAGGTTCCAAAATGAATTTCAAAATTGTTTCTTAGGAATTTTTAACTCCTTTAATTAACTGTGAATAGCTCAAGTGTTTCTTTCTGTCATTTCTGTTATAAATGTGCTACATTTTAGGTTATAGACTTTTGTCCCCAGCCTGAGAATCTAACCACCATTTACACCTTCGTTCACTCAAGGGAAAATATCTTACAAATTTGAAAAAAAATGACACCCAACTCAACTGTTGGACAGCTTCTGTTCTAATAAGGGTTTGGTTAGCCCTGAGCAGGAGGAAATAGTCCTCTAGCTTGTGAAATATAGCTAAGGAAAACATCACAGGTATAGCAAGGAAATTTCATTTCTGAGACCTTGGAAAGTAATTGGACTTGGAATTTAGGGGTGTATTTAGGATCGATAATCAGCAGTCTGGATACCAGCGTTCTGATTCTGCTCCTGAGGCCATCTTTATCTTTAGGGAAGTGTACTGCTTGCAGCTCAGCATATTTCGTGAACCCTTATTTGCCTCTGAGTCGAATACAAGGCTTCATAGTAGGGCACTTAGTAATTGCTCCTTGAACTGAATTTCACCCGAAGCTAATTAATGGTTCTTCACCATCAGATTTGGAGTAAAAATGAAATTAAATGAAAAGCATTCTAAAGTACTCAGGTTAAATCGCCTCAAATAATGATTTAAATTGTCAGTGAGTGGGAGGGTGCAGATCTTGGGGGCATTTTCAGTGGCCGTGTGCGGGAGATGGGAATGTGTGTGTCCACACGTGCATTCTTAACATAGTAGAAGGAAGGAAGTTGTGAAAGGGAAGAAAATAGAGCCATTGACTGAAGAGCCATAAAGCTGTTTTTAGAATGACTGCTTCTGTTGTATTGGGGAACGCTTCCTTTGAGAAGGGGTATATTATGCATCCTCTTTCCATTAAGTCTATTTTGGGAAGAAATTACAGAGGATAATATATTACCAACTCCCAGGGTTCTCTTATCAACACAGGCTCTATTCTCATTACACACCTGCTTAGAGCAAAATGAATTAAAGCTTCTGCTGTCAGGGACACCATCGCAAGACCATCAAAATCGCCACTAAATCACTGTATTTATTAAAGCTTCTGCTCTCGGCGACACCAAAACGCAAGACCATCAAAATCTCCAGTAAATCACTGGAGCTTTTTATTAGGGAAGCCACTGATTTTTTGAAAAGTGTTAACTCCACCCCTAAAAGCCATGTATGAGAGCAAGCACAAGGGTGCCGGTAGTTTGAGCGTTCAGTAAGTTTCAACCGTGGCAAAGTCTAGGAACTGTTTTCTAAACAGTGTAGGGCTTCCTACTCCGGGTGAAGATTTATCTGCATTTGGCAACGACTCCCAGAAGTTACTGCGGAACCAGAAGTTTACTTCTCAGTAGTTTTACAAATTCTGTGTTTAACTCTGTCTCTATAGAATTAATTCATGGGAGGCGGGAGGAGTGGGCGGGGGCAGAGGCTTTCAAGGCGGGTTTACAGAGTTGCGTTTTTAAAGTAATAGGAGCCATTTTCCCCCTGACCACAGCAGTGTGGTGAAGTTCTGTCTCAGCCTGAACGCAGTTTGCATCGGCATGTACATTGATTAAAACATGAAAATAAAACAGCCTCAGTGTTGAGCAATTTTTGTTTAAAAAGTCGTTTAATCATTAGACAACCACCGTTTTCTTTTGCCCTTTAAACCTGCCTTCAGTCAGCTCGGATGCTGGTTTACAGCCTCGTTAACTGCTGCGATGACAAAGGAAAGGTTAGCAGGATCACCACCAGCCGCAGGAAGCTCTGAAACGCACCCGCTGTCACATGAAACATTCAGCAAGACGCTCCTTCAGCTGTTTCCCAACACACATGCAGCTCTGAGGGAGGTATGTGGCGAGAAAAATGCAACCTCCAATCCCAGAAGCGTCTCTGTTCATTCAAGGAAAGAAAAAAATGTGTTCTTGCGTTTAATCTTCTGCACGGCTCTGTTGAACATTGTTAACGGTGAAACACGCAGGGTTCTTCTTGCCGCTGAAGTGTCATGTTGGGAGAGTGTACCATTGCAGGCTTCTAGGGAAAGGCCTGGATGTTCCTTTTTTTTTTTTTTTTTTTTGTAAAGGGAGGAGTTGCAGTGTTTTATGGCCTTCTTTCAACACATGGGAGTTTTATTACTCATTTTAAAAGTACAACTTAACACCATTTTCAAACCAGCCTGAGTTCCAGCCCTGGATTGTTTGCACAAAATGGCTCCTTTCTTCCTCCGAGCAGGATGGTCACAGGTGCCTATTAATTGCTATACTTGTAGGTACTGAATGTATTCCCTTCATGGTAGGAAAACCAAGAGCGTTTTCTGAAATGGAATTCTCTGAGCTACCATCCGTGGTAACGCCAGGCTCCGGGAAGGAATCACAACTTTCTGAAAAGACGAATTGCTCCTTCACTACAGACCATCTGCCTTTTGATTTCTCATTCTACCTCTGCCGGGGGTTCATTTTTGCTGCCAAATATATTAACCACACTGGAAAAGACATTCCTTCACTTTTAAGTGGCCGGGTCATTATTTCAGTTTTGAAGAAGGCGAAGACAAACAGTTCTTTATGCTTTATAGAATTGCGACATTAGACGTTTGAGATGGAAATCATGGAAATCTTGAGAGTTCAAGAGACTGGCCCAAGATCTTATAGCCAGCTAGAAGCAGAAAACGAGTTAGAAGCCAGAGTCTTGATGTATATAGTTTGTCATGCTTCCAGCTATCCAGATGCCTTTCCGAAATTAATACAAATATTTCCTGGTTTGTGCTCACGGAAGAGAGAGGCTTATTTGTCCCTATCCTATATACATATCCCCAAGACAGCTCTCTTTTAAAAAAATATTTATTTATTTATTTTGGCTGCCCCGGGTCTTAGTTGCGGCATGCATGCAGTATCCAGTTCCCCGACCAGGATTAGAACCTGGGCTCCCTGCATTGGGAGCACAGAGTCTTACCCGCTGGACCACCAGGGAGGTCCCCCCAAGATAGCTCTTAAGTTACCAGCATCCTCATCTTCTTCAAATTAAACAATCCCAATTCTTTTTCATTTCCTTTGTTATTTCCATTTTTTAATCTTTTCACCATTTTAACACAGTCTGTGCACAGCAGACTTTCAGATTCTGAACTAAAATATTCAGGGAATTGGCCAAGGTTTTGTATAGGTATTTGGATATTGTGTCTACGTTCATGTATATGAGTTGTGTATATGTATATAAGAGCAGTTTTCTCTGCTCTCAAAAAATCTTCTTAGGTAAAGACTGGGTATCCTTTCGGCCAGTTTGTTGAACCATTTCTCTCAATAGCAAAACCCTCTGTTTTCCATTCTTGTATTGCAGCGTTGTATCTTTAACAATGCTGATTTTTTGAGCTATATGCATCGTGACCACAAAATTTAAATAATTTTCATCTCTGAAGATGAAAGGAAGCTCTTGCTAATTTTTAAGACCTATATAAACTCACCTTTGTTTTTTAAAAACAAAACTTGCTCTTTCCTGAGGACATACATATTTAAGTAGTTAATTTGCACAGGTAGATAACCAACTAAACCTTACATCAGTTCTTCAAGTACCTTACACCAGTGACTTCAAAGAATACACCTTTACTCAATTTTAAACTAAATTCAACTGAAAATAACTCTGTATTTAAAGAGGATAGTCAGTCAACTCAGTGGGGAAAAACAGTTGATCAGACTAGCTGTTTGCCCTTACCCAGATCAAATCACTGATCCACTGAACAAATCTTTGTAACGTGTCAAGATACAGCTTTTGTTAACTACCATACACATTTAAGTATGGGGTATATGGCAGGGAATAGCAGGTTTTTGTAAATGGTGATAAGAACTGTAGAAGGAGGAAAACCATGAAGAATAGAAAAGGATGAGAGGGAAGAAGACAGAAATGATACCCTCAAGAAAAGCTGAAAAATTATGGATTACTTTCAGAGTAAAATATATTGGACACCTCAATATAGTTGAATGCTTATGAGAGGAGATGCTTGCTGCAATTCCTTTGTTCCTTGATGTATATCCTATACCTGAGCAAAATGCTTCTTCCCTGTGAGCTGGACAGTAGGAAGTAATCTATCTTCAACCTTGTTTGGTTTGTAAACAGCTCCATAGAAAAGATCTGTTGCACTCTGGAAGGACCTTTTCCATGTCCTCCCTCTCACCCTCAGAGGCCAGATAAAGGGCACAGCTGTGACCACCACCTTATTCCTTCAAGGACTGTTTACAAAAGATTGAAAAATGTGCCCAGGGCCCATCCCCTCCCCTCCGTGGAACTAGCCCCACTCAGGTGGGCTGGCGAGCAAGCCTGGCTTTAATAGAAACAGAAGAGAGTGTGTGGGTGGGCCTGACATCTTTCAACACATGCTTTTTGCTTTCTCTTACTGAATTTTTAATTTCCATGAAGTGTCAGTGGAAAAATGGACACTGGTCTTCTTTCTTTTTTTCTGCTCCTTTGCAGGGATTGGGATTCCGTGCTTTGAGATAATGAAGTAGGTTGTCATTTCCTCCCCTAAATAATACACTGCAAAGTGGAAATGCAAATTTCCTATGGAAGCTCTTAGTAGCAGGTGGTATTTCCTTAATATATTGTTTTTGACCTTTGGGGAAATTGGCATTATGAGCTGACTTTGGAAAATTAAAATAGCATCAAAGTCCTACATTTTAAATGAAACAATGTCTTAGTTAATTTGAAAACATTAGGCTGGAGTACTACACCAGGAAAAGACGTAACATGTTTCGCTTTTCTGTGTTATTTTAAGATTTGAATTCATGGAGGACAAGAAAAGGGACATGGCAGAACTGCATTTACTAATTCATTAAGAGATTTTTTAAAAGAAGGAAAAATATGTACTTTTAAGTTTTGCTTTAAACCTTTGGGGTTGACTAATGCTGTGATACATTTAGTCAGTTGTACAAAGAGTTAGGCGTGGGACTATTCAGATGGCAACTCTGAGTTGAGCTGAAGGTAAAGACATCTGTATTTTTCATTTATTTGCTCAGCAGCACTAAACTTCAAGCTTGTTTCTTGTTCAGCATCAAAGAAAAAGTTGTTTTGTGGTTACTGAATATTTTTTTCACTTACATATTTCATGTAAGGGACTCAAGTCACTAGATCTTTGTATTCCTTGTAGCTGTTTTTCTGCCCAACAGCCCTTCTGCACGCCATCTTGTCGAATAACGAAAACATAATTTTATTCTTTTTCTTTGCCTTTGAAGAAAAAAATTTAAGAAGTCGAAATACCATTCACATTTTGGAATTTCCTTCTTTACTCCCTCCCAAAACCATCATCTTACAACCATGTAAAGTGATCCAGTGTTGAAAGCCTTAAGAGATTCTCGCTCCTATAAATATCCTTTATATGGTTATAACTTCTTTGTTTATCAAGGGCAACAAGAATGAAATCCAGGAGCTAACAAAGTTGATAGATAGATGTATGTGTGTGCACACACGTGTGTAGGCAGATTGATATATATACAAAGCTTTGTGTGTCCAAATATGCATGATATTTTCAGCAAACAAATTGCCGATCAGGCGTCTGTATTCTTTTCCCTCTAAAAATTCTGAGCTGGGCTTCCCTGGTGGCGCAGTGGTTGAGAATCCGCCTGCCGATGCAGGGGACACGGGTTCGTGCCCTGGTCCGGGAAGATCCCACATGCCGCGGAGCAACTAAGCCCATGAGCCATGGCCGCTAGGCCTGCGCGTCCGGAGCCTGTGCTCCGCAGGGAGAGGCCACAGCAGTGAGAGGCCCGCATACCGCAAAAAAAAAATAAATAAATAAAAAATAAAAAAAATAAAAATTCTGAGCATGTGGACCTATTAGTAGCTAGAGGCCAGATCACCGCAACCAATGGAGGACTAAAATATTTATCAAATCCAAGAAATTGGAGTTGCTTGAATAGTTTAAACTAATAAATTTGGCTAGTTTAAATAGTTATCTTTGTTCGTCAGTTGTACAGAGTTTGTACAACAATTTGGCTTCAGGGTCCAGGTTTTTGAATGTAAGAAATCTACATTTTCATCCTAAGAAGCGTAAGGCAAGATACTTAGATTTCACTGAAGGTTCACATTCATCGTCATTGCACGACTCTTTCCCAGAAGAAAGGGAAAGTGAGAGCTGGGGTCAAAACCAGATACTGTAACTAATCTTTGGACTCTCAGAAAATATTAATTTTCCAGATAGTTAAAGATTAACATTGTTAAATTTTTAACTTGAAATTTTGATAATGTTGTATATGAAAATCTGGCTAATGGATATGGTTCGTGTGTCTCTGGCTACATCTATAAATGCACTGAATGTAATTGTTTGTGTTCCTTGATGACATTTGGTCATTATTGTATCACTAGACTTGTCAAGTGGCAAAGATCATATTCTTTCATCCTTTATTCCTTTCTCATTTCTTGAGTACCTACTGTATGAGACAAACCTATGTGCCGCTCTGATCCTAGTAGGCACTCAATGAATGTGTGTTGAAGGAATGAAAAAAATGAATGAACAAACAAGCTCAATGGGTAGTTAGAAGGATAGATTCAGTTCATCAAACCTCGTTTGGGGTGTAGGACCAAGCAGAGTGCTAGCTGAGACTATAGATACAGTTATATGATCATAAATAGTATGGTATATAGGGGTGAATGTATTCCCCACCAGACGTGGTGCCCTGTTCCATGTTTGCAAAGTACTCCTAACATGAGAGCAACCACTTTCTCATGAAATGGGAAGAAATCTGTGCATCTGCTGGACTCTCTGGGCATTGTGACATGGCTACTGTCTGCAAAATCCTAAAGCAGCCATCTCCTCCAAGGGTTTCCTCACTTTCCAAAAAACAGTTCCTATAACAACTACAGTCAATGAACTTTTTTCTTTGCCACTGCCCTTCAAAACATCCATGATTTTAGCATCCTCAGTGCACATCACAGACACCAACTTGCCAGTTTATTCCCCGGGCTTCTGTCCCATGTAGGCCAAGTCTGTTCTTGGGCTGTGATAGAGGAACATTCCTCACCACTTTGAGAATTGGGGCTAGGGTGTTTGGGGAGGTGAATTGTATTTGTACAAATACTTTGTCATCATTACACTCCTATGCAGCGTAAGTGGAGGGAAAGTGTGCCCTTTGGAATAGACTAGCCTGTGTCTGTTTCATCCATTATTAGCTGCTTGGGTGACCTTGGAGACCCGAGGTCCGCTGGTCAGTCCTCATAAACATGGTGATATATATAGGAAAGACCTTTGCAGAGCTCCACAAAAGCTTGTTCCTTTATTACTGTAACCTTATCAGATTATATATACCCAACCAGATACAACTCCGAGCTAGATGTCTTTTTTTTTATTTTAATAAATCTATTTATTTGTTTATTTATTTTTGTCTGCTTTGGGTCTTCGTTGCTGCTCACGGGCTTTCTTTAATTGTGGCGAGCGGGGGCTACTCTTCGTTGTGGTGCACTGGCTTCTCATTGCGATGGCTTATTTTGTTGCGGAGCATAGGCTCTAGGCGCACAGGCTTCCGTAGTTGTGGCTCGTGGGCTCTAGAGCGCAGGCTCAGTAGTTCTGGTGCACGGGCTTAGTTGCTCCTGTGGGATCTTCCTGGACCAGGGCTCAAACCCCTGTCCCCTGCATTGGCAGGCGGATTCTTAACCACCATGCCACCAGGGAAGCCCCTAGACGTCTTTTTTAAACTTTCCTTGATGTTTGTTCTTTAAGCATAAGCAGTACTACAGAGTTCCCCTTTAGTTTACCCCTGTCCCCACTGCTGGAAGCAGTGGCTTGATTGCTGGTCAATACCAGGGGACTTTCAGAGTGTGCACGACTTAGCATCCTGAAGATACTACTGTAGTTGTTGAGTCTGGGGGGAAACATTAGGAAAAGTAGATTGTGCACATAGGCAAGCTTTCACATCAGTTCTGCATTCTATTGATGTCGAACAATAGGTTGGAAACTTAGCTTGATTTTAAGATTATATTTATACAGGGAATATTATCAATTATTAGAACCATTAGAAGAGTTAGTAAGCAGTAAACATGTAGCGGAATGTCCTCTTTTGGATGCTTGCTTAGCAGTTGTTAGCACAAAGTAGCTACTCAAAATTTTGTCAAATAAATGAAATCTCTTTGACAGAAATATCTGCATAATGGCAGTGTGGTATATATGATCGTTATAGCCTAAGGGCATCTGTTTGATTAGGGGTTTTTTTTTTTTTCTGTCTGTGTAACACTCGTGTAGATGTAATGTGAATAATGCTGCTGTATCCTAAGAAAAGTGTTATCTCTTGACTCTTTTTAACAGCCTAAGCATTCTAAAGGTAGTTTTCAAGCAACATGTAGCTTTGAAAAAGGAGAATTAAATTTGCATTTAATTGAAATTCTAATGTTGTAACTTGCTGAAAGTTATTTTTGGAGGGAGGTAATTTTTGAAGAAAATAAAGTGTTGTGTTTTTTTTTTAATCCTACTGTCTAATTGGTAGTCACTAATTAAATTTAATAAAATATAGGTTCCTCTTAAAAGAAATGCCTGACAATAGCACATTTTAAAGCCTGGCTGTCTTTCCCAGCAGCCCAGGGTATTTTGAAGACAGGAGAACAAGGCAAGTACTTTAAGCCGTGAAGTCTTGCAGGGTTGCAGTTAAGTGCTTTAGGCGCTGCATTTTTGATGCAGCGTCATATTACAGTAATATTACGAAAAAAAGCTACAGGGAATTCTCATACATGCCTAACACATATAGCTTAAATGTTCACATGGCTGGATCCATTCAACAAATGGGATGTGTGGGTCAGATGCAGTTTGCAAGCCACTATTATTAAGCTGTTTTACCATTAAGTAATGGTTCCTGGTTAATATTGTGAATGCGTATGTTCTTTGCTCCTCTCTGTAAATCTTTTGTTCCACTCCTCTTTTTTTTTTTTTTTTTTTTTGCCTTATAAGAATGTGGGGGGAGGACATCCCTATCCACAAATCAAGTGCTTTAAATAGCCAGGAGAGAGCCAAATGAAGGAAATCAGGCTAGATAACATCTTTGTAAAATGTATGCCAATGAACTCTGCATCACACAATACAAAGGAAATTGCCATTGTCCTGTGCAAGTTAGGTGAACAAAGCACATAAAAAATCCTGTTCTCGTTGCCATGCATATTCCTGTGCAGCCAAAATCAGAATCTTGAAGGCCACAGAAGTGACACATTGGCAAATCAGAGAGGGGGGGGTTAAATTTATATTGCAGAGACTCCAGTAATCATTCACCAGAGTGAAACCCAGTTCTTTGATGTTGAACAATGCAAATCACCAGCCAGGAGGGATGCTGCCCTTGCTGGTGCTGCTTCTATTGCTGTTACTATTACTACTACACCACCCCTACCCCCTACTGCTATTAAATAATGATTATGAAGTTTTTACAGCAGCAATTGTGCCATGTGTGTTAGAGATGTTAATCATTTTTAATCACAACAGCCCCGCGAGGTATCCACATTATACAAATCAGGAAATTGAAGTTTAATTTGCTACCAAGTCACAGGGCTTGTGCATAACTAACTGGTCTAGACCTGATTTTAGAAACCATTCTGGTTCTAAAGCTTGTTCTTCACCACTGCCTTAAACTTCCTTTGTGTGTGTGTGTGTGTGTGTGTGTGTGTGTGTGTGTGTGTGTGTGTGAAGGGACCAAAACTCTGCAGGTACCAAGACGTCATCCCCAAACCTTGACAAGGTAAATGGAGTTTCTTCAGGGAGAATTTCCTCAAGGCCAAATAGCTGCCTCTGGAGTACTCCAAAGCAGTTTCCACATCCTGGAAAAAGCAGCTACAATCAAAGATTGCACCTTACAAACATCCTTCCTTTATTTAAAAAAAACTACTACCACCAACAGTCCCTCCTAAGATCAGAGATGCACACACCGATCTGGCAATAAGCCCAGACCTACCAAAACGCATATATTATCTAGAGCTACAGGCAACTCATTCACAGAGGAGGGACAGCCTAAGGCCTAAGCCTGGGCAGCCTAAGGCCCCAAGCACACTCACAAGAACCCTAGCCCGGGTTCTGCTCTTCTACAGGTTAGCAAAGCAGAACTCCGGTTGACTGCCCTTAAAAGTCAATCGACATTTAGTCGACTTCCAGACTATGGGCGGAAGCTCCTGTTATTTATTTACTGCCCATCTCTGGAATCCCTTTTGGACATGACCAATGAGTTACAGCTGGTTTTCAGGCAGCGTGGCACACTCATTAACTGTCAGGAACAGCTACACCCTTCGGTCGATGATGAAATGAACTCCAATCTGGATTCACCAAAGGAAATTCCAAACAGTCCGGGAAAGCAAAACCCACATACAACCATCTCCATAATAATCATAACACTGAAATGCGTACATTCTACAAAGAGGCCTGTTCTTCTTCTACCTCCTGGGAAGCAGCTTGACAAAGACAAAAGTCTTTATGCCCTAGTGCAGGACAAACAAGGCAGAGAAAAATCTTGTGCAGGTGATTTCAGAGTCAAGAGGGCACTACCTGCCAGCACTCAAAGACAGGAGGGATGGTACAGGGAAGAGTATCAAAGCCAGTTGATTGCTGTTCTAGATCTATTCCCTCTTTTCCTTTGTTCACAGAAAGTGACCCTTTTCCTAGCCCAGGGGTAAGTCTGATTTGTCTGTGCCAGTCATGGTAATCCCATTCTTCTTGCAGGGAGAGGAGAGCAGAGCAGTCTGCTTGGGACCAGAGGAAGTGACAGACAGTCTCTCCTCCTGGAGACACTGACTTTCCTGGAAGCGCCACCAGGAACAGCCATACCCATTTTGTGACTCTGGGGAAGATAGAGTGAGAACAAATGTAAGACAGCAGAGCAGGATAGAAAGAATCTGAAACCCAAGGATTTAACCAGCTGCATTTAACCTGCTGAATTAACCAGTTCTGGAGGGGTATCATCTCCAGCCTTTCTGTTTTGTGTGGGGTTTTTTTTTTTTAATTCATAATGATAATATCCTTATTAAGACAGTTTGAGTTGGGGTTCCCTATTGTACCCAAAAGCATACAAGAGGAATTTTCTTTGGTGGGATACTGGAGAGATTCATCAGAATTCATTACCTACATTTTTATAAACTGGTTAAATTTCTATTACCCTTCCCCACATAACACTGATCTACAGGAAATAGAGGGAGATAAAGCCGTATTTAATATGTCTTCTCATGTTTTAAAAATATACCCATGTCCCTCTCCCCACTCTTGGATCCCTGGGAAAAATATCTCCCTCGTGTCAACTACAGTCTCGTTGGAGGGAAGAACTGTAGTTTAAGCGTTGTTTTCCTATGACGATGTTCCTCAGAGTAACATCCAGAGAGCCAGTTGCTTATTTAAAAGTCAGGTTACTGGTGCCTCCTGAATCAAGGAGTGGAGTCAGGAATCTGCATTTCTTCAGCGTCCTTTTATGAAGTCTATGAAAGGGTATCACCACCACCTGAGGAAGAGGATCTGGAAGAGGAGGAGGACTTCCTCCAGGCACTAAGAGGGTGTAGACATCAGCTGAAAACCTTTTTTGAATATTTACTCTATGGAGAAGACAGGAAGTGTGCTAGGAGCTGAGTGAGGTGGGTGGGCAATTTCCCTGGGAATTTTCCATTGGTGGCGCGGTCTGCTTAGGGTTTGCAGATACAGCTTCTCTGAGACTGGAGCATGGAGTGGTCCACGTCCATACCTTTGACTAGTAATTGTGCCTTAATGTAAATATATATAAATATTACATATATATATATATATATATATATATATATATATATATACGCAGGCTTTAAATGGAGTGTTTTAAAACGACTCCCTCTCTACGGCAGTGTATATTTATATATATCGTGGGTAAAAAATAAGTGTCATGGGTGGTCACATTCCAAAGAAATGAACACATGCACAAAAGCACCAGCCAGTGAATGCAGAGGCCATACAGGACAAGGGATTAAAGGCAAGAGACATACAGATTTCTTGAGTAGAAAGACACAGGGAATGAGGAGAGATGTCTGATGATGTAGATGAGGAGTCTGTATGGAAGGATCTCTATGGCATCTGATGGGAAGCAGGCATCGTTATTTTTCCTCACGTCATGCTCACAGACAATAATATATATAATACATGAAATTACAAACACCACAGGTACGGGAACTGTGTCTATTATTTCCTATGTCATAAACACCGTGGAATTTATAGCTAACATTTTTTAACACCGTCACATGTTAGAGCAAGTGATAAACAGGGAAAAAAAACAAAAATAATTTATTAGCGTTTATCACAGAAATCTTAGCCTTCACAGACTTGCCCGAATTTTTTTCCATAAACTTTTCAAAGGGAATAAGGGAAATAAAAGATAAAGGAAAGCATATATATACATAGGAGGACAGGATTTCTACTTCTATAGAAATCTAGTGTGAAAGAAGATGCTATTTACATTTCTTGACAAGAAAACTTTTTCCAGAAGAAAGCTGTTACTATGAAAATAGTTACCTAATACTGATTTTTCCTATAAATATATTAGAAGCCTTCGTCTGAACTAAGATCTTTTAATATCATTACATTAAAATGCAGTTTTTCTTATTTGATCATTTTTCTTCTTAGTGAAGTCATAATCCTAGAAAGCTAGACTGTTATTATCTTTTTAAATAGATGCTCTTTTTATGGAGGAGAGAAGATGCTGCATATAGCACTGATTTTTTTTTTTTTTTTTTTTTTTTTTTTGTGGTTTTTGTGGTATGCGGGCCTCTCACTGCCGCGGCCTCTCCCTCTGCGGGGCAAAGGCTCCGGATGCGCAGGCTCAGCGGCCATGGCTCACGGGCCCAGCCGCTCCGCGGCACGTGGGATCCTCCCAGACCGGGGCACGAACCCGTATCCCCTGCATCGTCAGGCGGACTCTCAACCACTGCGCCACCAGGGAAGCCCAGCACTGATTTTTAATAAGAAAATAAGCACAGAAGAAGCTGATCACTACAGCAGTGTGGCATAGTAGAAAGAGCAAAAGATGTGGAACCATGTGACCTGGGCTGCAGTTGCAGCTTCGCTCTATACTGGGCTTGTAATCCCTTGTAAGCCATTTACTGTCTTTAGGGTTCCGCTTGCTTGTGTGTAAATCTCAACAGCAGATCGCTGTTGTGGGGTAAACCAGACAGTACACATTAAATCACTTTGTAAACGGTACCTTGCTCTGTTATTCATATATGATCAACAGAAGTATAAAATGAAGAGTCATGTCACCTTATCCTGAATTGTAGTTAAAGAATGTTCCATGGATGTGATCACGAAACAGAGTTCGGAGAGACATTTCTGGAATGGTCTAAACAAAGACATGTAGTTTTTAGGATGACAGTATACCGATGCTCGAATCATCAGTTTTAGAGCAGTTGAGCTGAGTTAGAGCTGAGCTGGGTAGTGCAAGGGGTTGGTTGCCTGAATCTCCCCTTGAGTTTGAAATAGAGATTTCGGAGACAAGCCAAATGAAATGTGAGGTTCTTCTGAAGAAGGAAGGGAGATGTTTTAATTTACAGATTCTGAAGAAAGGGACATTAATCCAGAGAAAACCTCCAGGGAGGGTCCAGGAAGAAGGTATTCTCTGGAAAGACATGCGTGCTGGGTACACTCTGGAAGTGTGAGAATGTGCAAGGAAGAGAGCCCACTTCTACAACTGTTTAAAACGTTCAAGGACATAAGCTAATGCTCAGGAATAGTTAACATTTCTCGGATTGAATATTAAACCTCCTCCAAGAAAAACAACTCAACTGCTAAAGTCAGTCCCAGGCTAAGGCCAAGAAAATACTGCTAAATTAGGGTTCTAGGAGAGATATGACTCAGTTAAGTACCATAGAACTCTCAACCCATAAACTATCCCTTTGTAGTCCTTAACAGCGTAAGAGATTACAAATAAATTTACTGACTCTTTCCTGAAGGAAAGGAAATGCCTAAAATCATGATTCAGCTTTTTAAATTCGGTTTCCATGTGTAACTAGTACTGGCTCCTCAAATCATTTTATAAAACGATTTTTTTAAAAAAATTTATTGGAGTATAGCTGATTTACAATCTTGTGTTAGTTTCTGCTGTATAGCAAAGTGATTCAGTTATACATACACATATATCCACTCTTTTCTAGATTCTTTTCCCATATAGGTCATTACAGAGTATTGAGGAAGGTTCCATGTGCTATACTGTAGGTCCGTATTAGTTATCTATTTTATATGTAGTAGTGGTAAAACCATTTTTAAGTGTTTTAGTCTACAACCCAGACAGATGTTCTCAGCATCAAAGAAGTTTTCTAAGTATTGATTCTAAATCTCTTTCGTTACAATACAAGTAATTAGGACTACTTAAAAATCACACGATTTCGGGCTTCCCTGGTGGCGCAGTGGTTGAGAATCCGCCTGCCGATGCAGGGGACGCGGGTTCGTGCCCTGGTCCGGGAAGATCCCGCGGCGGCTGGGCCCGTGAGCCATGGCCGCTGAGCCTGCGCGTCCGGAGCCTGTGCTCCGTGATGGGAGAGGCCACAACAGTGAGAGGCCCGCATACCGCAAAAAAAAAAAAAAAAAAAAAAAAATCACACGATTTCTATCCCATGCAAATGGGCAAACACACAAAAAAGGGTATTACATGTGATACGAAAAATTGTGTCTCTAGTTCATCAAGTCCAAATCCAGTTTCATATAACCACTCTGAATAATCCATCAAATGTTAAGAAGACATTGTGTCTTAAATGGACTTTCAAGTATGTCCCCAAAACTTGGAGTATTAATTATTGCTCATCTCCTATAGTATACAATTTAATTTCCATTATCTTATAGATGTCTACTTTTATCCATTATCGACCATTAGTCTTTCTCTCTGGTAAAGTTGGCATTAGCTAAAGTTTGAATTTAGTCCATAGCATCTATGCACATGTGTTTGATTTGTCAAAACCGAACAGCATAGTGTTTCACATATTTATTCATTTTAATTTGGTGCTGTTAGCCACGTGTGCATTTGCAAAGTGAACTAGCTTTGTGAATGGTTATATACAGAAAAAAGAGATATGTACAGAGAATAAATAAATAATTTGCGTCTTTAAAAAATACCCAAAAAATGCATAGTGTTTCTGTTTAAAAACCTGTAGGATGAGTACATAGGTCTGAAACACGATTAATTCTTTTTCTGTGAAGTAACACTAATCTCACAATTTTTACTCAGCTCCTTTGCCTAAGGGTGAATTCTTCCCCCCAAATCTTGGAGATGAAATTTTTTCATAAAAATTGAGATGAAGTCTACTCGTGAGACAACGTATTCTTTACCCGACCTGTGTGTGACTGTTTACTATGGAATGCTTTATATCCCCAAAGTACAGCCATCTTCTGTAAGATAAAAGTGCCTATTAAATGCTGCAGCTCAGGAGCACACCAAAGTATCATTTTAAAATTAACCATGGTTTTAACAACACTACTGCCATAGCTGCATTTTTGTTTTGTTTCGTTTTCTGACTTTTTTAAACTTAATTCTAATCTTTAACTTTCCAAAGTGAAAACAAAGAAAATTCCTTTCTACCTGAATTTTTCGTGATAGGGATGAATGGTACTTTTCCTCTATATCAAGTCTTCAAATTTCTTGTATTTTTTTCTTCAGTGAACTTACCTCTACTTTCTCATGTTCCCTATTAGAGGGAAAATAGCTCTTCTTTCTTATGATTATTCTTTTTTTTACTTTGATGAGCATGCCTCTCTACACTTAAGATTACATTGAACGTAGGAGAAAATTAATCTAAAATTGCACGTTATACTTTTTAAATATTTTATTTATTTATTTATTTATTTATTTTGTTTGCATCAGATCTTAGTAGTGGCATGAGGGATCTTCCGTTGCGACACTTGGGCTCTTTGTTGCAGCACTGGGCTTCTCTCTAGTTGTGGCGTGCGGGTTTTCTCTTCTCTAGTTGTGGCGCTTAGGCTCCAGAGTGTGTGGGCTCTGTAGTTTGTGGACGCGCAGGCTCTCTAGTTGAGGCGCGCAAGCTCAGTAGTTGTGGCACGCAGGTTTAGTTGCCCTGCGGTTTGTGGGATCTTAGTTCCCCAACCAGGGATCGAACCTGCGTCCCCTGCATTGGAAGGCAGATTCTTTACAACTGGACCACCACGTTATACTCTTAATATCCTCATTTGTCTCCCCCATTAGACTCTAGGATCCTTGAGTCTAGGAAACATTTCATATTCATTTTGTATGCACAGTGCCCATCTGATGTGTAGTTTATCAAATATCAATTCAAATTTAATGAGCCAGTGAATAACTTCATCAGGTCAAATTGTAGAAGGTTGGCTTTGGAAACTAATCAGGATGCTGAGGGTTTTTTTAAGGATTTCTCATTGATCTTTCTCCTCCATTCTGAAGGTGTCTGAAAGGTACCAGAAGGAAGGCAAAAACGCCAAAGTATTGGCTCTCAAATCTGTTTTCATGAGAACTGCTGTGGCTCGTTGCCATACACATGCAGGCTGATGTTAATAAACAGTAACTAGAGTAGATTTTGACTATTCTCATCCTTGAACAGATTAAACAAGGTCAGCTGCAGCGAGGGCACTTTACTATAATAATCCAATAAATACTTTTGAAATGATGCTTACTTTTGTCTTTTGCGATAAGTCCAAGAGTAAAGCCAAGTTGAGTAGAAAATAAAGAACACCTCCCCTTCTCCCCAATACCAAGCAAAAATTCCAGAGATTTTGCCAAAACTCCCCATAGATTTATCACTTGATAGGAGACATTGTACAGAGAACTACAAAATCTCCTTTACTCTCTAAGGGCCAGATGTTACTGTCAAATTGTAACCATTTGAGGCTCCATGTGAGCACATGTTGCACAGTCAACTCTAAGTGCACACAGAAGGTGCAAAATATAGAAGTTGTGACCCAACCCAGGCTTTTTCTAAGCTGGAGACAAATTGGCACTAGCTACTTACTTATGATGGATGGTTTCTCCTCTTTACTAAGGCCTCCCACCACTAGGGGGCAGGATCATTCTCAACTGAGGAAGCCATTAAAACAGGAAGACTCTCAGCCCAGTAAGAGTGGTATATGCAGTAGGCGTGAGATTTGTATATAGCTACAGCTGAGTTTCATCCTCACATTGTTGAACCAACATTTGATCTGAAATTCTTCCAACTTCAGACACACCTTCCTATCTAATTACCAAAAACATTCCTTAGGGAGATCAAATAATTTTTTGACCACTTGGCGTTAGAGAATGCTCTGAACTCAACTTCCGTATAGGTATGTCACTAACTGAGAGTTGACCATTCATTTTAAATTGAACTAGAAGTCACGGTTTTCATAGAAAGCCACCCTGAATAACCACCAAGAATTCTTATATGCCAATCACTCCAACCATTCAGTTTCAATGAAGAGATCGAGTTCAGAAGGGCTTGGAGTGGGTATGAGAAGTTAGCTAGATGGTCACAAAGACAGACATGGTGCTCTGGAAGTAAGGCTGCAGAATAAATGAGAACACCAGAACATCACACCTGGTAAAGGCAAATCCCTCCTTTCACCACAGAGTCTGGCAGAAAACTTTGGCAAAATAACTTTAAGGGTCAGAACGCGGGGTGGAGAGTCATAAGCAGGGAGATTGAGTGCAGGATCTAGGTTCATAAAAAGTACAGAAATCTGTTGGCTGATACAGCCTAATGACAAATCACAAAAATTATATAGTTGAATTAGCGAGAACAGCCACCTTACCTTGATTCTATTAGGTTAAACCATGTGAAATTGTTGCTGTTTGGCTGGTTTTGACTGACAAAAACTCAAGTCCATATGGTTCAACCTAACAGTATACACCACACTGAGTGAATGCTATGAAGATGCTCTGACTCCAGCTATCCTGGTGATACGGGTATGATGGAGGATTTGCATCTAGAGATCAGAGACTGTTATTTTACATTCCCTGGAGCTCTTGGTGTTGCATTGAGGAGCCTCAGGGACATCTTGGAGAGACAGGGAGTGGGTTGGGAGGCCATGTGAATGAGGCATCGGCACTCCAGTCAGGAGTACCATTTTGTCTGCTTCCTGTTGTAGGATTCCACATGGATAAGATCTGAGTTGTAAAAGAAGAGGGAGAGAGGGTCTTAGGCTTTTTTTTTTTAAGGTTCACAACCTATAGCACATACAGTTCATTTTTTAAAGGGACCAAATATAAATCTCGACATTCTGAAATACTGAAGTTTTAAGGCTAAATCTAGAGCAACATGAACAAGTGTGTTGATTACCTCATTTCATGAAATGCAAGAAAGAATTTTCATTCTTGATGATGGTAGTCTCCCTCCAGTTCGGTTAATGTCATATTCAAATATATATATATATATTTGGGTATACATATATTCAAATATATATATATATATATATATTCAGAACTGCACTGTGAAATTTCAGAGACTGAAAATGAAAAGCATATTTCTCACACATAAATGAAAGTGAATCTTGGTAAATGGTTATATACAGAGAAAAAGGTCATCTTTTGAGACTTTAAACTACTTGGGACAAAGGGTCAAAAAGGATATCATTCAAATCACAAGTCAAAAAGAATTCCTGTCAGTTTGTACAGTACATGACTTGAAGTTGTTGCTGGTCTTCCTGGTTCATGGCTGTATTTGGAGTGTTTACGTAGAGACTGGACAGTTTATATAATCTGAGTTGTGTCTACTTATTCAATTTGATACTTTTTAATGAATTTGGTTCAGAAAGCAGTTGAGGTAATAGAGCAATAGGTTGATTTGTTTATTGAAATTTTCTCCAAATGGTGGGGGAAATTCATCAGTCAGCTCAGGCAGAAGATGGATCTGGTTGCACTTGTATGGATACAGGCATAAACATAAGCACCCCTATCTCCATGAGCTGACTTAGGCCATAAAGGACTCTTTGGGAAGTTTAAAAACAAATATCTTTTTAGCAGGATACCGTATTTAATTTTAAATTTTAAATGACTGAGCTTATCCTGTGAGCTGTTATTTTGTGAGCTGTGAAATGCCCCTTAAATGTTAACTTTCATTTAGAAATGAGAGTTAACATTTTAGGGGCCTTTCATGTCTCACAAAAGAAATGAGGACTTTTAAATTCTTTTTTAGTAAACAGCTAGGGGATCTGTCTTGCCCTATACTGCTGTGAGAATGCAAAAACGATCTACATGAAGTTTGTGCTAGGAAAGAGAAGTACCTCTTGACTTAACAGTGGTCTTATGATTTTAAAACCAAGGGAGCAAAACCACCTATTGCTAGCTGGCAGTAAAACAGAAAATATAATTAGATTAAAAGTCTACTACTTACATAAAACCAAAAGACCCATCTGCACAGAGATCCCATGAAGGACTATTTTCTTTCAAAGGTCAATGTAAGACCTTTTGCATAATGATCATCCTTACTTTACTATACATTGTACCTCATTTTTTTAAAAAAAATTGAGTGGTTAAACCCAGTTCAAGCCTCTTTTCATTTAATGTTTAAATTAATATTACAATGAACTACTAATGTTCAGGTTCTTTGTTATGAAGGATTTTCTTTCAGTACTTACTAGAAGGGGTAGCTTAGCTGTCTAGGCATCAGCTTTAAGATACCTAGACTCCCTGGAACCATAGGCTGGATTCTCAGGAGAGCTGGGGAGCCCCTTAATTATACTGAAATAAATTTCCTACACCAGTGTCTTTCTACAAAATCTTAAAAAACAAAATACTCTGTGGACATTAAAAATTCAATAACTTTTCCCTTTCATTGGGAGAAATACTGGTTAGCTGTATGATCTCAGAAATCCCAAAATAGGTTCTTTCCTTTTTCATATCCTTTGCACTTTCTTAGCATGCTGTATCCTAAGCTATTTACAGACTTTAACAATAATATTTATTTGTTCAAAGATTGTACTTTCAATTTGTCTGAACTAGTCCAACATAAGAGTTAACCTGCAGAAAACTGCACATTGAAGTCCCCGTGGTTAGAGGGCCCTTCTTAATCTTTTCATGATTCATTCAGTTGATGGGTTTTTTAATTCTCTTCACAGTTTTATTTTAACATTATATTAATTCAAAGCATTTCTTCAAAGTCCTTTGTTGTTGATGTTCTTTTGTTCTGGGAGGAAGCTCTCTTCCACCCATTGGATTTTAGAAGTTAAAATGCAACCGCGGAATGAGAGATTTTCATTACAAGCTATTTGAAAAGCGTAACAATCTTATAAGGAACTCAAAATCTGAGTGCTTGGAAAGGTTGGCATGCCAGGTCTACAGAGTGCCTAAACTGTATAAACTCCCCGTATGCACAGACTTAACTAGAAATGGAGCCATCTGAAGTGTCTAAATCAGGGGACTTCCCTGGTGGCACAGTGGTTAAGAATCCACCTGCCAATGCCTGGGGACACAGCTTCGATCCCTGGTCCAGGAAGATCCCACATGCCTCAGGGCACCTAAACCCGTGAGTCACAACTTCTGAGCCTGCGCTCTAGAGCCCGCGCACCACAACTACTGAGCCTGCGAGCCACAGCTACTGAGCCCACAAGCCACAGCTACTGAGCCCGCACATCACAACTACTGAAGCCCACGTGTCTAGAGCCCGTGCTCTGCAACAAGAGAAGCCACCGCAATGAGAAGCCCACGCACCGCAACAAAGAGTAGCCCCTGTTCGCCACAACTAGAGAAAGCTCGCGCGCAGCAACAAAGACCCAATGCAGCCAAAAATAAATTAAAAAAAAAAAAAAAAAAGTGTCTAAATCAGGAGCTTGGAGGGCTTTGCTATCTGTTCAATAGAACAGTCATTGTGAAACCCATGCCTTTAAAAGGGATGTCCTCGGACACTCCACAGCAGATAATAAAGGCAGAATCTCCAAGCGGGGACGGGGAACAGCTGGACCTTGCAGGGCTGCCTCTTGCCCCCCAGGGTTCACTCTCCATCAGCAGCCTAGGAGAATCAGAGCTAGCCCTGCTGACGAAACCATGAGGCTTCCTGGCTGTGGTAGGAGCAGGGAGGGGAACCCTGAGAGATCCCAAAGAGAAGACTGAATCTGGAGGTGGGAACCAAGGCCATGAAGTATAGCTTATCCTCCTGGGTTGAATCGGATTTGACTGTTTTTAAAAGGTTGAGAATGGGTTTCCTCAGAGCATTATATGGGGGATTAAGAGAATTAGGAGACCCCGGTTGTTTCAGCTTTAGAAAATGATCTCTTGGAAGTTATTTAAATTCTTCTGCCTTAGTTTCCCTGTGAGCAAATGAAAATAACAAGACCTGGGTCCTTCCAGTCACAAAGGGGCAGATGTTGAAAATAAAAAGGATGTTAGCTTCTATATGGGAGATGCATGTGTAAAATATTACTCATTTATTAAGGTACAGGGAAATATACCTGCTAACTACACTCAAGATTAATATGCACAGTTGATAGTATCCGTTTTTTCTTAGAAAAATGTAGTGGTCGACCATGCTTCTAATGGCAAGAACCCTGGGGGGCAACTGGTTTCTAGGTATCTGAGCTAGCAGATGCCCCAAGGAAGATAAGAGATTTGCAGTTTGTTTGGTGTCCCCCCAAATTTCCAGACAGCAGTTTGTTTCATTTCCCTTTTTATGAATGGCAGTAGTATTGTGCTTCCATCTGCATTTTCTACCAAAGCCATTCATAAGCATAAAAGCAAAACAAAATAACAACAACAGAAAACGTTCTCGGCACAGTCTGGAGCCATTGGGTGCCAGAGGCTGGGAAAACATCCTGGCAGCCAGAACCCCAACCAGCATTGAAAGTCCTCAAGGGTCTGTTTGTTTGGTGGTCTGAAAAGTATGAAGAGCTGTGTGGAAGGGCAGCTGGTAGAAGTTCTGTGACACGAACTAGGCTGGGAGCCAGGGCTGGCAGGGTTTCAGACATTGTCTTTCTCCTCATTGAAGTGTCAGGACCTAATTCATGGAAAATTGGGTAAGCTGGCAGCCCTTTCAGAGGATTTCATTGAGACCCACAGTGTGCAGGAGTCACATGAATGTGGGCTCCTCGGCCAGAAAGGGAGGGGGACTTCTGAGCAGTAGAAACCAGTCAGCCTGCAAGAATGTGCGAGGATTTGAAATGGTTTGGGAGTAAACATGTGTACAGGTGTAATCAGCAGGAAAGAAGAGAGGGGAGAAAAGTGGTCTGTTCCTACAAATGACTCTTTTGAAATGAATACTCTCTTAGCACACACATTTGAATCCTAAGAGGCAAGAAGTCCTAATCTTCCTTGGTTGGATTCCACCTGGAGAAAACATCATCTCAAAACCTGGGCTTTTATGATGTCATCTCTACTGTGGTTTAAACTCAAACTTTTTTTTTTTTTTTTTCAGTAAACAAAAGTATTTTTCCATTTCTTTTATTTTTATCTTGTTCATCTAAAAAAAAAAAAAAGCTCTGATGATTCTTATAAAACACATTTACTATAGTGGCCATAAGACATCACACCATCACTGAAATTCTGAGAGGAAAGAAAATGAATAGAAGCTCTACCCCTTCACAATATAGTGAACTTACCTTAACTTCTGTAGCAATTTTATTTCTTTCATTTGTACCACAGAAGCATGTCACTGCCCACATCAAAGTGGTTCAGTTGTATTTGCAAATCTCAGGGATGTGTAGATAGAATAAATAAGGCTTATATTCAGACATGAGAGTGAGTACTGGAAGTAATCCATTAAAAAACTTGGGCTGGGCTTCCCTGGTGGCGCAGTGGTTGAGAGTCCGCCTGCAGATGCAGGAGACGCGGGTTCGTGCCCTGGTCCGGGAAGATCCCACATGCCGTGGAGTAGCTAAGCCCGTGAGCCATGGCCGCTGGGCCTGCGCGTCCGGAGCCTGTGCTCCGCGATGGGAGAGGCCACAACAGTGAGAGGCCCGCATACCGAAAAAAAAAAAAAAAAAAAAAAAAAAAAAAAAAAAAACTTGGGCTTCAGATCCACCTTTTACAACACCAAAGAATAACTTAAATATTTTTCTAATACTCTAAATATTGGACAGTTAATTTAGGCTGAGTAGAAGGAAGTTTCCTCAGGTATTTCACTCAAAAGAGGGGAGTTTGCACTACATCTAGAATTAAATACGTATAGATGATAAAGATACACAGATATAGGTGTAACAAAATATTCTGCAAATGATAACATCAAGAAAGTGAACAAACCCCCAGAATGGAGAAAAATATTTGCAAATCATATTCTGACAAGGGATTTGTATCCAGAACATATAAAGAACTCTTATAACTCAATAATGAAAAGCCAAATACATTTTTAAAAGATTTGAATAGACATTTCTCTAAAGAAGATATACCAATGGCCAGAAAGTACATGAAAAGATATTCAACATCACTAGCCATTAGGAATATTCAAATCGGAACCACAGTGACATTCACCTTCACACCCAGTAGGATGTCTATCATTAAAAAGACAGACAATAACAAGTGTTGGCACATATGGGGAGAAATTGGAATCCTCATACATTGCTTGTGGGAATGTAAAATGGTGAGGCTGCTTTGAAAAACTGTCTGGCAGCTCCTCAAAAAGTTTAACGTACAGTTACCTCTGTGACCCAGAAATGCCACTCCTAGCTATGTACCTAAGGGAAATGAAAACATGTACACACTAAAACTTATACATGAAGTTTTCTGATACATGAAGGTTCATAACAGCATTATTCATGATAGCCAAAAGTTGGAAACAACCCAGATGTTCATGAGCTGATGGATGGGTAAACAAAATGTAGCATATCCATACAATGGAATATTATTTGGCCATAAAAAGGAATGAATTACTGATGCATGCTATAACAGAATGATCCTAGAAAACATTATGCTAAGTGAAAGAAGCCCATATATTGTATGATTACAAAACGTACAAAAGACCATATATTTACATGACATGTCCAGAATAGGCAAACTTATAGAGAAAGAAAGTAGATTAGTGATTGGTTAGGGATGGGAGGTTGGCTAGGGAAGCAGGAGGGAGTGGGGAGTGGGTGATAATGGATACGGGGTCTTTCACAAGAGGTGAAATTGTTCTAAAATTAGATTGTGGTGATGTTTGTACTACCCTGTGAATATACTAAAATACTTTGACGTATACACTTCATATGGGTGAATTTTATGGAATATAAATTATATCTCAATAAAGCTCATTTTTTAAAAAAACAAAATATTAATAAATTAGGCCCTTTCACCTCCTAAGTTTTGTGATATACAGGCTAAAACAAAGTGAATAGAAGAGCAAGTTTATTTTGATGTAATTGGTATGTATTGCAGACCTTAGTTGGGAATTGTTTTAATGGAGATAACCTGCATTGTATTTCTTTAACATGTGAAGATAATGAATAAACACCCTTTAACCTGAGATAAACCATCTGAACCTTGAAATTTTTGTCTTTGCAGACAAGTGTCTATGTTTAAAACATGCATACTTGATTATTTTCATTATGTGTGTTTCCTTTTAAGTTATAACGGTTCTTTCTTTCTTTCTTTCTTTCTTTCTTTCTTTCTTTCTTTCTTTCTTTCTTTCTTTCTTTCTTTCTTAGCCTCAACAAGTTGTTCAGAAGAAGCCTGCTCAGGTAAGAGATTGTCATTATGCTTTTTTCCCCCAGTTAATATAAATAGTGAAAAAAATATGACCCCCAATTAAACCTTTAATTCGTATTTTTCTAGTCTTGATTATGTCAGCATTGTAGTATTCTTGAAAATTGGTTGTATCCTTCATCCTTCAGACAAAGTCAAGAATACATAGACTGAGGTTTTAAAAAACTCTAAAAGGTCAAGGCCTGAAGTATACAGAACAAATTAAAATACTTTAAAAAATAAAACCTTTTAGTGCCTCATATAAAACAAATACTTAATCTTATCATGTGTTTTGCCAACTCTTAAACATCAAGTTTTGTCCTTTCTGTCTCACTATCCGTATTCCGTTGACCTGATACAGGACTTATTAGCCACAAAATATATCATGATCCATGACTGGAAACATATCTATTCATTGAATTATTCCATAACATTTGGTGATCCCAAAACACTCCCAAAAAAGACTGGGACATTGGTAAATGGTTATACTAATTTTGCTATTGATGAACTCTCAGGTCTCACTTCAGTTAGGCTGAATCACAGTCTCTGACGTCTTTGGCAACATCAAAATTAGGAACCAGCTTTACTTCTCTTGTTCCATATGCCTGGAGTTCCTTGTCCCAACTATAATCTGTACATAGAAGCATAAGAAGAATCATGCTTATTGAGGAAGTATATCTTTTTTTTAATTGATTTTTGGCTGAAGTCAGTTTTGAAACAACCTTGGTATTTTTTAAAATTTATTTATTTATTTATTTTTGGCTGTGCTGGGTCTTCATTTCTGTGCGAGGGCTTTCTCTAGTTGTGGCAAGCGGGGGCCACTCTTCATAGCGGTGCACAGGCCTCTCACTGTCGTGGCCTCTCTTGTTGCTGAGCACAGGCTCCAGATGCGCAGACTCAGTAGTTGTGGCTCATGGGCCCAGTTGCTCCACAGCATGTGGGATCTTCCCAGACCAGGGCTCGAACCCATGTCCCCTGCATTAGCAGGCAGATTCTCAACCACTGTGCCACCAGGGAAGCCCGAGGAAGTATATCTTGAAGAATAAATTAACCATGATTGCCAAGTACGTGAGCTTTATTAAAATATGAAAATATCTTGCTGTTCTCCCTTTCTGGGTTGAAAGAGATGCCCGGGAGATCTAGGTGCATCATGCAGAACCTGCTGAGGTGAGTTATTAAGCAGTGTCATGGGTTACCAAGTTCTTTGTAGATCTTTCATATAATTTAAGTTATCCATGGGATCTTTTCCTTAGAGGTCTCTAAAACTGTACCTTGCACCCTGTTCTCTTGGGACAATGTTGCCTTGCCTGGAAAAGACCATTCAGACAATCTCCTGTGTCTACTATTCTTTACAAATGCAGCTTGAAAGAGAAATGAAGCTTCTAAACAGATATAAAAGCACACAGGGGAAATGCATCTGAATAATTACACATGTGCTTTAAATAGAATAAAAACAGAGTTTCCATGAAAAAAAATCATCCTCATAGCTGTTCCCTTTCCCAAAGGCCAAGAGTGTTGGGGGCACTAAAAATAAGTACACTGTGTTCAAGTGTTTCTATGCAATATTAAACAAAACAAAATGTAAACCAAACTTGACATTTTTAAGTAGGAGATCCCAAATATATTTAGCCTCTCATCCTTCATCAGTAAGGAAATCAGTAAGGAATTTTTTTTTAAAAAGAGCAAATGAATTTATAAATCTGTGCATTGGGGTCAAAGGAGACTGCAGTGTTCGCTGTTGCATCATGGGCTGTGAACAGGAGATTAATAACCTTACGTGGTCTGTTAACAACTTTGATTCAGTCTCTGTTCTTGGGGCTTAGGGAAGATAAGGTGAACGAAAACTTAGTCACATGCATCTGAGAAATGTGTAGTCTGGTTCAGAGGTTCTTACCCTTGGCTGCATATGAGAATCACCTACAGATAATATAAATATAATTATATATATATATATATATACACAAATATATATATATATATATATATATATATATATATACAGTTGTATATTACATGCCATATACAGTTGACCCTTGAACAACATGGGTTTGAACTGTGATGGTCAACTTATACGTGGATTTTTTTCAATAAATACTACAGTACTACACAATCGATCCATAGTTGGTTGAATTGGTGAATGCAAAATCATGGATATGGAGTAAAGGCCAACTGTGAGACTTGAGCGTCTGAAGAATTTGGTACCTGAGGAAGGTCCCGGAACAAATGCCCCTCGGATACTGAAGGACAGACAACTCTGTGTGTGTGTGTCTGTGCGCATGCATGTGTATAAACCCTACCCAGTGATGATTTCGGTATCTGTAGTGGGTCCTGGAACCAATCCCCCACAGATGCTTAACTGACTGACAGCTCTGTGTGTGTGTGTGCGTGTGTGTGTTTGTGTGTGTGTGTGTGTACATCCTGAACCCTACCTAGTGGTATGTGCTGGAACCAGCCCTTGTGAGGCAACTGTGAGTATCTCTTCCAAATTCTATATTTACTGATGTCAAGTAGGTAACTTGAAATCCACTATGGTAGGAGTATTTACACCATGGAAACTGGAAAACACTACAAATCAGGACTTTTTATTTACTGGAGAGCAAGTTGTTGAACATTTACCTACACACCACTAGCCCCACCCTTCAGTGATTCTGATTATTTGATCTGGAAACGCAAGCATTAGTATTTTTCATGAACTCCTCAAGTGAGTCTAATGTAGAGCCAGGGATGAAGATACTCAGTGAACACACATGAGAAGACATTTGAACATTTGTTGAGCAAATGAGCACAGAATATCAATCTATATGACGCACAATGGGATACAGATGAATGAGTGGAATGCCATGTGTTGTTTAAAGGGATGATCCCCAGAAGAGTTTCAATTTTGTTGTTGTTGTTTAGCTACAGAAGAGAAAATAAAGACATCGATTAGGGAAAGAAAGGAAGATGTTACAGATGAGATGAATGGCATATTCAAAAGTAAAGAGGCAGAGACAGATAAATCATTGGTGGAGATTATCAATGTGGCTGAAACTGACTGCAAATTGGGCAGTAATATACCAAGAAATGATGTAAGTGACATCATAAATTTTTGTCCTAAGAGAATCAGGCATATCAAAGAAACCACAGATGGATTGGGTTGGTCCTCACTGATCAATCTGGCTGTGTTACAGACCTACAGACCCTGCTCCAGATTTGCCCTTGAAAGGAGAGTTCAGACTCAGAAAAAAGAACATGAGCTCAATGGGCTTCCTAATCTATATTGTCTAAGGACACAGTGATGAATTATATAAACATGGGGACTACACAGAAGTTCATGGAGGATAATGTAAATTTTACATCACATTCAAAAGAATCTCTTCCTTTTCCATCTGTTTCTTTCAAAATACCCTCCCAGATGGCTTTTCCATGTAGCAGTCTGGATTAACTCAGGCTCATATCCTTTCTTCATCAACACTACTTTGAAGGGTTACATTCAGGTCCTGTTTTGAGGTGGCGAAAATTTTAGCACGATTAAATATTTTATATCCCGAGAAAAGGACTCAGCAGTGTATAAGGAGACATAGTTTTTGCTTTCTGGCCCCATCAATGGGTGAATTAATCTCTCTGTTCCCTATGTATCCATCTGTGAACTGGGATAATGTTATTATGAGTCTTACCTTACTCCCAAGAACATTTTGAAGATACTTGTGTACATTCCAGGGAGTATTATTACATTCTGACTTATTTTTGTATGCTAGGTTTTTTATTTCCAGAGATTTTTATTCTCAAAAATGTTAGAATTCTAATTAGTTCAAAACTACTATCTTTTTGACCTCAAGTGTTTTCACTGCATCTTTTTAAAATAAGGATTTTTTTTAACTTAGGGGAAATTTTATGGTGATTGCTACATCCTATCATTAGGACTAAAGCAGTTAGAATCACTTGGCTTATATGTAATTCCATATTTGTGGAAGTACAAAGACTCTCTTCTGAAGTATCCTAATGCCATCAAATTCTGAAACCTCAGAACTTCAAGGATGCCACTTCTTGAAACTGGGATACAGAAAGTCACAATTCATTCTAAGGAGACAAATTCAGAATTATGATAAATCTTATTCATGTGCATTTGTGTATATAAGTACATGCATCTTGAGAGGAATAAAAATTTAAGGAAAACCCTACTGCAGGGGTTTGTGCTTGGGAAGTCCACCAGGTACCATTAGCTGCAAACCTTAATAATCTTAAAAATCTAAAGGGGAAAATCTCTAATATTTACGTTAACTGTTTCTTTTTAATTCCAAAACCAGTGAAAACAAAGCTTACTGGAGAACTCTACTATATTTTCATTTAAAGTGATAAAGTAAGAAATTAGCTAATTTCCTAGTTTTATAGCAGTTTGAAAGTTGATTTCTCAGCAACTTGGATTACATTCTCAACTTGAGTAGGCAACAGTGGTAGGTTCTGTTTCTGCTGCTGTTGTTTTTACAAGAGAAATCCCAAAGTGTATCAGGTTATTATTATTGATAGAGGGGGCTTTGTGTCTCAAGTTTTTATTTTGATAAGAAAAAAATCTCACTCCATCTCAGACTTCTGAAAAGATCTTGCTGGTTTATTAAATATCTTATTGTCTCTTGATTTCCCCCTTTGAAGGCTTTAAACTGAGTTTAGAAGTGAGTCCTTATATATAATTCAGACATATTTTCTCACCTGAGCCCTACCCAAAGGGTAAAAACAGCTTTTAAAAATCCTAAGATCTCCTTCCTTTTAACCCAATTTCCTCATTGTTGTACAGCCCTGGCAAGCTCCAGCTCCAGCAATTAAGACAGGTAGAAACCTGCTCCTTTTCAACTTCCCAGTGAGAGAACTGCAAAGTTTTCAGTTTCTAAAAGACAGGAAACAAAGCTTTCTGTTTCGAAATAGAGCTTTTACCTGGGAGTAACATCTTCTGTGGGTGGTGTATATCGGGGCAAAGAAATCTCAGTAAGCCTTGGTTATCATGGGATTTTCCCCCCTTAAAAAAAAAAAAAAAGCTGAATGTTTTTACAGAGACTTCAAGGGCAGTTTTAAGGATGTTTATATTTCAGACAACCTAAACCTTGTTTAGAGCAAAATGAGAGATTTCACTTTGGGACAAGCAGGTTGGTGAATTTCAGTCAACATCTTGTTCTCAAAGAAGGCATTCAGTCTAGGCGTACAAGGGAGGAAGAAGGAAGAAGGTAGAGCTCTCACTCTCACTGAACTCATCCTTTACATGGTATCTTGGCCAGTACAGTCAATAGTTCATCATAAGTCAGACTTGAAGAAAAGAGGCACTCTCTACTCAGGGAGAATAGTGATTTATACCGCTTAAGTCATAAAGAGTACTGATTTAGTTATTTTCCAACTTACACCCTTTCTAGCTGGTAAAACATTTTGTGGGCCAGTAAATGTTTGGTACCAACTGGCAAAACATGAAGAATTATATCAAAGCCTGCCCTGAGTGGGACTGTTTTGTTGTACAGGAAATACTTTTTGATTTAACCTCTGACCTCGGACATTGCAAAGGTCAAGGGAAGAGGAGAGCCAAGTAGAAAGCAACATTTAACCCCTATAATAAAGTAGCTCAAGGATATAGCAGCACAGGGGTGGGGCAGAGGAAGCATATCAAAATGATTATTAACCGTAAACATATGAAGTCATTAGCTTAGTTGTAATAAAGGAATATTGGCAAGATGAAATCAGCTGTTTCTTGGCAGGGGAATGTCTTACAGAGATGACATAAACTTCTAATGGAAGTGAAAGAACATCACTCAATTTGGGGCAAGATATAAAACTCCAAAAGGCGAAATATAGTATTTCTGGATTTGACAGATTTCCTATAGGAGTTTTTGGGTTTTTTTTTTTTAAGTGCGATTGTTTTTAACTGTGTGGTAAAGCCTGTGGATTAGGCTAAAAATAAAATGGCCATGTCGGCCTGCTTTTCTATGCATATTGCAGAATGCTTTTCCTGTGCATTTTGAAGTGAATTGGATAAAAACCGATTATTTATTCAATATGTAAGCTTTCTTCTTATTATCCAAACTTGCTGACCAAAATTAATATGAATAAATAGTAACTGGATTTAAAACATCGCCTTTCTAAGAATTTCCTTAATGTTTGAATAGAAATATGTTGCTTTATCCAAGAAACTTTCTGTACCTTCAGAGAATGTTTGCTGGACACTGAAACGTCTTATTGAAGAATTATTTGTTAGCTTAGTATTATTACTGATATTTTCATAGTCTTATTCAAAAGTCCTATCTCAGGATAATGAAAAATGTTTGGTGCAATAATGATTAAAATCCAGAAATATTCTGTTCCCTGGCAACAAATACAAGTTATGAAAAATTTTATACACATGGAAAACAAAGAGAAAAGGTTCTCCTAATCTGTGCCATTAATAAACATATCCAGAATATAACCACTAAGCAGCCTTTAATCTATCCACTTTTATTTAAAACTACTCTGCATAAAAGGAAGAACATTCCTCAACAATTCTGGAAATGTTGAAATAAATTTCCTTCTTCTGAGAGCTTCCTTCATGCAAAAATCTTTTTGTTGCATCTTTAGCTATTTTTTTAAACATGAGACTCCTCAGTACGAATTAGATCTGGCATGGAAAATTGATCAAGCTTGTGATCCTCAGAAATCGTGACTTCCAGGATCCTGAAACTTGCAGTTAGTTTATACGTAAAATGAATTCCCTATCTGAAAAATGTGACTCCCTCCTGAAGATATTTTTAAATAGCCTTTCATCCCGGAAAGAAATTCATAGTATCCCAGGGATAAATATTACCTCTGTTTACAATATTTTCAGTGATGGAACTCTGACCAGAGGCATGAATAAGACAAACAGGAGTGTATTTTACAAATCTAAGATGTCTTATTTTGTTTTATTTAGGAGGCATTGTTTAATAATAGGGGGGTTTTCTTTTCCTTTCTCAAAAATCGATCATTGAATCACAGGTAAAGAAAGGAACACAGAATGAGGAGCTATAATTAATCATCATAGCTACACACTGTAGTCTTACAGGATTTTTACTCTTTTTTTCAAAGTTTTCCCATTTGGTTGTCACATTTTTTTCTCACACCCTGCTGGGCAGCGAGATGAGTATTGTCATTACTGGTCTGACACAGTGAGAATAAGGCACAAGTTATACACCCATTAATGCCAGGGTTGGTGCCTGTGGTCAGTGACATCTAGGATCAACCTTCTTGACTTCAAATATCCCCCAATAAGACCTTATACGGGCTTTATTACATTGATGGTGGCACATGCAAGGTAGATGCTTGTATATTTGTATATATTGGGTTGGCCAAAAACTTTGTTCGGGTTTTTTCCGTAACATCTTATGAAAAACCTGGGCGAACTTTTTGGCCAACCTAATACATAAAAAAAAAATTTTTTTTTAATAAGATCAGGTGCAAATACCATAAACATCCCAACTTCTAAAATCTCCTTTTGAAAAACATATTTCCCCCCTACCGTTTCTACCAGAATCCCTTGCACTTCCCTGATCATAGGGTTTATGTAGGTTCCAGTGGATATGTTTTTTTTTTAATGCGATATAAAGTTTTCCTAGTTGGAGGAAATAATCACTTTCCATTAAGTTAAACAGCCCCAATCCATTTAAAATTAAAATATCTGACCCAGAAATAGAAAGAGTCTGCTTCGTGGTCTTGAGGGTCACTTAGCTGCAGATGGAACTTGAAAACTTGTTTCTGGTCACTGCAGCTGAGGAGAGCCCATTGTTTCTGTTCCAGCGGGATTGGCTCGAGATAGTCACGAACGTGAAACACTCGTGAGTGTGGCATTCCAAGTGCTTAAGGAACTGGACATACTAAGATGACAAAAAGAATGTCATTAAACCATAACTACGCTTTCTAAATTACCAGGTATTGGTAGGTTTACTGGCAAGACAGCTTAAACTACAGATGTATTTGTAGCCTGCAGCATTTTATGATAAGAGAGTTAGAGAATTCTTTGCAACCAAGGGAAAAAAATAAGGATTTATTAAAGCTGGCATGGACTTCTATGCCTTTGCACTCCTTATACACACAAAGAGGGGCACCACGGTGACAGCACTCCTAAAGTTTGCGGGGAGAGTATTTCCACTTCTTGGTTCCATTTTAAATTCGCTGGCCTCCTTTCCACTGCAGATCTGCTGTTTAGTCTGCATCTGAAAATTAAACCCAGAGCTTCAGCTGTCACATTAAACACTGAACCTTCCTCCAGCGCACACCCTCACCCATGCCTGTGTGGTAACATCTATGGTTAAACACCTAAGACATTGAAAAATTCCATCCAACATTAGGGGATCAGGGTGGATATTGGGATGTCTTCTTCCTCCTTTTGAATAAGTTAGCAGAAGTGTACCCAAGGGTATGCGCCACATGCATTGTGCTGAACCAAATTAAAAGGATGGAGATAGGTGCAAACTATATATCTAGGTTTCAGTGGGGGTTTTTTTTCCACAAGCGTAATGAATACAATGAAAGAGTTACACTTATTAAATTCCTTTTTTGGGGGAACAAAAGAAAGACCAAGGCAAAATGAGTGCAATTTTTCCAGTAGTCGTAATAAAAATATAGTTCTCCAACTCTGCCCACTTTCTTTCCTTCTCTTCAGTTTTCTGCCAAAAAATCCATGTTTCACCCCAGTGTGGTACAGCCTCAGTGGTCTTTGTAAGGTAACTGAGTGGATGGCTGGGGGCTGTTCCGTATTTAGAGGCCTCAGTGGCTGGTACTCATAAAAATGTCACTGTGCACTTTCACTTTGAAAAGTCCTTTTATCCTACATTCGTGAAGCCCCATTCCAACGGTAAGCCTCCTTGACCAGACTGTGGCTGCTTGGCCTTCCCACCTCACCAGCCAGCGCCTAATGAGATGTGGAGAATGTTTGGCTACGGTCTCTCCACCTCCTTAGTGCCTCAGAGCTGCTCTTGGATCAAAGATCCTTTGGGCGTATGTTGCGAACATGAAGCAACTTAAATAAATATTTCAAGTTGCAAGCTATCACCTGCAGTAATGGCAGTGTCGTCTAAGTTAACTGAGGAGGATTGAATCTCAAGGGTCCCTACCAACTACTCTGCTATGAAAGTAAGATCCCTGAGGGACATCAGAACCTGCTGCTTATTCCCGTCATCACTGGGTCCTGTCCACTCTTTGCACCGCAGAAGGGCCCTGTGTGAAGTCTGGTCAGCCGTGACAGGGCAGCTGAACGTGGATTTCCCGACTCCATCTTCATTCATCCATGACCCACATGGCTCCTGGGAAGGAAAGCAAGAACTCTTCTCTCCCAGCCTTATCTCGCAATCTGCTGTCAAGTCACCTGCCCCAATTCAGTAAATGAATTGTGGAATCAAAACAAGAAAACGAAGAGGGTTTTTCTTCTCTTAATGACACTCACACTTTTGTCACAGCAACCATACATGTAGCAAAAGGCCAAGTCACTGGGAGGGTGAGAACTGGGTCTTGCAGAGGTGAGAGGTGCCACGTGCCCCGCCAACATCATCCATTTGGCACCCATGCCGTCCTTTGGAGGATGGCCAGTCAGGGCTATGCCAGGAAGAGAGAGCTCTCCAAGGACCAAACATTGAGAAAAACCATCGTTCTGAGCGTGTGAGAGCTGCATGACCTCCAAAAGTTTGACAGAGTGAGGCTCCCACCCTCTGACATCCTAGTTATGTACCCAGTACTAACTGACAGCTACTAGTAGAAGCATTTCAGTGTCGGTGGAAATAAAATAACTCTCCATGTTGTGTTAAGAACCGTTAAGTAAAGGAAACAATATGAGGATGAGTGACTATCATTTTCAGCTGAGTTGTGTGTAAGGGATTTGAATAAACCACTTACATATCAGGAGCTTCAAGAGCTCAAATCAAGCAAAGTTTCTGGGAAGGTTTTGAAAAGCTGATCACATTCCATCTACTACAAGGTCTTTGTAAATTCATGGCCTGAAAATTCGATTTCCTTCCAGATTTGGAAGTACTTTGGTTTCCAGATAGTCTAGAAAAATCGAGCAGTTAGAAAGGGAATAATTACAGCTCCATCCAGGGGGGGTTTCCAGCTTGACTGCGTTCTATTAATTTGTTAACCAGGAGAGAAGGAATCACATATATCTGCCGGCGTGTACTCTGTGGTCTGTTTCAGGATAGTTACCTAAGTCCACACCTCCTGTCATAATGAGAAGTGAGTCATTTGGGGATGGTGAAGAGTGTATCTGCCGAACAGCTTAATGACTTTCTGGAATTTAAATATTAAGTGAAAAAACAAGGTCAGAGGGCAGCTGAACCTTGGCTTGTCTCTCTCACGTCCGTCCGTGGCTTTGATCCTGCTACATCCTCCTTTGTGGCCGGGACTCTATAGAGAATCTCAGGGTCATGGCCTGTTGCCTGTCAAGAGGTATAAACGTGCTGCTTAAATATGTGAAGCCTGCCATTTGGGGGTTGGGAGCAGATGCGAGGTAGCTTCAAACGTTCCACGTTTCCCACATAACCCAAAGCAGACTAAACAAAACCGGTGTGAAATCTCATGACTTGATGCTGCGGTGGTTATATTTTTTAAGCTGTAATCCATTCGTGTGTGTGTTTATTCCCAGGATTTACAGCTCCTTCAGTCTTGGGGGAAGAGAACGTTTTAAACCTTTTGCAAAGGGTTTGCAGTAAGCAGTGGCCTGTGGTTAAAGCCCAGAATAGAGAGTGAGTGTGTGAGTGTATGTGTGTGTGTGTGTGTGTGTGTGTGTGTGTGTGTGTGTGTGTCCGTGTGTCCGTGTGTCCACGTGCGCACATTCACGTGAGCATGTGAGTACACGTTCATGTGGGTGTTTTTCCCTCCCGTTTGCTGCTTTTACGCAAAAGCGTCACACATGGTAGCATTTAGGAGTTCCTTCACAGCTGAAGTGTTTCAAACACTAATGAATGGAAGTTTGGTCATATAATGCAGACAATCTTTAAGGCATGCTTTACTGAATGGTGTACTGTAGTGACCTGGGAAAGGAAGAGAGGTATAAATTGTGTCAGTTAGCCACCCAGACAAAATGAAGCCATGTGGAAAATCAAGTCTATTAAAGTATGAAGACTGTTATAAGCTGTTTTAAGCTGGCCATTCTTAAAGTTTGCTGCAGGAGTGAATGTTTACCTCTTCTCCCAGATCTTTTTCACATGCCGTCTTATGAGACAATGTACAGCATTTGATAAAAATCATCCTCTCACTAAGGACGCTTTTATCAGAAATGTTTATTGTCTCCGCTTTACCACCCATGTCCTGAAAGGTACTGCACGTTTGTTAAGTAAGCAGAAGGAAAGAGAACTTTGCAGCTCAAGCCGGCTTGCAGAAATTCCAGCAAATTCCAGAGCCATACGGAATCAGAAAAAGGAAAAGAGAAGGAGAAATTAGATTTATAGGAAGAGGAGGCCCTGCAAAAACATATATATTAGATTTTCTCTGCTTGGCCAAACCACCATTAAATGTTTGGTCAGTGTGGATTTAGTATTGAGATTGAGCAGTTAATGCCAAACTTTGGTCATTGTCTTAAAATGCGCTTTAATAAATACAAGAAGGAGGAAATCCATTTGGAAAGGAAGTGAGTCGTCAGCTCTTACAGCCCTTTCTCAGGCTCGATTCTGCCCTCACGCTGCCTCTGGTACGTGGCAGTGGCATCCTGGTTACACACAGCTGCCAACACCCATCTGACTCTGCCCAAAGCCTGGCTCGACTTGCTCTGCAACTTCGGGTATACGACTCACTGTACCTTGATTTTCTCATCTGTAAAATGGGAATAATAACAGCCAGTCCCTAAGAGCATCAGCTGTGATTACCAATATCTGCAAGATGCGTTTTCTTTGTCCCTTAAGAACAGATCCCCTTCACTTGATTTGCTGGTTTTTAAAACTGATGACTGGCATGCTGTCAGGAAAAATTTATCCATTTCTTTTTCTCTCTGATTGGTGAGTAAGCTCACACGGGCCTGACATTCTCTGGACGGCAGACAATTGAATTTGCTGAGCAGCCGCCATGATGTCAAGCCTTAAGTCAACAGTGGCTAATGACTGCTCTGGGAAAAAACAACACCTTGATTCCTCAATTACGGTTTAAGAAGCCCTGGGAACGAGGGGGCTTGCCAATCATCCGCATCCTCTTTTGAAGCCAGCATAATGTGCTGTGGAAACAGGTCACCTCTGAACTGTTTGTCTGAACAGCGCACACAGTGTAATGGTTGTGCCCTTTGTGTGTTCCAGGAGGAGACTGAAGAGACATCCTCACAAGAGTCTGCAGAAGAGGATTAGGGGGCGCCAGCATTCAATTTCTACCTCAGCAGCAGTTGGATCTTTTGAAGGGAGAAGACACTGCAGTGACCACTTACTCTCTGTCGCCATGGTCTTTCCACTTTCATCTGGGGTTAGGGGGCGGGGCGGGGCGGGGGCGGGGCGGGGGTGGGGGGAGAAGTCACGTAACCTTAAAAAGGACTATATTAATCACCTTCTTTGTAATCCCTTCACGGTCCCAGGTTTAGTGAAAAACTGCTGTAAACACAGGGGACACAGTTTAACAATGCAACTTTTAATTACTGTTCTCTTTTTCCTTAACCTACTAATAGTTTGTGGATCTGATAAGCAGGAGTGGGTGGGTGAGAAGAACCTCTGAATCGGGTTTAGTCAATCACTGCACTGCATCCAAACCAGAAACGTGTCACCCGTGTGACGCTGGGCATTCCGCTAGAAGAGGCGCGGTGGGAAACACCGGCAGCCTCTACACCACCCAACCCGCTCGCAGTAGTGAAGCTTCTGTTTAGAACACCAAAGATAGGACTAGATACTACTTCTCTCTTTTCCATATAACCTTGTAGACACTTACTTGATGATTTTTTTTTTAATTTTTACTTTTATTTCTAAATGAGACGAAATGCTGATGTATCCTTTCATCCAGCTTAACAAACCAGAAAAGGTGATGTTCACTTTTCAAAAAGGGAAGTAAGCAAACTCAGATTACCAACTCCTTTATTTATGGGCGCCACACATATCAGCAGGAGTAATAAATTTACTCACGGCCCTCATTTTTTTTTTTCAGGAGCCCTCATCCGGGTAGAATCTACTTCCTACAGAGCCAAATGCCATTTAGCAATAAATCACACTTGTCAGCCTCAAAGCATTTTAAGGAACCTAGACAAGTAAAATTATCCTCTTCGTAATTTAATGAAAAGGTACAACAGAATAATGCATGATGAACTCACCTGGATTATGAGGTGGGAGGAGCGAAATCCAAATTTCTTTTGCTATAGTTTATACTACCATTTAAAGAACGACAACAAAAAAGCAGGCTCTCTCTCTCTCTCTCTCTCCATTGTGTATCAGTTTCTGTGAAAGACCTAAATACCACTTACCTCAAATGAAGCTTATGTGTTACTTCAAGTAATACGTTTTGACATAGGATGGTTGGCTGAGGTGCTTTACTTTGATTTCAGCTCACCATCTCTTCACTCAAACTGCACTTTTAGCCAGAGATGCAATACATCCCCACTGCTCAATACTACCTCTGAATGTTACAGTTAATTTACAGTTTAGTACTTACTACATGCTGCTATACACAAGCAATGCAAGAAAAGAAAAAAGTAATGGGTAGGTGATGCTATTCATCTACAGTTCTTTTTGTACACTTAGTTACAGTTAAAGAAGCAGTCTCCTTACTGTGTTTCAGCATGGCTATGTATTTTTCTATGGTTTTTTTTTTTTAATTAAAATTTTACAAATACTTGTTTCAGCTTCTCTGCTAGATTTTCCACATTAACTTGAATTTTTTTTAACCAAGTCGCTCCTAGGTTCTTAAGGATATTTTTCCTCCTTACACTACACATCACACAAAATTTGACTGTAATGTTTAAATATCACCCTCCAAGTTTGTACCTCACATGAATCGTTTAAGGAAATGGACTAATTGACTTGCAAAGACCTACCTCCAGACTTCAAAAGGAATGAACTTGTTACTTGCAGCATTCATTTTTGTCAATGTTTGAAATAGTTCAGACTGCAGCTAACCCTCGTCAAAACTATTTTTGTAAAAGGCTTTTTGATAGAAAGGAACACGTTTTTACATACTTTTTTGCAAATAAATAAAATAAAGCCAACCTTCAAAGAAACTTGAAGCTTTGTAGGTGAGATGCAACAAGCTCAGCTTTTGCATGATGCAATCAAAAATATGTGTTTTGAAGATTAGTTGACTATGAGAAAATGCTTGACAGATATTTTCATGTATTTTACACAAATGTGATTTTTGTAATATGTCTCAACCAGATTTATTTTAAACGCTTCTTATGTAGAGTTTTTATTCCTTTCTCTCCTAGTGAGTGTGCTGACTTTTTAACATGGTATTATCAACTGGGCCAAGAGGTAGCTTCTCATGACGGCTTGTGTCAGTCTGGCTTTTAGTACTGATGCCAAATGAAACTCAAAACCATCTCTCTTCCAGCCGCTTCGGAGAGGTAGTTTCAAAGGCCACATACCTCTCTGAGACTGGCAGATTGCTCACTGTTGTGAATCACCAAAGGAGCTATGGAGAGAATTAAAACTCAACATTACTGTTAACTGTGCATTAAATAAGCAACTAAACAGTGGCTCATAAGAAGCCCCATTCCGTATCTTGGGTTGGTCCTTTTGAAACCTCACTGGCCAGCTCATAAAACTAAAGCAGTTGCTCGTGTTGGCCAAACTCGGAGCACCTGGCAGTTTCCATCTCTGATGAAATTACTCTTATTTCCTATACGTTGTACAATCAAAACACACTACTACCTCTTAAGCCCCAGTATACCTCATTTTTCATACTGAAAAAAGCTTGTGGCCAATGGAACAGTAAGAACATCATAAAATTTTTATATATATAGTTTATTTTTGTGGGAGATAAATTTTATAGGACTGTTCTTTGCTGTTGTTGGTCTCGGGCTAAGTAAGACTGGACATTTAACTTTTCTACCATTTCTGCAAGTTAGGTATGTGTGCAGGAGAAAAGTATCAAGACGTTGAACTGCAGTTGACTTTCTCCCTGTTTCTTTGAGTGTCTTCTAACTTTGTTCTTCATGTAGAGTTGCTGTCTATGATTGTACTTTGAATCGCTTGCTTGTTGAAAATATTTCTCTAGTGGGTTATCACTGTCTGTTCTGCACAATAAACATAACAGCCTCTGTGATCCCCATGTGTTTTGATTCCTACTCTTTGTCATGACTCCATTAAATGAGTAATAAAGTTTGGTCAAAACAGGTCAAGGAGAGAGACATTCACAAGTCATTTTGTTTTGTGCACCCACACCTCTACGCACATGAACATAAAGTTTTAAAGTACAGGGGCTTCCCTGGTGGCGCAGTGGTTGAGAGTCCGCCTGCCGATGCAGGGGACACGGGTTCGTGCCCCGGTCCGGGAAGATCCCACATGCCGCAGAGCGGCTGGGCCCGTGAGCCATGGCCGCTGAGCCTGCGCGTCCGGAGCCTGTGCTCTGCAACGAGAGAGGCCACAACAGTGAGAGGCCTGCATACCACCAAAAAAAAAAAAAAAAAAAGTTCTAAAGTACAGACAGCCCTCTGCAGGTTCCGAATCTGTGGATTCAACCAACCACGGACTCTTTAGAGCCGACTGTACTGAGTCATTTCATATAAGGGACTTGAGCATCCTTGGGTTTTGGTATTGGCAGGGGATCCTGGAACCAATTCCCCGTGGATTCTGAGTGAAGGCTGTATCATACTTCTTAAATCAACTGCCCTAAATTCACCTTTTGTAGCCTGACATTTAACGCTACAAAGATGACCTTAAAGAAATGTAAAGGAAGAATGGTCTACAGTTTAAAACTAGAGAATTTCCATTGAAGGCCTGCATCTACAAAGTTTGTAATGGGAGTAACTGATATGTCAGTTATCTTTGACTTAATATCTGTAGAGGTCCAACAGCTTGGTAAAAAGAATAAGAAATGAAAGTCACAAAGTGTCTACTGAATAGGAATCTTTTTACTCTATCAAACCTATAAGCAGAGTCAGAATCATTCCACCAAGTTCAAGATCATCTTTATAACTCTGCTGGTGGTTAGGAGTAGATCCAGGATTTTTTAAAGCCAAATCCTCTGGGTTGTGCTGCCACCATTGTCACTAAAACTCTGTTTAGTTCTTAGGAAGCACTTTTTCATTTTAAGAAATCTCCTGTCAGGAAATTTATTGTCAAATTTACTACTTCATTCCTTCATTTATTTATTTTCACAGCCTATATTTTGTGAGTGCCTACTTTATGCTTTAAGTCCCAGACCAAGAGGGCTTTCAAAATATTATCTCCTTGGAAAAAAAAATTATGCAGGTGCAAAAATACAGGCAGCGTGCAAAAAGAACCAAGTAAATGTTGAAGCAACAAGTTGTAAGAATTTAGAGGAGGGAAAGCTGTTTCCTGCTGGGGTGGGTCATTAGTTCAGCCTAATAACAGACAGGCCAAACGTATTTAATGTAACCCATATTTGGTCTCTTCATTTTTATTAATATAGAAAAGCACCTGAGAAGAAATTCCTTCCTGAAAACAAAAATAAACAAACCAAGAGAGAATCTTTGGCTTGAAAAAGACTAAGAAAGGACATACTATGTCCAGAATAGGATAAGTAGATAAATGGGATTAAAACACTTCCCATATTTTTAGAGTTAATGCTCATTAAGTGATCTCTGAGTAAGCTTTTCTTTCCTTTTCTTTTTAGAAAAGTTAAAGTATTGCTTTCAAACAATAAGTAGTACACTTGTGAAAGTTATTAAGAAATCTCTTAAGTTTAAACCTAAGTTCAAGGAGGGTGTCCAAAAAATCAGCCAATGCATTCAAATATCAGAGGAGCCTCTAATATGTACTGGATATCATTTGGGACAATAAAGGTAAATGAGACTTCATCCCTACCTACAGAGAGTCAAAACTTCTCCTGAGGGAGCTGGACTCAAGGGAGAGTTGTGTAAATAGAACCTTACTGAGTTACCCTGAAAGTGGCTCAATGCATCTTGAACTCTCTGCCAATATCAGAGACAAATCGCAGGCCCTCTCACATGAGGACTGTAGCGCCATCATCAGAGAAGGATCCTGGGGCTGCAGAGACACTGAGTCTCAGCCAGTGTAGCATTTCATAAGCGGGGGCTGGCGGTGGAGGGGAATGTTCTAACAAGGCTAGGGGTGCTCGACTCTGGTGAATTCAGGGATGGTAAGTGGTTCAGGTGTCTGGGCAGCAATAAAAACAGCACTACAGAATGAATAACAATCCAGGCAGTGGGACGTGATGCAAGCTGATTATAGACCAGTGAATGAAACTTCAGAAAAGGGAAACAAGAAGCCCAAGAGAGGGGACCAGGGCAACATGGATGCACTTCTTATCAAGTTTTATTTACATAAGGTTAATTTTTTATTGAACAAGAGTAGTTCTTCAACTTAGGCAAGGTCATCCTTGAGCAATTGCTCTTCAGCTCTAAGAAATCTGGCCGAAAAGGGGAAGAGAAGTTGAAAAGAATAAAAATTACTTGTGAAATAGGGAATGCAGATGGAAAACGACCAGAGTGAGAAGGCAACAACAGAGGTCTACACCCACAGTCTGAGTTTAGCCATCTGTAAAACTTGGCCATCTGGTCTCTTCCTCAAGGAGGTGTGAAATGGCTGCAGTACGACCCTCTGCCCCCCTCCTCCTCCTCCTCCTCCTCTGCGTTCGGGACTCCATCCATGCTGAGGCAGCCATGCCTCTGTCCTACTCTCATACCCAGTCCCGGCAGAGCCTATGGGAAAGGCCTCATGTCAGTGAGCAGCACCCCACTTTGTATCCAGTTTATAATAGTTGGGTTCCTGTCTCCTGCCTCTGAGCCTGATTCACAACCTTAAAACCCGCCTCTACCCTCATTCATCCAGGGGTCATCCCTGCCTCCTACCAGCCTTCCAGGACCCTAATCCTCCCCCTGTACTTGAGCCAACCCCTTGTGATCTGTTAGTCCCATCTCTCCTCTCATCTGATTATTTTCTCACTTTCGGATTCCACCTGTTTTGCTGCTGCCCTAATCCTAGTTTAAGCGGACATTCTTGGAAAGCTGGAGTAACAGCATTTGAAAATGCTTCACTGCCAGAACCTAGATGTGGAGGGCGGGTAGTGGAGGGAGGGTGGGCTACCTACCTAGGAAGAAACTTGCTGCTGGAGGAAAAATAGAAGATGCAGATCTAGCCCTAGTGGTCTGCTTCCTCTGAGAACCCAGAGAGGCGGGAGGAAAGAGGAGTCCTCTAACTCCCGCCTGTAACCTCTCCCTGAATATTTGAGATCCCAGGAGCTCTAGTGACCTCCCAAGCCATGTCACTGACTGGCGTTTGCCAGTTCTGCAGGCCATGTCAGTTATGTCATGAGGAATCTAAGGAAGAGAGCTGCCATTTAAGTAGCATCACTCCAAAAGATGCAGGTCGTTCAACCCCCTTGCAAAGGTGGTGATGACCAGGGACACAGGACAAGACACCCCGTTGCCCCATATGGTGCAAAAGGTGTGGACTCTGGAACTAGAGTTTTTTTTTCATCTTTGAATAGAAATAATAACAGCATCTATCTACAATCATTGTTGTGGGAATTCCCTGGCAGCCCGGTGGTTAGGACTGCCGTGGCCCTGGGGTTCAACCCCTGGTCGGGGAACTGAGATCCTGCTACAAGGTGCGCAGCGCGGCCAGACAACGCATTGTTGTGAGGATTAAAGAAGTCAATATAGGTGAAATGCTGAAAAGCACTCAACATATAGAAGGTGCTATACAGGGTTGGTTGTTATTTCTGTTATCTGGCCTCTGGCAGCAGGGTGGGCTTAAAGCTAGCATGTTTTCCTCTAGTTTCTACCATTATTTGATCTTTGCACACAGGGATATCCACAGACATGGTCCAAAAGGTATCAAGGTTTTCAAACCCTATTTTGGTTGTACATTCCATGCATGGAAATCATTAATATAGGTACAGACTCCTTTTTCCCACTGTGGTTTGCATTGTGTTTGATCTCGGTGGATTTGGTTACTAAAAGGAATCACCCCTGAAAAATCAGCAAAATGCAAATCACCCCCATTACAGCGACGGTCTTGGGGGTCCCTGATGCCCCACAGCTTCATTGCTTGTGGGGTCTCTTCCTTTCTGCCATTCAGTCCAGCCCTCAGCCCTGGCTGCTCCAGGCTCCTGACTTTGTTCTTGGTTGGATGTATCACAGCGTTGGAGGAGGGGGCTTCTCGGTGGTCTTCCTCCTCCCAGATCGTAGCACCTAACTCCAGTTCTCCCTCCAAATTCCAGCCTCCACCTATAGCCCCCCGGCCTAACGAGGCTAAGCTAAATGCGCTTCTACAGCCAGCCTTTGCCCCTCACCTTCTCATTAGCATTCTTCAGGCGACCTAATAGTTCTCTCTGCCCAGTCCTCTTCCACTGAACTCTGCACCCCCTTTAGATTTCCCTTTGGTCACCTAAGGATACTAGTCTCCTTGGACCAGTCAGGAATAAGTGACTGCTTATTCCAGAAGAGAAAAAGAGAGTAAACACGGAGATTCTCCTGTTTCCAATTTCCCCTGGTGACTGAACTGGTGGTGTGGAGAGGAGCCAGCCCCATGTAAAACATGAAATGGGTGATGCCCCAAAGAAAAATCCAAATGCACTTCCAGCAGGGAAAACAAACCCAGGAGAGGGGGAAAACAGCTGCTGCTTTTTACAGTGGTACAGCCAGTGGGGCCCACTGCATAACCAGAAAGTAAGGTGTGGTCAATGTGAGCAAAGGATCCCGAAAGTCACGTATTTATCATCAACATGAATGGAAGAGTGATACCCTAAGAGTTGCCAAGTGGGCAGTGGCCAGAAGGAGCAAGAAAGAGACCTTGTTTTAAGGCAAGATGTTGCTATTTCTGACCATGGTACAAGTTGGCCTATCTTGACTGGAACAAATAATGACAATTCTTTTGGCATCTTCATTTTTCAGTTACAAAGCACTTTCACAAATTTCGTTTCTTTTCATCTTCATTTCATCATTTTCATCTTCAGCACCATGCTGGGTGACATAGCAGGTGTTACTATTATTATCATTATATTTACTTTAAAAATGGGTTAACTGAGGCTCGGAAAGCGTAAGTGAGTGGCTTGGGGGGCAGAGCTGGTAAATGGCAGAACCATAAGTCCCTGACTCTGGTTCTACACTCTGTTCTCTAGACTATTGTACAACCGTAGACTATCCTATCAATCACTGCTCAGGATAAACCTTCTTTCGGGTGCACATCCCTAACATATTTAATTCTAGCTTCCCAGGCTCAAATTCAATTTGGCCAAGCTGGTTTTCCAGGAGACCACCATCATTACAGCACACCCAGTCTTGGAGTCTTTGCCCCACATCAACTGGAACTCTTCCATGGCACTGCAGAGCATCTGAACCTGGCTATTCACCCCATTCATCAATCCAAGAATATAGTTCCAGAGTCTACATATATGAACTCTTACAGATTTAAGGGATTATCTAAACTGTAGCAAGCAAGACCGTTAAGACTCAGGACATTCTGCGGGGCTGCCAGAGTTTAAGGTCCCATTCCTTTATCTTTAGTCAGCAAATCTGTAGGCTCAGAGAAGTTCCCTGTGGCCTTGTACTCTTAAATCAGGCACTTGGCAGGCTGATATATGGTCACTATTACAATGGGATCCATTTGGCCATAAAACAATTACATTCAGCCTAATCCCCAGCCAATTTAATACTGTCATGGAAAATAAAACCTGCTATTCAACCAGCTAACGAAAATGTGAAACTTTCACAGACCCATGGGTATATTGCACTGCCTGTCCAACTATTGCTGAAGTCACCTTTCCAATACTAAGAAATTCAAAGACCCCTTTTTGTTTTGTTTTGTTTCAGATGTTTTTCTATTTTATTATTTTGTTTTAATAGATCTTTGTTGGGTATAATTGCTTCACAGTACTGTGTTAGTTTCTGTTGCACAACAAAGCGAATCAGCCATATGCATACACGTGTCCCCATATCTCCTCCCTCTTGTGTCTCCCTCCCACCCTCCCTATCCCACCCTTCTAGGTGGACACAAAGCACCGAGCTGATCTCCCCGTGCTATGCGGCTGCTTCCCACCAGCCGACTATTTTACATTCAGCAGTGCATATATGGCGATGCTACTCTCACCTCGCCCCAGCTTTGCCCTCACACCCCACATCCTCAAGTCACCTCTTGACTGTGATCGCTTTCTCTCCAACTCTGTTGCCACTTCTACACTATCCCCTCTTTAAGCTCTGGCTGTGTAGTCTCACCTGCCCCCCTCAATTCTTTCTCCACCCTCAGCAAGTGTGATCTTTCTAAAAACACAAATCTGATCACAAGCTGAATGCCTGCAGACAAAGTTCAAAGTCTTTCCAGTGGCCCGAAGTGAGTGGCATGGTCTGGCTATTATTCCTCCTCCAGCCTGAGCAGTCACTGGCCTTCCCCACTGTTCCCCTACGATGTTGAACCCCTTTGCACAGGCTCCAGTACCCTCTGCCTGGAAATCCTTCTCTTCTCCTGGCCTCTCTTCCACCCTAGCAAGCCTCCTCTTTGTTCTTCAGTCTCAGTTCAAGTATTACTCTAGGGGACCCTCTCTGCCTTTCTCCCTGCCCACACCCTCCACACAGTCAACTCCTCTGTATATTCTCTTGGAACACTCTGGACTTCTCCCTGGTAGCAATTCCTGCAGTTGTCACGAAGCTTTTTTTTTTTTTTTTTTGCGGTACGCGGGCCTCTCACTGTTGTGGCCTCTCCCGTTGCGGAGCACAGGCTCCGGACGCGCAGGCCCAGCGGCCATGGCTCACGGGCCTAGCAGCTCCGCGGCATGTGGGATCTTCCCGGACCGGGGCACGAACCCGTGTCCCCTGCATCGGCAGGCGGACTCTCAACCACTGAGCCACCAGGGAAGCCCTGTCACGAAGCTTTGTGTAACATGCCCCCGGGGGATGATGAGGGAAGATCCACCTTACCACCTTTGCCTCCCTAGCACCTGGCACAGCAGCTGGCCACAGTAGGCCCTCCCAAAATAACATGCACGAATGAATTAATCAACCGCGCCGCATCTCCACGGGGTTATCTGCTCAGGGAGCAGAGCTGAGATCGAGCAGATAGCCCAGTGGAGACCGGCAGCCTCTCACAGGCCTTTCCCCAGATCTCTCCTGTCCTCTGGGCCCCTGCTGACCTTCATTCAGATGTCACTTTTCCTGCCCTGTGCAGGGTTCTGCACCCCAAACCTCTCCCCCGTTGTCTCCCCATCACCCCCTCAACACATCCAATGTAATCTCTCCTTGACTCCATTTCTGTCAGTTCAGCTTTAGGCCAGCATGTTCATTTTTTAAAAAAAACAACTGGTAGGCAAATGAACTAACAACAGATTCTACCCAGACAAACACGTAGCACAGTGTCTGAGACATAGTATGCACTTGAAGCTGATAGTGGTTGCTTTAAACGGCTTGGTCTCTATTTTACTTTCCTCTGCCACAGCATTCCAATTTTTATTTGCTTTTTAATTTTTTGGAGGAAGTTCCTCTCCCTCACTCTCAGCCTATGAGATTCCCCTGGTGGCAGGGGAGAGCCTGTGACTTAAGCTAGGCCAGTTGATCTCTTTTGACCTCCTGATTGGTTCAGGCACATGACCCAAGGCAAAGCCGTGAGATTTCATGTCACCACTTTTCTGGGACTAACTAGGAAAATGAGCCTTTCTCACTCTGGTGGAATTAAAGCTGGTAGGATGCATGTCTGTAACTTCTGAGGGGAGGCTGGCGAGGAGGAAGGTGTGTTGCCACAGCATGGGGTGAGCTTGCCTGAGGATGAAGCCCACACAGACAGGAGGCAAGATTTGGAGACAGTCCAAGTGTGGAAGACATTATTTGAGCCTATTGTGGCCAGAGGCAAATAACGTTTCTTCTTTCCTTGAAGTATGTCAGATTTGGGTTTTTCTCACTTTCACCCAGAAGAATCCTGACTCTGCCATAAATTAAAGAGTGAAGAAATGAATGAACAAAGTGAGAGTCAGCAGAAGTGACCTTCAGAAGGCCTTGATTCTAGTGGTTCTACCACCCTCAGAGTGTAAAACCCTGGACAAAATTTGAATTTCAGCTTCCTTATCTACAGGCTTAGGAAGGTGGTTGGATCAGATCTTTAATATTCCTTCTAGGTTGAAAATTCTAGGCTTCTGTGATACTAAGATGTCCACAAAGGCTAAACACAAAGGAATCAGTTCCAAGTGATGAGAATTTAGAATAAGGAAAGAGTAATGGATGGGGGGAACCCTTCCTGGCTCTCCCATAGCTCACGTGTACATGGCTTCCTATTATATTTCCAGGTTAGAGAAACAAGGAGCTTCCTGGACTGATAATAGAAGCTACTGGAGTCTGAAAGCAACAAATGGCAAAATAGCAACCTCATAGTCAGCAGTGGAGTTTCATGAGAGAGCTTGTCTATTTCACAACCACTGCAGTTATATGTGTATATATATATATGTAACACATTTACATACATGTATATATGTATAAAATGTAGATATATATTTATATATTTCACTTAATATAATTTAAGTTAAATAAATTTAGCTTAATTTAATGTTTATATTTTAATTTATATATTAATATATATTTATATATATATATACTTAACCATAAATATGTGTGGGAGATATGTCCTTCCTTAAATTTAAGATAATATAAAAAGTAATTCATAATTAAGCATAAATAATAATAACAATATACAATGCCAACTAGGGTCTAGTAAACAAAGTAGAGCTAGTGAAGAAAGTAACTGAAACAGCACATATTATCACCCATAGATGAATGAGCGATAATGTGACTATTATTCTGGTAATAGATTTGGGACCAACACTGTTTCAACTTGTAACTAAATATGTCTCTGGAACACCATTGAGGTAAAAGATACACTCTGTTTAACCAAAGTACTTTTCTTACAAAAGAAAAAACTGCCACATGAAAATAGACAATGGGTCAGAGTCTAATCTCACATAAATCAATGAAAAATTTCCCATGATTATTATTAATAGCATCATGATGTATCCATTTTCCCTCAGAGTTACATAAACTAAAACTCTAGCATCACAGATAAAACACATAAGCCATCAAAGTAGAATAATTTTGTTCTTCTATTTTTCTCTTTGATTTGCTATTTCTTTGCCTGTCACATACTTGAACTAAAAAATGAAATCTTGCCCAGTTTCCCAATAATCACAGAACGACCTTAAACAATCATCTTTCAACTAGCCTTAGATTAAAATTTTAAGATCACCTTTAAAGTTCTCTTTCAACTTTTTCCTATCATTTGGAAGGGCATTCAGCGCACATTAGCTCTGGTCCAATGAAGAGCAGCAGTAGAAAAGGCATGAAGTAACCACGATGCTTCTCTCATGCCAGCCGAGGGGATGGAGGGATTGGTGGCGGAGGGCACTGTATTGGAAACATTTTTGCTTCACATAATTCAGAGCCGGATCTCATGAGTGATAAGGTAAGTTCAATTTTCAGTGTGGTCTTTGTTAACTATTATTCAAAGGCTCTGAAGAAATAGGAATATATAACAACTTTCCCTCACCTACTTTTCAAGCCATAAATAAGAGGATAGGTTACAGCATGTGGCACAAACCATTCTGAAAGCATTTTACTTTCTTCTTTCATGGGGCTATAAAATTATATGGTGCATTCTCAACTTCGGAAATTGCTGGAGGAAAAGAGCTGAGGAAATACTTATTTCCTACAGAACACAGGAAATATGCACAGCCTTCTCGCTATCTCTTTTTCCCTTAACTTCTGGATTTAGGCCAAGATTATTTAACTCATTAGCCTTTCACTCAGAAATTGTTAAGCACAGCTGTCCAGTTGTTTTGCTTGTTATTTTTCATACATACTCAGTCTGTGAAACTAAAGTGGAACTGTACACAGTGACAGTGGCTTTCATTCATTCATTCATACATTCATTCAAATGGTTACTGAGCACCTACTACATACCAGGGCACCATACCGTGTGCTGGAGCTAGCAAGACAAAGAGTTCAGTCTCTGTGCCCAGGGATCATGAGTTCCAGCACAGGAGACTGAAAATAAATAGCAGCAACAATTCAGTCCATGAAGTCAATGTCAGAGAGAGGGATACTCCAGGAGCTGCAGGAGGTACAGGATCCACATTCAGGTGGGGTCATTGTCGAGAAAGGCTTCTCCAGGGGCACATCTCAGCTGAAGCCTGAGAGATGAGGAGGAGTTTAGTCAAGCAAAAAGGAAAAGGAAGCAGGGGCTGCTCCCAGCAGATCCAGAGCACAGTCTAAACCCCAGAAGCGTCCAAACGACAGAACTGTGCCAAAAGGATTTTTGTTAACAGCTATCAATGTTTCAATTTCACCTCTGGAATGACGGAAGAATGATTTGCCGCGGTGATGGCACCATGTGTTCCTGAACCAGTGATGGATGGCGTCACAGCAGAATATCCGGGCACGGACAGGAGGAAGCAGATCAGAGCTGAGGCCCAAAAATGACTCTGTCAGAAGCCATTTCATGTTGTGAAAATCCCATAAATTTCCTGAAACAAAGGTCAATTATACTTCAGATGAACCGACTGAAAGAGAAATGTGGACTGGAAAGAAGGGTGGTGGGAAAGCAAGCAGATGACACAGACAGATGTCTCCAAAAGGGCTTACGCACAATTTTTCCTTCAGTTTCTATAGTTCCTGTTGACAGGTGCTTTTGCAGTTCTATGACGATTTCCTAATAAATAAAAACTTTAAAAAATATTGCATGATGCTTTGTTTCTTGCATTTTAAGGAGATGAAGAGGCATATCAAATTCATATCTTTGTTATGAAGATTGAGAAGCAGAATTTATTCGATTGAGTTTAAGCTTACTAAATATTTACATTTGGGGATTGAGGGGTTTTTTTTTCTATTTTTAAGTTAAATCCAGATGTTTTCAATCCATGTAAAATGACAACAGATATGTAATACATTCCTTAAGAATCCATATAAAGCTTAGCACAATGCCTAGCATGTAATAAGTGCTCAATAAATGTTAGCTATTACTATTGTTGAGATATATTTACAGAAAATAAATACAAAATGTTTTCTAAGACGTATACACTCTTTAAAAAAAACAGGACAGTCACATGGTGAAAAAAGCAAATAGTTTGCCATAACTTACTTTGAAAATCAACAGCGACTTGCCCCCTCCCACTCCTACTCTCCCATCTTATTCCTCAGATGCAGTTAAGTGCCTTTAACTCTTTTAGTACTTGCTTCAGGGGGTTGTCTCATATTTCTAAATTATAGGCCTATATATCATTTTATTGAGAAACCAATTTGAGGCATTATCAACTGAATTCTTTCCACAGCAGATGAGGGTTTAGATCTCTTGAGTCATTCTATTATTCATTCAGTCAACAAATAATTATTGAACACCGACTGTACCAAGCACTGAGCAGGCGCTGAGGAAGCCCCGGTGAACAAAACTGACCGAACGCCTTACCTGCAGGGAGCTTACATTCTAATGGGAAGAGAGACATTAAACAGACAACTAAAATACATTGTATGCCAGGTGGTTTTAAGTTCAAAAGAGAACAATTAAGTAAGGAGGGGCTAGGTGGAGGGGCTACAGTTGTTTTTTGGGGTTTTTTTGCGGTACGCGGGCCTCTCACTGTTGTAGCCTCTCCCTTTGCGGAGCACAGGCTCCGGACGCGCAGGCTCAGCGGCCATGGCTCACGGGCCCAGCCGCCCCGCGGCATGTGGGATCCTCCCGAACCGGGTCACAAACCCATGTCCCCTGCATCGGCAGGCGGACTCTCAACCACCACGCCACCGGGGAAGCCCGGGACTACAGTTTTAATGGGCTACTCTGGGAATGCTTCACTGAGAAGTTGATTATTTGACTCTAATCTTGGGAAATTTTCTTATAGTGTTCCTTTGATAATTTATTCACCTTTGTTTCCTCTATTCTATCTTTTGGATGCCCTGTTGATCAGATAGAGCTGGTTTAATCCTCTACGCTGCTTGGATATTTTAAATATATTTTAAAAATTTCTCTCTGTTTTGTTTTCTGGGGATTTTCTTGATTTTATCTTTTCAACTCTTCATACCACAGGTATGTGGAGGTCTTCTTTTTTTTTCTTTCTTTCTTTTTTTTTTTTTTTAAGACACTTGAGGTCTCCTGGGAAGTCACCTCTGACTTCTAGGCTCAGGAGAGAAACCAAATTGATGACATTTTATGCCCAGAGAAATGGATGGCAGTCCACTGACCCATGTAATCACCCTGATTTCAGCCCTAAGCCTAAATACCACCCACTACTCTACATGGAATTCCAGAACCCTAAGTCCTTCTGGGATTCCTCTGGGCAAATTTGATTTCTCTTGTCTCTATCTTCCTCTGGGTACGGTGGAAGAGGCAGCTTCTTCTGCTCTGCAAAATCTGCGGAATCTGTATTCCAGAAATATGTGGAAATCTCTTATTTTTTATTGATTCCAATTGCATTCTTTGTGTACTCATGGATTTATTGCTTTTACATGCCTCTACTATGATTCTGATGGAATCTAGGGAAGAAGAGAAAATTAATGTATTGTGTAACCTGCTGTCAACAACTGAATATGCTTGTACAATTTTTAAAGCATTTTTTGATTGCTAATTTCCATCATATATGCATACATTTATGTAAATTTTCCATATATTTATCCCAAATATATATTCATATATATATGTCTGTATACACAAATGTATGTGTATATCTGTATGTACGTGTGTGTGTGTGTGTGTGTGTGTGTGTGTGTGTGTGTGTGTGTTAATCTTTTTTCCATCATTCCACTCTTTTGGAGTTAAGATATGTAAACTCAAGAAAGATCATCAATCTCAAAGACATAAAGTCCCATACATTATGTTTCAAGGTGAACAAGCATAGCATATTTTAAGGCCTGTAAGAATGGCTAGAGTGTAGGTTTGTTTTAGGAAGAGGGAAATGATCACAGAAGACTCTGGAGAGAAATTTTTTAAAACAGAGCCAGATCCTGAAGGACCGTGTAAACAAAGTTAAGAAGTTTGAAGTTTATTCTATGATCTATAGGGAACCACTGAATGAGTTGAGCAGAGAATGATGTAATCAGATTTATACTTTAGAAAAATCACTGGCTACAGCAGAAAGAATTAAGTAGGGTGCAAAACGGAGATGAGGATCAGGTCGCAGGTGATGGCAGTGATGCAAGCAAGTGATAAAGGTGGTCTGAACAGAGGCAGCAGCAGCAGAGATGGAAAGAACTGGACCAATTTGAGAGATATCTGGGAAGCAGAGTTGATGACTCTTGGTGTTTGTTAGAAATAGGAGAGGAAATGGAAAGAGGGGTCCGGGAAAATTGCCAGTTCTGACCTAGGCAGTGGGTGCTGGTGCCATTCACTAAGATAGGAAGCTTAGACAGACAGAGCAGCAGCTTAAGAAGAAGCTGATGGAGAGAGAAGAGACTAGGATCCAGAAGCCAGCCATATCCCCCGAGGCAGCCCACAGCCGTCCACATGGAGGGAGATGCCATCTCACCTGAAATGTAGACTGAAGCACTGATTGATATATCCTGCCAGACACTCGCCACAGATGGTGATTTGGGGACCAAAGTGAGAACAGGACTGTTGATTACTTCAGAGTCCACAGAAAAGACACCACAATTTCCAGAATTTATCTCCAAGGGACAGAGGAAGTTTACTCCCACTGAAAAATTTTTCAATTGTATTTTTGTGGCAGGCCATGCATCGTGGATTCAACATGCTGATTACAGCTACGTGAAAGTGTACTCCCCAAATCGAAGATACACATTCTATTCAAGCACACATACAACACTTATCCAAATCGATCCCATACCAGTCACAAAGACAGCACGAAATTTTTCAAAAATTTGATGTCATAGAGATTACATTTTAACCACATCATCACTAAGTTAGACAACAATAGCAATATAGAAAAGGAGGAATACCACATTTTGTTTAAAAGCACCTCCAAACAATTCATGAGTTAAAAAGGAAATGATAATGGAAATTATGAAATATCTAGACCTGAACAACCATCAAGGTATTACATATCAGAACGTATGGGAGGTTTTCCCTGGTGGCGCAGTGGTTGAGAGTCCGCCTGCCGTTGCAGGGGACACGGGCTAGTGCCCCGGTCCGGGTAGATCCCACATGCCGCAAAGCGGCTGGGCCCGTGAGCCATGGCCGCTGAGCCTGCGTATCGCAAAAAAAAAAAAAAAAAAAAAAGGAACATATGTGGAACAGTTAAAGTGGTTCTTAGGTATAAGTTTGTAGCCTCAATATTTCTTTAAAAGAGAATTGAAGTGAATAAGCATTTACTTCAAGAAAGTTCATTAACTCACTCAAAAAAATTTAGACACCAAAGTCTCATCTTTTTTAATACAAAACATTATTGGGTATATTTTACCATAATAAAAAATGGGGGGAAGGGGAACATTATTGGGTAAATAAACACCTATTTGTCCAAGTAAAATTTATATCAGCCAAGTAATAAAAATGCTGACTTCATTCAATCTGCCTTCTTTGCTTTTTTATATCTATATTGATCAAAAACTTCAATAGGTTAGTAGATATTTGGCTTTTTCATATGTATTAGTATATATAATATCTATATGTACATGCAATATGATTCTCCGTATGTATATATCATAGTCCAACTCAGGCATTTTGCCTCTAAATAGAAAACAGCTCTGAGAGAAGCAAGATGAAGGAATAAATAAGGACATGGGCCCAGGGTCAGAGAGTACTGAATTCTGTCTCCACCTTAATCTTGTATTATCTGGGTGACTTTGGCACATCTACGTAACCTCCGAAAACTTCAATTTCCTTCTCTGTAGAGTAGAGTTGCTGTGACACTGGTACCAGCCACAAATGATTGTTACAGGTTACTGATACAGTGCCGGTATCGTCAGGGCAGGGGGGGTGGGGAAGCACTTGTGGGTGTTTTTGTTTGGTTGGGTTTTTTTACCATTCTAATAAGTATTAAGTGACATTATGTTTTATTAAGAGACTGTTATAAACTGAAGGTTTGTGTCCCGCAAAATCATCTGTTGAAAATACTAACTCACAATGTGATGATATTTGGAGTTGGGGCCCTTGGGGGTGATTACGAAGGTGTAGCCCTCGTGAATGGACTAGTGCCTTTATAAAACAGACCTTAGAGGGATCCTTCACCCGTTCCTGGAAGTTCATAGCGAGATGGCCGTTTATGAACCAGGAAGCGAGTCCTCGTCAGACACTACGAATCTGCCAGCACCTTGATCTTGGATTTCCCAACCTCCATAATTGTAAGAGATACATTTCTGCTGTTTACAAGCTACCCAGTCTATGGTATTATGTTATAGCAGCCCAAATGCGCTAAGACAGAGACATTCGTTATGATAAGAGCCCAAGGATCCCTATTCTAGTTGACAAGGGAATAAATATAAACAGTCCCTAATCAATGACTTCACTAGCTGTTTTTCTTTCTTAACTGGGTGAATTGCTGAAATATACGTATGGGCCCACAAATGTACGCAGACACACAAGCAAATCTCGCCACTTTTGTCAAGTGCACCCTTTTGGACTATCACGGAAGACTTTCTTCTAGGACTTGAGGAGTAGTGTGTATTCTTCTACACTTTTCCAAAGAGGAATAAGCAAGACTTGTAAGGTTTGGTCATCAGAATAATGACTCCCAAAGATGCCCATGTCCTAATCTACTGAACCTGTGAATTTGTTACAATACATTTCATGGCAAGGGGGATTTAATGCTGCAGATGGAATTAAAGCGGCTGATCAGCAGGTCCTGAGATGAGGACAGTATCCTTGGTTATCCCAGTGAGCCCAATGGAATCGCAAGACATCTTTAGAAGCGAAAGAGAGAGGAGACTCAGTCAGAGGGACGCAGCAGGAGAAAAACTCCACCTGTCATTTGCTGGTTTTGAAGATGGAAGCAGGTCACATACCAAGGAATGTGGGCCAGAAGCCACACATTTTCTAGAAGCCAGAAAAAAGCCAGAGAACAGATTTTCCCCTAAGCCTTCAGAAGGAACGCAGCCTTGCCAATGCCTTAATTTTAGTGAGACCAATTTTGGACTTCTGACCTCCAGAAGCTGAAGAGAATAAATCTGTATTGTTTTAAGCCACTGAGTTTGAGATAATTTGTTACAGTGGTAGCAGGAAACTAATACATAAGAGTTCCTTACAAGGCAAGAAAGATGAGGTGGCCCCTCACTGGATACATTTCTGAAAGGACTTTCTTCGCATTAATCCATGAAATCCAGAGTATGTTTGTGATCCCTGTCTTGGTTACAGTTTCTCAGGATTCAGTCCTGGGACATCTCAGCCCTCTGTGTTCTCCCTGACTCTGTAACTTCATCCACATTCATGGCTGTAGATGCCATTTTTATATAGGGCTGATCCACAAGTTTGAATCGCTCACCCAGCCCTCCTTTCAGAGATCCAGGCCAGAATATCTCCACTTGGGTATCTCACAGGGATCTCAAGCTACAGGGATCCAACACTGAACTTTTCATTTTCTACTCTCCACTCCCCATCCCCACACCCCCAGCCCGCCTTTCCCTAGACTTCCCCCAATTGCTCATGATAGAAAGTAGTCAGAAAACATTTGACACCTTTTCTCAACCTCCGATTACCGAGTCTTGCCAAGTCTGTCCTCAAATATGTTTCTAATTCACTCAGTTCTTGCCACGTTTTGTCACCACCCTAGTCCAAGCTATCATCGTCTTTTCCCTGAACTACTGTAACAGCCTCCTAACACCCCTGCTTCCCTCAATAGCCCTCCAGTTCATTCTCTACACTGCAGCCAGAGTGATTTTTTTTTTTCCTTTGGCCCGCCTCATGGCTTGTGGGATCTTAGTTCCCTGACCAGGGATGGAACCCGGGCCCTCAGCAGTGAAAGTGCAGAGACCTAACCACTGGACCATCAGGGAACTTCCAGAGTGATCTTTCAAAATACGAGTAAGATGATCCATGCCTCTGCTTAAGACCCTTTCGGGGCGTCCCGTTGCTCGTACAAGAATATCCAAACCTGCTTTTTTTGTGGCTGGAATCATGGAGGGTGCAGAAGAGAGGGAAAAGAAGGTTCCCAGAAACCCTTAAGAAAAAGCAAAGAAATTTCACAGAGCTGAAGATCAAGCTCCTGAGAAGTTATCCAAAAGATGCTTTGAAAGGCAAGGAGGAAGTTTATCAATGAAAAGGCTAAGCACTGTTACAAGGAGTATAGGCAGATGTACAGAAACAATATTCGAATGGCTAGGATGGCAAGAAAAGCTGGCGACTTCTATGTGCCTGAGGAACCCAAACTGGCACTTGTCATCAGGATCAGAGGTAGCAATGGTGTGAGCTCAAAGGTCCGAAAGGTGCTGCAGTTTCTTCACCTCCTCCAGATCTTCAGTGGCACCTTTGTGAAGCTCAGAGAGGCTTCAGTCAACATGCTGAGGATTGTGGAACCACATACTGTATGGGGGTACCCAAACCTGAAGTCAGAAAATGAACTGATCTACAAGTTTGGCTATGGCAAAATCAACAAGAAGTGAATTGCCCTGACAGATAATACATGGATTGCTCAGTCACTTAGTAAATGTGGCGTCATCTGCATGGAGGATCTGATTCATGAGATCTGTTCAGTTGGAAAACGTTTCAGAGAAGCAAACCACTTCCTGTGACCCTTCAAATTGTCTTCTCCACTAGGTGTAATGAAGAAAAAGATCACCCATCTTCTAGAAGGTGGAGATGCTGGCACCAGATCAATAGGCTTATTAGAAGGATGAACTAAGGTATCTACCTTGATTATTTCTATAATCTGGTCAGTTACTAAACGGTGACTGCTTTCAAATTGAAAGAAAAAAGAAAAAGACAATCCAAACCCTTGAGCATGGCTTAAAAGGCCTCGCATGATCCTCCTGCATCTCTCCAAATCTATCTCATGCCACTACCTCTGCGCAGCCACACGGACCTGCTTTTAATTCCTTGAAGATTCCAACCCCCCTCCAACCTCAGGGCCTTCATACAAGCTATTCCTTCTACCTGGAACACGTGTCTCCTAACTTTCCTCATGAGTCTTCATGCGTCGAGTTTCATCTTATCAGAGAGATCTCCTCCAACTTAAAGTAGTTCTCATAACATCCTGTTATTTTCTCCCATAGCTCTTATCAAAATCATCAATTACACACACACTTAATTGCTTAATTCCTGTAACCTTTACTGGTCTGTACACTCCCCAGACCATGTCTGCTGTGTTCATCTCTGCATTGCTCACCCCAGGCAGTCTGACGTAAGTGCTCAGCAATGTTTGATAAAGGAATAAATTCATAAATGAATGATGAATTTGGATGAAGTAAACAGAATTTCTAAAATCTTCTGTCACCTTTTAGAAATTATTTCTTCCTCTGTCCCCCACCAGACTCTCTTCGCCACTTACTCTTCCCTTCCCTAGCCAGTGCCTATGCTCCAAAACCTTTCTGCAGTATCAAAATACATCTATCCTGCCACATTCCCACAGGGACTCTGCCCTCTTCTGGCCAATATGGGAACTGATTCCATTTTACTGGAGCTTGAGGATTTATTTTCCTTCTCGGATATTTTTACCTTAATCAGCAACTTCTGGAAAACCAAGAGCTTGGCCCAAAATAAAGACGCCAAATCCATTTCTGTTTAGTAATGTGTATAAATAAAGTCCATTAACAAATTCACGAGTGATGAATCCTAAATATAACCATGGCAGATATCACCTGTTAATCCAGCACCTGTTTATTAACCATCTACTCTGGCTGTGAAACTTAGAACTTTTCAAGGAGCCCCAGACCCAACAGGGCAGAAAGATATTGTAACTAAGTTAATGAAACTGTCCCCTCTGTAGACAATTTCCCATCTCACTTCCCCCAGACCAGGACACTGAGGAGGAGGAGGATTCCTGGGCTAAAAATTTAATCAGCTCCTATACATCATGGCACATGTAAGACCTTCTCATACTCCCATCATGACTGAGAGAGTATCATTTCTAACAAAGGTTAGAGGTAGGATCAAGAAAAAGAACTGACACTACTCTGCAAGACTCCAGGGGGTTGCTTAGAAAATCGTTGCTTTCTAGACGACATTGCCTTTGAGAATTGTTAGTGCTTGTATGGGTGTGATCCAACAGTTAATTGTGGGACCAGAGGAAATACTTGTTGGACAGAATGTCGGCCACTCCCCCTAGCAGGGAGACCTGAAAAGCAGTCAGGATTTGGGACACCCACGGCCGCCCTGGGTTACTCTGAGGCACTTGAAATTCCAGAGGCCAACTTGGATTGGCCTGCTGATGCCAGCCCTTCCCATAACTCTCTCTCATTCCACTCCCAGCCCTGGGCATTATTATAGGCTGAAAAACTCAGACTTGGGGAAATGCAATGCTAGGGAAGAGGACTGGACCCTGGAATAAAACCAAATCCTGTGTATAAGGGTAGGATTTCCCAAAAGGTGGGTGGAGTTTCTCCCATGGGAGTTTAGAAACAAGAGGCATTTTTTTTTTTGCGGTACGCGGGCCTCTCACTGCCGCGGCCTCTCCCGTTGCAGAGCACAGGCTCCAGACGCTCAGGCTCAGCGTCCATGGCTCACGGGCCTAGCCGCTCCGCGGCATGTGGGATCTTCCCGGACCGGGGCACGAACCCATGTCCCCTGCATCGGCAGACGGATTCTCAACCACTGCGCCACCAGGGAAGCCCGAGGCATTTTTTTAAAGAGAGGCACATGTCTGAGGACAGAGCTGTAAGGTTGGGTATGGAACACCGACGAGAAAACACTCTGTGAATTGTTCAACTTCTTGGGTTGTTTTCTCTTAGACTATTGGAAATGCTGTATTTAGTGTATATCCCATAGACGGGTGGAATGGCTACTAGTAGCTCCAATTTAGCAACTACAACAAAATCAGAGCTTCTATTTCCAAAATGTTTCAGAAACAGTATTAGGCAGATACCTATTTGCTCCACTTGTCCAATCTCAAACCAGTCACTGTGGGACAGGAATGGCCAAACCTGGGTAAAATGTCCATCTCCAGAGCAAGGGGATTAAGTCAGGCCCTTGAACCACATAAACCAAACCTAAAATGACATATCCAGATGAAAGACACATAACATTTTTATTTTTTTTTTAATTTTTTAAATTTTTTTATTTTATTTTTTATTTTTTTTGCAGTATGCGGGCCTCTCACTGTTGTAGCCTCTCCCGTTGTGGAGCACAGGCTCCGGACGCGCAGGCCCAGCAGCCATGGCTCACGGGCTCAGTTGCTCCGCGGCATGTGGGATCTTCCCGGACCAGGGCATGAACCCGTGTCTCCTGCATCGGCAGGCAGATTCTCAACCACTGCGCCACCAGGGAAGCCCAACATTTTTAAATAGATATGTTATATCAGGTACTGATAAGTCTTCTAAATAAAAATTTATATTTTTATTTATTTTCAATATAAAAATATAGCAAAGTAAAAGAATAGAGGAGTGATCCAGCAATCCCAGTCCTGGGCATATATCCAGACAAAACTATAATTCAAACAAATACACGCACCTAAATTCATAGCAGCACTATTCACAATAGCCAAGACATGGAAACCACCTAAATATCCATTGACAGATAAATGGATAAAGAAGATATGGTACATATATACAATGGAATACTACTCAGCCATAAAAATGAATGAAATAATGCCATTTGCAGCAACATGGATGCAACTAGAGATTATCATACTAAGTGAAGTAAGTCAGACAGAGAAAGACAAATACCATAAATGAACCTATCTACAAAACAGAAACAGAAACATGGACATGGAGAACAGACTGGTGGTCACCGAGGAGAAGGGGGTTGGGGGAGGGATGGAGTGAGAGGCTGGGTTATCAGATATAAGCTTTTATACATAGAATGGATAAACAACAAGATCCTACTGTATAATACAGGGAACTATATTCAGTATGCTGTGATAAACCATAATGGAAAAGAATATTAAAATACATGTATAACTGAATCATTTTGCTGTACAGCAGTAATCAATACCATATTGTAAATCAACTATACTTTAATTTTAAAAATTGCTAAAGAAAAAAAATAATAGAGGAGGGCAAAGTTTGCTTTTAAGAAAAGGCCAGCAGGGAATGAGGTCAGGACTAGTGGATGACCACTGGTATGAACATTTTTTGGAGATGGACTAGTTTTAGTTTAATAATTTTTTTTTTTTTTTTTTTTTTGAGGTATGCGGGCCTCTCACTGTTGTGGCCTCTCCCGTTGCGGAGCACAGGCTCCGGACGCGCAGGCTCAGCGGCCATGGCTCACGGGCTCAGTTGCTCCGCGGCATGTGGGATCTTCCCGGACCAGGGCACGAACCCGTGTCTCCTGCATCGGCAGGCGGATTCTCAACCACTGCGCCACCAGGGAAGCCCTAGTTTAATAATTTTGATTTAAAATTTTGATATGCATTAATTATCATATGTATTTTTGCCTTTAAATTTTGTAGACAACTTAAACTATTTAGAAGAAATAACTTTCTTGAAAAGACAGAAATAATTTTAACTTTTTGACTTTACATTTACTCTAATATGCACTCATGAATATATCTCTGGCGTAGAGGGTTTCAGTTATGAGCAATGAGAAGGACAAAAGCTCTGAGGGTGACATGTGCTGGGAGTATCTGACAGACAGTGGAAGGCCCCTGTGGCTGAAATGCAGCAAGCAAAGAGTAAATAGCAGGCAATGAAGAAAGAGAGGGGGAGAGGAGGCAAATGGGGGACTGCCTTGTAGACCATGGCAAAGACCGTAACCTTTATTCTAAATGGAGCAGGAAGGCATTGAAGTAATTTGAGCTCAGGATCAACATGTTGCTACTTATGTTTTAAGAGGATGACTGCCTACTGTTATAGACTTTAGGAGGCATCAGGGGAGGGAAGAGTGGAACCAGATGAGTGAGGAGGCACAGAGCACCAACAAAAGATGAAAGATAACAGTGGCTTTGGTTACGATAGTGGTGGTAGAAGCTGGATACTTGGTCAAATTCAAGAATTATCTTTGAAGTCAATGCCAATAGGATTAGGAGATGGATTTGATAGAGGATGTGAAAGAAAGGGGTCCAGGATGATTTCAAGGTTTCTTGCTGGAGGAAGCAAGGGCTCCATGGAGGTAACACTATGTAAAGAATATTGGCAGCATGTCACACCACCACACACACACATTTTATTGAAGAGCTCATGAACTCTATTACTTACGATCTGGCACTCAATGCCTGCACGTGTCTGGTAATCCCAAACACTGCTCTCAAGACTAACATCCTTCAGGCCTGCAGGGAAACACCTCTTGCCTCATATCCTTGAACTATACGCATATGACTGTCCTGAAGGTATACAGGTTATGCTATTCCCAGTGCCGGAGGTGAAACACTGCTTTGAGCGAGAAGAGGATTGGAGCAGTGGAAGTTCTCAGGTAACAGAGACAAATGACCTTGTCATACCTTTCCTCTTACATAAATAGCATCATTTCCCAGCAGTACTGAGCATCAATTTTCTTGCTTCTCTTGATGCTCCAATTTGTGGCCTGGAAGATACCCACCAACTATCTCATAATTCAAAACTGTTGCATATGGTTTCTGAAAAAACAATTGGCAATATTTTAAACATTGTCATTACTCTTAAACTTATAGATGTAGACCTAGATCTAACTAATGCATGAACTATGATACTGATTATTTACATTGGTAATTAGATGAACATTGAACTCTAGATTTGCAAATGGTTTTACTTTTATGAAAATACCTAGTAAGATTTAATTAACTTTTCCAAAACATTTAAATTTAAATATATGTAAATTAGGCACAGAGCCCTGCAGAGGTAAGCCTTGAACTTTGGCTCTGTGAAGGGATCAGCTATATTTCTTTATCCCACGGTCAACCTGCCATGGGTATCCCAGCACCAGTCCACTGGTATGAACATTTTTTGAAGATGGACTAGTTTTAGTTTAATAATTTTGATTTAAAATTTTGATATGCATTAATTATCATATGTATTTTTGCCTTTAAATTTTGTAGACAATTTAAACTATTTAGAAGAAATAACTTTCTTGAAAAGACAGAAATAATCTTAACTTTTTTACTTTACATTTACTCTAATATGCATTGATGAATATATCCAATTTTGTATCCACTGAATACACCCACATTTTATTGTTTAATCCTTTAGAGCCTAACTGCCAATATGACACAAATTAAATGAAAATCTTTATTACAACATGATAAATGACTTTTCTAGAGTCAAGAAAAATCTGTTTTATGGAATAATTATAAAAATGTACACAATAATATGTACTGATAATAATGTGTGAATTATGCATATCTTTTATTTTTATAAGCAGATTCTTATTAGTTATCCATTTTATACATATTAATGTATATATGTCAATCCCAATCTCCCAATTCATCCCACCACCCCCACCCCCACCCTCTGCTTTCCCCCCTTGGTGTCCATATGTTTGTTATCTACATCTGTGTTTCTATTTCTGCCTTGGAAACCGGTTCATCTGTACCATTTTTCTAGATTCCACATATATGTGTTAATATATGATATTTGTTTTTCTCTTTCTGACTTACTTCACTCTGTATGACAGACTCTAGGTACATACACATCTCTACAAATGACCCAATTTCGTTCCTTTTTATGGCTGAGTAATATTCCATTGTATATATGTACCACACCTTCTTTATCCATTCATCTGTCAATGGGCATTTAGGTTGCTTCCATGCCCTGGCTATCGTAAATAGCACTGCAATGAACATTGGGGTACATGTGTCTTTTTGAATTATGGTTTTCTGTGGGTATATGCCCAATAATGGGATTGCTGGGTCATATGGTAATTCTATTTTTAGTATTTTAAGGAACATCCATACTGTTCTCCATAGTGGCTGTATCAATTTACATTCCCACCAACAGTGCAAGAGGGTTCCCTTTTCTCCACACCCTCTCCAGCATTTGTTGTTTGTAGATCTTCTGATGATGTCCATTCTAACCAGTGTGAGGTGATGCCTCATTGTTGTTTTGATTTGCATTTCTCTAATAATTAGTAATGTTGAGCAGCTTTTCATGTGCCTCTTGGCCATCTGTATGCCTTCTTTGGAGAAATGTCTATTTAGGTCTTCTGCCCATTTTTTGATTGGATTATTTGTCTTTTTAATATTGAGCTGCATGAGCTATTTATATATTTTGGAGATTAACCCTTTGTCCATTGATTCGTTTGCAAATATTTTCTCCCATTCTGAGGCTTGTCTTTTCGTCTTGTTTATAGTTTCCTTTGCTGTGCAAAAGCTTTTAAATTTCATTAGGTCCCATTTGTTTATTTTTGTTTTTATTTCCATTACCCTAGGAGGTGGGTCAAAAAGGATCTTGCTGTGATTCATGTCAAAGAGTATTCTTCCTATTTTCCTCTAGAGTTTTGTAGTGTCTAGTCTTACATTTAGGTCTTTAATCCATTTTGAGTTTATTTTTGTGTATGGTATGAGGGAGTGTTCTAATTTCATTTCTTTTACATGTAGCTGTTCAGTTTTCCCAGCACCATTATTGAAGAGACTGTCTTTTCTCCATTGTGTATCCTTGCTTCCTTTGTCATAGATTAGTTGACCATAGGTGCAAAGGTTTATCTCTGCATTTTCTATCCTGTTCCATTGATCTATATTTCTGGTTTTGTGCCTGTACCATATTGTCTTGATTACTGTAGCTTTGTAGTATACTCTGAAGTCAGGGAGTCTGATTCGTCCAGCTCCATTTTTTCCCCTCAAGACTGTTTTTGTTATTTGGGTCTTTTGTGTCTCCATACAAATTTTAAGACTTTTTTGTTCTAGCTCTGTAAAAAATGCCATTGGTAATTTGATAGGGATTGCAATGAATCTGTAGATTGCTTTGGGTAATATAGTCATTTTCACAATATTGATTCTTCCAATCCAAGAACATGGTATATCTCTCCATCTGTTTGTGTCATTTTTGATTTCTTTCATCAGTGTCTTATAGTTTTATGAGTACAGGTCTTTTACCTCCTTAGGTAGGTTTATTCCTAGGTATTTTATTCTTTTTGATGCAATGGTGAATGGGATTGTTTCCTTAATTTCTCTTTCTGATCTTTTGTTGTTAGTGTATAGGAATGCAAGAGATTTCTGTGCATTAATTTTGTATCCTGCAACTTACCAAATTCATTGATTAGTTCTAGTAGTTTTCTGGGACAGCTTTAGGAATCTTTATGTGTAGTATAATGTTATCTGCAAACAGTGACAGTTTTACTTCTTCTTTTCCAACTTGTATTCTTTTTATTTCTTTTTCTTCTCTGATTGCCATGGCTAGGACTTCCAAAACTTTGTTGAATAATAGTGGCAAGAGTGGACATCCTTGTCTTCTTCCTGATCTTAGAGCAGATGCTTTCAGTTTTTCACCACTGAGAATGATGTTTGCTGTGGTTTTGTTGTATATGGGCTTTATTATGTTGAGGTAGGTTCCTTAACATAATATGCCCACTTTCTGGAGTGTTTTTATCATAAATTGGTGCTGAATTTTGTCAAAAGCTTTTTCTGCATCTACTGAGATGATCATATAGTTTTTATCCTTCAATTTGTTAATATGGTGTATCACACTGATTGATTTGCAAATTTTGAAGAATCCTTGCATCCCTGGGATAAGTCCCACTTGATCATGGTGTATGATCCTTTTAATGTGTTGTTGGATTCTGTTTGCTAGTATTTTGTTGAGGGTTTTTGCATCTATATTCATCAGTGATATTGATCTTTGATTTTCTTTTTTTGTAGTATCTTTGTCTGGTTTTGGTGTCAGGGTGATGGTGGCTTCATAGAATGAATTTGGGAGTGTGCCTTCCTCTGCAACTTTTTGGAAGAGTTTGAGAGGGATGTGTGTTAGCTCTTCTCTAGATGTTTGATAGAATTCACCTGTGAAGCCATATGGTTCTGGATTTTGTTTGTTGGGAGATTTTTAACCACAGTTTCAATTGCATGACTTGTGATTGATCTGTTCATATTTTCTACTTCTTCCTGGTTCAGTCTTGGAAGGTTATACCTTTTAAAGTATTTGTCCATTTCTTCCAGGTTGTCCATTTTATTGGCATAGAGTTTCTTGTAGTAGTCTCTTATGATGCTTTGTGTTTCTGCTGTGTCTGTGGTAACTTCTCCTTTTTCATTTCTAATTTTATTGATTTGAGTCCTCTCCCTCTTTTTCTTGATGAGTCTGGTTAAAGGTTTATTAATTTTGTTTATCTTCTCAAAGAACCAGCTTTTAGTTTTATTGATCTTTGCTATTGTTTCCTTTGTTTGTATTTCATTTATTTCTGCTCTGATTTTAAGATATCTTTCCTTCTACTAACTTTGGGTTTTGTTTGCTCTTCTTTCTCTAGTTCCCTTAGGTGTAAGGTTAGATTGTTTATTTGAGATTTTTTTCTTGTTTCTTGAGGTAGGATTGTATTGCTATAAACCTTCCTCTTAGAAGGGCTTTTGCTGCATCCCATAGGTTTTGGATGATCGTGTTTCTGTTTTCATTTGTCTCTAGGTTTTCTTTTATTTCCTCTTTGATTTCTTCAGTGATCTCTTGGTTATTAAGTAGTGTATTGTTTAGCCTCCATGTGTTTGTGCTTTTTACGTTTTTCCCCTGTAATTTATTTCTAATCTCATAGCATTGTGGTCGGAAAAGATGCATGATATGATTTCAATTTTCTTAAATTTACCGAGGCTTGATTTGTGACCCACGGTGTGATCTATCTTGGAGAATATTCCATGTGTACGTGAGAAGAAAGTGTAATCTGCTGTTTTTGGATGGAATGTCCTGTAAATATCAATTAAATCTATCTCATCTATGGTGTCATTTAAAGCTTCTGTTTCCTTATTAATTTTCTGTCTGGATGATCTGTCCATTGGTGTGAGTGAGGTGTTAAAAATCCCCCACTATTATTGTGTTACTGTCGATTTCCTCTTTTATAGCTGTTAGCATTTGCCTTATGTATTGTGGTGCCCCTATGTTGGGTTCATATATATTTATAATTGTTATATCTTCTTCTTGGATTGATCCTTTGATCATTATGTAGTGTCCTTCCTTGTCTCTTGTAACATTCTTTATTTTAAAGTCTATTTTATCTGATATGAGTATTGCTATTCCAGCTTTCTTCTGATTTCCATTTGCATGGAATATCTTTTTCCATTCCCTCACTCTCAGCCTGTATGTGTCCCTAGGTCTGAAGTGGGTCTCTTGTAAACAACATATATACAGGTCTTGTTTTTGTATCCATTCAGCGAGCCTGTATCTTTTGGTTGAATCATTTAATCCATTCACATTTAAGGTAATTATCAATCTGTATGTTTCTATTACCATTTTCTTAATTGTTTTGGGTTTGCTTATGTAGGTCCATTTCTTCTCTTGTGTTTCCCACTTAGAGAAGTTCCTTTAGCATTTGTTGTAGAGCTGGTTTGGTGGTGCTGAATTCTCTTAGTTTTTGCTTGTCTGTAAAGCTTTTGATTTCTCCATTGAATCTGAATGCAATCCTTTCCAGGTAGAGTAGTCTTGGTTGCAGGTTCTTCCCTTTCAACACTTTAAATATATTGTGCCACTCTCTTCTGGCTTGTAGAGTTTATGCTGAGAAATCAGCTGTTAACCATATGGGAGTTCCCTTGTATATTATTTGTCATTTTTCCCTTGTTGCTTTTAATAATTTTTCTTTGTCTTTAATTTTGTCAATTTCATTATTATGTGTCTCAGTGTGTTTCTCCTTGGGTTTATCCTGCCTGGGACTCTCTGTGCTTCCTGGACTTGGGTGGCTATTTCCTTTCCCATCTTAGGGAAGTTTTTGACTATAATCTCTTCAAATATTTTTTAGGGTCCTTTCTCTCTCTCCTCTCCTTCTGGGACCCCTATAATGCGAATGTTGGTGCATTTAATGTTGTCCCAGAAGTCTCTTAGGCTGTCTTCATTTCTTTTCATTCTTTTTTCTTTATTCTGTTCTGTGGCAGTGAATTCCACCTTCAGTCTTCCAGGTCACTTACCTGTTCTTCTGCCTCAGTTATTCTGCTATTGATCCCTTCTAGTGTATTTTTCATTTCAGTTGTTGTATGATTCATCTCTGTTTGTTTGTTCTTTAATTCTTCTAGGTGCTTGTTCTTTAATTCTTCTAGGTCTTTGTTAAACATTTCTTGCATCTTCTCTATCTTTGCCTCCATTCTTTTTATTTCTTTTAACATCTTTATTGGAATATAATTGCTTTACAATGGTGTGTTAGTTTCTGCTTTATAACAAAGTGAATCAGCTATACATGTACATATATCCCCATATCTCCTCCCTCTTGTGTCTCCCTCCCACCCTCCCTATCCCACCCCTCTAGGTGGTCACAAAGCACCGAACTGATCTCCCTGTGCTTTGTAGCTGCTTCCCACTAGCTATCTATTTTACATTTGGTAGTGTATATATGTCCATGCCACTCTCTCACTGCATCCCAGCTTACCCTTCCCACTCCCCGTGTCCCCAAGTACATTCTTTATGTATGCGTCTTTATTCCTATCCTGCCCCTAGGTTCTTCAGAACCTTTTTTTTTTTTTTTAGATTCCATATATATGTGTTAGCATATGGTATTTGTTTTTCTCCTTCTGACTTCACTCTGTATGACAGACTCTAGGTCCATCCTTTGCCTCCATTCTTTTTCCAAGGTCCTGGATCATCTTCACTATTATTATTCTGAATTCTTTTTCTGGAAGGTTATCTATCTGCAGTTTATTTAGTTGTTTTCCTGGGGTTTTATCTTGTTCCTTCATCTGGTACATTTTCTTCTGCCTTTTCATTTTGTCTAACTTTCTGTGAATGTGGTTTTTGTTCCACAGGCTGCAGGATTGCAGCTCTTCTTGCTTCTGCTGTCTGCCCTCTGGTGGATAAGGCTATCTAAGAGGCTTGTGCAAGCTTTCTGATGGGAGGGACTGGTGGTGGGTAGAGCTGGGTGTTGCTCTGGTGGGCTGAGCTCAGTAAAACTTTAATCTGCTTGTCTGCTGATAGGTGGGGCTGAGTTCCCTCCCTGTTCGTTGTTTGGCCTGAGGCGACCCAGCACTGGAGCCTACAGGCTCTTTTGTGTGGCTAATGGAGGACTCCAGGAGGGCTCATGCCAAGGAGTACTTCCCAGAACTTCTGCTGCCAGTGTCCTTGTCCCCATGGTGAGCCACAGCCATCCCCCACCTCTGCAGGAGACCATCCAACACTAGCAGGTAAGTCTGGTTCAGTCTTCTATGGGGTCACTGCTCCTTCCCATGGGTCCTGATGTGCACACTACTTTGTGTGTGCCCTCCAAGAGTGGAGTCTCTCTTTTCCCCAGTCCTGTCGAAGTCCTGCAATCAAATCCCGCTAGCCTTCAAAGTCTGATTCTCTGGGAATTCCTCCTCCCGTTGCCGGACCCCCAGGTTGGGAAGCCTGACATGGGGCTCAGAACATTCACTCCAGTGGGTGGACTTCTGTGGTATAAGTGTTCTCCAATTTGTGAGTCACCCACCCTGCAGTTATGAGATTTGATTTCATTGTGATTTTGCCCCTCGTACCATCTCATTGTAGCTTCTCCTTTGTATTTGGATGTGGGGTATCTTTTTTGGTGAGTTCCAGTGTCCTCCTGTCGATGACTGTTCAGCAGTTAGTTGTGATTCCTGTGCTCTCACAGGAGAAAGTGAGCTCACGTCCTTCTACTCCGCCATCTTGAACCAATCTTTCTGCATATCTTTTTTTACTACTTATCTAAATATTTCCAGCCTATAAATTAAATGGTGCTTAGTAATGATGGTTAAATTAAATTCAGCCATCTTCAATATTTTGCCAAATTTCAGTCTTATAAAACTAATGTTGTCTCATATTTTTTACTCTGTTACTGTATACATTTGACAAGAGAAGAAGATAGAACATATTCAACCATTGATTGGTTTGATTTATAACTTAAACATTTGGACATGTGGTATGTGGATGTCCATTTGTGCTCTTGCCTGAGCCCTGCAAATGATAGGGGCAGCCTCATTCAAAATACCAAGAGAGTACCAAGAAGAGTGTGATTAACTCTGGAAGGTCAAGGAAGGTTCCAATGAGGAGCTGGTGCTTGACTGGATCATCAAGGATGGTTAGAAGCTCAACAGGCAGAGGAAGGAAGGGTATTCAGAGAGTAGGAACAGCACGTGCAAAGCTGAGTGATCATGCACTGTGAAATGCAGTATGTGTGACACATTTGGGCATAAAGTTATGTGGAGATAAGAGAATGGTTGGGCATGGAGTTAGAGATAAGACTTGGAGAAAGACATCTAGAGCAAATATACATCATCTACTGCTTTTATTCATTCAGAAATATCTGTTTTGAGTACTTGCCACTTGTCAGGCACTAGGCTAGACGCTGGAGGTACAACCACAAACCAGGCAGCAATTTTGCTCTCTAGGAGTTTATGTGGAGAGTGTAGTGGAGAAAGATGTTGTGTCACAGTCACTGTGCATGTCTTAGGAAGTACCTGAAGGAAGGGATCCGGGGACAAATATCTTTGCAGTTCTAACCAGCCCAGCATCTTAAACCAAGAAAGTACCCCACAAATTCAATTGCTGAATTAAAGTAAAAAAAATTACTACTGGCATATTTGATTTTATCCTTAAGGTTATATTGCAGGAAGCACAATTGTGAACTATTCCCGAAGGTCTCAAGTCTGAGGGATGCAGGGAATCCATTAGCTCAGTGTTAGAAATGTTTTGAGGGAGTTGAAGCCTTGCAAACAATAAAATATTAATGAAAATTAAAATAACAACAAATTATTATTACCACAAGGGGGGAAAGCAGGGGGTGGGATGAACCAGGAGATTGGGATGGACATATATACACTAATATGTATAAAATAGATAACTAATAAGAACCCATGTATAACACAGGGAACTCCACTTCACTTCGCTATAGAGTAAAAACTAACACAACATTGTAAAAAAACTATATCCCAATTAAAAAAAAATTGTGAATATACAACCCAAGGGTGTTTAATTCCTATTTGAAAAAATATTATTACCAATAATAACAGCTGCCATTTATCAGTCATTTAATATGTGCTGATCACTATGTTAAGTGATCTTCATGAATGGTCTCTACAATCTCTTGCTTCTCATACCAACCCTTTGACATAGATGGAGATACTGAAGGACAGCAACATGAATTAACCAGCCCTGATACAGCTAATAAGCAATAGATCAGAAGTTCAAATCCAGGTCTGCCTGGATCTAGAGAGACCTGGAAGGTGTCCTTTACACACATGCACACACACACACACACATACACACACACACACACACACACACACAGAACAGACAGAGCTTTTAAAATAGTCCAAAGAACTGTGATCACCCTCAAAATGCACTGCCTTGTGGTTTTTTTTCTCTCCTGGCAATTCTACAAGATTTGGACAGTGGCCACATCTATATAATAAACAGATGGAATCTGGACTCTTTCCATCTGGCCCATCTCTAAAACATGCTCATCTCAATGGATTGGTGCTGGGGTTTCTGTGGTGGTTTAAGGGAATCTCCGGCCAACAAGGAAACACAGTTACTCAACTGACAGAGCTAAGAGATAAGGGTTTCCTTTTGTAGAGTTCTTAAGTACTGTTACTGTGAGTCTACTTGCCCCACCAAGAAATCAGTTGAGAGACACACTTTTTTTTTTTCAAATTAGAAGCATTTGCTTCTATTAGAAATGTTTAGAAGAATGGAAATATTCAGAGAAGGGAAAGAATTACTTCTCAGGATACAAAAGCTTGATGAAGACATTTCCTTACAGATGAATCTTAGTCACTAAGAGCCAGAAGATGATGGGAGAGTTTGTTGAAGAAAGTTGAAGCAGCTAGGCTGCCATGTATGGCTGTACCGGTTGCTCACTGCAGAAGGATACCCAGCTGAGGTGGCAAGTAAGACTAAAATCTAGCAAGCACTCTGCTTGCCAAATCATGAACACTGGTACAGGACTGTGCCTGCTCAGAAGGGGAACTTTACTTGAATCTGTATATATTCACCAACTGTACTAGTGAAAACCCTGCCCTAGGCTCCCTCCACTTTAAGGGTGCTAGTGGTGACACTGGGTGTTCATCTCCACTCTTCTGATCTCTCCCACGATCTGGAGCCTTTGAGAGGCAGGTGGGTATCCCAGCATTCCAAAGCACAGGTAGAAGTTGGTGCCAGATTGAGTCATAGCCTCTAGCCAGAGAGAAAGACCTGGCAAAGGATATTGCCTTTGAGCATCATCTTCATTTTTCCAAAATCCTGCCTTTGTTTCCAAGAAGCCTGCTAACACTACGGAACCATTCTTGCTGGAGATGTCTGGTGCCACCTCCCTGCATCACACTTCAGTGAGGCTGCCACGATGATAAAGTCCTCAGGCCAAGATGCGGACCAATTCCCTTCCCCATGGTCTCCTTTGGTGCTCACTTGTAGGGTATGTGTTACTATCAACACTATTCTTCGTACCACCAACACACTGCTCTCTTCCTCTTTGGGGAGACTAAAAACAAACAAGCAAAACCCAGCTCTTCTGCAACCACAGCACTCACTGCTATGCTTGTATCCAGCTTTTCCTCTGGCAGGTGAAGGTAGGAGGGAACATTCATATTTTCCATTTTTGAAAAGGCCTCCAAGAGCTTTCTGTCTTGGTCCAGACATGTTTCCTTGTGTGTATGTTTACCATGTTTTTATTCATAAATTAGAAAGCTAGGACAGATGTGTTCTATGAACCTCAGCTTCTGAATGAGCCTGAATGTTCGTCCATCTACTCACTCCACGTTTCTGAGGGGTTGACACCCAATATCCAGGAGCCAACAAGTGGAAACTTGTGTCAATCACCTGTGTTACAAACAGCATTTTTCTCTCAGCCACAACCTCGGGTGCCTCACGGTGGCTAGTTTAGTTCATTTTCCCACTAAGGCTTGTCCCTGGAAGGCCACAACTGCAGAGTTTCCCACTATAAAGAAGTCTGACTAACTGATAAACTCAAAACCCACCATAAAGAAGACAGCAACTTTTTAAAAAGTCAGTGTCTGCTAATTGGATCTGTACTCAGAGAGCCATGTGGCTTTCTAAGTTGTAAAATTTTCTAACCCAGATCAGAGAGAATTGTGTTAAACTACATGCTTTGTGAGGAGAGGGGGGAGAAGGTGGATTTAAATAAAAAGCAGGTAGCAAATATAATTTATTTTAAGAAATCTGGACTCAGTTGACACCTCCTACCCCCAATCTCTGAGAGTTCTGGAATTACCTAACTCAGGGCCTAGCACATCATACTTAGTCAAAAGGTTTTTGCCTTGCTCCTCTTTTCTCTCTCTCCCTTCATTCTCCCAATCTGTTTCCAGTATTCTCTCCGCTAAAAAATATTTTATTTTTGAGTTCTGATAAAACAGGGTGGCATGGACTTAAGCCATAGGTTGTTTTTTCCTACAAAAATGTTTAATAAATGTTTAATAGGTCCAAGACATTGTCCAGAAATCAAAGGAGATACAAAGATAGAGGAACCTTGAATGTGCCCTCAGGGAGTTTCAGCCAAGAGGAAGACCTTGGATGGGTGTTAATCATTGAACAAACGTTCTTTAAGTGCTTACTATATGCCAAACGTGTTCTCAACATTGGGGAAACCACAGGGAACAAAGTAAAGACGTGGCTATCATGCTCGTATTCTGGAGAAGAGATTGACGAGAAAGAAATAACTCTTTAATGTGTCTGCTATTATAGTACCAAATAATGAGTGCTGTTCCCCAAATATTGCTGGTTGTCTGCCTGCTGTACACACGGTGACAGCACGCTTCCCTTCCCCTTTTGGATTTAGGTGTAGTCGTACGACTTGTTAGTGCCGGTGACACAGGAGCAGAAATTACTTGTGTCACTTGCCGGCAGAAGCTTCAGGAGCCTGGGCACAGACTACCACATTCCCTTACCACTGCTGTGGTCATTGTGGAAGCAACATGTTACATGAAACCTCATCACTCTGAGACCCTGAGTGATTACCACAAGTGGAGCCCCCTGCTGGTCTGCAGTGGACATGTTGCACGAATCAGACATTTTTGTTGTGTTTAGCCACTAATGTTTGGTGATGGTCTTTACCACAGAACAATCAGAACTTTTCAGGAAAAAGGGAGTGGCTAAGTATTCTGTGGAAAAATCAAGCACAATTAAGGGTATTTTTTAAATGATATGGACAGAAGCTGTTTCTATTTCAGATAGAGTTACAGGGGTCCTCTCTGATCAATTGATATTTGGTCAGACACCTGAAAGAAATCAGAGTGCCAGCCATGAGGATATCTGGGTGAAAAGCATTACAGGCAGATGGAACAGGTAAGTGCAAAGGTCCTGAGACAGGAGCGTGCTTGGAGTATCTGATGTGACCAGTGTGGCCAAAGCACAATGAGCAAGGGTAGGAAGTGAATTTGGAAAGGTTAGTGGAGGTTGCAGGTAAGGAGGGCTTTGTGGTCCACATGGACTATATGTAAAGGTCAAGTGCAAAGGAAAGTTAGAGGCATGGGAGATGACAGCAGATGGATGAATGGCACTTGAGCTGGTCATCTTTGACCCTTATCTCTACCTCACCTCTTACATCTGAACTCATGATCAAGTCTTAATTATATCTTAGATCTGTTCCCCATGCCCTGCCCCAATCTCACTGCCACTACTTTGGTTCTAGCCTTCTTAGCCTTGACATGAACCACTGCAGTAGTTTTCTAAATGGCCAAGTCCTTTCATTCCTATAGCCAAAATGAATATTCTATGCTTCAGACTCCAGAAATTTATCCTTCAAAAACTCAAAAATGATGAAGTCACACAGCCTGGTTATAACACAGCAGAGGCAACTCCTTAGCATGGAATTTGAGGCCCTCCATCATTATGCCAGCCCATAGGTCCTCCTTTCCAGTCTTGACTCTCACCCTCACCCTCTCTTCCTCCCCTCCAGAATGACCTCACTCCTTATGGCTCCCCACATGTCATGTTGTTTCATACCTCTGTGTCTTCACACAGGCATTCTCTTGCCTTTCCCACATCCTTATCTGCCAGCATCACGCTAAGCCCTCTTAATCGCGACCTCCTCTGCAAAACCTTCCACAACACTGCCCCCACAATGGACCCAGTCAGGTTCTTCTCTCTTTTACCTTAGCGTTTGGGAGATTATATCCACAATTGCAGCTGGGATGTACTGTAGGTTTATCTGTTTACGTGACTATCTCGTCTTCTGGTGTGGTTCCTTCTTTGAGGATGAAACCTTGCGATTCACTTCTCTGATCAGGGCTGGGTTGTGTATAGCTATCTCCACACCATGGGGTCTCCTTCCTGGGATTTTTCCAGGCCTCGCATTCTATACATGTTCTGGGCCCAGTTGCTCACTGTGCTTCCAACTCTTGGGTTTTATTCTTTGTGATCAGCTTTGGGCTTAATAGTTTATTGCAATCCCTGTTTCCAGCCCCAGACTTTGCTTTGAATACCAAAACTTACAATCTTAGGCCTGTTTGGATCAGTCCTGGTACCTGGACAACCACTAAAGCCAGGGTCCTGTCCCCTAGTTCAGCTAGAGTGTGGGCATTGCTTACCTCTGTACACAAGAGCTGTTCCACCCAGGGTGGCAAAATGAGCTGACCTCCCCTTGCCAAAGGGGATACTCCTTCCTTCTTCTTTACCGTGTACCCCTCACCCCTGCCAAACTCTACCTCAATAGGAGAAAAGTTTCAAAACGTTTGTAAGGTGAGTGGCAGCAGACTTCCCTCAGTAGTTTGGGTGGCCCCGCTGGAGCCCACCAGGCTTATTTAACCCACTCCCCCTCTCCCACTCCCTCCCTACCTCCTTTCTCCCTCGAGTTGCTGGAAATACCTCTGGAGCCATCACTTAGCAATAGAATTAGTAGAATTTGTCCAAGCCTGTCTGAAATAATGGTACAAAAACCACAAGAATGAAGTTGTGTGCTTTTTTAATTTAATATTTGGCAATTCTTCTCAAACATGCGTCCTGATATGGGTGAGGGGTCGGAATGAGCTGTACTCCTTGTCAGACTTTGTTATGTTAGTGTGAATCTCCTCCTGGGGCCATTTTGCCTCAGAGAGTATGTTTTGAATCTTCTCAGTCTTGGAAAACCCCACAGGAGCTGTGAATAAGGATGGCGGCGTGCAGGGGCCCGGGTGTGGGCTGGGATGGCTCTTGCCTGCCAGCTCCAGAGTTTCTGGGAAAGCATAATTGTGGTAGGAAGAATTTCTAGGCAATACTGATTTCAGGGAATAAAGGTAGAAGTGAGGAGAAAATAAAGCTTGGAAATGAGAATGAAGGATCAAGAGACCCTCCTTTTCAATGAGCCGATTAAGGCCATTACTTATCATTTGATGCAAATAAGATCCAGCATAGGGATTTTGAGCTGTGCTGTCCATGGTGGCTTCATACCTAGATGGTGGAAGGAGTTCTCAGGTCCCTAGCTGGAAGGAAGGGCACCTAAACAGACCAGAGATGACACGTTTAGGTCTAGATCTCACAAAAGGAAGGGAAGGCCTGACTGTGTCCATGCAGGCCTCTTCTATTAGATGCCTTATGGTGCCCTAAAAAAATCAACAAGGAGCCTTCAAATGGTAGATGACCAAGCGCTTGACATCTTCTCTACTTTCTTATTTGGGCTCATGATATTGTTTGACAGTGCTTTATTAAAACCAGAACTAACTTCCATTGAATTTTTTTTTTTTTTTTTTTTTGTACTACGCGGGCCTCTCACTGTTGTGGCCTCTCCTGTTGCGAAGCATAGGCTCTGGATGCACAGGCTCAGAGGCCATGGCTCACGGACCCAGCCGCTCTGCGGCATGTGGGATCCTCCCGGACCGGGGCACGAACCTGTGTCCCCTGCTTTGGCAGGCGGACTCTCAACCACTGCGCCACCAGGGAAGCCCTCCATTGAATTTTTGCTATGGGTGAGGTTTATTCAGAGACCACTGGGAAGATTCAGTTGGAAAGGTGTACAAGCTTGTTTTCACATAGAATTGTGTTACTCTCAATGTTCGAAATAAGATACTAACCCCACAGTAAGGTGATTTCCAGGTCACCCCAGTGAGCAATGGAGAGACAGGAGACACCAAGGAGACAGTCCCTCTAAGAACTGGTCAGAAGGCTAGGCCTGTGTTTCTCAACACACTGAGATCACATGGAAGTTTTTAAGTTCCCAGAGAAGGAAGATAAGCTCAAAAGGTGCCCAAATGAAAAATTAGAGCAATTACCAGAGTAGCTGTAATACAGCTGCTACCTTAACTGTGAGGTAAAGGGAAATACTAAATACCAAACTTTAATTTACATTCATTTACTATAAGAAATATAGTCAATTAATAAGTTATATTGGGGCTTACCTGGTGGCGCAGTGGTTGAGAATCCGCCTGCCGATGCAGGGGATACGGGTTCGTGCCCCGGTCCGGGAAGATCCCACATGCCGCGGAGCGGCTGGGCCCGTGAGCCATGGCCGCTGAGCCTGCGCGTCCGGAGCCTGTGCCCTGCAATGGGAGAGGCCACAACAGTGAGAGGCCCGCGTACCACAAAAAAAAAAAAAAAAAAAAAAAAAAAAAAAGTTATATTGTAATATATCATTATTAATACATTGTCTTAATAATTACACTAAATCATTATTTTATATTAATATGCTATATTAATATAATTGTATTATGTATACATTAATTTTAATGCATTAATTTTAATTATTAATTAATTATAATTAATATATAATTAATTATTATAATTAATTATAATTATTAATATTCAATTTATTAGATATATGTTTAATCTAATATATATTAAAGGTATTGAATCAGATATCACCAAACGTTCAAAGACCATATAACAACAGTTCTAACAACTAAAACAAAAAAAGGGAGAAGATCCCCAGTTCCTTTTATGAAACTAGCAAACTTTTGATATTAAAACTCCACATGGGGCTTCCCTGGTGGCGCAGTGGTTGAGAGTCCGCCTGACGATGCAGGGGACGCAGGTTCGTGCCCCGGTCCGGGAAGATCCCACGTGCCGCGGAGCGGCTGGGCCCATGAGCCGTGGCCGCTGAGCCTGCGCGTCTGGAACCTGTGCTCTGCAACGGCAGAGGCCACAACAGTGAGAGGCCCGCGTAACGCAAAAAAAAAAAAAAAAAAAAAAAACTCCACATGGACAGTACAGTATGAGAAAAATTATATGCTAAGCATAGCTATGAACATAGTTGCACAAACAGTTGGTAAAGCTTAACATTTGTTCATTAATTTTTTACAAAGGAAAGGAAGAGGAAGACAGAGGGAAGGAAGAGAAAAAGAAAAAAGAGAGGGAAGGGAGGGAAAGAAAAAGGAAGAAAGAAAGAAACATAAATTTGGAGTAAAAAGAAATGTTCTTAACCTGATATAGCTACCTGACAACAATCTAAAGCAAACATCATTCTAAATGTGAAACATTAGAGGCATGACTTTTAAAAAATTGAGATACAATTAACATATAACATTATATTAGTTTCAGGTGTACAACATCACAGGAGCATTACCTTTAAAGTCAGGGACAGAGGAAGGATGCTCACTATTACTGCTTCCATTCAGGACAGAAATCCATAACAGGAAAAAAAGAGAGAGAGAGAGAGAGAGAGAGAAAGAACTGGAAAAGTGAAACATGATGGTCAATCGTAGCCAATGATATGGTTATTGACATACAAAATTGAAGATAATACATAACTGGTTTAATAAAATTAATGAGAGTTCATCAAAGTTGCTGGAAAGAGAAGCAATATATAAAAATAGTAGCTTCATTATACCTAATAAACAACTATTTAGAAAATGTAACTGAAGAAAAGATCCCATTCACAGTGGCAGCAAAAAGATATAAGGCAGATAATGAACTTAACCAAAGATGTGCAATTCTTAGTGGAAAATATTAAAATGTATTTAAGGACATAAAACCAATAAATGGAGATGTATAGAATTTTTGTTTGTTTTTATAAATTTATTTATTTTTGCCTGCTTTGGGTCTTTGTTGCCATGCACGGGCTTTCTCTAGTTACGGCGAGCGTGGGCTGCTCTTCGTTGTGGTGTGCAGGCTTCTCATTGCAGTGGCTTCTCTTGTTGAGAAGCATGGGCTCTAAGCGCACGGGCTTCAGTAGTTGTGGCACGCGGGCTCAGTAGTTGTGGCCCACAGGCTCTAGAGCATAGGCTTCGTGCTCCGTGGCATGTGGGATCTTCCCAGATCAGGGCTCGAAACCGTGTCCCCTGCATTGGGAGGTGGGTTCTTAACCACTGAACCACCAGGGAAGTCCCTGGAATGTTAATAGATGGAAAGACTCTATGTTGTAAGAATGTTAATTTTTTCCCAAATTAATCTGTAAATTTATTGCACTTCTAATCCCACTCTTAACAGGGCTTTTGACTAAATCTGACAAGCTAATCCTAAAATACATATGGAAGATTAAAGGACCAAGAGTAATCAAGAAAATTTTGAAAAATAAAAATAAGGAGGGGGACATCTTGCTCTCAAGACTTATTATAAAGCTTTGGTCCTTAAAACAGTGTGATATTAGCTAGAGGACAAATAGATGGACTAATGCAACAGGATAGAAAACCCCAAAACAGACATTCACATATTTCCCAATATGTACTTCTGGTATATGTACTTTGGTATATGTACTTCTGGTGTCAGGGGGCCCCTCAAAGTGGCATAATAAATAGTGGGGAAAGAATGGGCTATCTAATAAAGGAGGCTGAGAAAATTGACTACCCTTATGTTTAAAAAATGAATTCCACATATAAAAATGAATTCCAGGTTTATTCAAAGTCTATGACATTCAAAACTTTAAAATTATGAGAAGACAATGTGGAGAGTATCAATATATATAGGAATGTCTCTATAACCTTGTAATGCTAGGGAATTTCTTAAATAAAACACAAAATTTACCTCATGAAAGCAACTGAAATTTTCCATATGGCAAAGCTCATCTAAAAATGCAAAGACACACTGTTGGAGGAAGATGTTGATGATATAATCAAGAAAATATTAGTATACAGAATGTACATTTAAAAAAATCTATAAATTAATGAGGAAAAGACCATCAAATAGAAACCTGGAGGACTTCCCTGGTGGCACAGTGGTTACGAATCCACCTACCAACACAGGAGGCACGGGTTTGATCCCTGCGGGAAGGTCTCACGTGCCACGGAGCAATTAAGCCCGTGCACCACAACTACTGAGCCTGCGCTCTAGAGCCCGCGAGCCACAACTGCTGAGACCGCGTGCCACAACTACTGAAGCCTGTGTGCCTAGAGCCTGCACTCCGAAATAAGAGAAGCCACCACAACGAGAAGGCTGCGAACCGCAACGAAGAGTAGCCGCCGCTCGCCGCAACTAGAGAAAGCCCATGTGCAGCAACAAAGACCCAACGCAGCCAAAATTAATTAATTAATTAATTTAAGAAAAAAAAGGAAAGAAAGAAAGCTGGGTAAATGATCTGAACAAGCAGTTCACAACAAAAGGAAACCAAATGGCAAATAATCACACAGAAAGATTTTCAACTTCCCTGGTAATTATGAAAATGCAAATTAAACGAAAGTGGAATAGCACATTATGCTAAGTAATTTGGCAAAAATTAAGAAGTCTGACAACATATGTTATATAAGCTCTGATCAGGTATGAGTTATAATGCTGATGCTGTGAGTTCAGTGTTAGTGAATCAACAATATACATTCAATAAGATGTCTTTAAACAGAAACATATAAGACAGGTTATGCGTTGATCGGCAGAAATTTAACCCTATATTTCTCCTAGTACTAATGGTCTGATATTCACTAACTCAGTGTTCCCTGGAGCTTTATAGAGCCTAACTACTGTGAACAATGAGAATTGACTCTGTGTGTGTGTGTGTGTGTGTGTATTTATTTATTTATTTGTTTGTTTGTTTATTTATTAAATATATATATTTTTTGGCTGTGATGCTGGGCTCACAGGATCTTAGTTCCCCAACCAGAGATTGAACCCTGGGCCCCAGCAGTGAAAGCACCAAGTCCTAACCACAGGACCGCCAGGGAATCCCCAACTGTATATTTTAAATCTGAGTTATGGGTATGTGAACATATTTTTAAAAATAGTTTCTTAAAAGCACATGACTTTTTTTGTGTGTAAGAAATAGTTCATAATTGTAAAGCATTACAAAAAATAAAAGGCCAGCGGGGCTGATGCTTAGTGAATGACCAGGAGGAGGCAGGCAGGAGCTTCGTCAAGAAGGAGCCATAGGCAAAAGTAATATGTCTGAAGTTCATTGAGAATTAGAATAAGTAACTAATACTAGAAAAAGATTTTGCAAGGTTATTTGTTCTTTTCTTCTCCATCCTCTCTTCAGGCCGCTTCCTGCAACTTTCCCACCCAGCTCTCAAGAGGTCCAAAAAGCTGGAATATCATCTTCAATAGGACTTCACAAGGATATCTTATTTTAATGAGGATTCTGACTCCATTTTTTGCCTTAACTGCTGACAGCTTGTAAGCCTCACCTCTCTCTTTCCCTTTGCCCCACATCTGGGCAAACTGATAAAATCTGGGTGTTCCCTCTTTTGGCACTGGTGGGAGTTCAAACCACCCAAGTCTCCACTCATGCACAGGAACCCTCAGCCTGGACCCACCCTGAAACACCGTTAAAACCCCAAGCTCATCTCCTTTCCTTGCTCTCTCAAGCCATTTTCAGACCCACTTGGGGTCTGAAATGACCCCTGCCTTCCCCAGAAAATCCTCAGTTAGGTGAATAATAAACCTTTTCATACCCTCTTGGTGTGTCTCTATATTGGAACCAAATTGTGGATGGGAGTCCATCTTATTTTTCTGAATGGCTATAGCACTTTCAATTTAGAAAAATTTTTCCAGGATTAAGAAGGAATTAATATGATTGAGGGCCTTAGGGAAATAAATACATTGAAAGACTACTAAGACTAAGCATAAATTTTAGAATAACTAAAGTATAATTGATGTGCAAACAGAAAGACTCATTTGTTTTTTGGTCCTATATTAAATGCATTGCACTTTAACCCGAGCAGTATCCTATTCTTATGTTATGGCTAAAGATAAATAGGAGTTTATTTCTTGTTCAGTGCTATTACTTTTCTTATTCATTGAAGAGTCCCACAGCTGTGGATGGAAAGACAAACACCAGTCTCTGAAGAGCTCTCTTACTTCCCTTGCACCTCTTTGGCCCTCCATCCTCTACAGCTGTGGCTCACCTCAATCAGAGAGGAATATAGGACCCTCCTCTCTAATGGGAGAGGCTTACTTTGCCGTTTCTGCCATACGACCCTGTCTTTTGCTATCACATAAGAGGTGCTCAGCTAAAGGCCCGTCACTCTACATTTCAGCAAGAGAACACTGCCCTATCTTCCCTCAAAAATGGAAAATGCAGTTGTAATAAAGGGCCTGTCATTAGAAAAAACCATTAGCTAAATATATTATAAGAATATATTTGTGGGTTAACAACAGCTACATATCCTGAGCATCTACCAAGTCCAAAATCATCTCCTTTATCTTCCTCAGGTGGCATTCTCCATGCCCCCTTCCTGGGCTCTAATAACAAAATAATGAATGCCAAGGAATATGATTTAAAAAGAGAGGGAGATAAATATCAATATTTACAAAATATTATCCCCTTTTTACTTTCCAAAGTTCCATGGGCCAGGATAGATATGTCTGACTGCAAAGCTTGTCCTCTTTACACCTTATCACTCCACCAGGCAGCATTAGTCAATCACTTAACAGCTATTCCTTACATTTTTATTTGCTAGTAATAGAATCCTGATTTTGCTCAACTACCAGGTGGCTATCTGCTTCAGAGGAATTTGTTCCCCTTCCAGACCAGAGGTGAATCTTGATGTTACATCAAACATGGTAGTTCCATTCCTATTTAGCAACTGGGCGTGTGATCCAATCCTGCTAAATAAGACATGTAGGAAGTCTTAATGGGAAGCTTCTTGGGATATTTTTCTTTCTCTGAGCAAATAATAATACAAAAAGCCATTAATTTTATTTATATTTTTATGTGCTTTTTTTCTCTTCTTTGGTAACCAGTAACCATCTTAGGACATTGGAGGAAGTTACCATAAAAGGACACAACAATATCCTGAGAATAACAGAGTAGAAAAGAGAAAGAACCTAGAACCCTAATAAAATTGTTGACGTGATTTAACTAAACGTTTTACCTCTATTTTTCTCTTCAAATGAGATGATAAATAACTTTGATTTCAATATTTGAAGTTGGATTTTCTGTTACTTGAGGTTCTAGATGACCTAACTGATATTTGGTCTATAAAATAAGATTTACCTATAGATGGTTTGAACACCTAGAAATGAATTTTCTTATGTCAATAAATAGGTTTCTGGCTTCACTATGGGATGTAGAAAATAGGAAAGAACATCACCCCACACTCACAACCAAAAAAAAAAAAAAAAAAAAGGTAGACAACTTACAAAATTACAACTTTTCTTGAATCTATCACAGAGATGTGGTCACAGGTCAGAAAATTAACTTAAGAAAGACAGATGCCTCCAAGGAGAGCACTTGCTGAGCTGCAGCAAATACCAAATGCTATACAAGCTTGTAAGAAAAATTTGGCTAAAATATTGAACAAACCCTTAAAGGGCAAGTGTAAGAATATAGGGTATAGAGTTTAGAACTACTGAGAGTCACAGATGTAGAGGAATTCACACCCATTTACAGGCTCTTCTCCACAGACTTTACTGAGCGTGCATAAGAAAACTGGAGACAGGATGAGAGTCTGGAGAAGCATCCCTTTTGGTGCAGACCTGGGGAAAGGAAGAGCAGGCACTGAGGTGAAGGCATGAAGATCTGCCCACTCCTTCTCTCCTATATTTCCTACAGAATAAAAGCTTTATCCCACTGGGGAAAAGACATTAAACCCTGCCACCATCAGAGTACAGATGAAGATATATTGCAGCTGGGGAGAGGAACAAAAATACCCTCTGAGAAAGATCAGGAATACGTCCAAAGCTCAGAAAATTAGAGATACCCAACTGCTGGGTGAGCAGAGGATCACTGTGAGGGCTCCACCTATAAGACCCAGGGATGCAGTATCTATTTAAACTGGGACTGAAGCAGAACAACAGAAAACACCTCCATTCCACTCCCCAACACCAGGCTAGCAAACTCAAAAAACAAGTAATAGCTGTCTTTGAAAGTATGGGGAGAGAACTTTCTGAAGCATAGGCATAAAGGGAAGATCTAAATCTGAAAGTGAAGTAGACATTGAGAAAAACCTTCTAGCAAACCACTCCCCACCCTAAACACAAGGTAATGCTAGAAGTTGAAGCTTGTGGTACAATAAGGGCAACCATAGCAAGAAAATAACCCCAAACCCAGCCCTACCATCTAGGATGACAATCACACACTAGCAAAAATAGGAAGCATGCCCATTTTCAGGCATAAATACAGTTTACCTTAGTCTATACTGCTCTATAAAAGATGTCCAGCTTTCAACCAAAAATTGCAAGACACACAAAGAAGCAAATGAAAATACTACACTATTTTAAGAGACAAAGCAATCAACAGAATCACATTCAAATAATAGAGACGTTGGAACTATCAGACAGAGACTTTAAGCTCCTTCAAGAAGATATAGTTAACATGACTAGTCCCATATCTTTTAAAGAAATTGAATTTCTAATTAAAAACCTTCCAAAAAAGAAAATTCCAGGTCCAGATGACTTCATGGCAAATTCTACCAAATGCTTAAGAAAGAAATAAGAACAGCTTTGTACAAACTCTTCCAGAATATAGAAGAGATGGGAAAAATACCCCATTTGTCTAATGAGGCAGGCATTATTCTGATATCAAAACCAAAGATGTTGTAAGAAAAGTGCAGACAAATATCCCTCTTGAACAAAGATGAAAAAAATCCTCAACAAAAACAGAAAACTAGGAATAACAAGAAACAACTACAATCTGACACAGGGCATCTATCAAAAACTTACAGCTTATATCATAACTAATGGTAAGAAACTGAATGTTTTCCCCGTAAGACTGGAAACAAGGCAAGGATGTCCACTTCTACCACTCCTTTTCAACATCATATTAGAAATTCTAGCCAATGCAATAAGGCAAAAAAAGAAAAAAGATGCGTATGGATTGGAAAGGAGGAAATAAACTGGTCTAGAGCCATATAAATGGTCTGAAATTTTACCCTACTTGCAAATTAACAAGTTAGCCTGCCCCAGTTTATGGATGCTGGCAGAGGGCACAAGATTCCTGGGTCAGAGAAAAGGACTTTATTACTTACAGCAATAGCACTCATCAAAATATGAGTATTTTCTTGTGCTAGTAACTCTAACCCCAGTTCCCACAGGGAAGCCTGAAGAGGGCCAGATGATATCTGCAAATGGTTAGGGAACCCAAATATTTTATACTGGTTGTCACTGATTTCCAGAAACTGAGGTTAAAGGGATAATTTGACTACAAGGAAGCACAGAAAATTTTCTGGTGTTATGAAACTGTTCTATGATTTTAATGTGGTTGTAGTTATATGACTTATAGAACTTTATATTAAAAATGGTAAATTTTGTTGTATCTAATCTACACTAATTTTTTAATGAAAAAAATTATGAAGAGGGATATAGACAAAAGTGTTATCTAAAAAAATATGGATCCCAGTTCCAGAAGTTGTTATTTCACCTTAATGGTCATCTCTCTTTCTACATTTGCTTCAGTTTTGATTCTCCATTCTGGGTTTCATAATTATTTTATTTTGTATGTGAAGATTGTTTTTGTGGTTATACCTATGTAATTATATTTAAATATAACAACATAAATTTAGTAAAAAATATTACTACACTACCTGGAATTCATGAGCATTTTTCTATTAATGACTTTATAAGCACCATTACAGCTGTCCACTCAGCTCCATGAAGAAGGAAGGAAAATGTAATCATGAGACAAAAAAGTTAAATAACTTTCCTGGCCTCATGCTAAACTGACTAGTTCAGATCAATTCAACTGTAATTCAAAGGCCTTGAGTTTTATGTGCTGCACTCCTATGGTTGGATTAACTGGGTCTGGCTACTGTTCAAGGTCAAAAATACACAACCCCAAACTGCCAGGCTGGGGGAGAAATCAGGAGTTGGAGTAAGATTACCAGGCCAGAGCTAGACATACGAAGATGAAAATCTGAGACACGGCAGACACAGCCAAAAGCAAGCAAGGAAGGCCAAAAGCTTTGGGAGTTTGACCAGGCTTTCAAGCCATAGGGGAACAAACCAGAGGTCAAAGGGGATTCCCAGAGAAAATTCAACCCTTTAGACTTTCTAGCTGAAAAATGATGGGGTCAGGGAGGCCAATTGCCAGGTGAGAGGAGAGAGCCTGAGGCTGAAAACCCAATTTAACTCAGGGTATCTCATATACCCTTTCTGGTCCAGGTTTACAGATTAACTCTTGCATGCTTACTTCACCCACCTTGCCCCCCTGCAAGATCCAGAACTGATCAGTCAATTCAGCCAAACAGCTAATTTTGTGAAATAAGAAAGCCAAGCCAGTTGGTTGAACCGATAATACCAGCAATTGGTCAGGTGTTTTGGTGCCTTTTGGACAGAGCCTATACACCGGTAACATTGTTGGTATTTCAGAGTACTCTTGTGTTACAGGAGTCACAGACCCACATGCCAACTGAGGTCCACCAGTGAGATGAGCAGCCCAGTGACATGGTTAAAGAGTGGGGAAAATTATAAAAATTGAAACTGTCTCTATAACATGCTCAGCCACTACTATTTCCACTTGATGCTGCTGGAGAAAATGCCAATGTAGTCAGATCTGATTTTTCAAGAGAAGCTGAAATCTGAATTTTTACATGAAATTAAGTGATTTTCCAAATAAAATTCCTCAACGGTACTGGTTCTGCCCAGGAAGCATCATTTTGCAACTCCTGTAGAGCTTTAGGAGACTCCATTTTTAAAAAGCAGTAGCAGAAACAATATTTAATTGTCTCTCACTTTCTATACTGAAGATACTTTGAGAAATGCAAAATGCCACATGGCAAAGATTTCGAACTTTGTTCGTTTGCTCGTTTTTTCTGAAGCTACAGCTGTTACCCCACATCTAAGAGTGTAGAGCTCAGCTGCTGGATCCCATAATTCATGGAGAAGCTACAATAAGGCTGGAGTAAGGATGGATTACAGGGAATAGGGTTCGTTCACCCTCACGGCTTCTAGCCTATCTCACCGGAGCACTACCGCACGCGGGGACTCGTTGGAAGATGCAGATTTTGCCTTCTCTCTCGACGCGGCTGCAGTGAGAAAGCACATCTGTGAAGTGTTTGCCACCATGTCAAGAGTAACAGGACTCTTGAAGCCATTTCAAACGTCATGCCAATCCTTGTGCATAACATCTTTAAAAAGATTGTTGCTTTAGAGATCTTAATATTTAAAAAAAAAATGAAATGCAATACTTTCAGCCACTTAAAAGTGGAGTTCTTTTTCACTAAGCAAAGTTGAACTTTTTTAACTTCTTTTTACCAAACAAGCTCTTTTTTTTTTTTTTTTTTTTTTTGCTAGGGAGCAAATAAGTTAGCATGGGGGTCCTAAGTGCTCTTAAAATCATTTTGCTATAGATCTGTGCACTGTTTATAACTCTTGAATAAAGCTAAAAGTAAAGAAAGCCCTTCTCTGAAGGTTTATGAGCATTTTTCCATGAAGCAGAAGTCAAACAGATCAAAGAGATCTAACAAAATGCTTCAAACTTGGGATAGGGTGGGCTGAAGGCCTGTGAATAGAAACCAACCTCTCCAGATAGTTTGGAAGATATCTCTTGTTATTTCAAAATAAAAACAAAACTAAAACATGATAGTCTGAGTGTATCAAACTGACATTTTCTAAACACTTGTTAAAAGCATCAGTCTGATATTTAACCCACAGTATCAAAGACATTTTAAAAGTGTTTAGACAACTGTTTTACCAAGTGGCAAAAGTGAACAAAATCAGGTGAATTTCCTCTCTTTTCCTCATAGCCATTCTTCTCTGGGCTTCTCTGAGTCTTTCTACAAAAGGCATACTTTTCCAGGTTCATGAAGAATTAATGTACACTCTCGGGCCTCCCTGGTGGTGCCGTGGTTAAGAATCCACTTGCCAATGCAGAGGACACGGGTTCAAGCCCTGGTTCGGGAAGATCCCACATGTTGTGGAGCAACTAAGCCCCTGCGCCACAACTATTGAGCCTGCGTTCTAGAGCCCGCAAGCCACAACTACTGAAGCCCGGCATGCCACAACTACTGAAGCTGTGAGCCACAACTACTGAAGCCTGCGTGCCTAGAGCCCGTGCTCCTCAACAAGAGAAGCCACCACAATGAGAGGACCGCGCACTGCAATGAAGAGCAGCCCCCGCTCACTGCAACTAGAGAAAGCCTGCGCACAGCAACAAGACTCAACACAGCCAAAAATAAAATAAAATTTAAAAAAAAATTTTTTTAAAGCCCCTTTCATTCCACTTAAAAAAAAAGAATTAAGGTACAGTCTTGAATTGTCTCAAGCAGTAAAATGTATTCTGTATATTTTGAATGCTAATTAATTGAAGCTTTTGCTTTCGATACGCTACCAATTTAAATGCATACTAGCCATTTACTTTAAAATAGAAAAATAAAACAAAAGAAATAAAATGAATATATTTATTTGCTGGAAAGGCAAGAATCTGTCCAGCCATGATTATGCCCTCAATAAATCTGCTTCTAATCATCCATTGGTATTTAAATATATAGTAACTACTCTAATAAATTTAATTCTCTCTATTTAACGACAGTTATTCTAAATTTAATGGCAGTTATTTGAAATATATACCCACAGATTATTAACAACATTTTAACAAGATTTTTAAACCAAGGAACGTGAGTGTGAATCCATCAAATGTCAATAAATCAATTACTGTTTAATGTAGAATGCCTGAATTGTTAAATCGAAGCATACCCACCAAGTGAGGATGCTTTGAAAACATTTAAATGAAAAATAATTTGCCGGGGGGGGCGGAAATCCATCTGTGAACTGCTAGTACTATTTCAGCATAAAATTAAGAGTATATAACTTTAAAATACATTTATTTTGTATGAAAATATGCATATGGTGAAGCACATTAAATTTTCTTGATTGGGAGTTAATTTTAACCAGAGTACCATTTTAACATTATAAGTCAAGTGGTTTTGATTTTTCTGTTGCCAATTAAATATGTGCTAAAAATATTACATATTATTTTATCCTGGGGATTCACAACCAGGTTTTTACAAAACATTCCTTTACATTGAATATAAGAAAAACCTTTTTCAAGTTATGGTGCCCACCAAATCACCATCCCTCAAACAAAACAAAGTCCTTAATCCAAACAATTCTGTTTCTGCCTGCTGGCAGGGTGTGCTTCCCATCAGAAGGACTCCGGCTGCCATACCTTTCTGATGAGTATGAATGACCCATGCCATTCTTGCATGGCCCTGCCCTTCCAGTCATCCTCTTCCCCATCACTGGGGCATTTATTGGGATCAGAAATATAGACTGGCAAGTTTGGGTGACGTAAGAATTCCAGCCTATAAAGCACATCAGTAGACACTTTGTAGCATGTGCCGTTTGTTAGGGTTTCCATTAAAAGTATTAGGTTTCCATACTTTACAACCACAAAAGAGTAAATAATTTCAAAGCATTACTTGATAGGAGATTTCTGTTTTAAATGGAACTTGGAAATATCTGGGAAATCACTGGAATAAATGTACTTAATAGACCCAATGCTGTGAAGTTCTTTTTAACTGTTTTCTTAAGCACATAAAAAGATATACCATTTCCTCCAACATTTTTTGAAATAGGTTTTGGTTTGGGGTTTTTCTCTGTAACATTTGACTTATAAATATTTCTTACAATGCTTCCATTGTTTTCTTTCTTCTTTTCTTTCTTTCTTTCTTTCTTTCTTTCTTTCTTTCTTTCTTTCTTTCTTTCTTTCTTTCTTTCTTTCTTTCTTTCTTTCTTTCTTTCTTTCTTTCTTTCTTTTTCTTTCTTCCTTTCTTTCTTCTAGTGCTGAGGCTGACTTCTTAACACCAAAAGTTTATGCCCCCCCTTCACTGCTCTAACCTACAGGATAAGTCAGAACTTTAAACCAGAAAGTAACATTACATGCCACTCAGGAAAACCTGCTGGACCACTTGATAAGTTGGAAAATGTATAACAAATGCCCCTATTGAGATATCTCCTTTATTAGAGGAAACAAATTCCATCCATGGGACTAAGCAAATATTTCATCAATCTGGGCTGTGTGGGAAGCCAATACACCATTGATTGAATGGAAAAGATTAGATCAGGTCAGTTTCAGAATAAAATCATTTTTTAAAATATTGCTCATATCAAACATTTTAAGAAAAGTTAAGCAGCCTATAAAATATTAATATGTTATAATCCAAGTGGAATCATCCAGTTTGGCTGTCTCTACAAATCCTTGTCTCCAGAAATTACATGAACTTCTGCTGGATTTTGTCTGTGTAGACATGGAATTAGATAGAACACTTCCTCCCTTTTTACTTAAAGGATGAAGTGAAACATTACTTTTCTTTTCTTTCTTTCTTTATTTTTTTTTGCGGTACGCGGGCCTCTCACTGTTGTGGCCTCTCCCATTGTGGAGCACAGGCTCCGGACGGACGCGCAGGCTCAGCGGCCATGGCTCACGGGCCTAGCGGCTCCACGGCATGTGGGATCTTCCCGGACGGGGCACGAACCCATGTCCCCTGCATCGGCAGGCGGACTCTCAACCACTGCACCACCAGGGAAGCCCAAAGTGAAACATTTCTGAGCGCCAGCAACACTAGCCATCAGCAATGAGCTAATGAATAGATAATACGCCGAGAGTGGAAATCATTTGATTATCTAACCATACAAATGAGGTCTCAGAAAGGTGGAGATAAACTTTTTTAAACCCAAAATGTAAACCTTCAATAACAACCTTGGGAACTAAGAAAAAGAGGGAGCATAACATTTTCAGGTGGGTTCCCTAGACTTGGTAAAGAGGGCACCAGTCATTGAGAATAGAAACTCCTAGACTCGCATGCCAGGCTCTACACTGAATTCTTGGCCCATATTACATCTTTTAATTCTTATCACTCCTCCTCATCTTCATTTGAAAGATGAGAAAATTGAGGCTCAGAGAGGTTGAGTAACTTGGCCAAGCTCACAGAGCTAGTTGTGTAGCTGGGATTTTAACCCAAGTCTGGCTGAGTCCAAAGCTTATACTCTTTACTGCCATGTCCAATAGCTCTCCTGCTTCTGAGCTAGGTAGGGCCAGAGGACAGAAGGCAGAGCCATATCTAGAGGAAAGCTTGATTCTTAGGAGGTAAGAATGCCCTGAAGTGAAGATGGAAATCACTCAGTGGCTGTTCACAGGGTCAAGGCCTCCTGCTGCAGAGCAGGTCGGGTTGGCAGGGAAGAATAAATGGGTGATGGATGCGTGGACAGCCTCTTGAATCTGGGCACAAGACAATTTCTGCACTCAGTCACGTGGGAGATGAATCAAAGCTACCAGCCTCCCTCTGGTACTAAGCCTGGGTGGTGGAGAGCTGGTGGATTCATCTAGCCAGGGGAGTCCAGTAAAGAGGAATGAAGTGACCAAGGCCTTGTTTTTCCCATCAAAGCCACGCAGCCTCACTGGAAGAGGACATATTTGGGAGAGGCTGGGAAAGGGAACAGCAGAAGAGGAATCCGGAGCAATTAATCACCTTGCCTGCAGAGGTGGGACAACTCAGAAACCAAAGGGAAAAACAGGGCTCGCTTCCACAAAGCACTCAATCTCCTGAAAGAAACAGCACAAATAGAGTCATATTTGCCAATGAAGGTTTCTAAATGTTTAAACTAGCCAGTAACGCCACCCAGATGGAGAAACTAATGCTGGCGGAAGTTCATGATTTGTACCGTAGTCACTCAGCAACTTGGAGATAGAGCAGATGTGAACGCCCAATCTCTTGACTCCCAGATCTGCGCATAAACCATCAAAAATACAAACCTTCTAGCCCTGAAATCTGCCCAGCCCTTTGTCTGCTGTGTGGTCCTCTGTCAACCACCAACATTGCACTACACAGAAGGGATTTCTTTCCCCTTACGTAGTCTGTAAGTCTTGGTGAGCTGCATAACTGGGTCTTCACGTTTTTCTTTTATCCTTTCATTCATTTGACAAATATTTATTGAGTGCTTACTATGCATCAGGCAATGTTCTAGATGCAGGGATACAGTGGTGAACAAGACAAAGAGCTTGTTTTTCAGAGTGCAGATCTTATGAGGGGCAGGCAGATAGTGAATAACAAACAAACAAGAAAGTATCAGAGAGTGAAAGGGCCATATAGAAAATAAAGCAGCGTGATGGGATGGAGCGACAACAGTAAATACCTTAGATTGAGTAGTCTGGGAAGGCCTCCTAGGCGAGAAGACTTTTGAGCTGAGACACGAATGATACGAAAAAGCCAGCCATGTGAAGGAACGCAGATTTTTCAGACAAAACTTGCTCCTATAGACTTCCCCAGTTATGCTTTTCTTTAACCTGTTTGTTTCTTCTACCCAAGGTAACTTATTAAATTGCAAGTGAGGGCTTCCCTGGTGGCGCAGTGGTTAAGAATCCACCTGCCAGTGCAGGGGACAAGGGTTCAAGCCCTGGTCCAGGAAGATCTCACATGCCGCAGAGCAACTAAGCCTGTGTGCCACAACTACTGAGCCTGCGCTCTAGAGCCCACGAGCCACAACTACTGAAGCCCACGTGCCTAGAACCCGTGCTCTGCAACAAGAGAAGCCACCACAATGAGAAGCCCACGCACTGCAACAAAGAGTAGCCCCCGCTCACAACTAGAGAAAAGCCCACACGCAGCAACAAAGACCAAATGCAGCCAAAAATAAATAAATAAAAATAAATAAAATTTATTAAAAAGAATTGCAAGTGAGTGCAAGTGTCATCCTACTAAGAATAAAGCAAAATATTTTATTCTGAATTTTAAAGTTTCATTAGTAAGATTTGACATTTTAACTATTATTATTAATTTTGATCAAAATGCAATTCCCTACATATTTTACAACAGAGTACGACACAGCAGAGTCTTATATCAGAGAGAGGTTGATGCCCAAAGGAATTGAGAGGTTGATCGAAGAGCTCAATGGAAGGACAAATATCGCATCCAGATTATTCTCAAATTCACCTGTACAGTAGATCCAACACGTGGTTCACCACTGTCACTGTCTCTCCACATTTTATGTGGCAGCCTTCTAACTGGACTCCCAGCTTCTCAGCAACCAAGGTGATCCTTTCAAAAGGAAAGTCTGATCACATCTTTCTACTGCTCACCTCACTCTGACAACTGTCTGTGTTATGGACTGAATTGTGTCCCACCCAAATTCATGTATCGAAGCCCTAACCCCCAATGTGACTGTAGTTGGTGATAGGTCCTTTAAGGAGATAATTAAGGTTAAATGATGTTACTAGTTCATGTACAAAAGACACTATACTTTCATATTTAAGACTAAGAAAACTCAGTATCTTATGTGGTAAGATAGGAAGACATTACCACAAAGTGTAGTAATAGCAGTTCACAATATGCAGTTGACAAGTTGTACAAGACATACAAAGTACATCTACCAAAACTTTGTTCTCAAACTTAACTTTTTAAGTGAAAATTTTTTGAAATTAAAATTTAGCTTATTTTTTTGTTTTTTTCCCAGTTTTATTAAGTGAATTTTTTTTTTTTTTTTTTTTTTTTTTTTGTGGTACGCGGGCCTCTCACTGTTGTGGCCTCTCCCATTGCGGAGCACAGGATCCGGATGCACAGGCTCAGTGGCCATGGCTCACGGGCCCAGCCGCTCTGCAGCATGTGGGATCTTCCCGGACCGGGGCACGAACCCGTGTCCCCTGCATCGGCAGGCGGATTCTCAACCACTGCGCCACCAGGGAAGCCCAAGTGAATTGTTTTTTAATGCAATAGAAAAGATTACTGAGTTTAACAACAAAGAAAAAAGATTGAGAAGGAGCCTATCTCTGTTTGCAAATAACCCTCCCTTAATGGTTGGGACTGGGGAACATTTCTTTTGTTGACTTATTTTGTTTTTATTGTTGTTTTATGTAAGTGATTTTTTAATTGAGCTATACATATAACATTGTATTAGTTTTAGGTGTACAACATAATGATTTGACATATGTAAATATTGCAAAAGGATCACCACAATAAGTTTACTTAACAGCCATCACCATACTTAGTTATAAATTTGTGTGCATGTAATGAGAACTTTTAAGATCTACTTTCTTAGCAATCAAATATAAAATACAGTTTTGTTACCTGAAACTAACACAATACTATAAATCAACTATGCTTCAATTTTTAAAAAAACTACCATGAGCAAAGAGAAAACAATTAAAATTCAGCTTAATGTAAATAATAATAATAATAAAATATAGTATTGTTAACTATAGTCATCAAGCTGTATACCCTGGGACTTATTTATCTTATAACTGGAAGTTTGTACCCTTTGACAACCTTCATCCATTTTGCCTACCCCCAATCCTCCACCTCTGACAACCACCAATCTGTTTTCTGTATCTATGAGTTCAGTTTTTTTTTTTTTTTAAGATTCCACATATAATTTTTTTTAAGACTACACACAGTATTTGTCTTTTTCTGTCTGACTTATTTCACTAAGCATAATGCTCTCAAGGACCATCCAGATTGTCACAAATGTCAGGATATCTTTCCTTTTTGTGGCTTAGTAATATTCTGTTCCACATTTTCTTTATCCATTCATCTACTGATGGATAGTTAGGTTGTTTTCCCTGTCTCAGTTTTTGTAAATAATGCTGCAGTGAACATGGGAGTGAAGATATCTTTTCGAGTTAGTAATTTCTTTTCCTTCAAATAAATTCCCAGAAGTTGAGTTGCTGGATCATATGGTAGTTCTATTTTGAATTTTTTGAGGAAAACCCCCATAGCAGTTTCCATAGTGGCTGCACCAATTTACGTTCCCAAAAGTGTACAAGTGTTTCCTTTTCTCCACAGCCTTACCTACACTTGTTATCTCTTGCCTCTTTGATACTAACCATACTAACAGGTGTGAAATATATGTTAAGTGGTTTTTCTTAGAGCAGAAAGTTTAACATTGGAGTCACCTTTGTTGCATACATCATAGTCAGTTTTCAGATAACTGCCTGTCTGTTGGTTTAGGGATTTTTGTTCTCTCCACAACTATCTGCCAACCCTACCCACTGCCAACTTCTGAGCATATTCCTAAGCATCTCCACTGGAGAGCAATGCAACAAGTCAACCCAAGTCCAGGTGAGTAAAAAGTATAGGGGTTGGCAGTCAAAACTGCTGACCAGAAATGTCATGTTCTGATATTTCTCTGTGGATTCCGATGAGTCTGGGGCTCTAACCCACTGACCTGGATAATTGAGTCATATTGCTATACACATCTTTGCAGAGGGTAGCATGGTTTCTCAGTAAATTTAGTAGTATTACTGAATCCTCAGTACAATGAATATAACAATTTTATATTTTTTTACTTTGAGAGACTACAGGTTTAGATATTAATGTGTTTCCTTTCTGGTTTAAGCAAAATCAATAAACTGATTTTATCGATTTAATATTTGTTGGACTTTTTATTTGCCCCAGAAACATTTATTCAGTGGTGTGTTAGTATTAAAATATTAAAAAACCAAAATAGAAATATATAAACACTCGTCCTTGAGACATTGGTTTCAAGTGATGGAAAAAACCAACTTCCACATCTAAAAGCAGTGAAATGAAGAAAGGAAGTAACAGCAAAGTGAGTGTGGGCTGAAACCTCTTTAGGGCACCTATACATTTTATGCTAGGGAAGTGGTGGAAGTTAAAGAGTGGACCTGTCTTTTTTTTTTTTTTTAATCTGAGAAAGTCTTTATTTATCCTTCACTTTTTAAAAAAATAGATCTCTGTTGGCGTATAATTGCTTCACAGTACTGTTAGCTTCTGTTGCATAACAAAGCGAATCAGCCATATACATACACGTCTCCATATCCCCTCCCTCTTGATCCTCCCTCACACCCTCCCTATCCCACCCCTCTAGGTCATCGCAAAGCACTGAGCCGATCTCCCTGTGCTATGCTGCTGCTTCCCACCAGCCAACTATTTTACATTCGGTAGTGTATATATGTCGATGCTACACTCACTTCGCCCCAGCTTTCCCCTCCCACCCATGTCCTCAAGTCTACCTCTTTATTCCTGCCCTGCCACTAGGTTCATCAGTACCTTTTTTTTTTTTTTTTTAGATTCTGTATATATGCGTTAGCACACAGTATTTGTTTTTCTCTTTCTGACTTACTTCACTCTGTATGACAGACTCTAGGTCCATCCACTTCACTACAAATAACTAAATTTCGTTCCTTTCTATGGCTGAGTAATATTCCATTGTATATATGTGCCACATCTTCTTTATCCATTCATCTGTTGATGGACATTTAGGTGGGTTCCATGTCCTGGCTATTGTAAATAGTGCTGCAATGAACATTGTGGTACATGTCTCTTTTTGAATGATGGTTTTCTGTGGGTATATGCCCAGTAGTGGGATTGCTGGGTCATGTGGTAGTTCTATTTTTAGTTTTATAAGGAACCTCCATACTGTTTTCCATAGTGGTTGTATCAATTTACATTCCCACCAACAGTGCAGGAGGGTTCCATTTTCATCACACCCTTTCCAGCATTTGTTGTTTGCAGATTTTCTGATGATGCCCATTCTAACCAGTGTGAGGTGATACCTCATTGTAGTTTTGATTTGCATTTCTCTAATAATTAGTGATGTTGAGCATTTTTCTTGTGCCTCTTGGTCATCTGCATGTCTTCCTTGGTGAAATATCTGTTTAGGTCTTCTGCCCATTTTTTAACTGGATTGTTTTTTTTTTGATATTGAGCTCCATGAGCTGTTTGTATATTTTGGAGATTAATCCTTTGTCAGTTGTTTCATTTGCAAATACTTTCTCCCATTCTGAGGGCTGTCTTTTTGTCTTGTTTATGGTTTCCTTTGATGTGCAAAAGCTTTTAAGTCTCATTTGTTTATTTTTGGTTTTATTTCCGTTACTCTGGGAGGTGGGTCAAAAAAGATCTTGCTGTGATTTATGTCAAAGGGTGTTTTTCCTATGTTTTCCTCTAAGAGTTTTATAGTGTCTGGTCTTACATTTAAGTTCTTAATCCATTTGGAGTTTATTTTTGTGTCTGGTGTTAGGTAGTATGCTAATTTCATTCTTTTACATGGATCTGTCCAGTTTTCCCAGCACCACTTATTGAAGAGGCTGTCTTTTCTACATTGTATGTTCTTGCTTCCTTTGTTGTAAATAAGGTGCCCATATGTGTGTGGGTTTATCTCTGGGCATTCTATCCTGTATCATTGATCTACATTTCTGTTTTTGTGCTAGTACCATACTGTCTTGATTACTGTAGCTTTGTAGTATAGTTTGAAATCTGGGCGCCTGATTGCTCCAACTCCATTTTTCTTTCTCAAGATTGCTCTGACTATTCAGAGTCTTTTGTGTTTCCATATGAATTGTAAAGTTTTTTGTTCTAATTCTGGGAGAAATGCCATTGGTAGCTTGATAGAGATTGCATTGAATCTGTAGATTGCTTTGGGTAGTATAGTCATTTTCACAATATTTATTCTTTCAATCCAAGAACATGGCATATTTCTCCATCTGTTTATGTCATCTTTGATTTCTTTCATCAGTGTTTTATGGTTTTCTGAGTACATGTCTTTCACCTCCTTAAGCAGGTTTATTCCTAGGTATTTTATTCTTTTTGTTGCAATGGTAAATGGGAGTGTTTCCTTAATTTCTCTTTCTGATTTTTTGTTGCTGGTGTATAGGAATGTCAGAGATTTCTGTGCATTAATTTTGTGTCTTGCAACCTTACCAAATTCATTGACTAGTTCTAGTAGTTTTCTGGTGGAATCTTTAGGATTTTATATGTGTAGTATCATGTCATTGGCAGTGACAGTTTTACTTCTTCTTTTCCAATTTGTATTCCTTTTATTTCTTTTTCTTCTCTGATTGCTGTGGCTAGGACTCCCAGAACTATGTTGAATAATAGTGGTGAGAGTGGGCAACCTTGTCTTGTTCCTGATCTTAGTGGAAATGCTTTCGGTTTTTCACCATTGAGTATGATGCTTGCTGTGGGTTTTTCATATATGGCCTTTATTATGTTGAGGTAGGTTCCATCTATGCCCACTTTCTGGAGAGTTTTTTTCATAAATGGGTGCTGGATTTTGTCAAAAGCATTTTTCTACATCTACTGAGATGATCATATAGTTTTTATTCCTTAATTTGTTAATGTGGTGTATCACATTGACTGATTTGAGTATTTTGAAGAATCCTTGCATTCCTAGGATAAATCCCACTTAATGATGGTGTATGATCCTTCTTTTATCCCAACATCTTTATTGGAGTATAATTGCTCTACAATTGTGCATTAGTTTCTGCTGTATAACGAAGTGAATCAGTCAGTGGTGTATGATCCTTTTAATATGCTGTTGGATTCTGTTTCTTAGTATTTTGTTCAGTATTTTTACATCTATGTTAATCAGTGATATTGGTCTATAATTTTCTTTTTTTCTGATATCTTTTTTGGGTTTTGGTGTCAGGGTGATGGTGGCTTCGTACAATGAATTTGACAGTGTTCCTCCCTCCACAATTTTTTGTAAAAGTTTGAGAAGGATCGGTGTTAGCTCTTCTCTAAATGTTTGATAGAATTCACCTATGAAGCCATCTGGTCCTGGACTTTTATTTTTGGAAGATTTTAAATTATAGTTTCAATTTCATTACTTGTGATAGGTCTGTTTATATTTTCTAATTCTTGGAAAATTGTACCTTTCCAAGAATTTGTCCATGTCTTCGTGGTTGTCCATTTTATTGGCATATAGTTGCTTGTAGTAATCTCTCATGATCCTTTGTACTTCTGCAGTATCAGTTGTGAGTTCTCCCTTTTCATTTCTAATTTTATTGATTTGCATCCTCTCCCTTTTTTTCTTGATGAGTCTGACTAAGGGTTTATCAATTTTGTTTATCTTCTCAAAGAACCAGTTTTTAGTTTTATTGATCTTTGCTACTGTATTCTTCATTTCTATTTCATTTATTTCTGCTCTGATCTTTATGATTTCTTTCCTTCTACTGAGTTTGGGTTTTCTTTGTTCCTCTTTCTCTAGTTGTTTTAAGTGTAGGGTTAGATTGTTTATTTGAGATTTTTCTTGTTTCTTGAGGTGAGATTGAATTGCTATAAACTTCCCTCTTAGAACTATTTTTGCTGCATCCCAAAGGTTTTGGGTTGCTGTGTTTTCATTGCCATTTGTTTCTATGTATTTTTTATTTCTTCAGTGATCTCTTGGTTATTTTGTAGCGCATTGTTTATCCTCCATGAATTTGTGTTTTTTACAGTTTTTTTTCCTGTAATTGATTTCCAATCTCATAGTGTTGTGGTCAGAAAAGATGCTTGATATGATTTCAGTTTTCTTAAATTTTCTGAGGCTTGATTTGTGAGCCAAAATGTTGATCTATCCTGGAGAATGTTCCATGTGCACTTGAGGAGAAAGTGTATTCTACCACTTTTGGGTGGAATGTTCTATAAATATCAATTAAATCTATCTGGTCTATTGTGTCATTTAAAGCTTGTGTTCCCTTCTTTATTTTCTGTTTGGATGACCTGTCCATTGGTGTAAATGGGGTGTTATTAAAGTCCCCTACTATTATTGTGTTACTGTCGACTTCTCCTTTCATGGTTGTTAGCATTTGCCTTATGTATCGAGGTGCTTCTATGTTGGATGCATACACATTTATAATTGTTATACCTTCTTCTTGGATTGATCCTTTGATCATTATGGAATGCCCCTCCTTATCTCCTGTAACAGTCTATTTTATCTGATACAAGTATTGCTACTCCAGCTTTCTTTTGATTTCCATTTGCATGGAATATCTTTTTCCATCCCTTCACTTTCAGTCTGTATGTGTCTCTAGGTTCTAAGTGGGTCTCTTGCATACAGCATATATATGGGTCTTATTTTTGTATCCATTCAGCCAGTCTGTGTCTTTTGGTTGGGGCATTTAATCCATTTACATTTAAGGTTATTATTGATATGTATGTTCCTATTACCATTTTCTTAATTGTTTTGGGCTTGTTTTTTGTAAGTCTTTTTCTTCTCTCATGTTTCCCACCTACAGACGATTCTTTAGCATTTGTTGTAAAGCTGGTTTGGTGGTGCTGAATTCTCTTAGCTTTTGCTTGCCTGAAAAGCTTTTGACTTCTCCATCGAATGTGAATGAGATCCTTGCTGGGTAGAGTAATCTTGGTTGTAGGTTTTTCTCTTTCATCACTTTAAGTATATCCTGCCACTCCCTCTGGCCTGCAGAGTTTCCACGGAAAAATTAGCTGATAACCTTATGGGGATTCCTTTGTATATTATTTTTTATTTTTCCCTTGCTGCTTTTAATAATTTTCTTTCAATTTAATTTTTGTTCATTTGAGTAAAATGTGTCTTGGTGTGTTTTTCCTAGGGTTTATTCTGTATGGGACTCTCTGTGCTTCCTGGACTTGGGTGACTTTTCCTTTCCCATGTTAGGGAAGTTTTCGACTATAATCTCTTCAAATATTTTCTCAGACCCTTTCTTTTTCTCTTCCTCTTCTGAGACCCCATATAATTTGAATGTTGGTGCATTTAGTGTTGTCCCAGGGGTCTCTGAGATTGTCTTCAATTCTTTTCATTCTTTTTTCTTTATTCTGCTTCTTGACTGTTATTTCCACCATTTTGTCTTCCAACTCAATTATTCATTCTTCTGTCTCAGTTATTCTGTTATTGATTCTTTCTAGTGTATTTTCATTTCAGTTATTGTGTTGTTCATGTCTGTTTGCTTGTTCTTTAGTTACTCTAGATCTTTGTTAAACATTTCTTGTATTTTTTCAATCCGTGCCTGCATTCTATTTCTGAGATTCTGGACCATCTTTACTATCATTACTCTGAATTCTTTTTCAAGTAGATTGCCTATTTCCTCTTCATTTATTTGGTCTTGTAGGTTTTCACCTTGCTCCTTCATCTGTGAGATACTTTTTTGCATCTCTCTCTCTCTTTTTTTTTTAATGGGTGGGATTTTGTTCCTGTCTTACTGGTTGTTTGGCTTGAGGCTTCCAACACTGGAGTTTGTAGGCTATTGGGTAGAGCTAGCTCTTGGAACTGAGATGAGGAACTCCAGGAGACCCCAGTCCAATGAATATTCCCTGGGGTTTGAGGTTCTCTGTTAGTCCAGTGGTTTGGACTTGGAGCTCCCACTGCAGGAGCTTCGGCCAGACTCCCAGCTCATGAACCAAGATCCCGCTGCATGGGGTGGAAAAAAAACAATAACAAAGTAAAAAATAAAATTAGACTGGGAAACTAACAGAAATGTTAGAATGAATATAAAAATAAAAATATAGATGAATCAACAACCAGAATGTACATCACTACCACAATAGTAAAAAAGAGGAGGAGGGAAAAGAAAATGAAAAAGTGGAGAGAAGGCCTTGGCTGTGGAGGGCAGGGCCTAAGCAAGGGCAAGGTTTGGATGGTGGGCGGGGCCAATGCTCAGGACCCACAGGGCTGGAAAAGGCCCTGGGGGCTGTGGGGCATGGGACTTAGGCTCAAGGACCAGAAGGGGCCCAGGCGTGCCCCCATCCCTCATCTCAGAGGGCAGGGGACCCCACCTGGGAGCCCAACAACTTTCCTGGCCTTGAGTGGGTGGGACAAACACCCTCCTCTCCTCTCCTGCTCCTCTCGCCTGCCTCGCCTGATCTCCCCAGCCTCAGGGGTGTTGATCCTGTCTGGCCTCCACTTCTCCTCCCCTCTCAATCCCCCCACATCCTACAAGTTCACTTTGGGGTTACTCCCATCTCCTTGGGCGTCAGAGTCCCCCACCGTTATACAGCAGGTACCCTAGTTGTGGGGAGACACTAACTCCATGTCTTCCCACACTGCCATCTGACTCCTCCTCCTGGCCTGTCTTTGAAGACCAGAAAACCATATGAATAGAGGAGGCACCTTTTATATCTATCAGAGTTCATTTGGGAATTTTTTTACATTCTTCTGAGAACAGTTTAGAAAGAGATCAAAATTGAAACTCGTTCAGTAAATAATTAATTAAGCCAGGAAGTTATTAAATATCACATCCAAATTATTAAAATTTTAAATACAGAATTTAAAAAGAAAAGAGATACCATATACAATGGGATTATATGAATCCCCAGACCCCCATGTCTGCAAATATCTCTCCAAATATTCATGAATCTAAGTAACTTCCTAGCAGGACATCTCCCAAACAAAGTGTGACTGAAAACAGAAAGCTGAACTACATTAAAAAAACAGGCTTGGGTATTTGCTTTGTCTGGAATTTATTAAGAAGCAGAAATGCCACCAAAATGGAAATTGCACATGGGGAAAAAAATCCCACCATGCTTTTATCCAGATAGGTTGGAAGTGATGTAATAAAGGCACCATAATTTGTGTACATAAATGTGTGGGCAACTCATTCAGGGAGTGACAGATGCAGAATTCTAGTGGAAAAAAAATAGTGGACATCAAAGAAATTTGACGAGCTGCCAACAACCATTAATCTCTTCATGACCCTTTTAATATAGAGATGCCAAATAGAGCCTGTCATTTTATTCCAGCCTCAAAGCAATACATTCTTATTTATGAAATTATGAGCAAGTATAACATTATACTTCATCTGATACATCCACAAAGTGTATGGCAACCTTGAGAGGACTTCATTCTTAAAAATGAGGACATTGATTAATAAACAGCCATACAACTCAAGGAAAATGGTTTAAGTCTGACCATAGTCCTCAACTTGATGTGACTGTGATCTTCATTCATCTTTCCATGGTCAGCAAACCACATCACAGAAACCACTGTATGTGATACATCACTAACAGCCCACTGACCAGGAGAGACTTCAAATAAATACAGTATTGAATTGTTTCAGATGCAGAGGCATGAGAAAAACCTTCTGAATTACGATAGAAGATGTTAAATATCACACTAAGAGAAATCATTTGTGTAGTTGTCCAGAAAACCTAGGAGGTGTTGGCTGCAGTTACCACAGAATTACAGCATTCCATGTGTGAACACTGTTAAGTGATAAAGCTCTCCAGTGATGTGGCTTTACCAGAAACCACTTAGCACTCTTCAAATTCAGAGCTTGATAGGTTTCCATGGAGAGCTTCCCTTAAAGACACTTCCTTCTTTGGATTTCTATAATTCTATGTCTTACACACCTCAGCAATAAAACACAACGTGTTACTTATTACTTCTTCTGAAATGAGTAACCAATATTTTCCACCTTGAAACATTGCTTCAACAAAGTCTAGCTCAAATTATTTCTGCTTCTCTGTACATGAATGAAAGAGGCCTCGCAAATAATCATTTTAAATTCACTCAAGTAATGGTATAGCTCTATTACTGTTCCTCCCACTGCAACCTCGATAAATATTTAGAAGGAGAAGTGTGTATGGGTGGGAGTGTGTGAGAGAGAAAACAGAGAGAGACAGAGGCAGTAAATCACTAGATCAAGATTTTGCCCACTGGGGGAAGTTCTATTGAGTGCTTTGATCAAGTTCCCTAGATGTTGACTTATAAATGCTAATAAAATAAAATAACAAAAATGACTTTAAAGAGTTCATAAAGCAATGAAAATATACTATTCCTCAGCACCTGGCAGAGGGCCTTTCACAAAGTAAAGGTTCAATAAAAAACTTTATGAAATGATCGGTCATTTCATAACCATCTTCATAATCTAGTGACCCCCTCATCCTTCAACTACTATCCTCTGATTATGGAAAAGTTTTTCATCATCTGGAAACTTCACAGGTTGAGGAGAGCAGGGTGTGTGTGCAGACATCAGTCTGCTCATAGCGACCAGCCCTGCTGGCCTTGAAAAATGAATTTTCCCCTCTTCAGAATGGTCCCCAAACGATGTTACTTAGTACCTTGTAAGAAAGTTAGGAAGACAAATAATGTCTATTCTCCCCTTGTGTTTCCATTTGGAGAACAGACCAGAGTCAGAGTATAGAATCTGATTCAAGCCTCCTGAAACACTCTAATATTGGGTCCATAAGGAACAGACGAGGTGACGGAACTCACAGTCATCCTTCTGGGTTTGATGATGCTGGAGTCTCAACCCATTCTCAGTGGTCACTTTGTAGGACTGTATTTCCCAGGAGGCAAGAGGAAAATGAAACCAACAAAACCAGGGTCGCCTACCAATTACTCAGGCCTAGTCCTTGCTCTCTTTCTCTTAGTTAGTGGCTATTTCTGACAGTTCCTAAAACCGAAGCAGCCAATGTCATCACTGTGGAAACATGGATCATAACTGACACTCAAAAAGCAACCAGATGGATGGACCTAGAGATTATCATACTAAGCGAAGTTAAGTCAGAAAGAGAGAGACAAATACCATATGATATCACTTATATGTGGAATCTAAAATACGACACAAATGAACATATCTACAAAACAGAAACAGACTCACAGACATAGAGAATAGACTTGTGGTTGCCAAGGGGTGGGGGGATGGAAGGACTGGGAGTTTGGGATTAGCAGATGCAAACTAGTATATATAGGTTGGATAAACAACAAGGTCCTACTGTACAGCACAGGGAACTATATTCAGTAGCCTGTGATAAACCAGAATGGAAAAGAATACGAAAAAGAATATATATACATACATATATGTATAACTGAGTCACTTTGCTGTACAGCAGAAATTAACACAACATTGTAAATCAACTATACTTCAATAAAATTTAAAAATAAATAAATAAAAATATTCACCACACACACAAAAAAGCAACAAGCTGGGGGCTATATATTAGCAAGCACAAGGGACGGAAGACAGAGACCCAGAATAGGCCAAATGATGGTAAATCATGCCCTGGGGTCAAACATGGATCTAACCAAGGGACAGAGAGAATGATGGTCTTCTCCTGGATGCATCCTCTCTCAGAACACAGAGCCCCTCAGATTTATGCATGTGTTTTGACAAAACTGGATGGTTCCTGCTGTCCAGGGCACTTGAAGGGTCCCCTGTGGGAGGCAAACAACTTACATTGGGCAAATTGTAAGAGGTTTCAGCAGCCTGAGGTGTCCAAAGTGCAGAGTCAACAGTCACACTCCAAGCCTTAGTGCACCTGGACCCACAAAGACCCCCATGCAAGCTCTGACATTCTGTCCCCACCTCTAATTCAGCCTCGGGAAAGCCAGCTCCTCTCACTGGCCACAACAAAGCCTGTTGGTGTCAATTTGTTGCCTCTCTGTGGATTTTAGTTCCATGCTTAAATTACATATTTATGTGAACTCTCTTCATGCTCACCACCCAAAATTTACTTACTCAGTAATTTCTTAAGACCCGAGACTTAGAGACCATTGAATTCACATGGTTCAATTACTGAGTAATTCTTAAAATCTCATTACTAGAGTGCAACATTTATCTAAAATTAAATCTACAAAGGAAAAAAAAAAGATGTGATGGTAATAAACTATTATTGAAACAGGATCGTAGAGCTGAATGTCAAATGATAGGGTATTGTAAATGACACCCTCCCATAAAAGGTTCTCTCTGATAGCCACAGTTAAGGAAAACATATGATAACAATAAATATGATTTCCACAATGCCACAGTACTTTTACCACGTTGTCCATGTAGGGATGATAATCAATAGTTCTGCTCTACATCTTTTGTTGAAAAAGAAATTCTTCCTCACAAATAATAAATTTATAGCAAGAGAATGTCTTTGCAACTCAAGCTTCCATTTCTTTAACACTGCTTTTATAGACATAAATTCTATTAGCCTATGTGTGGAAAGTTCATTAGGGCAACTCAGGATCGGTGGGAATTGATAAGTGTCTTACAGTTTATGAGGAAAACATACAATTCACTTTACAATCTTTTCAGCTCTCCACAATATTCCTGGCATTTCAACCCAATATGTGAATTAATACTACTTCAGTCAACACTGGATTAGGCAATGGTCCACATTAATTGATTATATTTGGGTAAAGAAAGATCAATTTAAAAAAACATGGCATACATGAATGTGTATATCATGTCAGCTGTACATGCATTTCAGAATACCATGCCCTTATTTACATTTTAGAAACTGTTTCATTCTTAAAACAGTTTCAGTGTTAAAATAGATTCATTCTTCCAGTGTCTGAGTACAAACAGGACCCATATGATACCAGAGATACTCCATGTATATAGTTTATTTTACTTAAGCAAACACTTCAGTGATTTTTATAAATCAACAGTGCTCAGGCAATTAAATATTTTCTTTCAAAAGAAAAGAATAGATAATTATACGAGACCAACTTATTTGAAAAATACCAGAATTGATTTCCCTGTCTGTATTTCAAGAGTACATTAATGGCTCTGAAGTTTAACAATCTAAACTATTATCCTTTTCCTTTCGTACCTCAGCACAGAGACCATCTAAACTGGTGCTACTTGATGGACAGTGCCTGCCTCTGAGCTGACTGTCACCATACAACAAGTTAAGCACAGAAACTGAGAGGAAGCATTTAGATACTTTTAGAGTAATTTCAGGGGTAATTTTTTTGCCTGCTAAATCTAACATTAGAGGCTTGCATTGTGCATGATTTGAGGGGTTTTTTTTAATTTAATTTTTCTCGTAATTCATTTTCGTTATATTTTACAAAAATATCAGTCATCACTGATTGGAAATTCTCACACTGGACCTTTGTCATAGGTAGTCTAAGAAGCATTGTTTTAAACTACAAAGTGATCTGGATAGTCAGGTAACTGCCTTGTGAATTAAATGTACAGCTTTCACACATATATATGTATATATATATATTTAAAATATGTATGTACACAGGCCTTATCTATATGACAGAAAAATCAACTCAATAAATACAAAGCTCAAAACTCTGTGAACTCATTTCCTCAGTCTTTCCAGATGTGCCACAGCTGAGGAGATTGTTCAGAAATAGGATGGTTTGATTAGATGATGAAAACAACTGGATTTGTTATGCCTTGATTCTTTTCCTTCCTTTCTTTCCTCCCTCCCTCTCTTCCTTCCTTCCTTCCTTCCTTCCTTCCATCTTTCTTTCCTATGTAGAGACAGTGTCATAATCTTCTCTCTCTTTAAAGAGTGAAACCAAGAGCCCGTGTTCACACACATCAATAAAGTACGTCAATAAAATTCACTAAGGTGGAAGAAGGAGGAAAAGACCGTAGGGAAATACGAAGAAACAAAACTACGGATGGGAAACATGGGTACATTAGGATCCGGAGGAGCGTCCACAACAAACAAAAGAAGCATTCCTCCATGAACCCCTTGTTTTCTGAATTAAGTCACCTTTTACTAACATGTTTTAATTGTCTAGAAAAGGGATTTTCGATCTGAATTTTGGAAGAACTGTTCTTGGCCGTTCACCCGTGAAAATCCAGAGAAATTTCTTCTAAGTCATTAATAGAGATTCCTTTAGACTCTTCTAAGAAGAAAATTGGTGAAGCCATTTCCTCTGCCGCCCCCGCCTCCCACCCCGCCCGCAGCTGAGCTGTTCAGACCACAGAACTTTCATCGGACCCAAGTCATTTCTCCTAGTTTCTGAAATACTGAAGGTTAAAACTAGGACGCCAAAAACAACCATTCTTCCTCCCAGCAGGCCGCCCCTTTATACGTACTCAAAACGATGCAGATTTGCTCTGCCTCACCTGTGTCTAACGTTAGACACGCGCCCAAGAATCTCTGACAACTTTTGGGCTTCACGTCGTCGCAGTCAAGGAAGTGTACTGCCCAGGCTCGCAAGAAAACACAGAGAAATGAATCTAGGTCCCTTAAGCTTTCCTATTCGTTTTTCTTCTTTGCCTGTTCTGAAAACTGAATTCCCTGGGTTGGAGTTTCACGCTACAATTTTGTCTTCTGCCCTTTCCTCTACTTCCCCTCCCCCACAGCGGGGTCCTTGGCTCCAAATCAAAACAGCTTTCAAGTGGCCAGGACCAAGTTCCAAAGCTCCTACGCTTCCTAGAGATTTTCCTTCTTTCCCAGATTTTCCTAAGCCCCAGTCTTTGTAGGAGGGCATAACTCCAGGTGGGGCTCTGACTACGTATTGTGCCTGGGCCCCCATCCTGACTACAGAAGTTTATTTGAAGTATGTTACTCTTTGCCTGCTTCTTAACTTGAGGCCTGATAGTCTTACAATGTCATTTTTTTTCCCCTACTGTAATTCAAGAGACAGCTGTCTTTGGAATAAATTCCAAATAGTTGGTCTGGAAATGAACTTCGCAGTGGGTCCCTCCTCCATATTCTGGCTGACATTTCCCCATTAATTTCTTTTTATCTTTCATCCATTCATTGGCTGATGAGTCTATAAATACACCTCATCTGCTTTTACTTTGCTTTTTAAGAATAAACTGATACCAAACGCACTGTCTTAATTACATCCACAAGCAAAAGCATAACAAGTTTAAGTGTTGTCACAATATAGTTTAAAAACTTGACATTGTTAATTATGCCAGCTGTGATAAAACTGGCAAATGAAAATTCTAATTTGAATGTGTAAATAAGTAATTAATCTGAAAAGGTATTTTTAACATGAATAAATGAAAATATCGAAAAACCTACTAAGCAAAAGAAGAGAATTGGACAGGAAACTGGTAAGTGGATTGGTAAGGAAGCAGGAAAACATGGCCCCCATGTCTCCGGGTCACCACACTTCTGAAATTAGGCAAATCAGTCCTCCCAAGTTCAAATCATACCAGAGAAAACATGGTCTCTGTTCCCTTAAGTGTCCACATTATGAGATAGCTCCTCATTCCTGAGGATCTGAATCCTAGGGGCACATCAGAAGGAAGGCCCAGGACAGATCTGATTCATTCCCAGAAGATAGTAAGTTTTCAGATGCAGACAAAATTAAACAAAAGGATAAGGTGAAAATCTTGGGAAGGTATTTCCAAAGGATCTGCCCTATTCCCAAGCCAGTGTCCCAAGCCATCTTCTTTGTGTGATTGTATTTCTTTTCTATTTTTTTTAAAGTGCCTTCTATAAATTCACCTATGAAGTCATTATCTCTTCCTTTTCTCTCCACCAGATGTAGAAAGGGGAGATCTCACCACCAGTCCAGAAGAAAAACTACTAATCTTCGATATGGTTAAATAATTGCAGTTTATTGTATGACCTATTTTTCACTCAAGTCAAATACCTTTCAAGTTATTGAACTCATCAGGATTTACTTCTTTTTAAAATGTTCTGATATAAATAATGATCATAATAGCAAGTATCATTCATATGTTCTTGATAGAAAATATCGTTATGCTGGTATGGCTGACAATTTTCAGATAACAGTAGCCCATTGCAATAAATTAACATTCTGAATTTTCTAAAGAAATCTTTGTTTTCCTGATGTGTTCTCATATGATATACAGTCTTATTTGATAAAGAGCTTTGAAGAAATGAACATCCATTTTTGAATGGGAAATAAAAGTCAATGGAAATTTTCTCAGGTATGAAATTATTATAATGCTCCATATTTCACACCTCAAAAGCCACAAGAAAATAGCAGTTAATACACTTTGAGTCATAAAAGTTTTAAGTGAACCTAAAGAAGAAAAGACTTACAGCTGGCCAAACGGTCTTGACATTGATGGAGAAGTACAGGAATAGCGATGATCAGATGTTTTACTCTTTCTCTGAGGACAATTCAAAATGAATATGATGAAATGTAGAAGAATCAAGTTTGGCAACCTATAAGAAATTTCAGAGTAGCTTGAACCCATTCATCACTAGAAAAGTTTACTAAAGGAGATTGTGAAAGAATCTATTTTCTTTGAAAATAGTATTTCCCTTCCTTGAAAAAAAAGAAAACCGATGTCTCCGCTGGTAGTTCTCAAACTTCATTGCATTAGAATCACCTGGAAGGATTTGTAAAAACACAGAATGTCGGCCCCACCCCCAGAGTTTCTGATTCAATAGGTCTGGGGTGAAATCCAATCATTTATTTCTGCCAAGTTCCAAGGTGATGCCAATGATGCTGATCTGGGTGCTGCACCATGAGAACCACTGGTCAGTGCTAACTCAGTGTCAGGCACTGTCACTTAACTCTCTCCCTGACTCTTTGCAACAACTCAGAAGTAGATGTAACTCTGAGAGATAGACATACAGATAATTCTACAACGTTCATACATTCAGCTCTCATATACCATGCGTGGACGGCTATAAACTGCCTACTATACAACCAAACCACCGTTTTGTACATCCGTCGATGAACAAACTTTTTGAGAGATCACCTGCTGGCTGCCTGAAGCTATAATTCAGTGTGGTCAGCAGAGCTGTCAGGCAGAGACACTGTGATGGGTTCACCGAAACCATTTTGTTTCTCTCTTGGAAAACAAAGACGAAAACAACATTTCTCACTCCTCTTGCATCTAGATGGGCTCTTTGGACAATTTATGGCCAATGGAATATGAGCAGATATTATAAACCTACTTACAGGCCCTTAGAAAGACCCATGAGATTCTCCTCATTCTTTCTCTTTGCATACCATCTGGCTGAATAGAACAGATTCAGCAGAGGCCTCCCAAGGAGGCTCTAATGGGTGACAGAGCCACCCAGGGAAGATGCCAGGAACCCTGAGTCCCATCTTGGAGAAGAACTGCTCAAGCAAGATCAGCTCCATTAGACTCTATGTGAGCAAAAAAATAAACCAAGCCACTGAGTTTTGGAAGTTCTTTGTAACAACAGCTACCAACTACCCCAATAAGTAACTTCTGTGATTTGAGCAATCCAAACAAAGTTCAATATTTGTGCAGTTATTTGAAAATTTTATTTCAATTTATCATTATTTTCTATTAAAAGGGTGAAAAATAGAAAAATAAAAGATACTAGTAAGTAATAGGAGTATCACAAACTAATACAATCCAGAAGAGGACGAAAAGTTACTCAGCATGTTAAAAATGATAAATCTCTAACCTCACCAGATTCTCACTTAAACAGGCTTACTACTTGTTCAGCTGTGAAGAGAAACAAAATTAAAGAACATAGGTGAGATGCTAGAATTTAAATCATTAAAATATTGTGTCTAAAAAGCAAAACTTATATGGAAACAGGATCCCTCACCTGTTAAATCCATTGTTTCACTCTTAAAATCGGAAGTACAAAAGCATCTATTTCCTCATTTTTGAATATGAGAAAATTAAAAATCAGAGACCTTGAACAACTCCCTCAAAGTCATAGTAATAAATAATATGAGGACTTCCCTGGTGGCGCAGTGGTTGAGAGTCCGCCTGCCGATGCAGGGGACGCGGGTTCGTGCCCCGGTCCGGGAAGATCCCACATGCCGCGGAGCGGCTGGGCCCGTGAGCCATGGCCGCTGGGCCTGCGCGTCCGGAGCCTGTGCTCCGCAACGGGAGAGCCCACGGCAGTGAGAGGCCCACGTACCGCAAACAAATTTAATAAATAAATAAATAATATGACTAAAATTCATTCCAATATTTGGATCAGCCTACAGCCTAGCTTTTTTTCATTATACCTCACTGCCTGTCATCTCTGTCAAAATCTGGATGTTTGCCTATCTTTGAAGAGAATACATAAAATGATCTTACAGCGCCTCCTTGGAGCACTTCGACTCTATGGTAAAGATATTCCCATAACTTGCTAGTCTTGCTAATGCAAGAACCCTGTGAAAATGTCCCTTTGCTACTCAGGTGGATAAGTGTCCAGAGACAGGCCTCTGGTTGGCTATGCCATGCTATCTGTACAAAATGACATTATTTCTATGAAGTGTTTATGCTCACTTAATGTGGAAAACAAAGTTACAGCAACATCAGTGAGTATCCTACGGTTTCATGCTCTACACTGTTGGCAAGAAACTTGGCCCCTGTCCCAGCATTCTGTCTCAACCACATCTCAGGAGGAAAGAATTCCTCCCATCACTCCACAGCAGCCCCTTCTGCTTAACTCAGACCCCCACAGATGGCTGGTGATGAATACAAAAGGCTTCCTAAGACAGAACTGGCAAACAAAAAGCTTGGGGGAAAAAAAAAAGAGGAAAAGAAAAATAGCTTGGAGACACCTTAGCTCTTGAAAAGAAAAAATTATTTGTTTATTAACATCATAATGGTGCTTAGAAGAATGTCATAAAAAGCATCCTTTGTCACCAGTGCCATATCAAAGCAAATGTGTATGAAACAACTTAACTGGAAAAACCATTTTTCATTGACCACCCAACAACTTTGATTCACATAGTATTTTGAGAGCCCACTTTTACAATAAGTCAGTTCCACGCTGTTTTGGACCCAATAACGTGTGTAGGTAATGGTTAGACTTTTGCTTGTGAGTGGTACTGATGTAAAAATAAGCTTTAATAAAGTTACTAGCATCCATGTACCTTTGTACCCATAACGGCTTCTATGCCTCTAGTTCTGCCAAGTTTCTTGTTTGATGGGTGTTTCCTGTGAGGGTTCCCCCGTCCTCCCATGCATAGCACTTCCCTATGACTTGCACAGGGACAGAAGCAGTCACGGGGAGAAATTATTAGTTAGGTGACCCTCCAGAGTCACTCAGAAGTTGGGGCTATATACTGTTTAGGGCATCAGTGCCACAAGCAAGCCCAGTGGCCCACCCACTTCCCTGCAAGCCTCCTGGCCCTCCTTGTTCACATCTTTGAGCTAAGTCCAAAAGTGGAAAATGAAACATGATGACGGATGGGAGGAAAGGAGAGTTCTTGGGATGAGTATTCATATCAACACAGTGGGATTCTACAAGCAACAATCTTGCTGCTCAGATCACTCCTGAAGAGAAAGTCGGGCACACCAAGAAGTATGTTGGAGCTTTCAGCCACAGAGATCATGGACACTATCAGGAAGTGTGTACCCAGCAGGAAGTGGTGCCATGTAGACCAGTGTTCCTCAAACTTTACCGTACATACGAGTCACCTGGGATCGTACTAAAATGCAGGTTCTGACTCAGTGAGTCTTGAGTGAGACCCAAGATGCTGCCTTTCTAACAGACATGAAGGTGATGATGCTTTGAGGAGCAAGTAAGGACACAAAATCCAATTTCAGAACATATAAGCTGTGAAACCTTGGGCTTCAGTCTTCTTATCTGTGAAACAGAGATTATTGTGAGCATTAAACGACATGATATCATCTACCTGGCACATAATACGGACTCGATGCATTGACTACCATTAATATTTTATTTTTACTGCTCTGAGTGTTGGGACAACTTCCAAAAAATGATGCTCATTGTCAACTTGGTTTTTTAATGGTGAGACCAAGGTGTGCGGGATGAGGTGAAATGTGTATGTGTAGGGAGGCTGGGTGGGTGGGAAGAGGAGGTGGGCTAAAAAGAAAACCTGGAGTGGAATAAAATGAGAGATTCTCACCCATACCTCCATTCATGCTTAGATAGAAACTAGCCCAGTAACAAATGCACCTCTGTGAAATGACTTTAGAAGAGGTATTTCCTGGAGAAGGTGAGGGACAAACTTTGTGGTTTCTGTTTTTTAGTCCAAAAATAAAGGCATTGAAGTAAGACTGCAGCTACCAAAATGCCATATTGCTTTAATCTTCATATTTGTGGTCGTCACAGAACATTTCCCCAATAAGGATAGCATAGAGTTATCAACTGAATGAAAGAAAGTAAACTAAATTATTTTGATGCATTCCCAGAGTACTGCACCAAACTTTTAGTCAAGTGCTTAACTCCTAAACTTTCCTCAGTTCTCTGAGATGCAGATAGTATGAGCTTATTTGTGAAAAAAATACATCGAAATGATCTCCACTTTAATAAGCATTTCTGAAGTGCTTCCTGTACCAGGCTGTGTGCTAATCACTTGGAATATAAAACAAATAAGACATGGCTCTTTCCCATGAACAGTTCTAATCTAGTTGGGAAGACATATATTTATCAACAAAACATTATAATACATTTTAGTAAGTGCAACAGAGATACCCACCGAGTACTATGAGAGTACACGTGAAGAATAGCTAACATACTAGTTGTATCCTGGTGGTCCAAAGGCTAAATATAGCCCATGAGTATGATATATAGGGACAGGGCTTTTCAGTTTTGGTTGAGTTTGATTAGTTGACTACATTAAAATAAAGGAAGAGTTGTGCTCAATTTCCTCCCAACCAAAATCAGCCAAAGCTGAGTAACAGATGTTCCTTTTAGATGAGGCATACGTTCTTGAGTTTATCACTGTCCCCACTATTTCCTGTCATCATTCACAGGCTTCCCTCATTTACCTAATCAATCTGGCTCATATAGGGTGTTGAGTTTGACCTAAGGAGAGTTGCTAAAGAGGTATAGGGTTTCTCCCCAGAAGGATGGATAGGTGTGAAAGAGATGAAAATGAGGGAAAAAACATGTTTTTTTATATTTACCCACATATTTATCATTTGGGTTGCTCTTTACCTCTTTCTATAGATCCAAATTCCCATCTGATATTATTTTCCTTCTGCTGAAAGGACTTATTTTGGCATTTCTTGGGCTTCCCTGGTGGCTCAGTGGTTAAGAATCTGGCTGCCAATGCAGGGGACATGGGTTTGAGCCCTGGTCCAGGAAGATCCCACATGCTGTGGAGCAACTAAGTCCGTGTGCCACTACTACTGAGCCTGCACTCTAGAGCCCGTGAGCCACAACTACTGAGCCCACGTGCCACAACTGCTGAAGCCTGCGTGCCTAGAGTCCATGCTCTGCAACAATAGAAGCCACTGCAATGAGAAGCCCGCGCACCACAATGAAGAATAACCCCAGCTCTCTGCAACTAGAGAAAGCCCACGCGCAACAACGAGGACCCGATCCAGCCAAAAATGAATAAATAAAAAATTAATTTATTTTTTAAAAAACATTTCTTACAGTGAAAGTCTCTTACCTTTTATTGCTCTGAAAAGGTTTTTATTTTGCCTTCATTTTTAAAAGATATCTTCCCTGGGTATAGAATTCTAAGTTGGGTATTTTTTCTTTCAGCACTTGAAAGATAACGATCTATTGCCTTTAGGCCTGCATGGCTTATGACGAGAAGTCTGCTATGATTATTATTTTTGTTCCTCTATAGCAGGTATCTTTTTTACCTGCTAGTTGCTATTTAGATTTTCTCTTTGGCCTTGGTTTCAGAAATTTAGTTATGATGAGCCTGGGTGTGGCTTTCTTTATGTTCCTTCTGTTTTGAGTTTGTTGAGATTCTTGGATCTGCGGGTTTATATTTTTCATAAAATTTGGATAATTTTTAGCCATTACTTCTTCAAATAGTCATTCTGTTTCCTCAACACCACATTTCTAGGACTCCAATCACACATATATTGCATGGCTTGATATGGTCCCAGAGTTCACTGAGGCTCTGTTGTGTGTGAACTTGTTTTTGGTTCTGTTTTTGGTCCCTTTTTAAACTGTGCTTCATTTTGGATAGTTTCTGTTACTATGTCTTCAGGTTTGGTGATCTCTTCTTCTGTATCATATAATATGCTGCTAATCCTAACCAGTCTTTTTAATTTCAAATATTTTCATCTCTACAGGTTACATTTGATATCATTTTGATATCTTTCATTCTCCATTTATCATGTTATATTTTCTTTTTTACATCCTTCAGCATAAGGATAAGCTTTGTACAGTATTCTCAAGGTCCTTATCTACTAATTCCTTTATCTTTGTCCTTCCTCAACTTGTTTCTATTGATTAATTTTTCTCTTGTTATAAACAATATTATCATGCTTCTTGGTATATGTCTAATCGTTACTTTTTGTTTTTTGGTTTTGGGGTTTTTTTTGCAGTACGCGGGCCTCTCCCTGCTGTGGCCTCTCCCATTGCGGAGCACAGGCTCTGGACGCTCAGGCTCGGTGGCCATGGCTCACGGGCCCAGCTGCTCCACAGCATGTGGGATCTTCCTGGACTGGGGCACGAACCCATGTCCCCTGCATCGGCAGGCGGACTCTCAACCACTGCGCCACCAGAGGAGCCCCGTCATTACTTTTTGAATTTCACATATTGTGAATTTTATTTTGTTGGATGCAGGATTTTATTGTCTTCCTTTAAGGAATATTGGAATTTATAGCAGCTCAGTTTGATCCATGAGAGACTAGCTTTCAAGCTTTTTATGGTGGACCCACAGCAGCTTTTATTCTAGGACTAATGTAACCCCACTACTAAGGCTTGACACTTCTGAGAATTCCACCCAAGGCCCTGTGGATTTTGAAGTTTCTTCACATGAGCTAGTGGAGACAGAAACTCTTCCCAATTCTGTGTGAGCTCCAGGTATGGTTCAGCTCAGTGCATTCTTTCCCTAGTCTTGGTAGTTTCTTCACATGCATGTGCAGATAATATTCAGCCAAACACTTTGAGTAAGCTTTGCAAGCTCTCCAGAGTCCCTTTTGCATTTAGTGCCCTCCTTTCTGGCGGTATGACTTGCAAATTCTTGCCTCCTTGGTCTTCCCAGATTTTGATGTCTGCCTCCTCAACTCAGTGAGATCTCTGGGCTCTGCTTTCATTCCCCCATCCTGAGAAGTGGCTTGGAAACTGCCTCCAAGTCATAAGCTCTGGCAATCATAGGGCTCACCTTATTTGCTTTCTCATTCACAAGAATAAAGTCTTGTTGTCCAATAGCTGACATTTTGTCTGATTTCTAAATGTTCATGGTGGTGTGGCAATTGCTGTAGCAGCTAATCAACAGCAGAAGCAGGAGCTAGTGTAGTTGGTAGAAAATAAAGACAAGGAGAGCATTTCAGGCAAGAATGATCACATAAGCCGAGGAAAACAGGTGAGAAACAACAAGCACAAGTTTCAAGAAGTAACAATTTGGTGTTGATGCACCATAAAGACAAACGCAGGAAGGGACTGTCAAAACGTGAAGCTGAAACTGGGGTCTAGGGCCAGAATTGGGGGCCTCAGAGATCATGTGATTGAAAACTGTGGAACATGAAGAAAAACCATGAACAAAGAGTTAGGATACCTGGGTTCAAGTTCTAGCCTTGTAAAATAAGAGGCCCTCTTAACCAGTTCTTAACCATTTTCACGGCAAAGTTTCTATAATTTAGCTTAGTGGAGGTGGAGGACACTTCAGGCTGAGCTCTTTAGAGAAAATAGGTTATTAACAAATTGTATTGATTGATAAACTACCACATGCCAAGATTCATGCTCAGAGTTTTAAGCACATAATCTTTAACCCTTACGACAGCCTCATCTCACAGATGAGAAAAGAAAGAGGTTAATAGCCTGTCAAATGTTATATATCTAAAGATGGTGGAGACAGAATCTGAACCCAAGTCCGGGTGACTAAGTTTTGCTGAGCCCAATGTCTTTAAAGTTCCTAGGGTGATTCTAATGCGCGTCCAGGTCAAAAGCCACCTATTAGAAAGGTTAAAAGCAAGTCTGAGATATCCACCATAATAACAAGTAACGCCTTCCATAATGTTTCCCTTCCCCTGTTACTGTTACACCAGTCCGGACACATTATACCTATACTATACCCCAACCCTATAAGGGGCTGGGAGGTGGGCAGATGAGTAAAGCTTTAATTTTCTGGAAGAGGAGGCATTCAAGAGGTGACCTTTTCATGGACCTTCACAGTCCAGTGATAGTTGTACTATCTAGTCTTCCTGGTGATTTTTGAAACAACACAGATCGACTGAAAGTATATTATTGATTAATGTTGGAGTAAATTAACCCCATATTTTATGCAATATAATTTTTGGAGCGTATTGATGGCATCAAGGCGAGATTTTTACTGTACTCATAGCAAACAGTTGAAACCTTCCTCAGGTTTAGGTACCATGCTGAGCACTCTACTTGTATTATCTTGGTTAATTCTCACAACAATCTCATGAGGTAAGTACAGTGATTATTCCTGTTTTACGGGAAACTGAGGCCCATAGTTAAACAGTGGATTACTCAGAAATGAGGCCAAGTAGCCTGGCTCCAGAGCCACAGATCTTAGCCCTGCATCAGGCTACTCCTCTCCTCGCAAAGGTTACTGGTGGGAGGGAGATGTTCTTTCTTTCTTTTTCAGCTGTAAATAGCGAGACTAGGACAATCGAAAGGGTTAAAAAATGTTGTCCTACTGTCCTTTTAAAAAAGAGACTAGAACAGAAAAGGAAACTCTTGATACCCTGACCCCAAACCCTTACATTCTTCTGGTCTCTTGTAGGTGAAACCTCATTTCTGGCACACGGGTCACTGCTCAAAAGCAATGCATGCCTTTATCTTTTTGATCTGTGTGTGGTCTCGGTAATGTATGTGTGTTATGGGCCATGCCACAAATCTGGCTCTCCCTTCACTGGCAAGGATCTTACTCTGCAGACCACGTTAACATAGAAAACCTGGAACAAAGAAGAACTTTGACTAGCAGCATTGTGTTCATGGCTAAATGGGCAAATGATGTATCAGCCATTGATAAGAAAAGCAATTTTAAAACATTTTCTTTCAGTATGGGAATCACCAACATCTACCTCAGAGATGAGTGCTTAAAAGATCTAGGGAGGTAGGAAGCCAACGAGCACAAGTGTGTGTCCATCTGTAGGTCTTTAATATGAAGCAAAACGTTTTCTAGAAAGCAATTTTACCTGAGACAAGTCTTGATCATCCAGCAGGGAACAGACTTCTGTGAACTTACCCACTTTTCACCATGTAAAGTGACTATTCATACTTCGAGAAGAAAAAATAGGGGAAGGAGCTGCTTTCCTAGTACCCACCAATCATAGCTTTCCCCCCTCCCCGGCAAGATTGGCAGTGAAAACACTAAGCATAAGAAAAATGCATAGATGACACTCTTGTTTAATTTAGGTATTAGTTTCAACTTCCCTCAAACAAACAAAACTCTTTGATCAAGCTTATTGCAAAACTGGACAATTCACATAATCATGCCACACAGACACCAGCTCCATTTGGAGGAGCTAACAAAACCATCAGAAAGGGAAACCAGCTCCAACATAATGACAAATCAGATATTAGTCCAGAATATTAGCTGGTCAATCTTACATTTCTATCATTTTCTGTTTAAGAAGTCTTTGACCCAGTGTAAGGATGATTTATTCCATCAAACCTGAAAGTACTGCCTGCCCTGTCCCAGGGCATATTCAGTGTCAAGGGTGTAGAAGGATCTCCCCATTGGGCAGGAGTGTGGACTCAGTGTTTCCAGATGTTGAATAGCACATGCTGTTCATTTGCTGATGAACAGACCCATCCAAGGACAGAGGTAAGCCCACCCCCGAGAGAGCTGCTGAAATACTCTGACATGGTCTCCCGGTAGCCACTGGAGATAGGCTAGCTCCTTCTGAAGTGAAAATATAACGCAGCCCCTGGGTATATGCCAGAGAGCATTTGCTATATGCAGGGGGTGGGGGGGCAGCAGAGGAGGAAATGGGGTTTAAACACCTCCAGAGACTGTGCTGTAGCTTCTTGTAGCGCTCTCTGTGCTCACTGGCAAAGGCCAAGTTCCTGTCCACTGACGCATCAAACCCTTCAGTAACTCAAACCTTTAAGTCCTGGTTTCCCACCCAACAAGTGGGAGGTCTTTTCTGCATCTCTAACCTATGGAGTCTGAGGCAAAGCAGTGGCCACTTGCAGGAGAACGCTGTGATGCTGCAGGCCCCAGAGAAGATGTCCCCAAGCTGCTAGGCAGGGCCCTACCTGCCTGCAGCATTTTCACAGGGGGGAATTCCATGGCTCTGTTTCCCACCTCCTACTGGACATCAGAGAAGCCTGCCAGCAGGACTAAATCCATTCAGATTTCCCGGGTTAAAACTTGCAACCCCCCTGAATACAGCCATGTGAGTACTTTCTTTTGGTCCTCAGTTTTTAAAACTTAACATCATTATTAAAATTAAAAGACTAATAACTGCTTTATTCCTCTAAACTGGTAGCTTGAGTTTTACAATTCACTCTGTTAGAGATTCAGGCTTTTCAAATCCTACTTGAAATCTAACTATGACCTGCAGAGAGCCTAGGACCTTGCTGCCACCAGAGCACAGCTGGCAGCTGCAAGCATAAGAGGACACAATACATTCTCCTTTCCTTTTGCAGACAACATGCAGGGCTGTGAGGAAAGCAGTATGTGTCCAAGCCGATGATGAGAGCTTTCCTGTGTGTTTCATCCAAACTGAAGCCAAGTCCAAAGGGTTGTGTGAAGGAAATCACGTTAGACAGTCCCCTTTCAACATCTAAATGCCTGTGCCTTTAAAACACTGAATAGAATTGGTGATTTCCCCCCGCCTCCAATGAAGCTGTTTGCTCTAAGTTCATAAGGAACACCAGAAAAACCATCTCTCCTTTCTCTTGTTTGCAAGAAGCATTGGATGCAAAGGAAAGGCAAGAATCAGTAGGGGGACACACTGCTAGCAGACAAAATTGAGACAGCACAAGAGTAAATATGTTGTGCTACTCTTATTTTTGGCTGTGTCAGTGGAAGCAATTGGAAATAATAAAAATAAAATAAATACAGTTGGTGGTGGTGAGAGCAGCTGAGGGTGGAGTGTGGAAGGAATTGTCTTTCTGATGCTTCACTATTGCTAAACAGCTAGAAACCGCTCCAGAGCATTGCTTCTGCCTTTCCTGGCTACATCCTCTCTTCTTCTATAGGCAATAGAGTGAGATGGTTAAGGGAAAAGCCACTTCAGGCTTCAGAAAGACCTGAGTTCTAGACGCCGTTCTGCTATCACAGCTGTTCATAGTTGTGCTTAAAACCTTGGGCAGTAATAAAAATAAAGCTATTCCCTGGTGGTCCAGTGGTTAGGACTTGGCGTTTTCACTGCTGGGGAGCAGGTTTGATTCCTGGTTTTGGAACTAAGATGCTGCAAACTGCATGGCATGGCCAAAACAAAAAAAGTAACATTTACAGAGTACCTACTATGTGCTGGGTACTCTTCTCAATGTTTGTGTCTATTAATTTAGTTAATCATCATAATGGTAGTAAGTACTATTTTCACGCCACTTTATAGATGAGACAGCAATTAAGTCACTTGTCCAATGTCAGGCAGCTCTTAATACCTGCACTGTCTCACCTATCTAAGCCCCTGTTTTCTCTTCTTAAAAAATGTGTAGACCATAAACTTCACAGATATATTGTGTTAGTCAAATGAGATATTGTACACTCACCACAGGCCTGGGGTATAATAAGCAATCAAAAGTGCCAGCTATTATTTTTTGCTTTTCTTTCCTCCTCCCTTTAGCCCAGACCCAAAGAGGTGGGACCAGCAGGAAGGGGTTGAAGAAATCATGCCAGTTTCTAGAAAAGAAACTCCCCATCCAGGGAGTCCTGTGTCCATATACAATTGTGCTACATCAACCAGTACTCATGGGCATAATAACGAGGTCATTGGGTACCACGAAGATGTGAAGCATTACACAAAACCCGTCATCCTACAAAACCTGCTTGCTTCCAAGCCTGCCCAGTCTCTGCCTAGCAGGTTTAAGATTACTAGCAATATATCCATTGCAAACCCTTTTAGTCAAGAGGGTCTGCTGCTTTGTCTTTAAGGCTTTGTCTCTGCAAGAATACAAGACTCTTTTGTTTCAGCTGCAAGGGTGTTTGGGTAGCAGCCAGAGTCTGTAACATTTGGGGTCCTTAAGCCTTTATGTATCTGTTGTTTGGCCATCACAACTGACTGCATTGACTTGGTTGGAATTACAACTCAATTTACACCCTATATTTTCCCCTTATTCTGCATCATAAAGATCTCAAGATTTAACAGCATTTCTTTGCCTTTCTGGCCTCCTCTCAAGACTTTATTAGATTTCTACATAATGGGGTTCTCGGCAGCCAGTAATAAGTCTTCAGCTACCCTGTAACCAGGCTCTTTTCCTTGGCAAGAAGCTCTAGCAGCCTCCTCTTCTGTCTTGCAGGCAAAGAGAGACAGCTCCATTTTTAGAGCAAGGCAAAAGCTAGCTCAACAGGTGAAAGAAAGCCGACTTCCCTCAAAGCGGGAAGAGCAGTTCCTCCAAGAGAAAACTCTACCCCTGTAGGAACTTGATTCCTTAGGAAATGATAAGGCCAAAATAACCGGTTGTAATCCAGGGCACCGAGTGTAGTTCCTGATTCTCACTTGTCACATGATTTAAGGCAAGCCTGTCTGCTTCTGTGGGACTCAGTTTTCACATCTGTAGAATAATATTCTCTGGCATCCTTACCACAGAGCTTAAAGCATTTCACCATATGTTACCTCTTTACTTCTCACACTCCCGTAGTCAGGCACCAGATACTTTGAGTTAGGACCTAAAAGGAAACAGAGGAGCAAAGAAATGTGGGGACCTGCCCACATTGCAATGTAGCTGGGATAGGAATTCACATTGTTTGTCTTGACGCTAAGTGTTATTGTTTCTAGAAATGTCTTTGCCACAAAATGGAATTCTTAACATAGAAATAAATCACCTTGCTTACATGTCACTTGAATTGACTATTTAAATGAACTTAGGAGATTTGAAAACCCAATCTAATAGAAAACAATACTGATCAGCCAGGGAAAAGAAATAGGTCCAACAGAGTTTCACATTATAGAAATATTTCAGTACTCAGAGTCTACCACCTTGAAACACTGACCACTTAATCTTCACACTTACCTTGTGAAATACATTATTAGTCATTATTAGTTCCATTTTACAGCTGGAGGAACTAAGGGAGAGTGTTCAAATGGCTTCTCTGGGGCCTCAGAGGAAGTCAGTCCTACAAGGGAGAAATTCTTGTATTTGCTCTCTCTCTCTTCCTCAGGCAGATAGAGAAAACAGGTTGTCTGGAGAAGTCCTCACAGCTGAAATCATTCCTGCAACCAGAGGCACATTCTTATCGCATCAGCTTTTGGGTTACAGTAGCAGCTATAGGATTTCACAAATACAAAATAAAAACAAGCCTAAGTTGCATACTGGGAATATACCCTTGAAGTTTTTTCCTTTAACTGGAGTCACTGGGCTGCCAGGAATTTGGGGGGACTCTCAATCATTGACTAAGACACGTATTCTCTTATTCATGAATTAATTATATATTTGTTAATTCAATTAAAAGCCGATAACTTCTTATACGTTTCTTAACCAAAAGTAATGCCAGGCTTCCCACGGGGTTTCAAGATGTGGGGTATTTGTGTGTGGTGGTGAAGAGTGTGTGTGTGTGTGTAATGTCAATTAGGCATTTACTGAGCATTAACTACATGTCAAGCAGAGTGCCTACTTGTTGGAAAATAGAAATAAAAATACTCTCTAAGGAATTTAAAATTTAGGTAAGGAAACAAAACACAATAAACTAGGCTCTGGTAAAACCTGGAGTTTAAAGATATGTTATTTTTAATTTTGCTGAACCCCATATTTCTTTAACTTTCTGAATCCTGAGAAAACTTTTTTTTTCAAGAAGCACCTAATAATGCCATTTTAAGTCATTCCTTTACATTTGAAAATTAATTTTTTAATCTCCCAATCAATGTTCAGGTTTAGAATTTCCTATAGGGTTATTCATTGTACTTGAGCTCTTTTATAAAGCCATTATATAATTAAAATGCAAATAAAAATGGCTTCATTTACATTTATATTCCATTACTTTAGATTACACTGGGGCCTTCTATCTGCCAGGCTGTGGGTTGAACGTAAAGGAATCCAACACGAGCCAGACTTGAGACTACAGTGGGAGAGAGGTGAGTAAACCACTGATCACAGCACAGTGAGGTGGATACCGGTTGACAATATACAATATACGACCGGTGCCTGTAGATCAGCCACACTACCACGTGGGGTGCATGTGGGTGTGCCCGGGGGAGGGGAGGCTTTATGGAGGAAGTGATGTTTGAGCGGCTCTGAAAGAACAGAAGGTCCCCCAGAGGAGGATGAGGACTTTTCCAGGCAAAAGGCGAAGCAAGCTCTAAGCCGAAATGGCATGATTTGGGAGTCTCCCGGGGGTCTGCCGATCAAGAGAAAACCTCCTGAGAAGGTTGAGAAGTTGGTCAGTGTTTGTAGGGGGCTTTGCACGGAGAGCTGAGTCAGACACCAGACCGCTTCAGCTCATGACATCTGCTGCCAGCATCTTCTCCCCCCCGACCCCCAGCCCGCAGTCTCCCAGACACCCCTAACTGCTCTCCCGTCTCCCCTTCTTTTTCTGTCAAATAATGGTAGCGTCTGCTCCTAAATTCTCAAGCATGTGATAGAAGACCTGAGCAACACCAGTGGGAAGACCAGGTAAACAGCAATAAGTCGCGTCCTCGTTTTTGTCAGTCTCACAAAAAGAGCTTCTTCAAACAACCATTTGTAGTCTAAATTCTAGAGCCTGGTTGCTTAATATGTGTATTAGCCGTGCTTTCAATAACTTTCTCTCTTGTTTACCGTTTGGCTATTTTCACTGTTTGTTGACTTTTATGCCCACAATTGGTTGTGTTATTCCACTCTTTCAGGTACTGTTATTTCTTCTTTTTTTCCCCCCCGTTAGTGAATTTATAAGATCCTAACAGCGTAGCTTCAAAATGTATTATGCAAAAACCAATAAAACTACAGGGAGAACTTGACAAACACCCAATTATAGTAGGAGATACTAACACATTTCTTTTGGACTAATGAAATAATCAATGGGTTAATACAACTAAAAAGGTTATGACAAGTAACAAGCGTAACCTAAAACTCTAACCTTCATACAGAGAAGGTTCAGTATTTTGACCCCAAAGGATGCCTCAACAAATTCTGGAACAATGATATTATACAAATAATTTTCATGGACCACAATGCAATAAAATAAGAAATCAATCAAAAAATAGTAGCCAAACCTTCCATTACCCCTCCTCATAGTACTAAAGATTTATTTTATAAACACTAACATAGCACTTATTATATGCCGTCAGCTACTGTTACATCTTAGGCTGATAAAAGTTCAACTTGAGGAGTGCAATAAAATTGGAGAATTATCTGTGGACTTTCTGTTTTTGGTTTGATTTATTTCACAGAAAATCAAGATACTTGTTTTATTTTATGAAAAAATTATGAAACTGTCAAAATGTTCTATTTGGTGAAAAACGTTTTCTGCTAGACTCCAAAATTGTTAAACGACTATAATTCTGCTGAATTTCTTGAGCACTAGGAAAAGTCCGTATAGCAAGTGTAGGGGTTTGAAGTTATTAGCAAGGGAGTGCACTGTATAAAGATAATTATGTTGTAACTAAAGACCTATCTTAGGCTAAAGTCCTTGAACAGAGAACAGTTACAAGTATCTTTGTTTGAAGTTTTGTGGTGAAATAATCATTGGAAACTTATGTAGCTATGCCTTGATTGATAGCTGTCTTACAAAAATATTTTTAAAAGGCTAAGCATTTGGTAGATAATGCAAAGTACATTTTAAAAATTCCATATTGGTTAAGGTTATATATATTCACTCAACAAATGTTTACTGAGTTATTTCATTTGTATAGATACTATCAGCTATAAATCCTTGACGTCACTTTTTTTTAAAGGAATGATTATAATTACTCAAGGAGAACTTACAGTGACTACCGTGGGCAAAGACAAAATCGTAAAATTATATTACTATGTACTGAGCAATTACAAGTGCCAGGCACTATACTAAGTGTTCAATGGAAATATTACCAAATTTAATCCTCTTGGTAACCCCTTGGGGTAAGTTTATTATCCCCTTTTTTATAGGTGAGAAATCTGAGTCCGAGGGATCAAGAAAATTTGTCAAAGTTTATTAGAGCTAACAACACACAGAGCCAAGTTTTGAACGCAGGAATGTCTAATTCCAAAGACTTGTCTCTTAACCACTATCTCCCCATTGTCTTAGGTAATAAACATGCTAATTGGAGAGCTACTTATAGCAGATACTCGTCCCTGGTTGGTAACGTGGTTATACATCACCTTACAGTTTACAAAATGTTTTTACATATGTTAGAATTTGTCATCTCTAACAACAATCCTTGAGGTAGGTGTTATTAATTCCTCTTTTTTAGAGCTGAGTACATTGAGGCTCAAAGAAATTAAGGGACTTACGTAAACTCATCCAACCAGCAAAAGGCAGAATGAAGACTGGAAAGCAGGCCTTTCTTCTGGTTTCAAATCCTCTGCTATAATTGCTCTGCCATAATAGGTAGAAAGAGAAGTGATGGAAAGTTTGCTCTACACAAACATATATGCACATACACTCAACAAATAAGGAGATATTACTATATCTCTTTATACTGCTAAAATGATCATTTGAATTAAAACACGTCAATTTTAATTTTTTTACAAAAACTTAGTAGCAATTGTAACTGTTAACAAGCCTATAATAAAGTCCAAAAGGATCAAATATTTATCAGTTCTCATGAAACGTTAAGATTTTACTGATTATAAGATGTACTTTTCTTAGTCTACCTAATAACCTTTCAAAGACTGGAGATTTCTTTAAATTATAGATAATGATTTTAAATATTTTTCATTGTAGGCAAAAAACATCAACAAAAAAGGAGTAACTCATTATCTACCTGTTTTAATCTGAAAAAGGGGAAATTTTTCTAAAATGAATTGTTAATGAAAACTCTGAACAGATAATGAACCAGGAGACCTTTGGATCTTGTTAGTTCTTGAAGTTGAAATTTTTACATTTAAAATGGAGAGGAAAGAGTAAAAATTTAGCCCTCTGAAGGATGCTTAGAGGATAATATCATTCAAAAAGTCGGTGCCAACAACAATTTATACACAGCATGAAGAGCAACAAATTCCACTTCTGTGGTTTGTATCTGGAAAGGAAAACAAGTCAAAAGGAAAAATTCCAAAGAAGGTTCAAATTTATTCTCCAACCTCAGAGCCTAGTTCAGGTTTGCCTGTGTGGTTTTATTGCTTAGTTCACACACACAAATTAGCACTGGAGATCCTAAAAGCCAGCTTAAAAAAAAAAAAAAAAAAAAAAAGAAAGAAAGAAGGAAAGAAAGAAAGAGAGAGAAAGGAAGGAAGAAAGAAAATCTTTTGCTCCTGGTGTTGATGAAAGAAAACGCTCTTTCTCAAAAATGTGATTATTTGGTTCCTCACAAGATCAAGATGTGTAAAAAGAGAGAGAGGAGTTTCTTTAAAAGAACTTCCTTCTACCACATTTTAAAATGTTGCTCTTTCGTCAATGATGGGCAGTCAGGGGCTTCTAAAAGCAAAGAAACATAATGGTGTCTTTCCAATTAGTCAATAGGGAGCCTAGTGTCAAATTATGTATATAACTAGAATACCTTGGGGTTGCTTTCTGTAGCTACGCCTTTATAGGGAAAAAAATAATACAATAATTTACATTTTAAATCATTGGAATTTAACAGTGACCTTTACTACAGTAAACTCTCATTGAAAAAAAAATCTTGCTACAACATTCCCTCAAGAATAACTTTTTATAGTTATAGCCAGATAAAATATGATTTGCCTGTAAGATGAAAGCTACTACTATGCCCTACCATCTGCATTATATATTACTGTGAGCTTATATTGAAGTTATATTGAAATAAGTATTAGAATAAGACCAACTGTCTAACCAAAGAAAACATTCACAAATCTAACAGTTTAAAAAAGGATATGAGAAATGTAAGTTATAAAATGTGTATTTTGCTAAAGTCATATAACACACCATGTGCATCAGCATTTGAACTTTATCAAATACCTTCCAACACTTCAGAGGCCACTGCCAATCAAACTAGTTTTTAAAAATACTGATTGGCTCTTTTTCTCTCCGTCAACCTAGTTGTTTTTTGTTTGTTTGTTTGTTTTGTAATTTTTCACTTGGTGACATCCACAGTGTAGCTTGGGTTTGAAATAAGAAAATTTTAGAATTCATTTGTTTACTCCTTAAAAGAGTTATTTCCCATTATTTTACCTTAGCCTCTTTTTACATTTTGTAGATGAAAATTTTCTTCTTTATTTAACATTGTCAAAAGATAGAACTTCTGTTATATATGAGGATTTCAAAACTCCCTCCTAAATTAAAAAGTATAATTTACATCCCTAAGAACATACTTTCTAAATGTTTTTTAAAAATTAAATAGCTCAAAAAAATCCCAAGATGCACCAATATGCCCACTTTAAATATTTTGAATAAATTTAATTTTTACATGATTAAAATACCAAACTAAGTCCCTTTGGCTGAACCTCATATGACCACCTACTCTGGGTAGATGTAATGAAGTTGAGGTACTGGGGTACGACATCTGGCGAGGACTTGTGAATTACAATTTTCTTTTACAACTGAAAACCATATCCTGGTCAGGTCTCAGTGGGGTTTAATGCTGTCAGAGCATACAAGGTTTGTTTTGATCTGTTATGGAGTAACACACATAGCTTTCAGTTCACACTAATAACATCCCCGTGTCTGGTATACACCAATCCAGAGGCTACTAATTAAAGGTTGGAATTAACCAAACACAGTTTCAGTACAAAACATGTGAAACTTATTAAAACTTAAAAGTAACTGCTGATTCTCAATACAGGCAGAACTAAAGAATGTGAGAGTCTTGTGAGGTTACTTCAGCAAAAATTTTAAAGCACATTCAAGATGCTTTGAGTCTGCCTAGTCAGTACACAATGTGTTAACATAATAGAAAAATATGCTAAACATTTAAGATTACTGAAACCAAGACATGAAAAGGATTCAACAAGGAAACAGACCATTTCCCTCACCGGGTGAACTCCTACTCGGAGTCTTTGGTCTAACAAACAATTCTATATGCAGTTGTTGGAATAATTACCTTACCATTTTCTCACTAGAGAACTGTTTGTTGATTTGGAAATGAAAGGGAGAGTGGGAATGAGAGGAAGATGGCAGAGAGGAGACAAGTTTCAGCAGCTAAGTTACAAGACTACAACTTAATTTTTTAAACTCAGTATAAGACTACAGCTTTATTTTTTTAACTATATGTAATAGACATATAGAAAAGTGCATATTTCATGAGTGTACAGTTTGCTGAATTTTCACAAACTGGATTTATCCATGTAGCAAGTACTCGGATCAAGAAACAGAACATTCTCGGCAGCCTTACAGATTTTTTTAAACTTAACGATGTGTCTTCACCCACAACGGGCACTTAGATCTTTCTACATATCATGATTTGAAAGAATAGTGAATCCCTGGAGCTGGAAAGCAATAGGGAATGACAGTAGCCAGAGCTGAATTCTCTCTGCTTGTGGTTTTAACAGGGCTTCTGGGTCTCACCATGGTAGGTGTGACACCAACTGCTCAAGCTGGATCCAAGGTAAGTATGGAAGAGGGGGGAAGACACTTCAATTAAAGTTCTTTCCCTGTGAGGCGCCCTCAAAACTGAGATTTAGAAAAGTTGCGAAAGCACTGTGGTTTGGGGGCTAAGGTCCCAGATTCTGAAAGAAGAGATACCATCTCCTCAATTTACTAGAAGGAAGACCCAGTCCAAGTTATTTAATCTCTCTGAGCCTCAGGGGCCCCATCAATAAAATAAAGATGTGCCTAAGTCACTGAATTATTGAGAAGATCAAATGAGATCCCTTACAGTTGCATGTGGAAAGTGCTGAATGCAAAGAAGTAATCAAAAGATGGCATTTATCATTATTACTGTTATTACAATGCCTGAAAAATTAATTAATCCATTGGAGAAGAGACCTCCTGATTTTCTCCTCCGTTGAAGATCAGTTCACTCTCAGCATGTGGATTTTGTTATCTCTTAGCTTGTTGGAACCAAATTCAAGACTAAAGAGTGAGTGACCCCTACTGGTAGAAGAACCAGTGTATTCCATTCCATCCCTTCCCGTCTGGACTTGCCTAAATCTTTAAACAATTACCTCCTAATATTTACCCTACACCGGTTTTCAAACTCTGGTATGCATAAACATCACATGGATTTCTGGGGCGCCATACCTAAATATTCTCTTTCTGGGGTGAGGCCCAGGAATCTGCATGTTAATCAGTGCCCAGGTGATTCTGACATAGGTGGTCTTTGGGCCACCCTTTCAGAAACACAGACCCTCTGAGTCTCAGGATCTCAGAGATTATAAAGAGCATCTGTTGAAGCAGAGGGAACAGTCACTGATTCTATTTTCTACGCTGAGTAGACAGTATCCACAGTTGACACTTTCTAAACATTAAAGGAATTTTCCAAGGAATAAAAAAAAAAAATCTCCAAGTATATGTGTTTCCGGCCTTCATTTCAGATAGATCATTTGCATATCATTAAAATTTAAGCGAAATGGGATGCTAATGAAATTTGTTAAGTCAAATCAATGCAACTTTAAAATTCATGGAAGCAAAAATAAGATTCCTGCTAACGTATAAACGTAACATTTTTCTCATTATGGTTTTTAATTTCTTGAACATATTTCTTGGCATCTGACATTCTCTATTTTTTGGCACTTTCAATTCCTCTTCTTTTTTCTAAAAATAAGCCTACCGGCACCACAGCCAAGACATTTTTGTAAAAAATTTCATTTGTACTATACACTTAGAGACATGTGTGTGTGTACGTGTGTATATATATATATATATATATATATATACATATATATATTCATTGAGATAAGCATAATGCTTTATTAAATGAATAATTCTTCCTGGCCTTCACATTTTCCTCCTTTTCCACTGTCATCGTCATCATCGTCACCTCATCCAGTGCATATTAAATCATATCCACATTCACTTAAAAGATATATCCCTTAACTAAGTTCAGTTATCGTTCTTTCATGAAAACAATTTGATATTCTTAAGTGAGATTGCAGTCCAGATTATAAATTTGGTTTTCTTTAGTTGCACTCAATAAGCATTTATATAGGACCTACCATGTGCCCAATTCTATTAGGCGGGGCTGGTTATTTTCACAAGTCGATAGGGGAATAAAAACCACATTGTGGTGGAGGACGAACGAGTTGGAATAAAGACAAGGTACCACTTCTCTCCACCAAAGAAGCCCTGGAGCAAATCTGAGCTACAGACAGACAGGTCATTCGACCTCCAATACATTTGAATTCACTTTTATGGATCAGATCATTTTCGTTTCCCTTCCCAGGCACCCCACACACAAATTTCTGCCCAGAGAGCACAGTGGTTGGAAACTCTCCCCTTACACCGTTCTTGTCTACACAACCCTGGCCCAGGTTGTCTAACATTGTTAAATTTGCCTGCCTTACTAACAGGACCTGAGCCAATCCATTTCTAAGAAAGCACCTGCTGATGTGAGAAAAAAAGATTTGGGGCAAGAGGAATATATACCAGCATCAGTGCTTGTCTTCAAGAGAAGTAGGGATCATTGAGAGTGATTTTTTTTTATGTTCTCCAAATTTTCCATACTTAAGGTGTTACTTTCACAACTGGAAAAAGTAACTTAGGAAAATAATAAGGAAAGTGTATCTTAAGCTGAGCTGCCCAACCATTAGAAAATAGGGTGTAGGGCCATTGTTATTGGTGCTACTATCAGATATTCTCATTTGTATTTTAAATTCAAGTGCATATTCAGTTCAAAATATAGTTGCTTTGAAAAAGGACCCTCAACAGAACACACAATTGGTTTTTTCTTGGATGTCAAGATTTCAGGCATGAGTAAGATCGAAGATGGTTCTGTTTTCTTCTTTTTTCCCCTCAGGTTTTCTAAAATAGGCATGACAAATTTTGTAATTAGAAACTTACCAATAAATATTATTTGGAAAGAAGATTTTAGACTTGCTGAAGCCCATAGATATTTGGGCTTGCCCAAATTTATTTCTACACTGCAGGAATTTGCTTAACTGCTTCCAGTGTGGTGGACAATTTCTTAAAATAACATTCAATGAATTCATTTGCTTTAATGATTTTATAATTAGATATCTTGTAAATATTCTTAATTTTTCAGTCTATCTGGTGTGCGTATGAATTAAATCCAGGAAACTGCACAATTAACAAAATTCAGTCTCCTTTTGATATGGCCTTTTAAATAAGCAAGCATCAGATTTACAATGTGAGACTTGTGAAAATGTCTCATTACCTGGGATTATCATAATCCTGGAAATGACAGATTTTAAGATTTGTAGATTCATTTTAAGACCACAGAGAAGGCTGAAAGAAGGAGCCTATATTTATTGTGACCAGGTGTTCCTGGCCCACTATCTTTAATAGCCGAGACCACATTGCTCTATCCCCAGAGCTCTGTTCAGGAAGGCATAAAAGATATGAACGTTTAAGAGGGCCTGGTAAACTCTTCACCCTAACTTTTCAAAGTGTACCTCGTTCTTGGGGTAGAACTTAGCAGCTTCCAACTAAAGGTGAGAAGTGCTGAGATTTCTGAAAACAGATGTTGCAGTCAGTAAACTCTGTCTATGTCTAAACCATCATCCTACTGGACCAAACAGGAGTATAAGAAATGGAATTCATTCAAACAAACAAATGTGAGAAGGCAAACAGACCTGAAAAGACAAATGACAGAATTGGCTAATTCTAGCCTCAGCCTGAGTGGACTCATCATAGAAATCATTTTTATTCTTACGTTTCCTCTTAGAAGCAATATTTAATATTGAAAACAAAACTTAAGACATCTCATACTTTAAAATAATACCAATCAGAGAAAGGGGAAAGATGCACACATCTGTCTGGTTTCATCTACAAGGTCCATATTTGAAAGCCAAAAAAAGAGATTATATGTTTCAACTATAACTAAGGATGATTTTCTTCAACGGAACCATCACTGAAAAGAAAGGTTTCTTATTATTTTATCCTGGGAACAACTTGTCTTTCATCAAGATTGAATTGATCTCCAAAGGTTATTACTTTAAGCAGCAAAGCAATGAATGTCCTCTAGTGAAGGACAAGTGGGCAGACTGCTCTCCAACACCGAGACCCAAAGGCCACTGCTTGCTTTGCAAGGATCTCCAATAACTTACAGTCCTTTGAGCTATGCAGGTCCTCTCTGCGGTTCACTTTGCACAGACTAGGACCTGAATGGCAGTAGAACATAGCAGTTAAGGGCTCTGGAGCCAGACTGCTTGGGTTCATAACCCAGCTCCCCTGTTCACTCTCTCGTGACCTTGGGTGACTTATTTTAGTTCTTTCTGCCTCTGATTCCTTGTCTGTAGACAAGGAAAATAATACTACCACTCTGTCACACAGCTGTTGTAAGGTGTCAATAAAGTCATTCCATGTAAAGTTCTTAGAGCAATGCCTAGAACGTAATAAATTGGAAGTATTAACTGTATTCACAAATACAGTCAGTGTGAAAATATAAATAAAAGAGAAGTCAAGAAGGAAGAAAGAAGAATTGCCAAACAGTATTGAGAACACTGTTTTTGAAAAATTAGAAATTATATGCAGATGCTCTCATGGTTCTGAGTGAAGCAGTTGGGGAGTTTTCTCTTACATATGGGGTGAAAGTCTCTAGGCAATATGAGGGGAGACTTCTATACTATCACCCAAACTTTGCCATAAACAAAAACGAACCTCCCACAAGGATGAGATTACGTTTTTAACGAAACAGCAGTCACTTGTGAGACATTTTCACCTATAAAAGTAATGGCCAAAACTTGTTCTCAATTTCACTTAGAACCCACTGTGTTAAGAAGTGAATCTCTTGGGGGGCAAACATCAATTGCATGCCTGTGGAAAAAGTATTTTTTAATCGCATGCAGTCAGTGGAAAATGGTCCAGAAGAATGAGGAGGTTATCTAATGAACAGGAAGCACAATGACGAATCCAATTCAACAGATTTCTCAAAGGCCTTTCCAACAGCTCTTACAGCAGCCAAATGAAGGGGAAGGTAACAGTGGATTATTACCTTTCACTCAACACTTCTCCGTCTGCCAAGAATTTTTAAAATGTCACAGGAATATAATTCACGTGCTTCCCAGATTGTGAACAATTTTCGCTAAACCTTCCACCATGTAGCACCCAAGCTCCACATAATCTGAGCACAGCAGCAAATGGCCAGCATCTGCCCTGCCACTCAAATGCCCTGGGGTATAGAGGGGAGGACTTCAGGTGGCCCTTGCCCACAGAAGAAGAAAAACCAATTCTTCTGGGGAGGCACGCTGAACATAACGGCAGCTCCTGCCAAAATATTTGAAAAGCTGGGAGCCATCATGCAGAGCGAGTGCAATGAGAAACCCCCACTGGTGCTCATTTTATGAACTTGGCAGGTTGTAGATAAGGAAAGGCGCTCTTGAGCATCACAGTGCCAATCACTCAGAAGCCATGAACTCAAGAGAGCGAGGACCACCTCTTTGTAATCTTTGGATGGCCGGACTTTGACATGGCTCCTGACACATCAAAAGAAAGATAATCACTAACATGGCTGAAGGTTTACTGTATGCCAGGCACTGTGCTAAAAACTTCACTCCAATTATTACTCCGCTTAATCCTTAGAACCCTAGTTTACATTTAAGGAAACTGAGGCACACAGAGGTTAATTGGTTTACCCAATGTCACCCATTAGCAATTGTGGCTTATGTTATCAATACGCAACATGTATTTAAATGAATAAGTGAATTGAATGCATTTCAGGGTAGGCGTCTAGTTTCCTAACATGCAAATTCACTAAGTATGCATATATTATTCGAACTGAGGGGAAAGGACACCAAAAAAAAAGGATGAGGAACTCTGAAAATTCCTAGGATTGCCTAACACGATTGGGAAGACGCATTATTGCATACTGCAGTGATCAAAATACAGTGATCATCACACACTCTCCTCCTGGTTATCTTTTTTCTTTTAATTGAATGTCCCATGATTATACTTAAGTTGGCTTTCAACTGTTCTGCATAACCATGATCATTATTGCTGTTTTGTTTGGAGCTAACAGTTTATCGGTCTCCAATACATGGTAGCAATCGCCTCCCACTCCAGCAGCACCCGTCTAGTGGTCATCCAAGCACTCACTGGTTCTTCACTCATTCTACAAATTTTCACAAAGCATCTATGTCAGGCTCTGGGGATATGGTGGTGAACCAGACACAGTCCTGTGCTCAGGATCTTGCAGTCCAGCAGGGAATCCTAGTCATAAACAAGTAATTGCCCAAACAGTTAACAAATAACTATCAAGATGCATGCTGTCAAGGAGAGAGACGTCACGCATGAGGGGTGTCAAGGTGGTACTTGCCCAGCCTAGAGGAATCAAGGAAGACTTCACTGAGAGGATATTTAAGCTAAGACCTGAATAGAAAATACGGAAGATGAATGGAAATTTCCCCGGGGAAGGGCACTGGGGAGATAATAGGTGAAAAATTTCCAAGCAGAGGGAACAGCACGTGACAGCATGCCTAAACGCCACGAGGCAGGAAAGAGCTGGATGCAGTATGGGTATTTGTTTTCACTATTAAATAATTAACATGTCATGGCTTGGCAATAGAGGAGTATCTTTCTAGAAACCACCATGTAAGCTGAGCACTAGAAAACGGGATACTGCAAGACAGACCAAGAAAAGTAGTCAAACAATCACACCATCGGCCATGGTGCTGGCGATTCTTTGGAACTGTTTGGTCTGGGAGCAACCGCTGCAGGGTCGGTGAGCCTACCAGGAAGATCCTATTACCTCTCTCAGGCCCCGCCTGCCTCATCTCACACCACAGAGAATGAGAAGAGAGGGAGAGAGAGAGAGGGAGAGAGGGTCCTACCCAATAGCCTCTTCCAAAACATTCATCTGATGCTTATTCAGGTCTTCTAGCAAAACAAAACAGGGTGGCAGCCGGCCTCACCGCATTTCCATTTTCTCACTCCACAGCTTCCTTCCCTGAATGCCTCCACCCACCTTTCACTTAGACTTATACAACTGCCAAAGCAAACAGAGATGCCTTAGAAAGAAAGAAAGAAAAAAAAAGAAAGAAAGAATAAGAATAAAAAGAGGAAAAAAGGAGAAAGGGGAAAATAAATTCCTTCAGGATTTTTTGCACTTTGGGATGGATTCACACAGCAAAACTATCTGAATGCCAACCGGACTCCTGTAGCTTTTCAAAGCACACAACAACACAGTCCCCCAGCTTAAGTGGCATGAAAAGCAGACCCACCAACTGATTGCATTCACGGTGTGTGGTCCAGAAAACCAATCCATTTGGAGGACAAAGCCCACACCTCTTCTTTGCAAGTTCATTCGGTTTCCTCACTTATTGTTTTCTCCAGGTAATGCCTGCAACCTAAGTAGGATCAGTAAAGTTAGTAGCCCTTGATAAAGTACAGGAAACATAGGGGGGAGGGAGAAGATGGAGGGAGATGCAGGCGGGAGCAGGAGAGCCTCCTTTATCCTGGGACCCAAGGGAAAGTCTGATCAGTCTTCAGATGCCCGAGTCCTCTCAAGGTATGGGTAGCAGAGCATAGAGCTAAAAATGGCTAAATTTTTACATATAAATTAATAGAAAGCTCAGTCACAAGTTACTCAGCACTCTCCTAATTTTGAATCCGTAAAGACCTCTCTGACTAAAACTCTCCCAATCTGGCATGGAAATGGGGTAAGTGCCACCCAGCATGTGTGGGCTTTCCAATAATCTCAAACCTTTTTCAAGAGGCTGGATGGGGATTTCATCTTGCCTACCTCTCCACACAGAATCACTCACCATTTATGACTGGCTTTTAAAGGGGAATTCTGAACAAACTATGCACTGTTTAAGCTTAACCTTAGTTCTGTTTTGAGTTTTAAATCAATCTCATTGTTCTAACCAAACAAACAAGTTTTGACTTGAGCGAAATAAATAAATAAGTGTTACCTGAAAGGAAAAATAGATACAAGCTATAGATAGAATTTTTTTCCAGAAGATGTTCTCTCTGTCCATAGTTCTTAAAGCAGGAAAAGGCAGAGCCTGCCAGCTAATGGTCTCATTTTCATTTTGTCCTCCCCTTAGTTTCCACAGGAGATAAAGCCAAGCTGCTGTAGGTTGCCCAACTTCAGAGAGCATCGAGCTTTTGTCAACTGCAGTGTGGATGGTGCAATGTGGGAGAACTGTCCCAAAGGTCCACCAAGGTTAGGGGCTGCAGACCATTCTAGAACATTAGCTGGATGTGCATCAGCTTCTACATTTACCCAGTGCTTCTCCTATAACCACTGTCCAAAACGATCCTTCTTTTTTGTCACAAAAGTCCCGTGCGGGGGAGGATAAAAGGGGACTAGGGGACGCAGGGCCAAGTGAGAAACAGGTTTATTAGAAACACACATTTAGCCACCCTGCTGAGCCACGATGGCCCTGAAGAAGCCTTAAATCTGTTCCTTCTTTGCCTCTTCTTCAAATGAAGTATTTCCCACTGAGTGCCATTTCAGCCACCCTCCCTGTGAACATTCCAGGAAGATTCACACGACTCTCAGAGCATGTAACTATAGTTCATTTCACAGTTGAGACCTTGAGTTTCTTGCATCCCTTAGTTTCCTGTCTCCCCTATGCTTCTTCTTTTCAAAGAGGGACATCTCTAGGCAGCACCACCACTTCTACTGATGAAGTTAAAGTGACCCTAGCGATACAGGGCAATTTGAACGTAACAAACGATTCAAACTAAGCAGTTTAAGGTAAGGTGCTTGGAAACTTAATGGCTTGGCCTTTGAATGCTCAGTTCTCAGGCCGTACTCCCGGGAGTATCAAACTTCCAGGACATTTAATATGCTAGTGAAGATCCACTGCCTCAGCGATGGGCTGTTTACTATACAGGGAACCAGAGAAAAACAATTTTCCCTGGAAGCATCGGGGAATGCAAAGATACATTTAATAACGATATTTGATGGGGGTGGAGAAAGAACTTTTTTTTTCCCTAGGAGAACTTTCTTCCGCACCACGAAATTAAAGGATTTTCTAACCTTGTCTTCTTTTTGTCTTTCCCAGAGGAGGAAATTGTAAAGGCCGGCCCTTGAAAAGTAATATAGTAAAATCTGACTTTATTCCCCTAATCTCTTAATAATGCTGCAGCTGGCCATGATCTATTTAGCATAACACAAAAATAATGTATTTGTACCAAGCAGATTTGAAATGCTTTAAAATAGTGAAAGCTATTTACTTGATTGATTAAGTTAAAGTGTTTACATAAAAGTGTCGTATTTTGACATCAGTCATACAACACCACATCTGGTACTTCTAATTAAATTGTGTGAAAAAAGACGACATTTTTTATTCAGTCACAACAACATGGCTAAACGGGAAGTACAACGATATTGGTCATGCCCAGAGCCTGGGATCTGCAGTATGGCATGTGGCTGCGAAAATCCCCAGATTTGGATCTTGCAAAGCTTACATAGCCTCCAACACATGTTTTGCCTGAACAAAGACTAAGAAACTGGGTCCCACCTCTGTGAGTCAACGGTTATTATTTTTTCCTCTTTTGATTTAAACTTCTCCAAGCGCCATCAGTGAACTAAAATATAATGAGAATTAGAATAAAGTTATCTTAAGAAACTTGCGCTCAGAGCCCAGGTAAGGCACTTTGTTTTGTTAAGCTTTATTCCCACAGATTAGGAAATAAACTCAAGAAACTTGAATGGGGGTACAGGGCAATGCAGCCTTATTATTCATTCAGAGCAGAAGTTCATTTGTATCTTCGCTGAAGTGTGGAACTCATACCTACCTTAAAAATGGCCTGCTCCTTCCTGAAGTACTTGATTTAAACCACTGATATTTTTTTCCCTTCCAAAATTAAGATGAAATATTTTAAATATAACAAATAAGAGACAAAATGGCTTAGCTTGTTAAAGCATGCTTGCTTTACTTTCAATATACAAATAATACTTCAAAATCCTCCTTTTTATTTTTTTAAGTTAAATTATGTCCACCCCATGTGCAGATTCGATTTACTGACTAAGTACACAACCAAATCTAGCCTCCCTGGGAACCATCCATTTGCTTAAGAAGGTGGAGGAGACACTGCTGTATTTTCTTAAAGAGATTCCTGGCATTTTTTTCCTCCTTCGTTTCACCTTAAAGACTACCTTGAGAAATGTTGCCCAGCAGTAAAAGGAAAATGAGTTCAAGCTTCAAAATCAGGAAATTTGGATAGTAAAAATGTAAGTTATAAAGTCAACGTCAATGTTGATCGGAAAATAAATCGAGCTCTTTTAAATGGGTTAAGTGTCAGCCCTGAGAAGTAAAGACCATCCGACTTCCTATAGAATTATTCATCCTTGCTCAGGCAAATGTCGCCTCCAAAAGGCTCTTCAGCTGCAAAAGGATACGTTGGGCCAAAATGGTAAAGTATTTGAACACACATACGGGGTATGCACTTATTTACCATGTACTATGTTCAATTTAAAGAAAATAAACGTGAAGGCAGGAGCCATGAACAAATAGAAGGCACAGTTTCCTATAATTGCAAGGAGGCTTAGGTAATGCTCTGTGTGGTGTTTGATTTAAAATGTTAAAATATTAACAGAAGTTTTCTATAGTGGAGTGTTCCTATCACAGTGAAATGACTCATAAGAATGCTAAATTCAAACCAGATGGGCACAAACATTAACTAAAAAAAAAAAAAAAATCAGATTTTTTTAGGGGTCAGCATGGGTCTTCATAAAAATGAAGACCTTGTCTGGGTTAGTGAAAAATGAACTTTCAGTGATAAAAAAGAAAACAAGAGAAAATATTAGTGACTTTGTTTTAATTATACAAGCCACTGTCAATTAGAAGAACTAACATTCACAAAACTTTACATTGCCATTTTAATTTGAAAAAGATGACTATGGTAATCCTGAGACTTCAGATAAACAGGTAGTTTAATGTCTCCTGTACAGCCGAAGTCAGGGACACATGAATTCAGCTGTGTACCATGCTAATATTGGACAAGAATCTCTTTGCTTCCCACCAAGGAGTCATCCTCATTGAAGATTAGTGTGGTATAGAAACCTCCAACCGTCCACCCACGGCATGACACCAGCCTCTGCCCTTCTTTCAACAGACCACAGAGGAAAATTCTCATTGCTGGGTCACACATCCCACCAAATCTCCTCTGCTCTCTTGTTGAAAAATATGTTCCCTTGCAATTCTTCCTTTTTGTTTCTTTCCTCCAGAGCTTTTTACCATTTGCAGATTGTCTGCAACATGTGCTGTGTTTAACTGTGTACATTCCCTACGAGAAGAAAAATATGTGGGCTCAGAATTAATATTGTTTTTGACTTATAGGGAAATTCCAGTTGTGTTTAACTTGGACTGTGGGATCCAGGAACTTTACTGAGAGGAGAAACGAATGTATTTTGAGCAAAAAATGTGTACGGGGAGTTCCCTACTGTTTTGTTGCTGGAATCTTGGACAACACAGGGAAAAATGACAAGCACATAATTTAGTCTGGCAGCCATACCACTCTGTGCTGGGAGCCTGTCAGTTCTCACTAGCTAAGTGAGGGCTGGGCTGCTTTGGTGCAAGGATGAGAGACCTCCCAGGAACAAGTAGGTACTTCAGGAAATGGTGTTTCTCATTCAGTAGGTGGCCTCTCCTCTCTGGGGCTGTGTGAATCGATGTCCCGCGTGGTGTTCAGGGCACTGTGCTACACTGAGCTGTTTACCTTTTGGATGAAACCTAAAACCACAGACCTAACCATTTGTGGTCACCAGAGATCTTATGGCAGACTTTCTAAGAGCAGTTGTGTTAACTCCGGAATCCTGGCTCCAGTCCAACTAAAGTAATTACATTCTGCCTCCCTAAAATTCCCCCTGCAGTTTCAACTGAATATGATAGTCTCAACCCTCCACCTCACAGCATTGCTGGGCATGGTGGTTAGCATTCTGTGGAGGCTCAGTCTGTAATTCCCTGTGGGAAGAAGTGATTCCCAGGTCCTCACCAAGGTGAGGTGATGCTTAATTAATTAGTGCTCATAAAAGCATGTGGAGAACCTCAATTTAAAAGTGCTCCTAGTATCCAAAGGGGCAGGAGCGTCCACGTGTTCATTTGTCCAGAAGAGCGAGCGGTCAATGTGCGATTGGACGGCTTTAATGGAAGTACAAATTCAGGACAGGAGAGGGACAGTCCCACTCTGCCCTCCAACCTAAAAATATCATATCTGGGCCAGTGTATTCAACTCTGGAGATGCATGTAAGAGAGGTACCTTGTCTAAGAGCAGCATGTCTTCAGAGGCCACCAGAATGATGAAGGATCTACAAATGATATTGTGACATGCCCAAAGGAATAGGGAATGTTTAACCAAAAAAGAAACGAAGGAAGGAAGGGGAGGAGGGAAAGAGAGAGGGAGGAAGGGTGGAAGAACTGACGTTTGAAGAGCAAACATACTTTGTTGCCCCGTAGAACAGAACCAGGACCAGTGAGTAGAAATCACAGAGAGGCAGAGAAAAGCCCTTCCTCCCAGCCCTAGCCTAGAATATCTTTTCTCAATATCTCTGGGCATCAATTCAGCTCTCACCCATTCACTAAGTTCAGGTCTATCACCAGGCGAAATTCATTCCACTAAAAACTCATCTAACACCAAACTCACTCAGTACTTACAATCTGTAGCACTGATTTGGCCCTTATCATAGGCTTTCAATGGAGATCTCATTAATTCTAAATATCTAAATATCTTTTCTCATCAATATGTCTCTAAGATTTATCAGAGCAGGAACCATGCATTATATTTCTCCATATCTGTAGTAGTGGTAAGCAAAGTACATTCAACCTAGTTCTTCACAAAAGCTATTTATTAAGAGACTATGACATGTGCGCTGAGTATACAAAGATGAATAAGACAAACCTACCATCAAGGGTGAACTCCCACTGTATGGCATGAATTATTTTTTTAAATAAAGAAAGAAAAGAAGGGAAAAAGTCATATTGGCAGGTTCAGGAAAGATTCTCAGGAAGAGGTAGTCTTTGAGGTGGCCTTTGACAAAAAGATGTGCTTTTAATAGGCCACAGTGTCAGGGGGCCACATTTTAACAGGGAAGGAACCTTAAAAGCAAAGGCCTAGAAATGGGAAAACATGGGTTAGCTCCTTGGAACTAAGTAAAGATGTTTCTTGAAATAGGATATAAGTGAGGGGAGAAGCAGGAAACAAAAGGAAAGGCTACTTGGAAATATATTTTGGAAGACCCTAAGAAATTAATCAACTCAGTAAATAACAACAGGCTATTGAGGATTTTATCTTTGTTTTCAACGGGGGAAATATTAAGATGAGACTTATGCTTTAAGATGTTGACATGATAGGGCTGTGTTAGGTGGATTCCAGGGCTAAAGGCTGGAGTCTAGGTCAAGGTAACTACAAATCTAACCAGGGAATGGAGTATGGTGCTAAAGAGGTGGGGGAGGGGAGGATCAAAGGAAATGGAGAAAATTGATTTCACAGAACTTTAACAAGTTTGCTATGGGGATATGAAAGGAGATCTCTAGGTTAGAAATTAGATTTAAAAAAAAACAGAAATAAAGAAATCAGGAGAAGGACCCAGTTTCCATGGGAAAATGATTAATTTAGATTTTCACATATTAAGTTCAAGAATTTGTGCTGAATCCAGGTGAAGATTCCTAGCATGTAGTTGGAATGCAATACTGGGCCCAAAGAAAAAGGGCACAGTGATTTTATATATATATATATATATATATATATATATAAAATATATATATATTATATATAATATATATACAAAATATATATATAATATATATATAATATATATATATTTCTTGGCCACATGATCAGGTTAAGCAGAAATAGGAAGGAGGAAGCAGAAGACACATTCGCAGATACCTGCCCAGCACCCTGGGAAGTGCTAGGGGTATAGAGATGGAGATGCATGTATCTCTGAGGGAGTGTTCAAAGTGGAAGAGCAGGAAACACTTGCACTGATGATGATGTACAGGAATGATGATCAAACTCAGACTCCACCACTTACTAGCTACGTCATCCTAAGTAAGTAACTCATTTACTAGCTATATCATTCTAAGCAAGTAACTTAACCTCTAAGCCTCGGTTTCCTAGTCTGTAAAATGGAGGTGGCAACCCACCTCACAGGGTTGTTATGAGAATTAAATTAAATAATCCATGTGCTTGGCTCAAAGTAAGCACAGAATGAATGAATTTCACCAACTTGCCATGTTTTCTTTAACCTGCTCCAGTCTGCAGCCGTCTAATCCCTTCCCTCCTGTCTACCAGCCTCACCCTCTGCGAAATCCACTCCCATCCCTAACAGGTTAATGGTGTGGTGCACCCAGGGGAGTAAGTTAAAGATTATGAGCCTCAGCCCTACCAAGTCTTGGTGAATTTTCCAGCCCTTTATCTTTGTCCCTCCAACCCACAGCGGAAGCTCAGATTAATAGCTAAGGGACTGTACCTAAGTTGGGATAGGGGAAGTGGATTCTCTCTTTAGTTGCTGGGCTTGGCTCCAAGATTTCTCTTTCCTCAGTGGAACACCTTAGCTATGAGTCATTGCTCAGAACCATTTCCTCAGGGAAGTTGGTAAGGAAAGAACATGAGTAGCAAGCCCCTTAGAGCTAGCTATTGCCTAAGAACAGAGGAGGAAGAAGAGATCCATGCATGGGGGGGATCCCAGTCCCTTTGTGCTTCTCTTGGGCCCAGAGACTTTTCCTTTGCAAACAGTGCCATCTATACATCGGACCGGTAGGAATTTAGTTCTTTACTTCACTTTGAGGAGACCATGGTGTATTTTGCCTTAAAAATAAGTCCCCCATTTTACCAACTTCACAATCTTTCTATTCCACTTTCAACACCAAGGTAAAAAATGAAAAACATATATTTTTTAATTAAATAAAATCAAGTTTTTCTACTTTTTGGCATGAATCATGACTTGTCCCAATGATTCGGCAAATTACTATCTCTAAATTCTAGGAAGGTGTTTTCGCAACTCCTCTTTTTCTTCTGGAGATCATAGATAGTCCAAAGATACAAAATGACTAAATGTTTTATCAAGGGAAAAAAGGGTGGGTGACATAGAATAAGGGTCCTTCAAAGAGGGTTCAAGACCAGGAAGAAAAATAACCCAAAGTTGTAATCTGTCTTGTACCAGCACTTAAACAAGACCAGCTGTAAATTTCCTCTTGGAGAGTCACAGGCAGGCTGGAAAGTCCCCTTATGCCAACATCTTCACTTTATAGGTGAGAAGCATTAAAACTGAACGAAATTTTCTTAAGCTCCATTAGAAAAAATAGATTTGTAGGGGGAGATTAGATACAACCTGTATAGTCCTAAGGGGTTAGTTCATTGAACCTATGTTTTGTTGATCTACTAACTACAAATACAAATGCAAAAGGGACCAGTACATACTGGGTCCTTGAACATGCAAAAGTATTTAAGGGGGCTTCCCCGGTGGCGCAGTGGTTGAGCGTCCACCTGCCAATGCAGGGGACGCGAGTTCGTGCCCCGGTCTGGGAGAATCCCACATGCCGCGGAGCGGCTGGGCCCGTGAGCCATGGCCGCTGAGCCTGCCCGTCCAGAGCCTGTGCTCCACAACGGGAGAGGCCACAACAGTGAGAGGCCCGCGTACCGCAAAAAAAAAAAAAAAAAAAAAAAAAAAAAAAAAGTATTTAAGGATAATGAAAGGAGAAGAGGTCAAGATTTATCCATTGCAAACTGTTTGGCATATCTCACTTCAGTCTCTTAGTATCCCTCTGAGAATGGCATGATCATTTTGTTGTAAAGATGGGAAAACCTATTTGCCTAACGTCACACAACTTGTAAAATGTGAAGTAAAATATATCTGACTTCCAAGCCCAATGTCTGTTTCTTTGTTTGTGTTACAATACACACGTTTTTTTCCTGTGTTGCTTTCCCATCAATCCTGGCTCTACAGGTTAAAATCCCATTTATAATTCCATTTTAGGAATAGCTCACAGCTTGAACCATGCAAGGTCTTCACATGGCTTACCATCAAGTAGCCATTACTTTTAATTTTTCTCATCACTTCCCATCTCAGTACCAACTAATCATTCCCCAAAGTGATCTGCAAATCAGATCCAGGAATGAGGGAAAGATGGACAAAGAGGAATCCATTCAATCCCACCTTCCACTACCAGATCAAGGCTCTACCTTCACCTATTTGGCCAAGGCAAAGCTAATTTATCCTGCTCGAAAATGAAAGTGAAACTTCATTCAAAAAACAGCTAGTGTATCTTCTGGTATTTCTTTTTTTTTTTTGAATTTATTTATTTTTATTTATTTATTATTTTTGGCTGCGTTGGGTCTTCGTTGCTGCGTGCAGGCTTTCTCTAGTTGCGGCAAGCAGGGGCTACTCTTCGTGGAAGTGTGTGGGCTTCTCTTGTTGCCGAACACGGGCTCTAGAGCACGCAGGCTTCAGTAGATGTGGTGTGTGGGCTCAGTAGTTGTGGCTCGTGGGCTCTAGAGCGTAGGCTCAGTAGCTGTGGTGCACGGGCTTAGTTGCTCCGCGGCATGTGGGATCTTCCCAGAGCAGTGCTCGAACCCATGTCCCCTGCACTGGCGGGAAGATTCTTAACCACTGCGCCACCAGGGAAGCCCCTCTTCTGGTATTCTTGAAAAAAGAAGTTCAACCCAGAAATTCTATAAGGTTTTCAGCCTCGTGGGAGGCTGTCTCTCTTTCACAAAGGCAATGACAAAGAATATTTTCTTCAAGGTGGCACAAATCATTTTTAATGAAAATAAATGTCACAATACCCTCTGTAATTAATACATTCATTCATTCTTTCAAGAAATACTTCTTGAGTACTGATTATGGATTAGGCACTATCAAACTTGCAATATAGCCCCAGAATTGAGATCCTAAATAAGCCAAGGTCTAGGAACACTTACCTCCCTAACTAGAAATGTGATCCTAGCATTAAGGTATATGTTTCCATCTAGTTAGGCAAATCGTTAGTTAGCCTTTTCATAAAAAAGAAAAAAAGGACAGATTTTATTATGGAAGCTATATGTGTTGATACTAGTTGTAAGGAAGAGCATAAAACTTCTAAACTTGATAATAAAGTTTCAAGCATTTCTTGCTTCCCACACAAATATATATCCAACCACAAATAAACAAACACGATCCTCCCACAGAGTTCTGGTATTTCAGAGAGAAGGAGGCATGAAGCAAGAGGGTCTCACCTCATGGTCTCTCTGTTTCCCAGCTGACAGTTGGTAATGGGATCCTTTCTGACTTATTTTATTGAAAGCCCAATCAACTACCCTCAAATTATATATATATATATATATATATATATATATATATTTTAATATAAAATACAAAACATATTTTCATAATGTCATAATGTGTCTAATTTGGTCCTCTAGAAAGAAAGTGGATTTCAATATCTGTGCTCTCACTTTCGTTACTTCCTTGGGTATAAAGAACATCTTTCTTAGAAAAAGTCAGGGGTTTTTAACAGAGAAAGTGAAACTCAGATTATTTAATTAATTCACCCAATCACACGTATGGTTTCTAAAAGGCAAAAGTAAAAATCAGACACTGTTCTTGGAACTGCTACAACTATTTTGGCACACAATAATTTTGCTTCCAGGACTTTATCCCGTAGATATGCTCACACAAGCGTGCAAAGTACAAATACAAGGATGTTCATTGGTGTTAGAGAAAAACTAGAAATGAGAAACTAAGTGTCTTTCAACAGGGGGTTGGTTAAATGAATTAGGATACATCTACAAAATGGAAAATCAAGAGTTGCTCTAAAAAGAATGATTTAGGTCAACGTGGGCTGATACGGAATGACCATACTATACAAGATCTTTCCACTCCCAGTTTAGTGTTCAGTATACCATCTTGCCAATTTCAGTCAGGGTTTGATCAGGACAGCAGAAGCTGCTCTATGTATTTTAAGCAGGAAGGGCTCTCACAGAGGGAAATAGAGGCTTACACAACTATTGGAAGGGCTGGGGAAAAATGGTCAGGGAGGCTATCACCGAAGATCTCAGTCTGCGGCACTATGTTGGTGGCTCTCCAGAGCTCTTCTAGAAGCCTTTCTGATGGTCTCAGACTGCACTAAAGCAAACGAGTTTCCAAAAGCCACTTCCAACTGCATCAACCTCTAAGAGTACCAAAGCAGGCAATAAGCAGGCGCTCACCCAGTAGCAGCTGTGAACCATTCTTGTGTCATCTGCCCATGGGTTTGCCTGAAAATACCTCTGGAGAGAAATGACCTCTCCTTTTCAAATTCCTTCCAGACCTCACCCTTGGGTCTCACACTGGCAGACTCAAGTCTAGAACAAATGAAGAAGGAGATTCTGGGAAATGTGATGCAGAGGAGACCAGGGAGGGGACAGCAACAATATGGGTTTGACTACAGACAGTCCCTCACTCTGCCTTTTACAATAAAAGGTGGCATAACAATCCTTTGACTGGTGGCCACAGGCATATGTAAAATAGAACTTTACAACAAAAAAATTAATTTATATCTAGTTTCTCTAAAATAATATCTTTAGAACATGCACCCAGTTTTCTCATGAAGGTAGATGTCATATCTTATAGTCAGAACTGAGAAGTCCAGAAAAACTTCTGAGCTTCAAAAAATTTCATATCCTTTTTTACAGTCCATATAGTAGATAGAAGAATCTATAGAAAAGTTTGATCTTTTCTTTTATGTGACAATAACAGCTAATATTCAAATCTGTCTAGTGTTCATTTGGGTAAAGTGCTTTACGAATGATGTTTTCCTGTGATTGTCTAGTCCCTGAGGTAAGTGGCACTAGCCTTATTTCACAGGTAGGGAAAATCAAGCGTAAGAAATTCCTCTAGATCACACTGGGGTTATTTTACAGAGCCTAGACCTGAACTCTGACACACTCTAAAACCCATGTTCTAAACCACTCTTTGTGAGGGGAAAAATGATGTGAATCAAAAACTCTAAAAATTATGTTCTTTATGAAATACTAATTGGGGAGCTGGGGTAGAGGGAGAGAAATGACTTATACTTGAGGCAAATATTTAATAAATCTTGGGTTTAAACTAAAATGTTGAATGCTTTTTAAAAATCTTCTAAGATATTTGAGCTATTGTTATTTAGGAGTCTGTATTGCCAGTGGTACCCAGTCACCACATCCAAAAAAGAGAGAATTCATTCATAGTGCAGAAGAATTAAACTAATTTTTTTCCTTAGAGAAGAAGAAACTGAATTTCTCTAAACGGTTAAGCAATTATAAACGCAATTATAAACACAATTATAAACGTGGGCTCTAAAATTTCAAAAACAATCGCAAACATGGACACTGAAGTCACTCAATTAAATATAGTCATGCTGATAAGATTCAGTTGTATAACAGAATGTTCCCGAGATGAGAAAAGGCTTTCACTTACTGTAGAGACTTGACTTACCGGTTGAAAAGGTGACTTTATCTCTGCCCCGAGGCAGTAAAGTTAAAAACCCAGTGAAATGAGCAAGAAGTGGGAGAAGAGAAGCCCTTGGAAAGAGAGAGGTAGAGGGCTTCCAAGCGATAACAGTGCAAATTATTAAGAAAAAATATATAGTGTTAACATCTTTTCCATCACCATCCCAGAACTAGAAACCTGTACTGCATTTCTAAGCTAATCAACTGGCCTTATAATACTGACTCCCCAGCACTGATGCCTCCAGCCCTCACTCAGGTTGGGGAATAAGTAGGAGTTCCATAGATTATACACGCTGAAGATTAAAGTGGGTAAGCCCTGAGGCAAAAGTGATGGAGTTGAGATCATAGCGGAGTTTGAGTTTCTCTGAGACTGGGGAAGAGACAAAGGACAAAGTGGCAAAGGTAGCATCCTTTACACAGAGGAATGGCCATGAGATGCTGGGTCTGTGTTCAGGGGAGGATTACTGGGAGAAGTATCTCTAAGCCTGGCCAGAGCACCATGGCCTAAGAGACAGAAGGCAGAGCTGAGTACAAGACAACTGCACTGGCAGCAAACAGAGTGACAGTAAAGATGAAGTGCTCCAAGACTGCTGTCTGTCCCCACTTTTTGTTATTACTTAAAACCAGGGTTCCCGCCTGATACTGTAGCGTAAAGAAAGACGCTTCCTAAATGACTGAGGACAAATTTATGGCCAAATGCATTACGGGTTGCAGCAGAATAAACTTCATATAGAAAAGTAAAGTAGGCTTCTGGTTAAAGATAGCAATAGCCATCTAAGGTCCAAGATGGTGGCATAGGGAGAACCTGAACTCACCACCTCCCATGGACACACCAAGTCTACAGCTACATATGGATCATTTCCCTCTGAAAAAGATCGGAAAACTAAGTGAACTGCTTCTCCACAACAAAGGATACAAGGACCACAATGATATGGGTAGGCAAGGCAGAGACACAGTCTTGGCAAAACTTGCATTCCCAGCATGGCATGGCAACATGCATAGGGAGGAATCTCACCAGTCGGGTGTTTCCTCCAAAAGAGAGAGGAGTTGTTGCCCCATCAAGCACCCCAACCCCTGAGATCTGCACCAGAGAGACAGGCCCTAAAACGTGTGGCTTAGAGGGTCAATGGGGCTGATGTCCAGGGACCCAAAGTGATACAAGAAACTGAGATTCACCTTCTACAGGGCTCATGTACAGTCTCTCTTGTCCCAAGATGCATTTAAAAAACAGCAGTTTGAAAAGTGTCTATTACATGAAGGAAAGTCATTTGCTAATCTAAAAGCATCTGCTGGAGGAGCAGGCGACTGGTGAAACTCTCCCTAGAGATGGAGCCACTGGTGGACAACATTACTGTACTTTCCTCCTACCCTGCTAGCACAGGAGTGGCCGTGAAAAAGCTCTTTAGAGCTCTTATGTCCCATTACCATCAGTAATGGCTTTAAGAAAACTTACAGAAATAAGTTCATTGAATTTTAGGACTTGAAAGCATGGTTTCATATCACCAAATCTGAACCAAATACTGGTTAATTTGTAATCACCACTACCTCATAGCTTCTGGTAGTTAACTGGAATATCTACTTATGGTAGATTAGAATATTTTTCAGATTCTCTCCCCACTCCTCTGATGTTGGGCTTGTACACATGACTTGCTTTGGTCAGTGGAATGTGGGGTGAATGACAAGGCAGCAGTTTGTAGCTTAGGCCTTATAAGGCATCACTAGTTTCCACTCACCCCTCTGGGAGCTTCTGACTTCTGCCATGGGAAGAGCATGTCTCAGTTGACCGCTGTTCCTCCAAGTTGGGTCCTGGAAGAAGACATGATGAGCAGGCCTGAATTCCACCTGAACCCTAACCAACACATAGACCCATGCAAGAGTTACATGCTTATCATTGTAAACCACTGATGTACTGTGGTTGGTTATTACACAGCAAAACTAACACTTGCAGATTTTTTTTAAAGGGTGCTTCCAAATTCTGTTTGAAAAATTTCCCTAAAATTCCACCCTGTTGAGAAGCTTTATACAGGAGAAGAAGAATCAGGCTTCATGCTTCCCTCTGCAGCAATACTCATATTGCTCTTCATTTATATTTAGTTTTCATTTTACAGATATCTCAAGTAATTAATTATTTCTGCTGCCTAGAGTAGAAAGCCCAGTCCACACCATTGACCTGTTCTGACTGAAGGCAGTGGCTGGCAAATGTGGAACCCCCAAATACACTGTCAGTTTAAGGAGCAGTTCCATCATAGGATGTTGGGCCAAAGTCCCTGCTAACTACCTGTGTCTATAAGGCATTTTATTTTAGAATGTAGTGGAAGTGAGTCTAGAAGAAACTTAGAAAGAATAACAGTGAAAACATACAAGGGAAATCCAACAATATATCTTTCTTTTCTTTCTCTTTAAAATAATAACGAGGGCTTCCCTGGTGGCGCAGTGGTTGAGAATCCGCCTGCCGATGCAGGAGACACGGGTTCGTGCCCTGGTCCGGGAAGATCCCACATGCCGCGGAGCAACTAAGCCCGTGAGCCATGGCCGCTGGGCCTGCGCGTCCGGAGCCTGTGCTCCGCAATGGAAGAGGCCACAACAGTGAGAGGCCCGCATACCGCAAAAAAATAAAAAATAAAAAAAAATAAAATAATAACGATCCTTTACCATGTTTTTGCTGAAGGAAGACTAAGCTCTGTGTTCAGCAGACCTTGAAGATTAGTTCCTACACATTGCCTTCCTCAGTCTTCGGGAAAAACAGCTTCTCCCCCATGACACAAAGTCCTGAACTAGCACCTACGACATAAATAATTATGGAGAAAATTTAAACTGATGAGCTATACTTAGAATATAGGAGGCATTCGATATATATTTATTAATATGAATGATAGTATTCCTACATTCATTACTAACATACTTCCATTTAATCCTTGAGGTAGATATGACTGTCAGACTAAGGCTTGGAGAAGTTAAGCAACTTATTGAAAATCACACAGTTTGTATTTGTTGGAGCATCAACTCAAAACAAGATCTGATACCAAAGCTAGAATTACACAATGATAATACTTTGTTGAATGAACTGAATAAACTCCCAGGCTTTCCAACATCTCTAGCTCCCTTGCTACATTTGAATCTGCTTCCAAATGTCACATGCAAAAGTATTTTCCCCCAATATATCCTGGTGACACTTGAAACCTCTGTCACTGCAAACATCAGGCCTTGGGTTCATGATGCCTTTGACTAGGATTTCTCTTCTGCAGTTCCTGCCTGTCCTCTCCCACTCAACTTCCTGAAGGCTTTCCCCAAACCAACTTGCAACCCAAATGATAGAAATTCCTGTAGAAACCCAACAGCAGCTCACCCTCTCTGGACATCCCCAGTACTCCTCCTCCCCTTCTATCCAGGGTACCTCAAAGAATGATTATTTTATTTTCGCAAGATATAACTCTGTGTCAAAGTTAGAAATTAAGTAAGCTCTAGATTAATGTATGAAGTCAATATTTGTGATTAAGAAGAAATCAATGTCTGTCAGATACTGCATGCAAAAAAAAAAAAAAGTGTGCCATTTAATAAGGACAAAGAGGCATCCTTGAAGGCAAATCTTGCATCTTGAAATACAACAAAATTACAGGCAAACAATATTCATGCCAGAAGCTAATCTTTTTTTTTTTTTTTTTTTCAGTACTTGGGCCTCTCACTGTTGTGGCCTCTCCCATTGCAGAGCACAGGCTCCGGACGCGCAGGCTCAGCGGCCATGGCTCACGGGCCCAGCCCCTCCGCAGCATGTGGGATCTTCCTGGACCGGGTCACAAACCCATGTCCTCCGCATCGGCAGGCGGACTCTCAACCACTGCGCCACCAGGGCAGCCCCCAGAAGCTAATCTTGTACCCCTGCTCATAAGTCCTAATCACCACATGTGTGCACCTTTCACCTTGAGTCTTGAATGTTCCCAGTTTCTCTTTTTACATGTGCCTCTGCAACTTCGGTGTCTCTCCTAAATACCCTTCTGATAATTGACCCCAACTTTGCTTCTGTTCCAAATGCAGTTTGGGTATTTGACTTTGGTCTTAAACCCTCTAATCTGCCCTATAGTCTTTGTCTGTGTCCACCATGTTTTGTCTGACTGCTTACCCAACAAGGAGAATATCCACGAAGAGATAGTTGAAGGTTTTGTTCAGACTTCCACCCAAGGCAACGGCTTGTTTAGTTAGGGGATAACGTCCCTTCCAAATGTTATACCTACAGCTGAATTCTAAGAATCATTTCCTACTCTGAAACCTTCATGTTTGGGGGTGGAGCAGAGTCTGAGATGGAGGCGACATTCCTATTCTAAACCATATCCATCTATTTCTTTTTTAAATTTCTTTTTATTGTAGTTGATTTACAATATTGTGCCAATCTCTGCTGTACAGCAAAGTGACTCGGTTAGACACACATAGACATTCTTTTATTTCTTAATCTTGATCAAGAGCTGTATGTGTTTGTGTGCATATCTTTATTATAGATGCATTCATTGGAATAAAAACGTTTATTTATGTTGTTCTTTTAAAAAACACACAATGTGTCACACTGCATTTCTACGAATGAGTTTCTTTTACGGGGTATTAGAGCGTGAAAAATATTCTCCTGAGTTTTACTGAGCAATGGTATGACACATAACCACTAAACCTCATACTAAGAAAAAGTTAGTTAAATAAGAAATCGAAAAACCTGCCTGCAAATAATACTGTAAAAGTTTACAGTCCATCCTAACCATCAAGGATACTTTCCAGAACTTCAGGGTTTGATAGTAAAATGTATACACACAGTACACACACATACGTATGTTTCTAATAACAAAGGACTAAAGTAAAATAAACCTGCTTGTCCAAATATGGTTGCGTTACAGTCAAAGTTTTGGTTAATATTTCGAGAAGAGCTTTGAGAAGATAAATATTCTCAGCCTTGGATCTGATATCAGATGCTCATGGTGCCATCTACCGGCCATTTGACTGAGAGACCTGGATTTGGAAAGTTGTGTTTTCAGTACAAAGCAACCTCCACGTTGCCAGACATCCATAGCTCCAATGTGGTGGCCCGATTTTACTTAAAACACTCAGCTGTGCTGATTTCCTTTTTCACAAAAAAGACATCCAAATTGTTGAGTGTCACCAGAATGATCAGGCATCTCGTTTTGAACAGCAATGCTTCTAATAAAACGAAGTTTAAGCTACATTCTGCACTAGAAGCATAGATGGCCTTCTATCTGCTCTGTCTGAGTATCAACGTGAGGAAGGGGAGTTGTCCTGGCCAAATGTGTCTTCATGGCAACACCCTCTCAGGAGCACATAGTGTTCCCAGTAGAAGGAAGCTGACAAGAAAAGAGGGGGGGGGTGGTATGTGTAGGTGCTAAAATGATTATCTCTGTAAAGAGCAGTGGACAGATCTTGGTCCTCCCTTCAGAAGTCATGAGGTTACGACAGGCTGCAGGAGATGGCTCACCTTTGCCAGTGACTTTCTGAACAAGTTCTCTCATATGGTCCATTCCAGGAGACCAGGTCCAATGTCATCTCCCCACTGAGTGTGTGCTCTTTTCATGACGTCTTTCTACTTTTCAGAAGCTAAGCCTGTTCTCTTTAATGTTTTCTGTGTCTCAGGTGTAGAAGGCCCTTGTGGATAATCCACACATCACTAATGAGCCCATTTATCATCCTGCCCGGCCCTTGTTGAGGTGCTCTGAGTTGGGAGCTCCTGGGGGCCTGGACGTTTTCGAATGTAAGCCCATGTCAGCCACAGCCGGTGGGCTTCAGAGCTGCCCCAGCTGTTGGTTAAGCCTCTGACTAAGCAGCCATGGTCCTTTCACACAAATCAGGAAGTGTCCCATAGGCCTCTACATGGAGACCACATGATCAGAGACTTCTGAAATCTCTTTTTTATTAAAGAATCTATGAAGAAAGTATTTTCCAAGAATTAAATTAAATTCCAAACCTGATGTATATTTTGAGGCTAGAATCCAAAATTCTGAGAGGAGGGTAGGGTCCCTCTTGAACCAAGTATCAACCTGGCCCCTTTCAAAAGCTATGGTTATCTGAGATCTCTAAAAAAAAGATGGTGTGGAAAATTTGGTAGAAATTAGGACTCAAAGACAATTTCTTCATCCCTTCACATCAAACATGGGTCTATCTGTATGTCCTTAAAAATACTGGTATGAGTTAACACAACAGTATTGGAAGCATACTGATGATTTTAGCGATCAGCCCCTCCTGAGAAACAAGAATGGAAACTTGAATGGATCTAAGTGTTTACAAGAGCACACAGTATTAAGTCCCAGACCACAATAAGAGTTTAAAACAACATGTTCTACAAGCATGAGTGATTTTTAAAATAAAGGTTGTATCCAAACATTGTTTTATTTTCAAAGGCTGGTCTCACTTCAGTTGGTGCAGAAAAGGGGCCGAGAAAAAAATGAAAGAAAATCTAAAAACACTGTGCTAAAATCCAACTAATGCCTGTGTGTCAGAAGATAAATGGACGATTCATTACTCAAAACAAAACAGTTGTTTTTCTACTTAAGATATCTGGGATATATATATATATACAAGAAACCTTTTAGAAAAGGATAATTCTTCAATAATTTAACTAAAAATGGAGGGATACAAAAGAGATTTGTGATGCACAGAGAAAGATTATAAGATAAAATAGTGACATCATTTACTGTGTTCATTTAGAGCCCAAATCCAGCTGATATAATTTGTGAATTTTCAATTTGATACACTCACAGAAGTATAAGTTTTGGTCTGGGTCTTTTGAGGATCATTCTCTTGTTTCAAGTTTTCTAAATAAAACTACCAACTTGTAAGTGCTATTTTTACTATAAATAGGAACCTAGATTATTCTAGAAGGGCACCCAAAACATGGCACACCCAAGAAAAATAGCTTCTATTGAATAAGAACCTCAATCATATTTGCAAGGGCAGTGATGAGATTATCTTGCAAAACAGAGAAACTGAGATAATATATTTTCAGCTCCCAAACTCCCAGCTATCCCAAGTGTTCATGCCTCTTTTGTGAAAGAAATGTACCACACATCCTGATTTTCCTTTGATCAATCCTATTATTTTCCAAGGATCTACATGTATCTAAACAGTGCCGCAAAGGAAAATATGGTGTGTTGAATTCAATGAAAGAAAGAAAAAGAAAACGGTGAGGAAGAGAAGGAGAGAAGAGAACATTCAGAGAAAAGAGAGATACAGAAAAGAGAGAGGCGGATGGAGGGGGTGAGAGAGGACAAGACAGTAAGGGGGCAGAGACAGGAAATCCAAGGAGGGAGGAAGGAAAGGTGGGGGGAGGAAGCAGGAGGGAATACAGCACAAGAAAGCAAGAGAGAAAGGATAGAAAAAGAGGAAAAGGGAGGACAAAATTATGAGGCGGTGGGGGGAATGAAAGAGTCAAAGAAGGGTAATGGGGGATGGATCCCTGGAGAGGCTGAGAAACACAGATAATAACCTAGTTACCCAGCTGTTTAGAAACTCAGCAGGTCCGAGATGGAAGGAATATTATAGAACATCTCATCCAACACTTCAGAGTACGGATTCCGAAATAGAGGGCTCGGGAGATTAAATAGCTAAACGGAAGTCACATAGCTAGATATCACCGTTGGAGTAAAGTCACAGAAACAAAACAAATAGGTACTTAGCCGTAGCTTTTCAATCATGAAATAAACGCTTGGGCAGCCTCCCTGCGCTTCAGGCTGCTGTTGGGCTAGTCTGAGAAACGGGACCGAGCATCCAGCGGCAGGAGGGAGTCTGCGTGCAGAGAGGATGCAGAAGCAATCATGATCCAGCATCCTCTGAGGTCATTACTCGGCTCGAAGTGAATTCCTAGAGCAACCAACAGCTTCATAATCAAATAGAAGTATCAAAAACGAAAGAGCAGTAATAACAAAACTCTAATCCCTCTGGTATTTAGAGGAGGATAAGAGCTTGAACTCCAGGGTCAGATTGCCTCCGTGTGAATCCTCACTGAGCCGTTGTCCTGTGACCTTAACTAAGCAGTTTCTTTACCTCAGGTCCCTCGTCCAAAAATTGAGATAATAATAGTATTTGCCACCCAATATCACTGTGAGGATTAATTGAAACAATCCGTGTAGCGTGTTGACTGACAGTACCTGGCACACCAAACCAAATGGTTTGGGATTCTTGTTGGACTATTTCAGCTTCAGCGCCACCCAGCTGTGTTTAAAGCCTGGAACTGACTTTACTTCATTTTTGTAAAATACTTGATTATGAAACGCCTTTGGCATTTATTTTGAATGAATGAGGAGGGATAGTGCTAGGCTGGCATCAAGCCACTTTCAACCTCTCTCTGAGACGACCACTTGGCGAGGTTTTCCAAGCACTAGTTACCTGTTTTTTGAGACTTCAATGTCCGATGTTATCGGTCTTAATTACGAAGGATAAACCTAATTTGGCATTTGACTTGATTGGCTGCAGACCTGCTGAATGCGATTTGTTTTGAAATGAAAATGGAAACGAAGGCAGGACTTATTAATTTACAAACATTAATGCTGATCTGTTGATTTTATGCTTAAAAATAGCCTTGTATCCATTTCAGCTGAGGTGCTGATCCCTCAGTGACTGCTTCCACATCTTTAATGTCACTTCTGAGTGCTCGTTTATTACAGGAAGTGAAGTAAATCAGTGGGGAGGCCGATTAGAATCCCTGTTAGAGGAAAGTGGATAAAAATGAGATTAGGGAATGTGAGTGCATCTCTAAACCACTGCACTTGACCAAACCAATTACATTTAAGTATGCCTTCTGCTCCAGCCCAAAGGAGCTGAGAAGTGATTCAGGAAAAAAAGAGACTAGAACTCTGAGTGGTAAGTTATAGTCATTGGCTTCACACACACACAACACACACACACAGATACACAACACACACATACACACACACAACACATACATACACACCACAACACACACACAGATACACAACACACACTCATACACACACACTCAACACACACAGACAACACACAGACATACACAACACACAATACAACACACACACAACACAACACGCACATACACAACACAGACAACACACACAACACACATACACACAGATACGCAACACACATACATACACAACACACACAACACACATACATACACAATACACACATACACAACACACACAACATACACAGACAACACACGCATACATACACAACACACACAACACACACAGAATACACAACACACATGTACACACACACACAACACACGTACATACACAACACACACCGCACACACATACACAACACACACATACACTACACAGACCACATACATACACAACACACACAGACAACACATACATACATACACAACACACACAACACAACACACACAGCACACACATACACAACACACAGAGATACGCAACACACACAACACACACATACACAACACACATACAACACATACACAACACACACACGCAGAGCATGCATGATTTTCCTCAGGTGAAGTGGTATTTTCCCTTTGTAACTTCTCCAGATGTTCTTAAACCTGCTTTCCGACAACAATACTTCCTATTTATGGTGCACATTCTAAGTCCTAGGCACTGGGCTGGGAGTTTTACGTATGTAATTTCATTTAATCTTCACAACAAATCTGTGACATGGATAGTGTTGCCCCTTTAAAGATGAGGAAATGAAAGCTCAGAGAATAATAATATTAATAATAATGCTTACTTTTAAAAATACTTACATGTGCTAGATGGTTTTACACACACTGCTCATCTAATCTTTCATGATTCTGTGAGATATGTTTTTGTCCCCATTTTAAAGATGAGGAGAATGTGGCTCATAATTATTTATAATAGCTACCACCTATTATATACTAATTGCATACCAGGCACTGCATCACATTTTTTTATATACAACGCATTATGTTTTTAATTCTTACAACCTAGTAACATAAATCTTATCATCTCCACTTTATAGATGAGTAAATGAGGGCACAGCAAAGCAGGCAACTTGCCCAATAGCATTCAACTAAGGCAAGATGAAGCCAGGATTTTAACCAATATTTAGGTAATTTCAAAGCCTGAATACTTAACCTATGCCATGCACTATCCCTACTTCATTGCTTTTCTAATTTTGCATTTATTTTTTCCTTTATTTCTATTTAACATAATGTAAATGGTATCTGAAGAAACTTCAGATCTGGAAGACATGGATTCAAAACCAGTTTGAAGGGGCTCCCACTGTCCAAATCTGGGACAATCTGAGCCTCAAAATAAATAATGACAGTAATGGATTATGATCCATTTGGTAAGTAGGAATTCATGAGTCCACACTGATATGAATGAATAAATGAAGAGAGTAGAAAGCTTTTCCTTAAAGTAGAAAGCCAGCCAATAAATACAGAAAGAATGATGGAATTAGAAAACCACCATAGTGGCAATCACCATAGTAATAATTAACTCCTGCAAGAAACATCAATGGATGCCAAAACTAGTGGGTGGAAGTGGAGTGAGGAATATAGTCTCAAAGTATCTCCCCACAAAGTATTTATTAATACCAGGGGGGAAATAATTTTACAACAGAGAGACAAGGCAGAAACCACAATCTTAATCAAGAAGTCAAAGTTAATACCACCAATCACAGGATACACACCACATGCCTCTCAATAAGATACAATAAAGAAAATACAGCATCCATGATATCATGGCCAAAAATGCATCCAGCGGTCTAATCATGAGAAAACATCAGAAAAACACAAATAGAGGGACAGACTACAGAATGACAGGTGTATAATTTTCAAAAATGTCAATGTCATGAAAAGACTGAAGACATGTTCCAGAATAAAGAGACTGATAAAGACACAACTGAGTGCAACATGTGGCCTTGGATTAGATTCTTTAAGGTGTCACTGGGAAAACTGGCAAAATTTAAATGGGGTCTCTGGGTGAAGAATATACATTTCTTTTTACCTTTCTTGCAACTTTTAAGTTTGAAATCTGTCAAATAAAAACTATTTTTAAAAAAATTCAACCACTTTCTATGTGACCTTAGGCAAGTCAACGAACTTCCCTGAGTTTGCTTTTCGTAAAAGTGTGAAATAATTCAATAGTTTCATTGGACCACGAGTGAGATGGTACATTCAAAACACCAGACATCTATAAATATTTGTTCTTTTTTCTTTTCAACCTGCTTACTTACTTTGAATTTGCTCTATTAGGGGTGAGGGTTGGAAAGAAGAACATAACTTATGCTTTGTTTTACCAGGTGAACAAGTAAGAGTGTCAGAAACATCCCAGAAGTTTCAAGCTCAGTGCTTCACTTTGGGTGACCTTAAAATCTGCTTGAGAATTATCATTCCATAAGGCAGTGCTTCCAAAATCAGGGTCCATAAGTGTATTCTGGGAGATCCAGAGAGTTTTCTGGAGTAATTTTTGTGTTTTCATTTAAATTAATGTAAAATTAATTAATTAAAATTAATGTAATCTTATCATCATGATCATATTTAATTGAGTAACTTCGGTGCCTAGGTTTGCAATTGTTTTTGAAATTCCAGAGCCCACATTTACAATAGTGTTTACAACTGCTTAGACACCAAAGAGTCCTACTTTTATTATCATGGGCTAATGAGAAAAAGAAGTGGATTCTATAAGTAATGTATGAATTTGCACCAAGTGAAGGCTACTACTAGCAAATACAGAACACTATGTGACTACAAAATGATGTCCCTTCCTCAAGACATCTTACCTCCATCTGTCCTACAAATTGTCCTACAATAAACAATGAGCATAATAAATTAGTAAATGCTATACTGTTAGAAGATGATAGTTGTTATGGAAAAAGAAAAAGTTGAGCAAATTAAGGGGAATAAGGGGTACTGGATTAGGATCGGGGAGAGGTATCAGATTTGGTATTAAATCTATTGGCCAGAGTCGCCCCACTGGGAAGGTAACATCTGAGCCAAGACTGGATAGAGGTGAGGGAGCTATATCTGGAGCAGATGTCTGAGAGAAGCAGATATCTGGAGGAAGATAATTTAAGAAAGAGAAAGCCAAGTCACTAAGACAGGGGTATGCCTCGTGCATTCAAGGAAGCTAGACTGGGGAGAGGAGAGTGAGAAAGAGAATGGCAGGGAATGATTGTCAGAGAAGTAAGCGCTGAGGACAGATGATGTACAGTGTTGTAGGTCGTCTCAAGGATTTGGGCTTTTAGTTTGGGTGAAATGGTGTTTTGAACAGAAGAGTAACTTGATGTGAGTTACAATACAAAAGCATTACTCTGAACAGACTGTAGGTGGCAAAAGTAGGAGCAGGGAGACCTGTTAGGAGGCCATCTTAGTGGTCCAGGTGAGAGATGACCATGGCTCAGACAAAAAGGGTAATTTGTGAGAGTGGTAAGAAGTGGCAAGATTCTGGGTCTCTTTTGACGGTAGAACCAATTGAATTTGCTTAGAGATTGGATAAGGACATGAGAGAACGAGAAGACTGATGACTCTGAGGCTATCGACCTAAAAGATTGGAAGATGGGTTTTCCAGTCCCTGAAAGAGAGAAGGCTATAGGCAGAGCAGTTTTAGAAAGGACCTACTGGGTTTGAGATATCTGTTAGGCATCCAAGAGGATATATGCATCTGGAGCTCAGAACTGGCTAGAGGTGAAAGTGTATGTGTCCTTGGTATTGCCCTGAGCCTACAACGTGATGGAAAGGGAATACAAGCAAATAGAGAAGAATGCAAAGGAATGAGCCCTGGAAATCTAATGCTGAATGCTTGGAGAGAGAAGGATTCACAAAAGAAACTTAGAAGGAATATCCAGTGAGGCAAGCAGAAAATTAGAGTAAGATGTCTTGGAAGCCAGATGAAGATAAGGATTATTGATCCAATTCTTCACTCACCCGTCATAGGACTATACGTCCATACCATTTGCCATGTAGCTTTGTAGTGCCTGCCCACATCCACTGGGCTTGGGTACATGACTTACTTCCGGTGGGTGTGAATGAAGCAAAAGCTTGAAGTGGACTTGCATGGTTTGTTCTATCTCTTGCATTCCTGGAATTTTCCATGAGAAGAACATGTTCTGGGTGGCTCCTGGTTGAAGGAAAATGAAAGATTTGTGGAGCACACCTGAACCCAACCTACAGCCCAAGCAGATCTGCCCTATCTAACTTACAGACCTGTGATCATAGGAAAGAAATTTACTGTTACAAGCCACTGAGCTTGTGGTAAACATCACTGAAGCAATAGTTGACTATCAGAATGACACAGAAGTCCCCGGGAACACTTATACAACCCAAAGAGATGGGGAGTCCCCCTGCCTTAGTCAGAACTGCTTTTGTGTGATTTAGATAGGTGATGTGACATTTCTTGCACAGGTGTGCGTGTGTGTGTGTGTGTGTGTGTGTGTGTGTATGTGTGTCTGTTAATATTTCTCAGTTGATGTTCATGGCCAGGCTCAGGAACCTCTAGACTAGATGACCTCTAAGGTTTGTTCCAAATCTCAAACTTCATGATTCTACACAATCTAGCTCACACCATCTGTTCATTGTGTCACATGTAGTCCCTCCATTCTGACAGCTTCTGCTTTAAGCCAAGTGGAGGTGCCCCTACACTTTAGTGTCGTCGTTAATTCTGAGGTCCTTTGCAACCAGCAAATGCAAGAGGTCTCCACCTTTCTGGACACTTATGCCATAGCCTTTAGATGAGGGGGAAGGAGGTGAACAGAAAGATGGAATGGGATGTGATGTAAGTTACTGTAGGGCACAGTGGTGGGATGGCAGAGGAGCAGGGAAGACAGTTGGTGCTGTAGGACCCCTGGGCTTCCAGATCAAACAGCTGCTTACAGTAGAAACAGGGGTGTCTGAGACGTGGAACTGCCCAACAGAAAGACAAGATCCAGCCTCATCCACTGGAACACAGGCACTAGTCCCCTCCACCAGGAAGCCTACACAACCCACTGAACCAACCTTAGCCACTGGGAACAGACACCAAAAACAATGGGAACTACGAACCTACAGCCTGCGAAAAGGAGACCCCAAACACAGTTAAGTTAAGCAAAATGAGAAGACAGAGAAACACAGAGCAGATAAAGGAGCAAGGCAAAAACCCTCCACCTAACAAATGAAGAGGAAATAGGCAGTCTACTTGAAAGAGAATTCAGAATAATGATAGTAAAGATGATGCAAAATCTTGGAAATAGAATGGAGAAAACACAAGAAAAGTTTAACAAGGACCTAGAAGAACTAAAAAGCAAACAAACAGTGATGAACAACACAATAAATGATATTAAAAATTATCTAGAAGGGACCAATACCAGAATACCTGAGGCAGAGGAACAGATAAGTGACCTGGAAGATAAAATAGTGGAAATAACTACTGTAGAACAGAATTTTTAAAAAAAGAATGAAAAGAAATGAGGACAGGGCTTCCCTGGTGGCACAGTGGTTAAGAATCCGCCTGCCAATGCAGGGGTTCGAGCCCTGGTCCCGGAAGATCCCACATGCCGCGAAGCAACTAAGCCCGTGCGCCACAACTACTGAGCGCGCACACCTAGAGCCGGTGCTCCACAACAAGAAAAGCCACCGCAATGAGAAGCCTGCACACCGCAATGAAGAGTAGTCCCTGCTCGCCACAACTAGAGAAAGCCCGTGCACACAATGAAGACCCAATGGAGCCAAAAATAAATAAATAAATAAATAAATAAATAAATAAATAGATAATTGGGGAAAAAAGTAGTGGAATTTGTTTAAAAAACAAAAAAAGAATTGAGGACAGTCTCAGAGACCTCTGGGACAACATTAAATGCACCAACATTCGAATTATAGGGGTCCCAGAAGAAGAAGAGAAAAAGAAAGGGACTGAGAAAATATTTGAAGAGATTATAGTTGAAAACTTCCCTAATATGGGAAAGGAAATAGTCAATCAAGTCCAGGAACCACAGAGAGTTCCATACAGGATAAATCCAAGGAGAAACATGCCAAAACACATATTAATTAAACTATCAAAAATTAAATACAAAGAAAAAATAGTAAAAGCAGCAAAGGAAAAACAACAAATAACACATAAGGGAATCCCCATAAGGTTAACAGCTGATCTTTCAGCAGAAACTCTGCAAGGCAGAAGGGAGTGGCAGGACATATTTAAAGTGATGAAGGAGAAAAACCTACAACCAAGGTTACTCTACCCAGCAAGGATCTCATTCAGATTTGACAGAGAAAATAAAACCTTTACAGACAAGCAAAAACTAAGAGAATTCAGCAGCACCAAACCAGCTTTACAACAAATGCTAAAGGAACTTCTCTAGGCAGGAAACACAAGAGAAGGAAAAGACCTACAATAATAAACCTAAAACAATTAAGAAAATGGTAATAGGAACATACATATCAATAATTACCTTAAATGTAAATGGATTAAATGCTCCAACCAAAAGACATAGATTGGCTGAATGGATACAAAAACAAGCCTCATATATATGCTGTCTACAAGAGACCCACTTCAGACCTAGGGACACATACAGACTGAAAGTGAGGGGATGGAAAAAGATATGCCTTGCAAATGGAAATTTAAAAAAGCTGGAGTAACAATTCTCATATCAGACAATATAGACTTTAAAACAAAGACTATTAAAAGAGATGAGCTTTCCTGGTGGCGCAGTGGTTGAGAGTCCGCCTGCCGATGCAGGGGACATGGGTTTGTGCCCCGGTCCGGGAAGATCCCACATGCCATGGAGCAGCTAGGCCCATAAGCCATGGCTGCTGAGCCTGTGTGTCTGCAGCCTGTGCATCTGGAGCCTGTGCTCTGCAACGGGAGAGGCCACAACAGTGAGAGGGCCACTTACAGCAAAAAAAAAAAAAAAACAAAAACATAAGGCAAATACTAACAGCCATAAAAGGGGAAACTGACAGTAACACAATCATAGTAGGGGACTTTAACACCCCACTTTCACCAATGGACAGATCACCCAAATTGAAAATAAATAAGGAAACACAAGCTTTAAATGATACATTAAACAAGATGGACTTAATTGATATTTATAGGACATTCTATCCAAAAACAACAGAATACACAATCTTCTCAAGTGCTCATGGAACATTCTCCAGAATAGATCATATCTTGGGTCACAAATCAAGCCTTGGTAAATTTAAGAAAATTGAAATTGTATCAAGTATCTTTTCCGAACATAATGCTATGAGACTAGATATCAATTACAGGAACAAATCTGTAAGAAATACAAACAAATGGAGGCTAAACAACACACTACTTAATAACCAAGAGATCACTGAGGAAATCAAAAAATACCTGGAAACAAATGACAATGAAAACATGACGACCCAAAACCTATGGGATGCAGCAAAAGCAGTTCTAAGAGGGAAGTTTATAGCAACACAATCTTACCTTAAGAAACAAGAAACATCTCAAATAAACAACCTAACCTTACACCTAAAGCAATTAGAGAAAGAAGAACAAAAAAAACCCAAAGTTAGCAGAAGCAAAGAAATCATAAAGATCAGATCAGAAATAAATGAAAAAGAAATGAAGGAAACGATAGCAAAGATCAATAAAACTAAAAGCTGGTTCTTTGAGAAGATAAACAAAGTTGATAAACCATTAGCCAGACATACCAAGAAAAAAAGGGAGAAGACTCAAATCAATAGAATTAGAAATTAAAAACGAAAAGTAACAACCTGGAAGAAATGGACAAATTCTTAGAAATGCACAACCTTCCAAGACTGAACCAGGAAGAAATAGAAGATATGAACAGATCAATCACAAGCACTGAAATTGAAACTGTGATTAAAAATCTTCCAACAAACAAAAGCCCAGGAACAGATGGCTTCACAGGCGAATTCTATCAAACACTCCCAAACTCATTCTACAAGGCCACCATCACTCTGATATCAAAACCAAAGATGTCACAAAGAAAGAAAACTACAAGCCAATATCACTGATGAACACAGATGCAAAAATCCTCAACAAAATACTAGCAAACAGAATCCAACAGGACACTAAAAGGATCATACACCATGATCAAGTAGGGTTTATCCCAGGAATGCAAGGATTCTTCAATATACTCAAATCAATCAAACGTGATACACCATATTAACAAATTGAAGGAGAAAATCCATTTGATCATCTCAATAGATGCAGGGAAAGCTTTCGACAAAAATCAACACCCATTTATGATAAAAACCCTGCAGAAAGTAGGCATAGAGGGAAATTTCCTCAACATAATAAAGGCCATATATAACAAAGACACAGCCAACATCATCCTCAATGGGGAAAAACTGAAACCATTTCCACTAAGATCAGGAACAAGGCAAGGTTGCCCACTCTCACCCCTCTTATTCAAGCTAGTTTTGGAAATTTTATCCACAGAAATCAGAGAAGAAAAATAAATAAAAGGAATCCAAATTGGAAAAGAAGAAGTAAAGCTATCACTGTTTGCAGATGACATGATAGTATACATAGAGAATCCTAAAGATGCTACCAGAAAACTACTAGAGCTAATCAACGATTTTGGTAAAGTAGCAGGATACAAAATTAACGCACAGAAATCTCTTACATTCCTATACACTAATGAAGAAAAGTCTGAAAGTGAAATTAAGAAAACACTCCCATTTACCATTGCAACAAAAAGAATAAAATATCTAGGAATAGACCTACCTAAGGAGACAAAAGACCTGTATGCAGAAAATTATAAGACACTGATGAAAGAAATTAAAGATGATACAAATAGATGGAGAGATATACCATGTTCTTGGATTGGAAGAATCAACATTGTGAAAATGACTCCACTACCCAAAGCAATCTACAGATTCAATGCAATCCCTATCAAACTACCATTGACATTTTTCACGGAACTAGAACAAAAAAATTCACAATTTGTATGGAAACACAAAAGACCCCGAATAGCCAAAGCAATCTTGAGAAAGAAAAACGGAGCTGGAGGAATCAGGCTCCCTGAGTTCAGACTATACTACAAAGCTACAGTAATCAAGACAGTATGGTACTGGCACAGAAACAGAAATATAGATCAATGGAACAGGATAGAACACCCAGAGATAAACCCATGCAGATATGGTCACCTTATCTTTGATAAAGGAGGCAAGAATATACAGTGGAGAAAAAACAGTCTCTTCAATAAGTGGTGCTGGGAAAACTGGACAGCTACATGTAAAAGAATGAAATTAGAACACTCACTAACACCATACACAAAAATAAACTTAAAATAGATTAAAGACCTAAAAGTTGGGGCTTCCCTGGTGGCATAGTGGTTGAGAGTCCACCTGCCGATGAAGGGGATGCGGGTTCGTGCCCCAGTCTGGGAGGATCCCACATGCCGCAGAGTGCCTGGGCCTGTGAGCCATGGCCGCTGAGCCTGTGCATCCGGGGAGCCTATGCTCCGCAACAGGAGAGGCCACAACAGTGAGAGACCCGCGTAACATAAAAAAAACAAACAAACAAAAGACCTAAAAGTAAGGCCAGACACCATCAAACTCTTAGAGGAAAACATAGGCAAAACACTCTATGACATAAATCACAGCAGGATCCTTTTTGACCCACCTCCTAGCAAAATGGAAATTAAAACAAAAATAAACAAATGGGACCTAATGAAACTTAAAACTTGTGCACAGCAAAGGAAACCATAAACAAGACCAAAAGACAACCCTCAGAGTGGGAGAAAATATTTGCAAATGAAGCAACTGACAAAGGATTAATCTCCAAAATTTACAAGCAGCTCATGCAGCTCAACATTAAAAAAACAAACAACCCAATCCAAAAATGGGCAGAAGACCTAAATAGACATTTCTCCAAAGAAGATATACAGATTGCCAACAAACACACGAAAGGATGCTCAACATCACTAATCATTAGAGAAATGCAAATCAAAACTACAATGAGGTATCACCTCACACCGGTCAGAATGGCCATCATCAAAATATCTACAAACAATAAATGCTGGAGAGAGTGTGGAGAAAAGGGAACCCTCTTGTACTGTTGGTGGGAATGTAAATTGATACAGCCACTATGGAGAACAGTATGGAGATTCCTTAAAAAACTAAAAATAGAACTACCATACAACCCCGCAATCCCACTATTGGGCATATACCCTGAGAAAACCATCATTCAAAAAGAGTCATGTACCAAAATGTTCATTGCAGCTCTATTTACAATAGCCAGGACATGAAAGCAACCGAAGTATCCATCAACAGATGAATGGATAAAGAAGATGTGGCACATATATGCAATGGAATATTACTCAGCCATAAAAAGGAACAAAACTGAGTTATTTGTAGTGAGGTGGATGGACCTAGAGACTGTCATACAGAGTGAAGTAAGTCAGGAAGAGAAAAGCAAATACCATATGTTAACACATATATATGGAATCTAAAAAAAAAAAAAAGTGGTCATGAAGAACCTAGGGGTAAGATAGGAATAAAGATGCAGACCTACTAGAGAATGGACTTGAGGATATGGGGAGGGAGAAGGGTAAGCTGGGACAAAGTGAGAGAGTGGCATGGACATATGTACACTACAAACGTAAAATAGATAGCTAGTGGGAAGCAGCCGCATAGCACAGGGAGATCAGCTCGGTGCTTTGTGACCACCTAGAGGGGTGGGATAGGGAGGGTTGGGAGGGAGGGAGATGCAAGAGGAAGAGATATGGGGACACATGTATATGTATAACTGATTCACTTTGTTATAAAGCAGAAACTAACACACCACTGTAAAGCAATTATACTCCAATAAAGATGTCAAAAAAAAAGAAAAAAAGAAACAGGGGTGTCTGGAAATAGGGCAAAATTTGATTAATAGCACAAATGTGGAAATAAAAGTACCATACTGGAAATATTGGATAAATATTAATACTCAATAGATAACTTGGTTGATTTGTCATTTGAATAGAAAAACTAAGATAGAGGAAAAATGAAACTATGTAGAATATTTGAAAGTCTCATCATCACAGATATTTCACTGATATACTGGAAATCCCTAGACAGGGCCTGACCTTAAATGTAGATGGATATGGGGAAAGTAACTGCTGTGTTCTCTCTCTCTCTTTTAAACAAGCTCCCTGTAACTTCTGGGGAGCACACAAAGTTAATGGGAGATAAATTCCACCTTTTGGGGAACTCTTAAGCACTGTTAAAGTTGTAGTTCATCTTAATGAAGTGTCAACATAGAAAGCCAACCAGTATTCACCTCAGCCCAGAAAGAATTCTTCCTATCCAAAGAGATTGAAGTTAGATTGGATTAGATAGGAATTTCCCTCTTTATCTTCAGAAATTTTAGAATTCCTTCTTTTATTATTACTTCCTTCTCTTTCTCTCCTGGAAGTCTGATCTGTTCCTACTTTTTTCTTACTGATGCATCTTATCCTACTCCAAAGAAAGAGAGTTGAGGTTTAGACAGATCACAGACTACGTTTCATTGTTCAATTACTGTAAAAAGGGCATAAGGATCCTGTAAGCACTGCTAATTTTTCTTAAACATCCTTAGTATCTTTCTTAGGTAACTTTTCATTCTAGTTCAGGTGGTGTCTGTGTATGTGTGTGTGTGTGTGTGTGTGTGTGTGTGTGTGTGTGTACATGTGTGTGTACATGTGTGTAGGCACATGTTAGAAATGATAATATATTTTTAAAACACAAAATAACATTCTTCAAAAATGTACCTACTATTAAGTGACTCTGGGAGGCCGTATGCTTATTCCAGTTTTTTTTTTAAGTCTTTATTAAATTTGTTACAATATTGCTTCTCTTTTATGTTTTGGTTTTTCGGCCACAAGGCATGTGGGATCCGAGCTCCCCGACCAGAGATTGAACCCGCACCCCGTCCATTGGAAGGCAAAGTTTTAATCACTGGACCACCAGGGAAGTCCCTGCTTATTCCAGTTTTGAGGCATTTGTTCATGAAGATATTTCTAAAGGCTGGCTACATTGACAGGAATATAGTCATTTGACAATATAATCTCTGTTGGGTCCATCAATCTCAGTTAAATAAATATTGAATACATCAGTTAAATAAATCAATTTAAGCTAAATAAAATTACGGCACAAACATACAATGGAAAGTATTCCCAACTCAGCTGCTGTTAAAAAGAATTATTTAGCTCACCTCCAGGATACATTAAGTGAAAAAAGACAGATGCAACACTGTGTGTAGTGTGCTACCACTTACATGAGGGGAAAGAAGAATATATATGTATATGTTTATAAAAGCACAAACCTTTTCTGAAAGGACACACAGGAAACTTTGCCTGTGGTAGGTAAAGGGAGTGTGGCCAGAGGAAGAGGAATGGAAGGACAGAAACCTATTTGTTCCTGTGTCTGAATTTATCATGCATATGTTTTACCCATTCAACAAAAAGGCAAAAGAATCACAAAGAAGTCTCCCTCAGTCCCCCTTTTAGTAGCCATGTGGTAGTGTGCTCTACGGACACAAGGTTGAGCTTTGGGGTAAGCCCTGTTAAGATTTGAATACACATGCTAACTGAGAGACTTCCTGTGGGTCCCTTAACTTCCCTGAAGTTCTCTTCTCTGTGACATGGGGGAGATAACTACTTTAAGGGTTGCCTCGGGATTAACGAAAACAAGGAATGGAAAAACGCAGCAGGCACTCAGAAAACCCTAAGCCCGAATTCCTCCCTGCATGTAGGAAGGGACTTGCTTTGGTTATATGACGTCCTTAATCATTTTTAAAGAGTTAATTGATTGCAGCCTGTTCTTTTCCATATCTGCCACATCCAAAGGTTGTAAACAAGACTTTAAGGAGAAACGCCTCACTGTGCCGCAGGGAGCAGATCTTGGTGCCTCAAAATCAAGATCCCCGTTGAGGCATTACCATGAGGGGAAGGTGGATTTGAAGAAAAAAGAGGGAAAGGAACTTTTACTACTTGTCTTGGTACATGAAATTTCACCATTAAATTTCTCTTTTATATCCCAGTGGCTAGTAAATCCCTAGCAGCCTTGGCATAGATGATTCTTAAACCTCATCTGCTAACACTTTGCAGGGAACTAGTTTAAGCAATTAAAATCTTTCCCTTACCCAAACACCACCATCCATAAAACAGAGGACTGGTGAAAGGGAAGATCGAGCAGCCTCTGGTCCAGTTCAAACTGCTAGTTGATACAATTTTAAAAGTAATTTTATCCTAAAGACCTTTTACTGGGGGCTTCCTTGGTGGCGCAGTGGTTAAGAATCCGCCTGCCAATTCAGGGGACACAGGTTCAAGCCCTGGTCCCGGAAGATCCCACATGCTGCAGAGCAACTAAGTCCGTGCGCCACAACTACTGAGCCTGCGCTCTAGAGCCTGCGAGCCACAACTACTAAAGCCCGTGTGTCTAGAGCCTGTGCTCAGCAACAAGGGAAGCCACCGCAACGAGAAGCCCGCGCACCACAACGAAGAGTAGTCCCTGCTCACCGCAACTAGAGAAAGCCGCGCGCAGCAACGAAGAACCAAAGCAGCCCCCCCCCGCGAAAAAAAAATTTAAAAAGACCCTTTACTTCCATCTGCTGGACAGCTGTAGGTATCAACTGTCCAGGTTCTCCCATTAACTACAAGACAATGGCGCCCCCTGGAATTGTGAGACACAAAGCCCACACAACTGTGAGCAACAGCTCAAAACAAGCTTCATAGTTTTGCCAAGGCACTACTCATGCAGCACAGGCACCATAGATAAGTGGCTGTCACCTTTAGGTGTGGGTTCCCATGAATTCTTCCCTGCAAAGACTTTTCTTGCCCATCCGTGGTACTGGACTGAATGTTGCTCCCTTTTTCCAGAACCTCTAGACTGGGAATATCTGCAGGGCCCCTTCAGATCATTTTAAAGACCCCTTCAGGGGTCAATGACCTCCCCAGGTTAAAATGTTTTTAAGGAGTGTGAATTCATCTTTCCATCATTACTTGAGGCAGCATCATAAATTGTGACAGTCATCCAGAGCCAATGGAATACAGCATCGTATGCAAGCTCTGTGGATGCAAAACAGATCTGACTAGGTGCCATCAAAACAAGGAACTGGCCACTAGTAACTGCTGAGGTCTCGGGTGCTGGGGAGCAGGGCAAGGAGAGGAGGGGAAAGAAGTCCTGTGGGGCTCACACAGCCGGCCAGCTCCTCATCTCAAAGACAGAAATGAGGTTTGGCTTCATTTCAGCCCACTGATTGCTTTACTTCAAATTACCCTAACTACTTAGCATGGTAAATTAAGTTGAAACCCCCAAAAGTTTGCAGAGGATGTCATCTAATCTGATTAAAAGGAATATTCCCGTCACAGGCGAGGGAGGAAATGGAAATTACTCTGAGTGCACTGCTATTAAATAATTTGCATAGACTTGCATATGCTATGCATCAGAAAAGCATATGCTATTTAGATTTAATGAAATAATTTTCCCTCTCTAAAGACTGCTGCAGTCTCTGTCCTTCCCTATCTGTCTTTTTCTTTTCTCATCTACCTCTTTTTGAATGTTAAAATTATTTCATGGGAAGAGTACATGGCTGTACACAAACTACGTGAAATATGCCAATAATCTCCCTGCTGGAAGGGCTGGGAGGTCATAAAACTGCATTGCCAAACTTCCCCTGTGCCCTCCCCCGTGTCCCCCTCACATAATTAAAGCCTCCCTTAATAGCCTTTAAAAGGTTCAACTTGATTCATTTGGGGTTTCCATTGATGGGGGAGGGTGGTTAAAACCAATCCTTTGGCTCTACTTTCCAAGTGATGTTTTCCTAACAGTAAGTAGTTGCATCTAAATCAAAATGAAAATGAAAGGAAAAAATCACCAACAAGCTCATGTCACCCCTATCTGTGAGTCTATGATGCTGCCATTGTGGTTGCACATGTACAATAATCATCCTTGAAAGATTTTTGTGCCTGCTCTGCTTTTCAAGGTTCAAAACCCTTGATAAATGTTGGCTGCTGTTAAAGCATCACCCCCATTTTTATCAATGGAGACAAGGAAGCCCCGCTAGATGATCATGATGCCTTAGTGGCAGGGGGGTTGGATGGGGGATGAAATCTATCTATATTTATATTCTCTGTAGATATACACTAGTTTGGGGTAATATTTTAGCAGATCTCATGTTCAGTTGTAATGTAGCCAACAGAGGAATTCTAGTGAATTCCCCAACAAAATTACATTAGGATCAAATGTGATCGTTATAAACACTATCCAGATGTTGGGGATGGACTGGATATAACTCTTTAAGCCCCAAATTACAGTATAATAAATGCAAGCATGGGGATCTGCCAATACATCTGAACTTCATGTCGGAAACCAGGTCTGACCTTAATTTAACTCTATAAGGAACTAAGAGTTTCCCCACTTGTATAGTTAGGATGCATCCAAAGATCTCCAAGTGCTACACTGTCATGAGTTTTATCACTTACTTGAAGAATGACCATATTGAATTCTGGCATCAAGCCAATCCTAGTGCAAGCATTTTATTAAAACATTTAGAAAGGAAACAGAATTGCAAATAGAAATAATTATTGAGGTTATGAAACAAACCTGTGAAATGAAATACAATACAATATTAACATCACATTTGTCCTTGGTAAATCTCAGGGAGTTAAGATGCTATAATAAGCACTAAAATATTTGACTATATAAACCAGGGATGCAAACTAGCACAGCTCACAGAGACAGCAAGGAAAAACTTCATCCTCTGCCCCTGAAATTTGTTTTCTATACTCTGTGCTGATATAAATGGATAACTTTGTATTATAACTCAAGATCAGTATTGAATGTATTCTAATTAGAATGTTGGTGGTTATGAGGGAAGATGAATATTTCAAATATTCTAGTGTCAATTTTTATTTAAAAAAGCAGGCACTCTGGAAAGCTAGACTCCATAGACAAATCAAGCTCTTAAATAGTAAACTACAACATGCCTACTAGCTGCATGATATTGTGTTGATGTTGCTAAAAAGAAACAAAAAGTAAAAGGAAACTATTTAAGGAGTGCCAAGTATGCATCAAGTTCTTTAAGAAATATATGTTTTTTATCTGGATACACCAAATCATAGAATGGTCTCTTCCCTGGGGAAACTTAATATACAGTGCCAAAGACACGAGATATGCAACCCCCCAAATTCAGAAGTTAAATCCCAAACAAAATTATAGGTGTCACAAGTCAGCATAAGTACAGCTTTGAGGGGCTCTGGGTATCTCCTACCACCAACTTTCCAAACAACAACAAAAAAGCTATCGGTAGCAGTCAAAACACATTGAAAAACACATGAAATCATTCTACCAAAAAAGCATGGGAAACCTACAGCATTATAATTGTTAACTAAGAGTATTTTAAAAAATCATATATTTGTTTGCAAAAAGAAATTAAAGATCTATCACCATCACATGTACCTGGTCTGTGACCTCTTTCTCTGCTCCTTTCTGACCTCCTTCCCCAATATTTTCATCCCTCAGTATATGACTTTGAGGCAGACAAAGAGTACAAAGGAGTTTCAAGAAGGGAAGTTTGTCTGAGATTGAAGAACTTGGATGAGCCAGCACCGTAAGCTTCAAGATATTCTCAGCAGAACCACCTAAATGTCCATCAATAGATGAATGGATAAACAATATGTGGTATATCCATACAATAGAATATTATTCAGCCACTAAAATGAATGAAATCCTGACACATGCCACAACCTTGAAAAGATTATGCTAAGTGAAAGAAGCCAGACACAGAAGGATGAACACTGTATAATTCCACTTGTATGAGGTGTACTTAGAATAGGCATATTCATAGAGACAGAAAGTCAAACAGTAGTTACTGGAGGCTGAGTGGAGGGTGGAATGGGGAGTTATTGTTTAACTGGGACAGAGTTTCTGTTTCAGATAATGGAAAATTTCTGGAAATCGATAATGGTGATGGTTGCACCACATTGTGGATGTACTTAATACTGCTGAATTGTACGCTTAAAAACAGATTAACTGGTAAATTTTATACTATGTATATTTTACCATAAAAAAAGATGTTCTCAGGGGAAAAGCCAGTGGAAGCCAAGGTACCTGGCAGTGATAGGCCCGGAGTACACAAGGGAAAGATGAGTGAGTGTGGGTAGAGCAGGCTTGTGGAAAGCTGATTTCCTCCCAGGGTCAGTCAGGTAACTGTGTAGAAAACGACAGGGTGTAGGGATTACTGTGAGAACTTAGAAGTGCCTGACCCACCTAAAGGCAATATTCAATTAAAAAACAAATCAGCTCTTTGCCACTTCTGCTGCAAGAATGAAGACCATTCTCAATAATCAGACTGTTGACATTCCAAAAAATGTCCACGTTATTCCGAAGGGACACACAGTTATTGTGAAGGGCCCCAGAGGCACCCTGCAACAGGACTTCAATCACATCAGTGTAGAACTCAGTCTCCTTGGAAAGAAAAAGAAGACGCTCCGGGTTGACAAATGGTAGGGAAATAGAAAGGAACTGGCAACTGTTTACACTATCTGTAGTCATGTATAGAACATGATCAAGGGTGTTACAATGGGCTTCTGTTACAGATGAGGTCTGTGTACGCTCACTTCCCCATCAACGTTGTTATTCAGGAGAATGGTTCTCTGAAATTTTGGGGGTGAAAAATACATCCACAGGGTTCAGATGAGGCCAGGCATTGCTTGTTCAGTATCTCAAGCCCAGAAAGATGAGTTGATTCTTGAAGGAAATGATATTGAACTTGTGTCAAATTCAGCTGCTTGCTGCATCGCACAGGGAGATCAGCTCAGTGTTTTGTGACCACCTAGAGGGGTGGGGTAGGGAGTGTGGGAGGGAGACGCAAGAGGGAGGGGATATGGGGATATATGTATACATATAGCTGATTCACTTTGTTATACGGCAGAAACTAAAACAACATTGTAAAGCAATTATACTCCAATAAAGATGTTTTTAAAAAAATTCAGCAGCTTTGATTTAGCAAGCCACAACAGTTAAAAACAAGGACATCAGAAAATTTTTGGATGGTATCTATGTTTCTGAAAAAGGAACAGTTCAGCAGGCTGATGAACAAGATCCGAGTGGTCTGGCTACAGAAACAGAAAGATACCAGATGATTCTTCAGACTCATTTGTGATATATTAAAGATTCAATAAAAGCTCTTTTGATTTGGGACTATTTCTTTAAAAAAAAAACAAACACTGCACAAAGCATCTTCAGGGCAAGGATACCAATTTTTCACTCTTATTATCAGCCATCAATGTGATGTTTGAACTAAAGCAAACACTTCTTATGGGTCTTCTACTTCTAAGCATATCTTACCAGAAACTGGAGATAAAACTTGGGGAGTGAATGAGAGAAAAGAAGATGTGTAACAACCAAACAACCACCACCATTTATAGTAAGCTTACTGTGTCCTAGGTAGGCAGAAAGTGTTTTACATATATTTTCTTATTTAATCCTCACAACCACCTGTGAAGTAGGAACTACAATTAACCCCATGTTACAGATGCAGAAACAGAGGCATAGAGAGGTTAGGTCTCTGGCAGGTAGACAAGTGGAAGAGCCAGCTGGCCATCTGATTCCAGTTTAGGGTCCTTGCCCTCAAGGCATAAGAAAAAGGGTAGACCAGTAATCCTCAAACTGGAAACCTTTTTCAAGCATACAGGGCTAAGAAAGACATAATATTTAAAGCTGTCAGAGTAAACTAAGTTGACGAAGGTAAGCATATAACAAAAGGAGAGGAAGTCAGAAACTCATCTTATGTGCATATTTGAGTGGAAAAGGAAGGGAGTAAAATGGAGACTGAGGATTTGTTAGAGATGGAGGAAAATACCAAGAGTGTGAGTGGCACCAAGTCAAAGGAAAAGAGGATTTCAAGAATTTCAGTAATACCAAGGACTACACAGAAAGACACACCAAGAGTAGGCTTGTACCACTAGGTGAGAGTGCAGTAACAAACCACCCCAAACCTTAGGCTTTAGAAAACAAAGTCTTGCTCAAGATACATGCCCATCACTGGGTGGCTGGGAATTCCTCTCCACACTGATGTTCTTCCTTCAGGACCTGGGCAGCAACCACCTGCAGCATTGCCCTTTGCAGAGGAGAGAGAATGGGAGAGTAGCTGACTAAGGCCTAGCTTGTAAAGATTTTGCATGCAAATGCATGTGTCACTTCCACTCATATCTCATTGGAGGAAGTCAGTCATGTGGCCACATTCCAATGCAAGGGGTGGGGAAGTAAAACTCTACCAGGAGCCTAAGAGGATCAGAAATATTTGGTGGATACCACACTACCCCAAGAGCAGTCTCAATAACAATACACCCCCTAATGTTTACAGTGTTCCACAGATTAAAAATATTTACCTCTATTATCTCACGGGAGCCCCAAAAATCAAGGTCTGTTTTTTTATTTCCATTTTAAAGCCTGAGGAAACAGGCTTAAAGAAATTAAGTTACTTGCCCAAGGTCACATACTACTAAGTGGCAGAGCTGGGATTTGAAACCTAGTTTCCTGACACTTAGTCTAGTCTAGGGCTGTTTCCTTGATGCCTCCAGGCAGACAGATGGGGGCAGATGCCAGATTGCGGTGGTTGAGAAATTAGCTGGAAGTGAAGAAATGGAAGAGCGTACACAGTAAGAAGCTTAGATCTGATCTTGCAGCCATGGGAAGCTTCCTAGCTGGAGAGTGACATATTGAAAGGAATGTTTTAAAAGCTTAATTTACAGCCCTTCCAGTGTGCCCCAGACAGGCAGTCACATGCTCCGGGAAGGATTATTAATTGTTTCAGCCTTTCAGGAAAGTGAGTTGGCAATATGGATCAGGAGTCTTTTTAAGAAAAGTTCATTATCTTCTAAAACTCTTCTACAAGAATATATCAGATAAGGATTAGTAAGGCCATTAATATTACAGGGAAGTATTTTAATCACACACACAAAAATATTTTGTAAAAAATTTAAATGTCCAAACATTGGCAAACAAGAAAATGTAGTTTACCCACGAGACAGAATATGAGGGAATGTTTCAAAAGACTTTCAGTAGCATGGGGAAAATCCTCATGATGTAAAGTTAAGAAAACAGAATATAAAACTGTACAGTGTTGAGACAGTTATGAAAATATAGACACATATACATATTCTCTGGGTGGCTGGATTATGAATGATTGTATTTCATTTAGACTTTCCCGGGTTTTCTAATTTTCTACAACATACACGTATTACTTTTATAAGAAAAATAATAAAATATAAAAAGAAATCGATAACTACACAGGGTGAATTAGAAGAGAGTAGAAACAAACAAAAATCTAGCCTTTTATGGAGGCACAGGGCAAGAGTAGAAGTTTGTGACTGTGTCGCTTCATTTTAACTAAAAGATGTTATACTGCCTGTGAGGTAAAGAGGCACAGCCACCAATGGGAAAGGTTTGGTTATTAACCACAGCAGGAATAGAGCTGCAGAAAAGACTAATCACATACCATCGTTTCATTTAGCAGCCCCTCTTTTTATAGAGAGGAAAATAATAGAATTAATCTTGACATTAGTCAGAATGTTACATTTGTGTGGCCAGTTGTCACTGCCTTATGGTTTAGAAAAAGATTGGTCTAAGAGTAAAGAGACCTGGGCTCTGAACTGGGTCATGAACTCCTAATATCTCGACAAAGTTGGGACCTCAACAGTTTCCTCATCTGTTGGAAAGCGCAGGGTTAAAATAGGTCATCTCTAAAACATTTTTCAGCCTGAAGTCTTATGACTTTTTTATCATATTAATGAAACCAATCTGTAAGGGTATTTGTGTGAAACATCTTCAGATAGACCACCCACCAAATAAAACTACATTGAAATGCTTTTATGTGTCAGTATTCTAGGTGGCATGTTATATTAAAAGTCCTTTCTCCAGCATTTAACATTTCCAAAAATGGTGCATAGACTTAAAGGAAAAGTTGGCTGTGAGATTTTTGAAGAGCTTTACAACGGAATTATCTTTTTTTTTTCCCCCAAATACTAAAAAGAGCCCAGTCAGAGGTGGAAGGTGGGGAAGACATCTAAACACACAGACACACACACCACAAACGACCGCTGTTACTCACTTAGCTTTGATAGGACGGTAAGCTTGTCTTTTTTCTTTTGGATACTACTGCCTTTAAGTGAGAAATTCTGGGGAAATTTGCAAATATAAAATGCAACTCAATTTCACTAAGTAGGGAGACATAAAACAGATCCAACTCACCTGAATTTCCAGATAAAGAACAAAAAGCCTTCATTAATAAATACAGAAAATATTTTAAAGCAGGACTCAGCAAACTTTTTCTTAAAAGGCAAGATAATAAATATTTTGGGATTTTCAGGCCAAAGGAGGGTCTCATTCATACGTATTCAACTCTGCCTCTGCTGCACAAAAGCAGTCATAGAAAATACATGAATGAGTGGGCCTGGCTATGTTCCAATAAAACTTTATTTGCAAAAACAAATGACCAGCCAATTGGCCTGCCCCTGTTGTAAAGCATATCCTCTATTTATGGATCCGGTTAGAAGATGAGGATGAAAAGGAAGAGGAAGAAAAACATATAAGTGGAAAAACTGAGATGAGAGGGGAGAGGGAGAATGCAAGAAGGGTAGTGATTTGAGCCTAAGGAGGAAATTGAAGTAATATCCACACAGAAAAAGAGGCCAGTGAAGAAAATTTTTTTTTAAAAGAGGAAAATGCAGGACTTCCCTGGTGGCGAAGTGGTTAAGAATCTGCCTGCCAATGCAGGGACAGGTTCCGTCCCTGGTCTGGGAAGATCCCACATGCCTCGGAGCAATTAAGCCCGTGCGCCACAGCTACTGAGCCTGCACTCTAGAGCCTGCAAACCACAACTACTAAGCCCATGCACTACAACTACTGAAGCCCGCGGGCCTAGAGCCCGTGCTCCACAAGAGAAGCCACCGCAATGAGAAGCCCGCGCACCGCAACGAAGAGTAGCCCCTGCTGGCCGCAACTAGAGGAAGCCCATGAGCAGCAACAAAGGCCCAACGCAGCCAAAACTAAATTTTAAAAAATTTTTTTAATAATAAAAAAATAAAAATAGACAAAACAAAGGTATGGTATTTAGGAATTCATGCATAGGTGGTAAAACTATTAAGAACAATAAGTGGGACTTCCTTGGTGGCGCAGTGGTTAAGAATCCACCTGCCAATGCACGGGACACAGGTTTGAGCCCTGGTCCAGGAAGATCCCATATGCCACGGAGCAACTAAGTCCATGCACCACAATTACTGAACCTGCGCTCTAGAGCCTGTGCTCTGCAGCTTGAGAAGCCACCGCAGTGAGAAGCCCATGCACTGCAACTAAGAGTAGCTCCCGCTCACCGCAACTAGAGAAAGCCCACGTGCAACAATGAAGACCCAATGCAGCCAAAAATAAATAAATAAGTAAAAAGTAAAAAAAAAAAAAAAAAAAGAGGAAAATGCAGAGGAAGAGAGAAAGACAAACTGATGAGGAAAAACAGCACAGAAGTGGGAAATCTATTTGAGCAAGAAGTAAATAAAGAAGGTTTGACTCGCAGCTTTAAGTTTTTATTAAAAAAATTTTTTTTTCTTTCAGTTATATGCAAGAAAAACAGACTGAAGGAAAGCAGAGGGAGGTGCAAAAGAGTACCAAATAGGGGCAGGACAGGGTGGTGACAGCCAGGAAAAAAAAAAAAGGAAAGGGTAAACTTACCCTGTCCTCTCAGTCTCTGCTCTCTGGAATTTAAAGTGCCAAGTTTGATCTGCAACCCTCTGGTCCTGCTGGAGTTTTCCTGGAAACAAATATTTAGTAGGCACATGCCCAAGCAGCGGCGTGGCAGCTGTACCCTTCCCCCAGCCCTCTAACCCATCCCAAGACTAAGTGGTCACAGCCTACCAATCACTTGCCTTTCCAGAAATTGCTCAATGTCGAATTCCTCTCTGGCACTGTGAGCTCAGTGTGTACACTGGTCTTTAATGACAAGGGTGGAAAATCAACCCTGGGTCAATTTTCTCATCCACTGGTCACAACTTAGCATTTCCTTTCAATTAAGAATTACACCAAACGAACCTCCAGACCTAGGGGTCCTCTGGCACTTTAGTTCTAATGACTAAAGTATACTCTTCAGGTCTGACCCTTTAAACCTCAAAACCTGAGATGTGAGTGTGAGAAAAGAGAATAAAGGACTCATAACCATTGGGCAGAATTACCTTTGAATCATCTCAAGTGAGGGTTTCCCACTCTCCGCCCCCTTCCATTTCTTTCTCTAGCGCTCTCTCTCTTCCAGAGAGACAATTCAACAGCCTCTTCTCAACCCATACCTGGCTTCAAATAACACTCACATTCAGGAAGTTCTTCTTTACATTTAACTCAAATCCCTCTGCTACAGTGTGGAGATTTGGAACAGTCAATTCCCATTCTCTTTATGGCAAGTCTTCTTAAAGATTCACAAGCTTATAAAGGACAACCATACCAATTTCACCCAGGGCATACAGCTTCCTTAAGCATTTTCCATGAATATTTTACTATACAGTTATCAATAACCCATTGCCTAGTCTGTGGAGAGCTTACCCATTGAGCAAATTTCTACAGCTGGAGAAAGACAATAGCCCCTATCCAATTACTCAAGGGACTGTCTGCATTAGTAAATACCTATGCTTTTGTGAAGACAATATTAGTTTGAAGCTTGGGACAGAACAAAGACTAACCCTAGAGCAGAATGCTTATGTCTGAGTAGGAAAGCACATAGGGATGACCAATCTTTGGCCAACTGTCTACCACTCTGCTCAGAATATCACCCCTTTGTGTGAGCAAGATGAAGCTTTTTAGAATTTTGAAACATAGCACCCAATGTGGGTCTCCACTGAAATTTGTAATCCTATCTCCCCATGCCCCCATCACATATCTCAAACTGTTTCTTCTCTAAAGCATTAAAAAAAATAAATAAAAACAAACAAACAAAAAACCTGGATCAATACAAAAGATCTTCAGCTGACTTTTAGGAGCAAACAACATATGTTCTTGAACATCTGTGATTTTCCCAAGCTATTTTTTCCCCCATTATTGTCAAGAGAAAAGAAGTTTAGTGGAATGTTTCTCCACAGAGGCACAAGTCTATAATACTCCCCGTTGATTACATATAAAAGACACAAAATATTAGTTTATTAGAAGCAGCTTGAACCACTGCTGTACAAAGCAGTTCTCTGATGGAACAGATTTATGAAGTAACAGCTGAAAGGTATGTAGATCACAAGATACATGACAAATGTACTTTATTACACGGATCAGAAATACCATATGTACTAGCAGTTACTGTACAGTGATACACAACACCCAGCTAAGACTATTTAAAGGCTTTGCTGATATTGAAAACTATAAAGACAATGTGAGAATGAGAAAGTGTTTCGTAAGACAGAATAATGCCAAGACAAGTCATCGCTTTAGGAAATTAAACACACTCTGCATATTATAAACTTAATGTATTATAAAACTATGCCGTTTTTAAATTAAAATGCAAAGGACTTCACCCCATTCATTGCTTAAAGCAGATGTTCATAACGTTTTTCCATACTTTAAAGTGGAACTTAGTGGAATGAATACCAGACTTAACAACATTAACAAATTTAAGATTTCAGATTTTGTTACTTCCACCAAAAAGATACTTAAGTCTGCAATCATGGGGTGCCAAAAAACTATCTAAGGGCAAAATAAGCACAATACATTTCAAAGTACTTTACCAGCTTTCTACTGAAATTCCAAGTACAATATTTGAGTCCATTCTGCCACATTCCAAACAAGTGGCTGTCCAGTCTTAGCTTGACAGGATAGTCCTCCCAAGCTGCTTGTTCCACCTCCCAACAAACATCTTAGTTAGAAGGTTCTTCCTTAGATTCAATCAAAACCTGTCTCTGAAGCTTCCCATCAGACATTCATTCTATACTCTGGGACAGCCTTGCCCACTGCTTAACAATTGCATAGCTTTAGGCAACTTTACTTACCTCTTCAAAGCTGTTTCCTCCTCTGCAAATAGAGATAAAAAGAGTACTGACCCCACAGTATTGTTTTAGGGATTAAATGAAATAATACAGGTAAAGTATTTAACACAGTAAGCATTCTCTAAATGTTGGCTGTTATTACTAGTATTCTAGCAAATGAGTCCTATTTGACATCACATCCTATTCTCCTATTCTAAAATAGGTGCGAAAGACTCTTGGCATTCAACTGTGTAAAGTTTAAGGGTTTTTGTAAGCAGGCACAAACCTCGCCCTGGCCCTCCTGCTGCCTGATGGGGCCCTGGGAACAACAGAGTGGCCTTAACCTGGCATGAGTATTTAAGAGTTCCCTATTGCCCCTCAACATTTCCTTGTTAAACTGGCATGTGCCTGCTGCAATGGTGTTTTTACATTCTGGCAAATACAGGGGAAAAGCTTTGTATTTCTTGACTATAGCATGAATGTGAATCACTCTGCCAGGTGGCATCAGAAGTTAGTTGCTTAGCTAGTAAGCTTAGTCAGCAGCCCACCATCTGCATCTCAATTGTAGTATTTATAAATTTGGGAATTTCCTGAGGTCTCTTTAGATTTCTCCTATTTATTCTATTTTATGGCTAGCACTTCACTACTCCTACACACCACTACCCTCACCATCAACACCAGTCCATTTCAGATATTTAAATCGTCATTTATAGCCAGTTACATTTTTTTCTCCAACTCCTAAAAATCATATCCCAGATATATTGATCCAAATTTTGAAAATATTCACATTTCCTCATAAGCAAATATATTCTGCTGCATATTTACTCTACACAGCATGTGAACTAGTAGGGGGAAAATGTATCTAAAATGTGACATTGGGCTTCCCTGGTGGCGCAGTGGTTGAGAGTCCGCCTGCCAATGCAGGGGACACGGGTTCGTGCCCCAGTCCGGGAAGATCCCACATGCCGCGGAGCAGCTGGGCCTGTGAGCCGTGGCCGCTGAGCCTGCGCGTCCGGAGCCTGTGCTCCGCAACGGGAGAGGCCACAACAGTGAGAGGCCCGCGTACCGCAAAAAAAAAAAAAAAAGTAAAATGTGACATTAGAAAGAAACATGTACTCAAAACCACAACCACTAGATTCTACTTTAGAGTGTCAACGGCAGTTCACATTCCTTCTCTGGTTAGTAGCTTGGGTACCACTGAATGTGGGCTATACCTTTAGGATGGGATCAGCCCATTCTAAAGGCATGCTACCAAAGGAACTCCAGTCTGGTTTAGGCCTAGAGATTTGAGAAGGTGTCAATAAATCATTTCTCTATTGAAACCAGCTCTTCATCTGATCCTGAGCCCCCCGAACAGATTGAACCAAAAATAAGTATTCTACCTTAAAACTACCTTTTTTTCTTAGCAAGAGTTTGCACACCCTTGAGAGGCAGAATGGCACTCCAGGAGCATAGGCTCTGGAGCTTGACTGTCTGACTTTGAATCCCAGATATATGGCCTGTGTGCCTCAGTTTCCCGTGGTGTATAGAGAGATAATATCAATACCAAACTCAAAGGATTGCTGGGAGGATTAAATGAGTTAATACTTCGATTGAAGAGTTTAGGATTAAATAATTTAGAACAAAGCCTGATATGCAAAACAACCAATAAATGAAAGCAGTTTTGATCATCCTTAGATGATACTTTAATTTTAAATTTAATTTCTTAAAAAACAAAAATAAAATGTCACATTCAATCCCTAATGTGATTCAGTCCACTCAATAAAATTCCAAAAAATGATTTGGTGCTTAGCTTGAGCTCCATCTGGTGGTTTTACAGAATTCTTTGGAAAACATCAGTCAAATAAAGAGATGACAAATTTTATGAAGCTAATCATTTAAGAGATTAAAGGACTATGCTATACTTCTCAATTTATAACCTCCAGGAAAAATGCAACAAAGAAGTGATCGTACATTGCACTCATTCTGGAATGCTAGTCTAAATTTCCCGCTAAAATTTAGAGGTAGGAAGAATCCTGCTGGCCACACAGTACAGGAACTCAGTGACCATAGAGGTCCCCATCACAAGCTATGCAAGACAATTTCTCTTTCATAGCCAATTTGCCAGAGGACATAGGACACTTGAGAACATGTTTCTCAAATATGTTTTTTGATAGTGATATTTTGATTTTGTTAACTATTAAGTTAAATCCTGACTGTACAAACTTCATGACTAGACAACCATTAAGTGACCAGCCTAACATCACTGAAAGGCCCTGGATGAAAGCTCAAAGCTACTATCTACTGTTGGAGTCAAATTGGAGGTTATCAGCCTCAGAAAACATGATATCCCTGGTACTGGCTTCTGACCTCAAAAATCCAGAAAAAACATACGTAACAATGCTGCCAAATTTTAAATAAGCACTACGTGTGTAACATCATTGATGTAGACAATTCCTATGATGGGAAAATAAAAAGGAAACAGCTGGTGTATTTAGGTTGATATTATCATGGCTTAATTAGATGATGTTAGCAAATTTTTATTTCATGAATAAACATTTATGTATTTGCCTTTTCCTCACAAACTCTGTTCAAAATTATACCAAAAGGCAAAAAAAGGCCATGAACTTTTTTGAACTTTCCAACTCACATCTTCTGTTAGCTTCCTTAAGTATTTAAAAATAATCCACTAACTTTTTGGTGAACTAACCACTGAATAGACTGACAAAAGCCTATTATATAAAATAATCCTAAGACTTTACTAGCATTAAATTTCAGCTTCTAATCTAAAAGATTTGGGTCCTGTCCTATTTATCTCTATACTGTGTCCCAGCGTAGCTGTGTACCCAGTACAAAATTTGTGACCTGATGCCTAAGTGACCTTATTCCACTAGGTCTCATTTTTAACTTGGTTTTCTCTGAAGCTAACAGCCTCTTCTGAGTACATACCCATGAGGGCAGACACCTCGTCTTGTTCCCTGGGTCCCTAGCACCTGGAAAAGTCAGCTAGATCTCTATATGACTATATAGGCATACTTCATTTTACTGCGCTTTGCACATATTGCGTTTTTTTTCTTTGATTTTTACAAATTGAAGGTTATCAGCGCCATTTTTCCAACAGCATTAGTTTTTAATTAAGGTATGTATATCGGTTTTTTACATGCAATGCTATTGTAAAACAGACTACAGTATAGTGTAAACGTAATTTTTATATGCACTAGAAAACCAAAAACTCATGTGGTCCACTTTATTGCAGTGGTCTGGAACTGAATGTGCAGTATCTCCAAGATATGCCTGTATTAAGCTAATATTGTATTTGAATCTTCAAGTATGTAGCATTTCCCAAACTTAATGACCATGTAATATATTTTTTTCACCACACATCCAGAAAAGCTAATTCTGAGAATCATACTCTGAGAATAACATAAAAACTGAAGCACATTAAACTAGTTCCCAGGATGTTCTAATCTCCTAAAAAGATGGAGCATAATAATTTGCACACATCAATATTCCACCTAAAAATTTAAGATTTTTAAAAAATTTAACTGAAAAATCTGGTCTTCTCTACTACTAGAAAACCTTAAGGATATATGAAAGAACAGATCTTCAAGATCTAGACAGAGTATCTTTTATTCTGAATTATACAAAATCAAAACTCCAAACAAGTACTGCTTATACGATCCACTGACATATTTTCACATGATATATAATTTACTTTAAATATGAGTTAGCTCAAATTTGTCAGTATAATATTAAGTTTCATCTTTCCTAAGACTGAATGATTACAACCGCATTAATACTCGAGAGAATTCTGATGTCTGATAATCCCTGCATATTGGATAGCATTCAATTAAAATATCAGTGTAGCTTTCATTCATCAAAGAAAATATTTTATTCAAGTTACCAAGACAAATTTGAGGAGTTACGTTGGGCTGGAATTGAAGAAAAAGGCCAAGTTAAAAAATGGAAACAAAGTTTCCATTTGGTGGAAGCTGAAATCAATGTATACATGCTAATCAAAGACCTGTCCCATGCGGCATTTTTCAAGTTTGTAAGGGTCTACCAGGCCAAACCCTTCGCTGCCTTGATGGCTTTTGCTTTGCTTTTTCCTTTCTTTTTCTCTCGCTTTGCTTTTAGCCTTTTTCTTTGCCTCTGGTTCATCCATATGGGGTACTGCCCATGCTGGTCTAGAAGAGTCTTTTTGTTTCTCTTAATATCAGTCTCCATTTTCATGTCATCTGAATTAAAAAATGGAAAAACTATTAATACTCACGAATGCAACCCCATGAAAAAGCACATTAATGCAATGAGGACACTGAACTTAAAAGTGGCATGAAAGTACAAAAGCAAAAAAAAAAAAAAAAAATTCCTTTATTTGTGCAATGATCTTTGACTAACACTCAAAAAAACTCCTTACAGCACATTCAGTAGAATCATACACATGATGCCATGTGTTCCCACAACCATGAAAGACATAAAAAGTATCTGTGAGGAACTAGAAACATCATCTATTTAGTCAATAAGAAACTTTCTAGAGAATGTTGTTATGCAACCCAATCAAAAAATGGGCAGAAGACCTAAAGAGACATATCTCCAAAGAAGAAATACAGATGGCCAATAGGCACATGCAAAGATGCTCAACATCGCTAATTATTAGAGAAATGCAAATCAAAACTACGATGAGGTATCACCTCACACCAGTCAGAATGGCCATCATTTAAAAGTCTACAAATAACAAATACTAGAGAGGGTGTGGAGAAAAGGGAACCCTCTTGCACTGTTGGTGGGAATGTAAGTTGGTGCAGCCACTGTGGAAAACATTATGGAGGTTCCTCAGAAAACTAAAAATTGAATTACCATTTGATCCACCAATCCCACTCCTGGGCATATATCCAGACAAAACTATAACTCAAAAAGACACATGCACCACTTTGTTTGTAGCAGCACTATTCACAATAGCCAAGACATGCAAACAACGTAAATGTCCATCGACAGGTGAATGGATAAAGAAGATGTGGTACATATACAGAATACTACTCAGCCATAAAAAAGAAAAAAAGAACAAAATAATGCCATTTGCAGCAACACAGATGCAACTATAGATTATCATATTAAGTGAAGTACATCAGAAAGAGAAAGACAAATACCATATGATATCACTTATATGTGGAATCTAAAATATGACACAAATGAACCTATCTATGAAACAGAAACAGAATCAGGGACATAGACTGGTGGTTGCCAAGGAGGAAGGGAGTGGGAGAGGGTAGGAGTCAGAGTTCGGGATTAGCAGATGCAAACTGGTATAGAATGGATAAATAACAAAGTCTTACTGTATAGCACAGGGAACTATATTCAGTATCCTGTTATAAACAATAATGGAAAAGAATAAGAAAAAGAATGTATATGTATAACTGAGTCACTCTGCTGCACAGCAGTAATTAATACAACACTGTACTTCAACTATACTTCAATAAGAAATAAATTTTTTAAAAAAGAGAACATTGTTATGATTGTCCTTTCCAACAGTGTAAGTTACATAGGAAACATTTAGGAGATATGGGTTTGAATTACTGCATTAGGGGTAAGTTTATGGTTCTGAAAACATGCGAGTTATGAGAACACTCCTCGGATTAGGTGCTTTCTTGAGCTAAATAAAATTGTTGTGTCAATAAAAAGTGCACCCACGCTTCTAATGGACAGGGCTTAGAAGAAAATAAACTATTAGGAATGACTGACCACTTCCAATGAAGAGTACTTGGAAGAGGAACAGCAGCAAGCAGCAAGCTTCATGACAGAACAGACCTGGATATCCTGGGGCTGCCACTTTTTTATCCAGGTTACACTCAGGTATCCAGCTCTTCTAACAGAAGACTTATTAGCAAGAAGCTCAGCACAGCCATGCTGTGGTCCATCTATCACCAACCTTATCTATTGTGAAGGACATAGCCATAATGTCCCTCTCTGGGAACTTACCAGGGTACACAGGTTTTCTGTGGACTCTGCTACCTGACATTATATTAGTTCATTTATCTGGTTTACTTTCCGTCTCCTCCAATGTGATGTAAATCCCACTAGGATGGAGGCCATTTCTGTTATTCATCATTGTTGCCTCAGTACCTAGAATAGTGCCTGATATACATTAGCCCTTCAATAACTGGTCACTGAATGATTATTTTAGGTGCTGTTCTAGGTTCTGGGGATACAGTGGTCCAAATAAGCTCCTTGCTCTCATGGAGTTCTCAATGTTCTGTTGAGGGGAGAATGACAAAGCAAACTTCAGCTTGTGGTTACAGCCTTTTTAAAAAGAAGCACTGGAACGAGATTAAGTAGGACCAGGCAGTCTGTGGTAAGCACACGGAAATATAATGAGGTGATTTAAGCATGAGAATGACATAATTGATTTATATCCTAAAAAGATCATACTGGGTGATATGTCAAAAATGAATCAGAAATGAGCAAAAGCTGAAGAGAGAGTTAAAATGGCTACTACTGTGGTTCAGGCAAGAGATAATTGTCATTAAAGTGAAAGCATGAAATTAGGAGAAAAATGGATAGATTCCTAATGTATTTTGGAGATAGTCAAGAAGATGTGCTAATGGTTTACAGGTAGGAGATAAAGGAAAGAGGGATTGAGGATAATGACTATTATATACATTATATACAGCTTCCAACTTTAGACTATATTAAAACAGACGTACCTAGAATCTGTCAAAATCAAATACAGGGAAACTAATCTTTAGGATAATAATATAAGGGCAGAGGACTCTCAGAATGGAACCTAGATCTTGCAAAGGGTAAAATGAAGAAAGACCTCCTTCTATCCTGCCTAGTTCTTGACTCCTGTGTACCCTTCCAACGAGAGTGTGTCTAGGTTTGTCTACTCCTGTAGTACTATTTCTGAGACACTTAGGCTATTGTATAAGCACAAAAGGCTCACTCTGAATAATCCAAAACATACCTACTCACATGAGGTGGCTTTAAAATAGCTTAGCATAGAATCTCTAGTAGCATCTCCAAAGAATTACATGGGCATGGCAGGACATTTGTAGGGAAGTTAGTGTGAGAAAGAATGGAAGACAGTGAAAAAGAGTCACAAAAGGAAGTTGATATATTTTTTTTTAATGAAACACATAAACTCACCTGTTTCATCTTTCACCACACATTGCGTTTTCTCTTGACAAAGTTTGGGTTCCACCACAGTTGCTATCTCTTGAACATCTTTCATTAAAACATCACCATCTACTTTAAGAATACTTTTAAGTCTGTTGAGCTCCTTTGGGGCATTCTTTTTTCTCTTTTCAGCACGCATCTTCCTTTTCCACTTACTCCGTAAACTTTTAGCCATATTTTACCTGGAAAGCTAAAAAATTACATTTTCAAAAGCAACTATTTACTATCAAACAAAAATACAAATCCCTGGAAAACCAGGTCAAAAGGCATCTCTGCAGAACATGAACAACTGGAAAGTAAACTCTTCACTCTGTTCATGACTTACGATGGCATAATGTGCAAATTATGTGAGGATCAACGTGGCATATACAGCCACTAAATAACAATTAAGAACACCAAACCAAACTCCCCGTGGCCACTGGCACACTGTGAATCAAGCCAATTCTGAAAGCTCCTGTAATTTCCATACAAGATGCAGAAATTTAATTTCCCCCCAAATGCAAAGAGTGCCATCACCTTACATTTATGCAACAACTTAAAAATCACAAAATATTTTGTAAATCTTTTAACTGAATCCTGATTTCCCCCAAACCTACACGCGACCCCACCCACCCCAATTTTCCTCATTATCCACCCCCTCAAATCAATCTAGCTATTTTAAACTTGTCTATTTCTACTCTTGCTTTCCCTCAACCCCTCAGTCCCAGCCCATCCCCCAAAAGATGGTCAACGTTAGCTTTTAAAAACTTAAAGAGCAGACAGTGTCTTTCTTGGAATTAATGATTTTCCAACTCATATATTCAAGATCTACAAGGGTATTTGTGACCTGGCCCCGGCCTCATTTAACTCTTATCTCATGCTCCACGCCATCCTCAAACACCAATTACATCTGAAGAAAGTCCAATCAATGCCAACTGAGGGACAGTGTGGGGATGTGATGAGGGCTGGGAAGGGATTATAGAGTTTACAGGGAAGCTCGTGGGAATGACTTATAACATCATCTTGACTGTGCTGACAGATTTATGTTTGTGTGTTAGTATACATGGATATATCTTACACACTTTAAATATGTGCAGTTTGTTGTGTTAATTACACATCAATAGGCAGTTAATCACTAAGAATTTATTTTGAAAAAAAATAAAGAAAAATAAAAATGTCCAAATGACGTTGACTTCTCAGTATCTTTACATTTGCCGTCCCTTTGCCTGGGAACTGATCCTTCACTTCAGTACCTCAGAGACAGCTTTTCTGACTCCTGTAAGCTCACCTTTTATTCTCTACCACCTCATCCTTTTCTTTCCTGTTTAATACGTGTTACAATCTAAAATTCTTAAGTTTATTTTCTGTCATTCCCGGTGGCCTGTGGGCTCCACGAAGGCAAGGGATAAATAGGTCTTGTTCGCTACTGAATCCCCCAGTGCGTAGCACTGTGCACACAGTAAAGTATAAGCACACATTTGTTAAACGGACGACTGGTGGAGTAACTTTTCTGGACGGCAGCAATCACAAACTCACTCTGTCCCGTGTGTACAACGCAAACCCTGAGGGGGGCTGGGAGAGAAGGATTGCGGTACACAGCCCTGAGCGGGGCTGAACCACTAAGGAGGACTCCACTTCCCACAGAGCACCGGGAAGCCCCACCAGGACCACCAACCACCAAGACAACGGGAGACCCTCGTCCTAAAGGAGGCCTGCGTCTCTGGCCCGGGCTCAAGCTTGCCAGACAGGGACGACGCTTGAAAGTCTTTCCACGGGCGGCGAAATCGAGTCCCAAGTCCCACGCCCCACTGGAGCCGGTTGGTAAAAAGAACTCACCTGAGAAAACCCAGGAACTCGGACACCCCACGCTGCTCACGCCGACCGGAAGCCCCCGCACTTCCGCCTTCCCGGCAACCCGCTCTACTGCCCCCGCCCCCCGGGCGGCGCGCTGCTCGCTGGGAGCCAAAAGGCCCCGGACGGCCTAGAGAGGCGGGGTCCTCTGGAGTCCCGGGCTGAGGTGCTTCTTCCCTTGGGTGCGAGTGCTGACCTGGGAGCTGGGCTCCTCCCAGATAGGTTCTGAAGTCGGATTAGGGAAATGCGGAGAAACCGCGTCAAGGGTCGGACGCCAGCTAGGCCTGCGTCCCGAGCGTGAGCGGGGTAGCCCCGAGACTAAGCCAAGGAGGGAGAACCGCCAGATGACCCTGCCGTCAGGTGGGGAGCTCGGAGCCGACCTCTAGGTTAACGTCAGGCCTCCCCATTCGCACATATTCACCACGTCGCGTGTTCCTCTAGAAGCCGAATTAAGATCTTTATTTGCAGCCCTTAAATTTCCCCATCCCTGGTGGTGGTCTCATGGTTGTACATATATATCAAAACTTGTCAAACTGTATCCTTTAAGTATGTGCAATTCATTGTTATGTCCGTTATGCCTCAAAGCTGTTACCAAAAACAAAAACCCCTTTCTCATCCCGAAGACAAGTTCAAAGGGTAAAATGATCAAACTAATTCAGTTCAATCAGTGTTTACCCAGCTAATCACTAATGTATACCAGACACAATACTTAGCCTAGGACACTCGGCTTCGGTGACGGTCACGCTGATCACAAACACCACCAGTTCTTTTTGTTATTATTTTACATATGCTCCTAATATCACTGGCTTTGGAACCGTACAGGTCTGTGGTATTTATGGTTCTAACACTTGCTGTGAGTGATAAGAGTACTATCTCAGAGCCTGGATTTCCTTATCTATAGAACGAACCTAATACAACCTAATAATCCTAGGTAGGGGATATAAAAGCTCACAAATGGCCGCTCATATCATTTTCACATAATAAATTCAAGCATGCACGGGACTATTTGTAAGCAGTATTTTCTAGAGATTTACAACATACACCAAGAACCAGTAAATGAATTGTCTTTAATCATGGCCTAGTAAACTCCTGTCTGGTTACTAGTAAAAGAGTTCATTCTGAGACAATTTATTGGTCCCTTTTTTCTTTAAATTTGTGTCCTTAAAGAAACCATGCATCATGTGGAAATTACTAAACTCAGACTACAGCAAGTTTTGTTTTTTGGTTTTTTTTAAACAGAGGCTGGAAAAAGCTCATAACATGCAATATATTTAACAAAAAACATGCTTGAAAAACCTGCTTTCTTTAGAGATTAAGAAGTTCCGATACAGCAAGTGAATTTCTATTTTAAAGTTATATGTTAGATCTGGCCACCTCTCCCAAAAATACATGTTCACATTGCATTTTAAATCAGAGAAAGCTCACGTTCAGATGGTCCAAATTGACTGCATCTTGCTTAACATACCAGGCCAAGACTTTTGAATAGATACTTGGCACCAAAAAAGAGAAAAAAGTTTATCTATTATGAAAATGTTATAGTGTTAAATATATGCCATAATTCTGCATTACTGATGCTTTAAAAGGCTGAATCTTAGATTGCATTATTGAGAAAAAAACCTTTTTGAACATGTTCCTCACCAGTTTATATAAAAGCAGTTCTAATAGAACAGTTAAATGGCCTTGCTATATTTAAATATCCTTAATTCATTCCCTCATTCATACACTTGAGTATGCATTCTGTGATAGGCACTATGCTGGGTATACAAAGATGATGGGAACTAAACTACTGTCTTCAGGAAACTTTAACCCCTGATGGTGGGATAAAGCTTAAGGGTCAAACTGGACATTGCTTCAGCTCCATCACAGAGCTAGGAGGAGCCTGTGGGACAGGAGGTACAGTGGGTCGCACTGAATACCTGAGAGGAAGCAGACTGGTTCCCCATCTCAAAGCCATGCTACATTACTGGCACCAGCTAATGGGGCCTCTACAGTCAGGCCTCACCCATGGAATTCCTGATCTGAATAATCACTTAGTAAGGACTAGGAAGACGAATGGGATTCAGATGGTGACTCCAAGCTGCCCAGGCACTAGGTGACAGAGACTTCAAAACAAAGCTTTAAAGATGAACAAGCAACAAGAACTTAACTTCCCAGCTGCTCCAAAAAGGCCCACAACTGGCTGCTGACACCACTAATCCCCAGAAGTGGATTAAGTGGATAAAAGCCAGGTGCGAGGTCTGCAGAAAAGAAATGAAGGCAGGCAGACAGGGCCCACTGCACTTCTTTCCCCAAATTATATTCAATAAAAACAGTTCTCAGGTACTGCTCTTCCCTATTTTCCTCCTACCTCCCTGGCTGCACTTGGTACGTTTTACAGTTACCTGTCACTCTGTCCAAGCCCTGCTAATTCCCCTTTTTTATTATTTGTGGAGTCTAGGTATTTTCACCTTTACTTGCTGTAAAAAAAATTGAGGTTGCATATGCCCTTTTATTCAGCAATTCTGCTCCTAGGTATATTCCCTACCTATGTAAACTCTCATATCTATGCACACTGGGACACACACAGGGATGTACATATGGCAGTACTGATTGTGACAGTAAAAAAGGAGGAACCATATAAAACTCATTAACAGAAGAATGTATGAATAACTACGGTCGATTTACAAAACATAATAAATACACCAGTGGTTGTCAAACTTCTTGGTCTTGTGTTCTCTTTACGCTCTTAGAAATTACATTTGTCATATCAGAAAGACAAATTTTTAAGTTTACCTGTCATTAAAAACAAATTAATTAATTACATGTCTACACAATTTTTATTAAAGAAACTACACTTCCCAAATGAAACAGTAATTTACTGGATGAAAAATGGTATTGTTTTCTATTTTTTAAATGTCAAATCTGCATTTGCTTATTTATGGTCTCTAGTCACAATTCAGTACATTCTCCCTTTGGACCAACAATAACATTAATAACAGCAGCTGACATTAATAAGCATTTAGTTTATATGATATATCCATCTCATTTAATCCTTATAACAGCCAATAAAGTAGGTGTTATTATTCCCATTATAAAGATAAGGTAAAAGACATAAGGAAGAATAAGTAACTTGCCAAAGGTCACATCACCAGTAAGTTGCCTAGTAAGGATTCCAATTTAAATTCTCTTACCTATGATGCTATGTTAAACTTGAGTATAGCATTATGCAACTGGGTATTCAAAAATTAACTGATAGTGATGGAGTCAAATTTACATCTAAAACTCAACAAAGGCTAAATCTATATACTACTCATTTATTTCAGTTTAATAGTTTAATGCTTAGTGTTATGTGCTGAGTTGTATCCCCTGAAAATTCATACGATGAAGTCTGTCTCATTCTATTTGGGCAGCCAAAACAAAACACTAGAGACTGGATGGTTTATAAACAACAGAAATTTATTTCTCACAGTTCTAGAGGCTGGGAAGTTTAGCAGGCATATTCGGTGTCTAGATTAAAGGCCCTCTTCCTGGTTCATAGACTGTGTCTTTTCGCTGTCACCTCATGTGGCAGAAAGAGTAAGGGATCTCTGTGGGGTCTCTTTTATAAGAGCACTAATCCTATTCACAAAAACTCCACCCTCATGACCTAATAAGCACATTCCAAAAGCCCTACCTCCTCATACCATCACAAGTGGGCATTCGGTTTCAACAAATTGTTTGAGGGTACACAAACATTAGGAGCACTGCAAAGTCCTAACTCCTAGTACCTCAGAATGTGACTGTATTTGGAGATAGAATATTTATAAAGAGGTAATTAAAGTAAAATGAGGTCATTAGGATGGGCCCTAATCCAATATGACTGGTGTCCTTATAAGAAGAGGAAATTTGGACACAGACAAGTACAGAGAGAAGTCCACATGAAGACGGAGATGACCATCTACTGGCCGAGAGAGACCTCAGAAGAAACCAACCCTGCTGACACCCTGACCTCAGACTTCTAACCTCCAAAACTGTAATAAAATAAATTTCTGTTTAAGCCACGCAGTCTTTGGTGCTTTGGTACTTTGTTATGACACCCTAGCAAACTAATGCAGTTAGGAATTTACCAAAGTTTCACTGGTCACTGGTATATTGCTATAATTTTTAAATGTAACCTATACTTTAAAAAAACTAATAATATTAAATTAAATTTTATGTCAAAATTAAAAATATTTAATTTTTAATATATCATTTTATAATGAAATGTCATTAACATTTTAATATAATTTTATTATAATACTGAATAATTCTCTGGAATTTATCGTCTATACTTTTTCCTTTCTAAATAAGATTAAAATCTAGTAAAAGGAGATTTATACTTTATAATATAGTACATGGCATACAAATAAAATCTTAAAAGTATTTAATAGTTATATCTCAAACTTTATTACTTAATGAATCAGTTTCTATATACTGCTTTCAATCACTTTTTATTAACTGCTTCCAAAACCCTCAACAGGTGCAAGAATAGATTGATGATATCCAAGTAGAGGCTGATGGCAGCTAATACATACTCTTCAGGTGACAGCCTATGCATCAAGGAGTGTGTGTCATAGATGATGAATCCACAGAAAAGAAGGGCTCCTACAGCAGCCAAAACCAACTCCATTGTCTCACTGTAAAAAAATAACTATAGGCAAGAGATTAAAATAATAATTTTATATTAAAAAACAGCATTAAGGATACTTAAGTTACTTGTTCTTAAGTTACATATTCTACATATGTATTTAATAATTCTGTACAACTTTGAATACAAATGTTAAAAATAGAAAAAGGCAAGGCAGGTCCACTACTGTTGTATGAAAGGGTGAATGGATGAACCAATGGATATTCTCCTTTTATTAAATTACCCACCTGACTTTGAACAGTAGCATTCCAAATATAAATAATTTAAAATATATTTCTTATTCAGAATTACATGTGCCACTTGAAGGTTAGCAATTACAAGTGAGGGCCTCTTTCTATGTAATTTAACTCATTTGTTCATTCATCTTCCTTTCCATCAATAATATTGGCATAAGACCTTGATTTTTTTAAATATCATTTTAAAATCATTCTACATACAAATGTTCCTAGATAATTATAACCAAGTGTCTGACCATAAGATGCTTCTTATAGCTTTTTGAGATTTATACTTCAAGTTACCATCCTAAAACAACTTACCCTCAAGATTCCTGACAAGCACAAAATCCACAAAGTAGCAAATAGTCTATAAAAACAAAATATTAATAATTTAGAATATTGTTCCTAACCAAAAAACTTTGTAAACCCATTCAACATTTTCTGAAGAAATAAATCCATCCTGATATTTGCCATAGAATAATTGAAATGTAAGAATTCTTTACTGTACAATGAATACT